>NC_083358.1:17835145-18460145 GCF_030254825.1 Meriones unguiculatus
GAGCAACAGTAATAAAAATTGCATTGTACTGGCATTAGAAACAGAATGGTGGATCAATGGAGTTGAATAGAAGACCCAAAAATAAACCCACACACTTATGGACATTTGATTTTTGACAAAGATACCAAAACCATACAACAGAAAAAAAGATAGCATCTTCAACAAGTGGTGCTGGTCTAACTAGATACCTACATGCAGAAAAATACAAATAGATTCATACCTTTTCACCTTGCACAAAACTAAAGTCCAAGTGGACCAAAGACCTCCACATAAAACCAGACACACTAAACCTGTTAGAAGAAAAAGTGGGAAGAGCCTAGAACTCATTGGCACAGGATACAACTTCCTGAACAGAACACCAACAGCACAGGCTCCAACAATCAATAAATGGGACCTCATGAAACTGAAAAGCTTCTGTAAAGCAAAGGACACTGTCGTCAGAACAAAACGACAGGCTACAGATTGGGAAAGGATCTTCACCAACCCTATATCTGACAGAGAGCTAACATCCAGAACATATAAGGAGCCTTGGTTTACAGGGGAACTATTTGCCAAGTGTGGGGGCAGGGCATGGGGACAGGTGTGCAGTAACTGGGACTAATGCTGAGGAGGGCTGGTTCCCACAGGTGGGCTGGGGGGATGAAGAATGGCCACCTCTGGGATTCAAGAGAAATGGATAAATGTCTCTGCCTTCTCTATGTCTGCTTATACATCCCTACCCTGTATGTTGAGGGGAACCTCTCTCTCTCCCCCCAGCACAGCAGAGTTACTTCTGCGATTGTGCATTTTTGGTCATTTCTGCAATTGTGCATTTTTGGTCATTTCATTTGGGCTTTGAAGAAACGGTAAATAGGCCAGCTGGGGGTGGTGCACGCCTTTAATTCCAGCACTCAGTAGGCAAAGGCAGGCAAATCTCTGAGTTCAAGGCTAAACTGGTCTACAGAGTGAGTTTCAGGATGGCCAGGGCTACAGACAGGAAACCCTGTGTTGAAAACAAAACAAACAGCTCCCCCCCAAAAAAAGGTGAATAGGGAATTTTCACCTCAGCCCTCTCTGTCCTTTGCACCCTGGGGCGATAAAAGACCCCCTAAGACTATCATGGATGCTTTCTTATTCTTCCTGTGCTCGGAAATGCTTGTATTTTGAAAATCCTTTTTCCTCCATGTGCTCTCTGAAGACTCCAGGTGACTCCAAAATCTTTAACTCTCCTTTTGTTGCCATGGAAACCGTGTGCCACCACCATCTGAAATGTTTTATTTTCTGCATGCCTATTATCACTGTAACTACTGCTGACAATTTTCTCAGGAACTGTGGTTCTCCCTGCCTGCAGTGGAGAATCTGTGTCCCATTTCCCTCTGCCCTTCTTGAATAATGGATTGACCCAATCCCAGAATATTCAGGTTGTTTCCCAGAGCCATCTCCAGTGACAATTACTAATTCAGCCCAGGTCCCAAGAGACAGCAGATGGTGCCTTCCAGATGCATCGTTCAAGGGGGATTTGTTACAAAGGTCTTTACAAACATGGGTGAAATACAAGGGGCTCATGGGCCCCGCGATGTGCCAGGGGCTGTGACAATGGATTTGGCTGCTAACCCTGCAGGCCACAAGGACTAAGAATAAGAAGCAACCAGGAAGCCGGGCGAGGCAGCGCACGCCTGTAAACCCAGCAACTCGGGGAGGCAGAGGCAGGCAGATCTCTGTGAGTTCGAGGCCAGCCTGGTCTACAAAGCGAATCCAGAACAGCCAAGGCTACACAGAGAAACCCTGTTTTGAAAATCAAACAACCCCCGCCCCCCCGAACACCGAAAACCAAGAAGCAACCAGGAACCAGAGGGAATAGTTCTACAGAGCATGTCACATATTTGGTTCAAGCACACAGCCAGTCCCAGGTTAGACTCTGTCTGGGGTGCGGCTCAAATCTTGGATGTCTCCTGTGCTAGCAAGCGTTCTATCACTGTGCTATTCCTCTGCCCCACGCTAACTCTGTTAGGGTAAATATTCTATTTCTAGCCTACTGGTTTCCCTCCATCTCCTTTTAGGTTCCACATTAGGGTTCCACATTAGGGTTCCACATGGCCTGAAGCCAGGGGCCGGGGACCTATTGTGGAGTCTACATCCGCCAGCCTCAAGGACAAAAGACAAGGCTGGGAAGGGTGGAGAACAAGAAACAGAGGACTTGAAAGATGTCCATCACATTCGGACATGTGCGCGTATGAATTCAGAGTTCTAAAAGGAGTTGGATGAAGATAAAAAACTAAAACATCTGTGGAAAGATGGGATCAGGGAGATACCAGCATACAGGAAGCCACAGAGGGGAATCTGAGACGTCGTCACTTGCCCCTGCCTGGGGTGTTGGAAGAGAAGAGGGTTAGCTGGTGAGTGGAGAGAAACCAAAAAGGGTGGCTCCCTGAGAGACGAGCAAATGTGTCCCCAACAAAAGATGTAATGGAAGATCTCAGATCCTGCTGAGACGCAAGGGCTGGGAAAAAAAAAAAAAAAAAAAAAGACCACCACCAAGGGGAGAGGATGGGTGCTAGCCGGAGCTTTACTTGAAGGAGCTTGTAGGAAATAATAGAATGAGGGTTCCGGCAACCCTGAGGCATTTGCCTCTTAGGATCTTTGGGTCCGGTCTTTGAGTGGAACATAGACTTTCACATCTCCAGCCAACTCAGGCAAAAATAAATAAATTAAAATAAAGAGGATTGCTGGCCAAAGGCCAGGCCACCTCATCTATCTGGGAGTTCTCCCACGACAACCTGAACCGGCAACTGAAATGCTGCCCGCACTCTTCCTGTCTCTTGTTTCCCCTCTAATCTGATGGCTTGATTTCTCGCAGACTCATATCCTCCATACAGCAGAAAACATGTCCATTGCTGGCTACATCCCCGGTGTCTAGATGATGCCAACACGTAGCAGATCCCCGATGGGTATTTGCTGAGTGAGTCAATCGGCTTCAAGGGGAAGGAGGCACTATACTTACCTTAGTTATAGCGCAAAATGTCAAAGGTTTGACCCTTGTTAGGTGGAATTTTGGGCCAGTCAGCCATGGCCAGCAGGTTGTAATCCTCTTTAAACCGGGGTGGGATGAGAAAGAAAATTCCAGAGGAAGAATTCCATTGCCAGAGAAGGGAGGTACAGGGGTCACCCAGAAAAAAAAATCCCCATATTGTAAAATATATTT
The DNA here is from genome assembly GCF_030254825.1 of Meriones unguiculatus. Classification (NCBI taxonomy): domain Eukaryota; kingdom Metazoa; phylum Chordata; class Mammalia; order Rodentia; family Muridae; genus Meriones; species Meriones unguiculatus. The sequence continues at coordinate 17,838,327 of NC_083358.1, forward strand.
TATGACTGAGTTGGTTTTTAAACTGTATTATTATTAGATCCTTCTTAGGGTTTAGCTAAGAGATTTTCTTTGAGTTCAGTGTACGGAAGCTGGCTTCGGGAAGTGACTGGCACAAGGGGTGCTAACCTAATCAATAGATTAATCCACTGATGGTCATGGTTGCTGTATCAGAAGGTGGCGGAAACCGGGAAAGGTAGAGCCCGAGTGGAAGAAGAAGGCTTCTGGGTGTACAGTTTGTCTCTGGTCCCTTCCGCTCTCTGCTTCTTAGCCATCTGTGAGGTGAGTGGCTTTGCTCCACCACACATGGCCCTGTCACACTCAGCCACAACACGAGCCCGCAGGAATGGGGCCAATTGCATGGTCTAAAAATCTCTGAAACCGTGGTCCAAAGTAAGTCTTTCCTCCTGTTTCCCCAGGCATTTTGTCACCTCCATGGCACACTGACACGACACAGACACACTTACCTCAGCCTAAAAGGTCAGTTTTGCTCTTCGGATTTAAACAAACAAACCCCAAGGCTGTCCTGGTTTGCTTTCTGTTGCTGTGACAAAACGTTGACGGAAAGCAGCTTTGGGAGGAGGAGAGGGTTTGTTACACCTCACAGTTGAGAGTTCATTACTGAGGGGAGTCGGGGCAGGGATTCAAGGCTGGTCTACGGAGGCGGGAACTGAAGCGGAGGCCATGGAGGAGCGCTGCTTATGGCTTGCTCAGTCTGCTTCCGTATAGAAGCCAGGCCCCACCCACATTATCAATCGATAAAATACCCTGTTTTAATCAATAAAGTGTCCACAGGCCAACCTGATATGAGTGCTTCCTCCCCTGAGCCTCCTCCTTCCCAGATGAGTGTCAAATTGACAACTGACCAGCACATAGACATTTTGGGGGCCTTCCTGAGTCCTGGCCACAGGGGCCACCCTGTGACAACCAGGCTACGCAGAGAAGGCAGCCCTGAGAGCAAGCGGCTGCCACTGCCATTGTAGGATCCGACTCAGAGACACACATGTAGGCAAGGGCCTCTTGACGTGTTGAGGCTAGAGATGCTTCCCAGCTGAACACAAGGAAAGGAGTGTCCCAGTGGCCAATCAGGAAAATTACAGAGGGAACACAGCATGACAGCACAGAGTCCCAGGAGGCCAAGAAGAAAGCTTTTTAAACCCGCTCTGCTCAAAGCCCCTTCACACCCAAAACCTTCGTGCACAACCTTGGAAATACAAAACAGATGCACAGAGCGGACATTTGCTAATAACATAAGGTTTATTTATAAACGGTTCTTTGATATATATATAATTTTACCATTTACTGTAAGAGAAAGAAAATTTGCACGCTGATACAACGGGTGTGTGTGTCTAACTATCAAAGTCATACTAATTAAAACACATACCGAGAAATGACAGTAGGGAGCTCTTTAAAGTCTTGTGTTTCCCACAGCTATTTTGTTTCTATTAGAGCAGGTATCTTTGGTTATGCAACAAAAGCAGTGCGACCCATGCCTTGCAGTAATCCCATCTTAGCTGAGAGTTTCAGGCGGGTTGGTTAGTGTTTCCTGGCGTGGCAGTGTGTGCAGTAGAAAAACACGTGCCGTATTATTTTTCTTCGGTTTTGATCTTTTGAGACAGGGTCTCACTGGTGGCCCTGGCTGGCCTAGAACTCACTGTAGACTAGGCCGGCCTCAGACGCAGAGAGATCTGCCTGCCTCTGCCTCCTGAGTGCTTCCTTGAAAGGCGTGAGCCACCGTGTCCAGACCAGGCTATCGCTGATAACCCAGGTTGCAGTGAAGGCAGACACTGCCACGGGTAAGTACCAAAAGAAACACCTGGGGTTACAGGTCTGATTCAGCATTGTGGGCCGCTGAAGCTTTTTATCCTTGTCAAGGGTCTTAACTGTACCTTCCACTCCCGTTCTCCTCCCCGTGTGAGGCTGTGACCCACGGTTAAGAAACTTTGCTCTGTAGGACTCATCTTCTGGAGATCCTTCTTTTGGGCATTGGTTCCATGACCCGTTTGTGCACATGGGATTTTAGGAGAACAATGCAAGGAGCTATCGTCTTAAAAGGATTCGGGTGCATGCACCCCGAGTCCCGGGGATGGCGCCAACCAGGAACCATAGAGAAGATAGCCCTGAGAACACATGCTACCTTTCTAACCAGATCTGATTCGAAGCTATGCACCGGCTCAGCGTGCTGGAAAGCCCATACTAACTGCAGCCAGAGGACTGGCTACCTTCATCCTCACGTCAGCTCTGGGTGGCCTTCCTCCACCACAATAACTAGGCTTCTCGGTAGACAGGCAGGAGTCTTTGTTCATTTTGCGGGTGTTTATCGAACACCTCCACTGAGGTCGACCCCCTGTGAGATGCTGGCAACGCAGACGTGAAGGTGAACGCCCCCTGGCGGCTGGAGGCCAGGGAAGCGGCAACTTGGTGGGTTACAGAGGTGAGCCCAAGAAAAGCATGGGGGAAATCCCTAGCTGAGGCCTCTTCTCTTCTGTATGATGATCAAGTCTCTAGGGCTAGGCAGGCTTCGCGAAGGTCAGGGTGACGACACGCCCAAATCCACCTATGTGCTAATAACTGGGTGTGCTAAACGTATTACTCTTGTAGCCAGGGAGAATTAAGGTTGGGGCAGAGACAACGACCAGATTTCAGCTTCATGTGGATTCTTCTTATGGCCCCACAGGGCTCGGGCGAAGGAAAGGGCAATCTTAAATCTGTGGTCTTGATGTAGTGAAGGGGAGGGCTAGGAGGTCAGAACCAGAAAGGGCTGGGGTGAGGAAGACTAGCCTAGCCGCCGCTGGCGTTGAAAACTGAAACAAACAGCTAGAACCTGGAGAGAGCTCCCTCCAGAGCCTCAGGAGGAAGGACGCCTGTTGGCAGGCAGACACCTGCCACACTCACACCCCTGCCCACCAGTGTGCTCCGCGGCTGCCCGGGACTCGTGGAGACCCCGCTGGTCTCAAGTTCAGCGGCTGAACTCTATGACTCTCAAAGTGCCGCACACGATGCTTCCTCTCCTTCCTCCGATCCTCCTCTTCCTCTTCCGCATCCATTTTCTATTATTTTAACCAAATACCCAAAGCTGAGCGCGTTACAGAGAGAGTCTGGTGGCTGGAGGTGTCCAGAACATGGTACCAAGGCTGGGGGGAGGTGGCTCAGTGGTTACAGCTCTCGCCACTCTTCCGGAAGACCTGGGTTTGGTTCTTGGCACCCACGCAGCGGCTCGCAACCACATATGACTCAATTCCAGGGGACCTGAAGTCTTGGGCTGAAGTCTTGGGTAGCCTTCAGGCGCGCATTAGGTGCACACGCATATGAAGGCAAAACACCCACGTGTAAAATGGATTTTAAAATATATATATATATATATTTTTTAAAAGCAGCCTGGTGCCAACGTCTTGGTGACAGCTTCTTGGCTGTGACACTGCGTGGCAGAGAAAGGAGAAAGGAAATGGCAGCAGGCAGCAGGGGCCAACCACGGTGGGGGTGGGTGTTGGCAAGGACGCTCCCTTTAGATATGGCACGGTAACAAAAATGAACTCCTTCAAAAAAGACTGACACTAACTCGTTCTGTGCCCACAGAGTGGGCAGTGCCCTCCAGGACCTAATTACCTCGTGCCGGGCGGCAGCTCTCAAAGGCACCACGCCAGGGAGCAACCTGACCCTTGGGAGTGGATAAGCCTGGGGGGCGGAGCCACTAAGCCTCGGCCAAACCATAGCCCCGCTGTTCAGAGTATGTGGCTCCTCTGAACCTGGCATGCCCCAAAGGGGGCATGAACCCGATGCACACACCCATCCCTTGGCGAGAGCAGGAGGGGTGCTGAAGAGATACAGGGCCTAAGGGGGTGCCCCTCACATCCATCTTTGTTTCTACTCTAAGACTACCGCCCTCTGGCTGGACTCTCTTTTCCGGACCTCAAGTTCCTATTCCCACACAGGGCCCTTCAAAATAGCATGCCCTGATGCCTCACTGAAGAGTGTGTGTGAGTGACCGGTTATGAAAGGTGATTGACGCGGCATTGGTGAAGAGCAAAGTCAAAACCACAGTGAGACAGACCCATGCACACCCGTGCAAAACAATGATCACTTTCAATTGTTTTATTTCAGTTTATAGAAGCAGAGTCTAAATAAATTAAATAATTTTGGGGGTTTACAGGGAACTGAAGGGGGGGGACTTCCCTGAGGTAGCCCAGAAATAAATAGAACATTAGCAATAGTTTAAATAAATAAGAGATCACACTGACATTCTCCTATTACTTCACGCAGTCTTATACAATTACTTCTCACCCCACTGCATTGTGGATCATGTCTACTTACAGCAAGCCACCTGCTTCTGGATCAGGAAAGGTCATGGAATACCAACTTGATATAGGAGCCTCCTCTGTCGGTCTGAGGAGACTCTCACAGTTATTTCCTAGGAGGCTGTACATCTTTTCTCATGGAAGACACAAGCTACAGAGCAGAGCCACCTGCAGGCAGAGACCTCAGGGCTGTGGTGACACTCTTACCATAACCAAGCATATCAGAGAGGGAGAGATGGACAAGAGAGAACCTTGACGCATAGCCAGCATACAAGATCTAACACCAGTCTGTCTGTACAAGTTGAACTTGAGGACTCCTGGACATCACTTTGGATGTGGCAACGCTTCTCGTACAGATCTTACAGTAAAAGAACAAACTCTCTGCCTTTGCAAGTTCTGCTCCTTCCTGGAAAAATCTCCAAGACCACTGTAGGCTCAAAAGATGTCCCAAGGGCTGGTTTCTTTCATCTCTCCCTATCTAGTTAGGGAAGGCAAGAGCTGATGTGTTGTCACAGCAAAGTCACGGGTTAATGCATGGTCACAGGTGCGAGGAAGCAAGCTGTGGTTATTCATTGGATTAATGACATGCAAAAGGAAACAGAGCCAAGGGAACTGAAAACATGTGTCCATATAAAACCTCATGCAGCAAACATCCACAGCCACCTGTGTCACAGTCTCAAAGTGAAAGCCATTTAAATAGCCACCTACCGATGAGCAGAGAAAGCACCACACACATCGGTGTAGTGGGGTGCAATTTAATCACAAATAGCACAGAATGCTGCTGCAGTCAGTGTCACGAGTGAACCACCAGCTCACAGTGAAAATAAACCAATCATAGGGGGCCACACGTACTGAATAAAATCATATTTATATGAAATATCCAGACTAGACAAATCCAGACAGACAAAACACAGGTAGGGGCTTCCTTGGATTGGAGATGCAGTGTGAGATCTCATTTTGGGAAAATGTTCTAGAATTAAAATAGTAGGTACGGCAGCAGTACCATTTACACACCCCAATAATGTGCTAAAACCCACTAGCCTACGCACTTTAGCAAAGATCTCTTTTAGAATATAGTCTAGGTAGTATGGTTTGCAAAACAAACAGTAAAATTAACATATACCATTTAAAACTGAGGAGGGTTGTATGGACACTACAAATCTCACATAAAACACCAGAAAGTATTCTGATAAGGTGCAGACCATCTGTTAACCAGCGTGGCCTTTTCAGTGCAAGCCAAGCTAGCATCCAGGAGCTAAGGGTCCAGACCCATCTGTCCCAAGCAGATTTCGCTAAAATTGATTCCATCCCACAGCTTCTCTTTCAGCACATGGATTGTAAAACCATGCAAACCAAACTCATTTCCCAAGTTTTCATCGTCCACACGGCCCTTTCCTACTGCAGAACAAACTGCCACGTACCTAGAAGAGCGAGCCCATGAGGGCAAAACTATTTTCATAACAACGCCAAAATGTAATCTGTGCTAACAGTCAATGTGTCATCATTGCTCTTTTCAAGCAATCCATGAGTTTATTCAGTGCCTCTGTTTTAAGTTGTAGCGTGGTGACTATCAATAGTTTTAACCCACAGAAACAAAAGCCCTTTGGGTCATCTCAGTAAGTTTTAAGTGCAAGGAGGGACAGTCGCATCTTAAAATCTAATTCTGAGTAAGAAGGGAAGACGCTGAACACCACCTATGGAAATTAGAGGTGCCTATAGGCAAGTGAGGCTCTTCACTAGAGGACTGTTTAGTGGCATAGTGGGTAGCTTTCCGTGAGTGGGCAAGGCATAGCACTGAGGAACCCCCACTGAGAACAAAACAAGAGTAAGGCCTAGCTTAGATCACTGACAATGAACTGCAGCGCATGCTGAATCCAGCCCTCTGCACTACAGTTCGCAGGCCCTTGCCCAAAGGAAAATACCACCAGCTCCTGATCCTGCTGTAGCTGCAAGTGTCCATGACAACAATGATGACAAAGACTCCTCCTGGATCCCCGGCACCGTAACCTTCCTGAAGATGCCCATCCTGACACATTTTCTCCAACATATCCTCACCCAAAGTGAGGAGTCAAGGACAGTCAGCCTTGTTGACAAGAGACACAGGGAGAAATGACTTGGCGGAGACACAAAGAATCCAGAGGGAGTGCAGGGGGGCTCAGAAGGGTGACTGCTCTTTGGAATGAACAACTGGACTGGGAAGATGGCTCCTTGAAGAAAGTGCTTGTCTGACAAGCATGAGGACCTGAGTTTGATCGCCAGGACTTACATTAAACAGTCAAGCATACAGGCATGCTCTTGAAATCCATCTCGTCACTGGGAAGGCAGAGGCAGAGGCAGGGGGATGCCTGGGACTTACTTGTCAGCCAACTTCACTTGATAAATGAGGTCCAGGCCAATGAGAGACCCCGTCTCAAAACAGCGACAAGGACAACAAAAATGCCGGCAGCTCCCGAGGAATGCCGTCTGACATTAGCAGCTGGCCCTAGCGTGTATGTGCGTGAGGCCTGCTCCACACAGGCCACCGGTGGCTCTGATAGTGTCACCGCTTCCCCACTGCTACCAGGCCCAGGCGAAGGGCCAGGGTGGCCCTGCATAACTGTCTCACAAGTAGGCAGATCATCCTAATTGGGAATTTCTTTTTTCTTGAATTACACACACACACACACACACACACACACACACACACACACACACACACAAAATGCCCCAGATTCTCCCTTTGCTCCTGTTGAGAAAGCCTGTGAGTCTTCCGGCCCTCTCCCTTCTCCTTACCCCTCCATCCCAGCCTCTGGCTGCCCTTCCCCTCCCCAACCTCAGGAGCCTTCTATGGGCATGCCTACACTTGGACACCAGCACACTTCTTCTCTGATACGGCCCTTCTTCAGAACCGTGGGACTGATTTGTAGAGCCTGGTGCTAAAAGTAAACATTTGCAAAAAATTATTAAGAACTTCAAGATGGCAAGAACAGAGTGCTAAGCCAAACCTAAGGCCGCGTGTGACCACACTGGCACACAGGCAGGCCTTCAGGACAATTCCTCTAAAATATAGAGGGAGAAAGGGGACCTCAACAAGTAGCCCAGGGCAGAGCAGGCCAATAGCGCCTGTACCAGCAACTTGTCATGAGCAAGAGCCACGCTGTCTCAAAGGTGTCTGGGAAATCACCTGAAATCTCATGTTTCATGTGTATTTGCTAAAAGTGGCACAAAATGAAAACTGAAGAAGGTTAAGGAACAGAAAGATTTCCAAATGCTCATTTTAAAAACCAAAGTCACTTTTCAAAAAGTCCTTTCTGAGAACAAACCAAGCTCTAGATCAATAGGCGCCACCCATCCATCCCACCCCATCCCTCACCCCAGCCCACTCCACCTCACCCACCCCACCTGAACCCACATCACTCTACCCACACCACCCCACCTCACGCCACCCACCCCTCATGGACTTGCTTTTCTAGAGATGTGGCAGTTTGTTCTGCAGTAGGAAAGGGCCTCACCCCAATCTACTCACCCTACCCCAGCCTCACCCACATCACCCCACCTCATCCCACCCCATCTCACCCACCCCACCCTACCCCACCCCAGCCCACTCCAACTCACCCACCCCACCCCCACTCTCGCCCCCTGGGGTGGGTGACCAAAGCTGAGGGATACCTGGGGGCTTGGGGACTCAAGACAGGCATCATGGGGGCATGGTGGGTACCAGGAAGGACTTTCTGTTGTTATAAAAGGCAAGGGGCAAGGGGGGGGATGTGAACTGCTGGGGAATGTCTCTCCAGTGTGACTTCTCTCTGCTTCTGGTTTCAAGAGACACTGAAGTCACTTTTCTCAAACGATGGGAGGTTTCACTAAAGGCAGAAGGTGACCCAGGTTCGTTGGGAAGAAGCTGAAAAGCAAAGAGAGAGAGGGAAGGAGAGAGGGATAGACAGAAGGGTAGATGAATGGACAGGTAGAAGGACAGAAGAAAGAAACTATCCAAAAGATTTGACAGCACAAGTTCTGGAGTGTTCAGCCTGCAAGTGAGCTAGAAGTTACACAGATGCCTCAGCTTCCTTACATTATAAGTCTCTTGCTAGCCTGGCCCCAGCGCCATGCTCAACACCCGCCCTTAGGGTCGGATGCTTCAAGAGTCAGAAAGCTACTGAATCCCAGGGTGACAACCCAAAAACTCACTGAGCAAGATCCCCAAGACAAAAATATTGCTGGCCGTGTCTAAAGGCAGGCAGTCCTCTGCCCTGCCATAAACGGCCTCGGAGGATCCTCAAGGAAGAATCCTCACACAAGCCTTCAGAAGGTTAGCAGCAGCAGGGTTACGGCTCCACAGCCACAGTCAGGAAGAGAGTGGTTTGAAAAAGAGGCTGTCTCCTGGTTTTGTTTCAAATTGAGGGTTAAGAGAGAAGAGGTGAGTCATCTGTAAAAGGAGGACAAGAGCTCCAGATTCCCTGCACGTCTAGAAAACGAATGCAAAACCCATGCGCAGCCCTCGCTGGGGACTGCTGCAGCGAGCCCTGTTGGTGGACAGGCGGCTGACCAGGAAGGAGGAAGAGAAGAAGCTGCTTGAGGAGGTGAACACGAACCAACACCAAATCAAAGACCCGGATAAAAACCTAACAACACAGGCTCATCTTGCCAAACTCCCAGTTTGCAAAGAAGCCTTCTTCCTAGCCCTAGAGGCTAAAAGAGAACTTCCTGAACAGAGGTGGGACTCTGCCAGCCTGAAGCACGGTTTCCTATAAACACATGGAGGGAGGGGAGGGAGGGAGGGAGGGAGGGAGGGAGGGAGGGAGGGAGGGAGGGACAGAGACAGAGACAGAGGCAGACAGACACACAGAGAGAAAGCCCACAGCTGACTGATACTCTCCGAATTGCTCAGAGCAGCAGCGACCACCCTGCCACCACAGGGGTCTCCTGACCTCCAGAGCAGGGCAGCACTGCAGCACAAACAGCCACCAGGCAACCCGCAGGGCGGCCTCTTCTCAGAGGAGGTCCCCTCCGGACGGGAAGCCCCCAACACCATATCCTAAGGTCACTGGAAGCCTCCAGCACAGCACACAGTACCCCCCAACACACACACACACACACACACACACACACACACACACACACACACCACGACTTGATCCAAGTCCCTCACCCCCAACAAGTGCAAGAACACCCATGTCCTCTGAATAGCTACATGGCACAAGTACCAGTAATTTCCATGATAAAAACGCCCACCAGGGGAGGCCACCACTCCAGCTAACAGAGCTTCTTGTGTCTCTCTATTAACTCCACCCACCAATTGTTTGTTTCCCTATATCTCTTCCAGAAGAGATAACCTAAACTATATCTTCTGTTTGTCCAAAACAGTGTATAAATACCATAATCTGAGGCTTGGGACAAAAAAAAAAAAAGAGCAACTCTTTGACCAGTCTAGAAATATCCTTCAAAAATCTGCCAAAAATGAGCCAAATTGCTTTGACCTGTCCCTGCCGATCCCACACTGGGAATGTGAGCCCTGCCTGAGGGTTGCCCGCACTATACCTGGTCCCCATCGGAAGTCTGCCCTGACCTTAGATGGGTGCTTGGCTGAAAGAGGAACACCCCCTTTCCTGAAATGACAAAAGTGATGCCAAAACAAGGGTCAGCCCGGTCCTGAGCTTCTTTGGGTCCTCGGCATCTGCCACTGACTCTTAGAGCCAACATCTAGAACATTAAACAAGGAATGAGGCCACACTGATTTGCCTGTGGAGGACAAAGGTCAACGATGAAAGCATTAAAGGCCCTCATCGCAGTCAAAAGACCCGGATGTGGGCCTCAGAGCATTTAGAAAGGCCCCCTGAGTAACGGAGATCCCAAATGCTTCTGCTATGACTTCCCATCTAACATATCAAAAGAGCTCAATATTTGTTCTGGTGCCTACCGGAAAGAGGAACCACCCACTCTCAAGTCTGTGGTTAAAAAAGAAAAACAAACTATATTCATGTATAAGAAGATCAATCAAGTTTCTGTTCCCTATACAACATCCACTGTTTAACCATGACTAATATTTTATTCAACAGGAAAGGACTGAAGACAGTTCTGTGGCATTTCATAAGCTTCCAAATGTTTAGGTTTGAGTAGCAGGACCTACAAGAACTGAGTGACAGGTGAGCCACTGCCCAGATCAGGACCCATTCATTTGTTTCAAAAGGGGGCTGGGATTCGGAAAGCCTACAGTCCTTCAACTCTGAAAACACCCTTCCCCAGGACTGCACTGGATCCTCCAGTCAGGGTACAGACATAGTTAGGAATCTGCAAGATTAAGAAATCTCAGCAAACAACGCCGCCGCAGGCTATAACCAAATACAGAGGTTGGCCCCCAAAGGAACATAGAAATGTTGTGATTCTCCACCAAATTAGCACTCCTCAGGTCCCTGGGGGGCATCCATCAAGGCCTAAAGATGGTTTCCCTTGTTAAAACCGGGACAGGTTGGGATGGAAGGTGCTGCTGGCATCTAATGAGTGGAGACTGGATACTGCCAATCATCCTACAATGCACGGGACAGTCTGCCTCCCCCCTACACGCCCCACAAACAAATGATTCTGTTCCAATGTCAACAGTCTGAGGTCTGAGGAGGTCTTCCCTAAATACGGCCACTTGAATCCCACACCTGGCATTCAGTCGGAGCTGGACCTCCCTGAGCCCCTGAGCTAAGCGTAGACTCCCCATTGCCGGGAACAAACAGTGTAGACTCTAGAAATGCAGGCACAAGACACGGAGCTCCCCAGGGCTTGTTGAGGATAAGGGTTTGTAAGCCCCTCCTGCCCATTCATGAGCGCCCAGCATAATCAAATGCCCATCTAGCAAGGTCAGGTGCTCTATTTTTTCCAAGTAGCCCAACTTTTTAAAAGAACCTCTGTAACTAAAGTCTTTTCAAATGAGTCATTTCTGCTCACAACCTCATTTAAACCTCCCAAGTATCCAATCAGGACCATTATCACCATATGACAGAAGAGAGAACTGGGGGTACCGAGATTTAGACAATGTTTCCAAGACGACACAGCTACTAAGTGGCAAGGCCACAGAAATGCCCCGCCCCCCCACCCCCAAACTCCGAGCTTGGAGACCACTTGCCGACAGGGCAGTGGGAGCCCAGGCTTCAGGCGGCTCCGCTGGCTCACACAGATGAAGTGTGAAGGCTGAGCCTACCGAACCTGAAGACGTCCTTACAGGCAGATGTGCAGAGGCATGACCTGGATGTGGCTGGGGATGTGGATTCCAGCCATTAATCTTTGACGCCCGCCGGAAGCTCGTCTCTGCCCTGATCTCCACAGGGGCAGGCGTCTCCAGGCTCAGCTCTAGCTGGCCCTCCACTCCCCATCTGATGCCTCTGGGATTCTGTCTGCTCCTTCTCCACTCCACCCTGTCTCGCCAGTGGATGTGACCAGCAGCACCACTGGCTGATTTGCGACACCAGCAAACCAGCTCCAGGATTCACTTGCTATCTCTGACTTGCCTGCTCCGAGGCCACCAGGCCTCTTTCTGTGCTTCCCGTAGAGCCAGAAATCTTCTATCATCTAGAAATAATGAAAAGAAAATAACCGTCAGTCCCGAGGTTTCCTTATTTTGCTTTGGCTGAACTGCTCCTTGTGCCCCTTGACCTCTTCTCTGCTGTTGTTTCATAGTGAAGGCTTGACTCACAGGCCAGGCAGACCTCAGACTATGCATTAACCCGCCTTATCGTGCCAAGAGTTGGTCCTGAGCTTCAGAGTCCCAAACGCAAGGAGCTGTGCCTTAACCTTACATCTCGAAGGTCATTCTTTCAGTCCCAGTGCTATTTACATCCACAGGAGGCCTGTGACAGTCAAGAAGCTGCACTTATCCAAGTTGGCGGTACTCTGGAAGAATGATCAGCGCTCTTACCCTCCAAGCCATCTTTCCAGCCTGAAGGTCTGCTTTCAAAAATGAGTCAAAGCTAAACTTTCTGTTGCAAAGCTAAGCTTCCTGCCTCCCAACCCTTGTAGCATTTTACCATCACCAAACCCTGCCCCCATGTGATGTGCAGCTCTTCTCCGGGCATTTCTTACTGTTGGGGGATTGTCACGGCTTGCTGTCTGGTGCATTCTGATAGCTAACAAGCACTGTACCTACGATGTCCTTATCTGTGTACTCTTAAAGGGTCTTTCTGGGAAGGGACGATCTCTGGTTGAACAAAAACTGGCGGAATCAGCCCTGTCACCATGCATGGGTGGGTAGCTTTGGAAAAGGGCTGGAAAATGCCCATCTCGGGGTGTCCTTCTACATCAGGAGGAGGTTGCCTTCCCATGAGTCCGATCCCTTACAGGTGATAGAAGCCCCCAGAGCAGGGGTCCAGTGCCCTCACTAGTCTAAACAGCAGCACCTTAGCTCAGGATGGTTTGTCGTTTCTCTGCATCTGACATGAGCCTGGAAAGGATGAGCCCTACTGTACAGAGCTGGGGAATCAGCCTAGAGCTAGGTGGTCAGTGTGTCAGAACCACAAAGCCAGTGGAGGATGAAGCCACAGCCAGATCTATGCTCTCGTTCTGTAACCCACAGAGAGCGGCTGTGCAGAGAAGATCCCACTGCCCTTCCACCCTGACTGAGAGGGGCCTGGTGCTGCAATCATACTCAGGAAGCATGCTGCTACCAGGGCCAGTGATTCCCACTAAGAGGGAGCAGCCTAGAAACCAGAGAAACCCCAGCTGATGCCAGGGTGCCCTCTGTTGGTTAGCTACTGAACAAGTCAAATCCTGGATAGAAGGCATTTGAGACTTCGCAGAGGGCTGCAGGATGGGTTCCAGGGCTAAGCTGTCCTAGGAGGAGTCTCCTACTACAGATCCCCTCTTTTGAGGCCCCAGGAGCCCCGGTGGTAGACAAATCACGCCCCACTTTCCCCTGGCTTCATCCTGAAACATACCCACATCATTGGCGAATTTCTATATGACAGGCACTAGGGATGGCCCTGTGGGGGGGCCAGGAATGACTGTCTTTGAAAGCACTATTCAGCCCCCTTTAGAGTTTCTTGAGTGAGGCAAATTACAAAAAAAAAAAAAAAAAAAAAAAAAAAAAAAAAAAAAAAATCAGTGGATATATAGATTTGGCAAGACGAAGACCAGAGCAGTATGCTGGGCTGAGAGGGAAAAATAAATGTCAAGGAAATCTAAAAGACAAGGTGTTTTTGTGACTGAGCCCCCAGCCATGAAGAGAAAGGAGAGGGAGTTCAGAATGAAGAAAGAAGGTGCTTCCTCTTTCCTGCTCCCTCCCTCCTATGCTGATTAGATTTCTGTAGATGTGGCACATGCTCAGGTCATCTGGGAAAAGGGAACCTCAGTCAAGAAAATGTCTCTATCAGATTGCCTGTAGGCGAGTCTATAGGGCATTTTCTCTATTAATGACGGACGCTGGAGGGCCCATCCCACCGTGGGTGGTGCCATCCCCAGGCAGCCAGTCTCGGGTTGTAGAAGAAAGCAAGGCTGAGCAAGGCACGAGGATCAAGCCAGGAAGAAGCACTTTTATGTGACCTCTAGTTTCTGCCTTCCTGCCTGGAGTCCCTGCCCTGATTTCCCTCGGTGATGGAGGGTGATTAGTTGGTATTGGTCATGGTGTTCTTCGAAGCATCAGAAAGCAAACTAAGAGACCTCCTAATTCACCATGTGCCTCTCCACCTCCAGAATGTCCCCGTCTCCCTGCTACACCTCCCTTTTAAGCCTAGGTCTGTGTGTGATGGGATCCCTGCAATGTTCCCAAGTACTTACTTATACCTCAACACCACCAATGAATTGGTTCCCTGAATCCCACATCATCTAGACATGGAGCCTACACACACACACACACACACACACACACACACACACTTTTTATTTTTTTTTAATCAAGGAAAAAGAAAATAAGTGGGGCAGCTCGCTGTCAGCCCAGTCTAGCCTTCAGCTAGGGCTGAGAACCCAGAGCAGAACCTCTGTAGCTCCAAGACTGGATCACTGAAAACCACTTAGAAGTGCAAGCTTTCAAGCTGGAGAGCTCAGTTGGTAAAGTGTTTGTATCCCCGACACACACACAAAAAAAAAATCATGCAAAATTCATGGTCATAGTTGTGTAAATCTACAGTCCTAGAACTGAGGAAGCCCAGTCTAGCCAATCAGTGAGCTCTAGATTCAGTGAGAGAAGCTGCCTCAAAAGCAAGGTAGAGGGTGATTCAGGACATCTGAAGCTGACCTCTGGCCTACACACACACACACACACACACACAAACTCGAACTCTTACAACCCATCTAAAACCAGAGTTAGAGTCCACACTTACAAAAAGATTCTCCAGGAGATTCTGATGCCCACTAAAGTCTAAGAAACTTCTGTCCTTGTTACCAAAAAGGCATTTGGGAGAGTCTGGTTGTGTGCTCTACTGACAGCCAGAGGACGCAGACATCCAAGCACAGAAGGAAAGGAAGGCTCAGGCATCGAACAAGTACCCAGACTTCCCATGCCCATGCTCATTTTCCCCTCAGCAGCCCCAGAGCTGGGAGCAGGCACAGGATATCATCAAATGGTGCCAGGAGCACAGCAGAGTTTTGGAAATTCCACCAGCTCTTATCCTATTCCCTGCAGGAAGCCCAAAGAAACCTAGGCCAGCCTCCTGGCCCAAAGAGCACCTGTGGTCAGGCCCGACACAGGTGGTGTCAGCTAAGTAGTAGGCTCATGCTATGAACCCACCCTGACACTTAGGGAAAAGAATCAGCATGGGTGTGGAATGTGCTAGACTACCGAAGGCTGGATTTGTGCAGGTGGGTTAGATTTCAGGGGCCAGTGGAAGAGACTTAAAAAAGATGGGTGTTTTTAAGTACTAAAGTCAGGAAAGGAGTCAGTGTGGCCAAGCTACCAGATTAAGGACAGGGAAGCAGCGGGAGCTAATAAAGTTTGGGTGGGTTTGGAGGCTCAGGGAAGACCCAAGAGAGTCGATTCACACCCTGGGCTCTTTGGAAGCTGTGGGGGATTCGTGCAAACATGTTTCACTTGGGGATGTGTGGAGCCTGGGCCATAGAATGACCTTCTGGTGCTGGCTCTCTGTCCTCTATCAGGTGCTGCACGGTGGCAGAGGGTTCAGGTAGGTGCCCTCACTCTAGAAGCTCATGGAGAATACATCTCAGAGCTTGTTCATCTCCAGATCACCAGCTTTGGCCTCCGAAGAGGGACCATCTCAGGGGGAAATCAGCCATTAGGCCAAGGGTCATCCATAGCCAGATTAGACAGTCATATCCTAAGTGCAAGTCCATCACATGGCAGTGTGGGGATGACGACAGATACTCCCTCCTAAGGATACAGTAAGAATGGTCTATGGTCATGCATGCTACCTACCTGGTATTCAGTAGGTACGTAAATCCGTGATGACTCCTTTCTACTTGATCCCTGCCCTTTCCAGGCAGGGCTTCCTTGACTTTGTGCTATCATGGTGTTCTCCATGGCCCCTTGGATTGCCCCTTCAGGTTCTTCTTGCCCCTTATTAATGATAACATTGGTTGAGTGCTTTTTCTATATCACGGAAGCTCATCTCACCCCTACTATGAGCCTTTGATCACTTTAGAGGTAAGAAACCACAAAGCCAATCCTAGTACTAGGGAGGTAGAATGGGGATTGGAAGTTCAGTGTTATTTATTCTTGGCCACACAGAGATTTATTTAGAGTCCAGACAGGACTGTATGGGACTTCGTCTCAAAAAAAGAAAAGGGAATAAAATAAAAATCTCACAGGCACAGAACTTGCATTTGAGCACAAAGGTGCCTCAATGAGATGGCACCTTAAGCATATCTTTTCTCCTACAGTCTCCAACATGAGACTACCCAGGACTCTGTAACCCTCAGGGTACCCCCACCCATAATTCATCCTCACATAGCTGTGGGGAAAATCTTGTTTATTGTGAGTCTTCTTCTTTGACCAACAGGCCCACATCTCCACTCACATACCTTTCTGCCCCATGAACCGCAAGCAGCCCCAACTCCCAGCCCTAACTTTCATAAGCCTTGGGCAGCTTTTTTTCTAAGCCCTCCATTAAGGAGCTAAGTTCATACCATCCAGAAGTTCAAGCTCCTCGTGGCTGTGCCTTAAGTGGCCTCCTGCCCTGGCTTGTGGTAGGATCCTGTGGGGCAAGCCTATCATCGGCCTCTGTTACCAAGCCAGGCAGACACAGGCCTCACCTCTTTCCCAAACCAGCATCCTTGGCCAGTTCCCCTATTCTCCTCCCAAGACGAGTGTCTATCCCTCGATCTCTCTCCAACTGTCTCCTTACCAACCGTGTCCCTCCCTCTCATAGCCACCTTCTAACTGCCTCTTAGATTGTTCACGCCCTGCACATTCCAACAAACCAACTGCTCATTCTGCCCTCCAGGGGCTCAGGCCATGTCCCTCCCCATCAGGACGTGAGCATTTCTGCCCTTTACCAGAGTTATTTTCCAGGGTGCATCCTTCCCACTGAGCCCACGGACACTTCGGGCACATGAACTGCCCTGACTTCTCATCCACCACACTGATCACAATAACTGTGACTCAAAACTACTAAATTTATTCCATGTAAATTGATATGGAGAATTAGTTAAATCCAAAGGGCTTTTGATTCATAGGAGCACTGTAGGTTTTTCAAATTAACGTGAATGTGCTTCTTGACACAGAGTCTTACAAAACTTACCTTCACAGGGTTCTCTAGAGGAGTAGAACGTGTAATGGGGATTCATCAGACTGGCTTGCAAGGCAGGGTATAGGTAGTCAACAGTGCTCTACTTAGGAAGCAAAGAAGATGATCAGTCCAAGTTCCAGTCATGGTGCTCGAACAGCCTAGAACAGTCCTAAAGAGTCACTGGTCTGTTGAATTCATGCTGAAAAGTCAAGGGGCTTGAGTCAGCAGAGGATAGAATGCACTCAGAAAGAAGGGTGCCTCAGTTTGAATGTGGTGACAAACACCTTAAAACACAGCAATCAGAAGGAACAGGTATGTGGATCTCTGTTCAAAGACAGCTTGTCTACAAAGGGAATTCCAGGACAGCATGGGACGACATAGAGAGAACCTGTCTCAAACCAACAGAAACCAAAATTTAAAAAAGAAGGGAAAAATAGAGAAGAAAGGAAGGGGGAAGGGAGGGAGAGAAAAGAAGAAAGGAGGGAAGAAGAGAAAGAAGGAAGAAATGCAGGCTCGTGCTTTTTCTGCAGCTGGGGACGTGTTGCCCAATGCAACCCACGGTGGGAGCAACTCCCCCTCATCTCAGCCCCAGCCACTGTCCCACATGGCAATCCTCTCAAGACACACCCTCACAGACACACCAGAGCGTTCCATTCAGCTGATAATCTCTTAAAGTAGCCAGGATGACCACCTAGACTGAGTCCCGAAAACTCGTAGGGAGGCTGTTAAAGGATGATCCCTGGTTTGCAAGATTGACTCAGTCAGAGTCTCTGGGGTAAGGTTTAAGGCAGTGGTTCTCAACCTTCCTAATGCTGCGACCCTTTAATACAGTCCTTCCTCGTGTTGTGGTGACCCCCAGTCATAACATTATTTCGTTGCTACTTCATAACTGTAATTTTGCTACTGTCATGAATTGTAATGTAAATATCTGATATGCAGGATATATGATATGTGACCCTCAAAGGGCTTACAACCCACAAGTTGAGAACCACTGGTCTATGGGAATCTACTATTTGATTTTCACTGTTTCTTCTAATGTTCAGACTTAAAAAAACAGTGATGAAGGTAATAAAGGTCCCACAGAGTCTTCACCCGACTTCCCCATAACCATAACACACAGACCAAAATCCAAAACGCCATGTTACACCGCTCCACTGACCACCCCGGCTCACCCACTGTCATCGTCTGCTTCCTGCTACCATGATAAAACACTGACCAAAACCAACATGGAGGGTCAAAGGCTTATTGTTAGCTCACAGATTCTAGTTCCTCACCAAAAGAAGCCGAGGCAAGAACTCAAAGCAGGAACTGAAGCAGAGACCACAGAAGAATACTGCTCACTAGCTTGCCTTCCATGGCCTGCTCAGCATGCCATCCTATACAGCCCAGGACCATCTGCCCAAGGGCTGCCCCTCTCACAGTGCTCTGGGCCCTTCCACATCAATCATTAAACAGCAACAAAAACAAACAAACAAACAAACAAAATATGCCCACAGACTGGCCTTCAGGCAGGCCAGTCTGAGGGAGGCAATTCTTCACCTGAAGTTTCCTGCTCCAGGTAAGCCTAGTTTGTGTCAAGTTGGAGGAAAAAACAAAACAAAACAAAACAAAACAACTAACCAACAGGCTTACCGATGATGTCTTTCCAAGGTCTGGAGGGAGGTCACCTGGTGTGGTGGTTTGAATCGGCATGGCCCCCGTAGACTCATGTGTTTTAAAGCTTGGCCCATACAAAGTGGCACTTTCAGGAGGTGTGGCCTTGTTGAAGTAGGTGTGGCCTTGCTGGAGGAAGTGTGTCACTGTGGAAGCAGACTTTGAGGTTCTATAAGCTCAAGCTATACCCAGTCACATTCTCTCCTTACTGCCTGTGGATCAAGAGGTAGAACCCTCAGCTCTGTCTCCAGCACCATGTATGCCTGTGCTCTGCTGTGCTTCCCACCATAATGACAATGGACTAAACCTCTTAACCAAGTAAAGCCAGTCCCAAGTAAATGTTTTCCTTCATAAGAGTTTCTGTGGTCATAGTGTCTCTTCACAGCAATAGAACCCTAACTGAGACAGCTGGGATTTGGTTATCCTTAATGCCTGTCAGGTTTGACCCCTCTTTTTGTCTTGGTTCTCCCCTGACAATTGTAACATACTCATTTTCCATGAAACAAAACTCACTGCTGTTTTCACAGTGTGTTAAACTCACATACTTGGTAAGAGTTTGCGATATTGACCTGAGAGCCCCTCAATCAAGGATGACCTCACTCAGCCTGCTTCTGTCTCCCAAAAGTGCTGTACATTTTTTCATTTTAGACTTATTTTTCTTTTCTCTCCTTGGAATTAAACTCAGACCCTTACATATCCTTGGCAAGTTTCCCACTTCTGAAATTCATACTCAGTCCTTTCCATTTTTTGGGTTTTGTTGTTGTTGTTTTATTTTGGTTTTGATTTTGGTTTTGGTTGCTCTTTTGTTGTTGTTTGGAGAGAAGTTTTAAGTTGTTCGAGCTGGCCTTCAATTCCGTCTATATGGCTCAAACAGGCCTTGAATTTACAGTTTCTTCTGCCTCAGCTTGTAGCTGAAATTAGAGGCACAGTGATCTTGCTCTTTACTACTTGTTTAACCTTCCCTGGGCCTCTTCTAACTGAGACTTTCTCTTTGTCATCTAACACTACATGCTTGTTTTAGGGTTTTTAATGCTGTGAAGAGACACCACAACAACGACAGCCCTTATAAGGAAACACTTAATTAGGACTAACTTACAGTTCAGGGGTTTAATCCACTATCATCATGGTGGGAAGCATGGCGACACACAGGCAGACATGATGCTGGAGAGGTAGCTGACAGTTCTACATCTTGACCTACAGGCAGCAGGAAAAGGGAGCGAGCCACTAGGCTTGGCTTGAACTTCTGAAACCTCAAGGCCCACCTCCCAGTGACATACTTCCTCCAACAAAGCCATACTTACTACAAGAAGGCCACACCACCAATAATGCCACTCCCTATGGGCCTATGGTAGTCATTTTTTCATTCAAACCACCACAATGGTATTTGTATTTCCAAAGGCTATGAGAGAGAGAGAGAGAGAGAGAGAGAGAGAGAGAGAGAGAGAGATGCTCTACCACTGTAGCAGTGCTTTGGAATATCAAGAATTCTAGAATACCATCACATCATCTGCCAATGGAAAGAACTCATAACAATTCTTTTTTTTTTTCCTTTTTTTTGGGGGGGGTGGGGATTGTTTTTTTTGCAAGACAGGGTTTCTCTGAATAGCCTAGCTTTGTAGACCAGGCTGGCCTCAAATGCACAGTGATCCATCTGCCTCTGCCTTCCTGAGTTCTGGGATTGAAGGCATGTGCCACCATGCCTGGACACAACCATTCTTAAGATGCTGACTTTCCTAATCTGATTACATTGGCCAGAAATGATGCCATCAGTAGGAATGTGTGGTGCTTTTAATGAGAAATGTCCCCTATAAGCTCATGTGTTTCTGTCCTCAAAGGTTCATTGTTGTAAGTATCGATTAATATTTACCATTTATATATCTTCTGGTAAAGCTTGCTGTTAATCCTAAACAGCTGTATAACCAAATCACCACAGAGAGACTGGGTTTATTTAATTAACCTAGAACACAATGCTGGACAATAGTTACTCCCTCTTAAACCTCCAAGCCCTCATAGTTTCCTAACATTTAGATTTTACCCATTATGCTTGCTTTTTGTGAAATCTTAGGTTTGGTTCATGCTCCTCGTCGTTCCGAGATCTGTTCTTCAGGCTTGCTCCCCTAGCTCTGCCCCCTGCCCTTTTGCCTCCCACTCTTTTCCTGTCCTCTGGCTCCCCCCTCTTTCCTGTCCTCTGGCTTCTCCCCTCTTTCCTGTCCTCTGGCTCCCCCCTCTTTCCTGTCCTCTGGCTCCCCCCTCTTTCCTGTCCTCTGGCTTCTCCCCTCTCCCACCTACTCCTTCTTCTCTATTGCTCAACATTGTGGCTGGTTGTTTTATCTTGGATGTTTATACAAAGTTGAGACAGGTGATACTTAGAATAAATATCACAATGCAATATCTGGATTGAAACCAGAAAGTGGGGAGGGGGAGAAATCAGCATTTGAATGAACAAGGGTAAGGTGTATACATTTCAAAAGAACATTATACCAACATTTCCCCCTTTAAGTCCAATAAAAGGCTCCTTTTCTTTCAATACAATAATAATTATGAAATTATGAAAACTGTTAGGTAAAATCTACATGTGCAGTGTCCAGTCCATGTGTATTTAGCAACTTAGGAGAAAGTATCTGATTATCCTATCTATCTTGACAAGTTTAAAGTTCTATACCTAAATTAACTTTTATCCTTATTGGTGTAATCTATGTTAAAGGGTTTCTTAACTTCTAAACAAGTTAAGCTTAATTGTGGCACTATAACTATTTGGTCTTCAGCCCCATCAGAGACTTGAGAAGGAATAAAATTAATTACTTGAGTAAATAGGAAGTGCATGTTAGCAGCTTCCAAAAAATAAAAATTGACAGAAACAGTTTGCTGCCAGAACAGTCACCCATAACTCTTTATAACATTGGAGCATTATCTTCAGCCTTCTGGCTCAGAATATTTGACAGACATAAATGTGAAGCAGGAACTATTTAGGACTTGCTTACCCTGTCTTGGCAGAGTTCGGCAGTCAACTTGTCCTGCATTTAAGCTTGCCCATTTTTGGCAGAATTCTGTCTGTTGTGATGCGAGGGTATTTTCTTTACCCAAGTGGCTTGTTTGCCACATTTGAAGCCATCTCCATTTGGAGGTTCTTTGATGTTCATCATCTTCTTTGAGGTAGGTGGGGTGCTGCCAGGAGATGACCTGTATCATTGTCAAAGAATCTTTAAAATAATAAAAACATTTTTAAATGCCATATTCTGTAGGTATCTGAAGTTTTTGAAGACTACCTATCTTTATGTAATTGATCTGTCTACAAAATCATATCTATCTGTTAAACCTAGGATGTATACTCCTGTGATAAATTAGACTAGTGTCTGACATGACTATGAGTTCAATAACTAGCAAATAACTTGCATTACCTAATACCTTAACCCGTTTTTGATAGCTGTTTATAAGTATTAGAAGTAACCTTGACTTTCTATCAATATACTAAAGCTTATACCAATGTATCAAAAATACTTATTTTTGCATCAATATGCAAAATCCTATACCAGAATTAAAATTAACCTTATTTGAGAATAGCAAATAAAACCCTAAGTTGAGTGGATTCAATAATCTACCTTTTGTCTTATTCCTATAAGATATCCCTGTATACTCCTATCTTTCTTTTTAACCCCCTTTTTCCTTATCTAAGAAAGAACAATAGAAAAAAGAAGAAAAAGAGAAATCCCTGAATGTAACCTTGTTTCACTCTGAATATGACCATTAATAATTATAAACATCTCCCAATGACAATAAACATTCATAACATTTACAGAAAACAACCAAAAACCTACCCAACCCCCTTTTAAGGAAAATTGGACATTGTTCTCATGGATTTCTTCTAGCTGACATTTTGGACATGCAGAAAGCCTGGTAGGGGGCCCAAAGAAAGCTGGGAAAAAATGGTTAATTAAGCAAGCAATAGCATTTGTGGTCCAGTCTTTGAATGTTGAGAAATTTCAGGCTTAATAAAAGTCCTTTTTGGAACAGTCTAAAATGCTGGGCCAATTAAGATTAGTAGCTTTCTTCAAAGATCTCTTGGGAGCAGGCTTTGATGAGAAACAGCAATTGAAGCAGTTGAAGCAGGAACAAACAGAATGCTGAAACATGCAAGATGCTGGAACAGATGTGTCAATGTCTCAGCATGCTGAAGGATGAATCCTGTCAGGTTTGATCCAGCATCTCTGGTGTCCAGTTCTTTTGTTCTGCAAACATATAATTTCTCACAAGCATTATAGAGTTCTAAAATTATAAATGTATGAGATGTGCAGGATGCAACTAAACTGTAAGCAAATTTTATCTATGCCAATTAAAAGATTAGCATAATACATTTTGAAGCTATTATAGCCAAGGAGTTATTGGCCAAGTATTGTTGGAGTTCTGGCTGGAGACATTTTTTATGTCTCAGTCAGTTTCAGAGTTGTTTCTAGGTAAAGGGATTATCAACTTATGTTACCTGTTCTGTTGATCTTCTTGATTTCTCTCTTCTTTTGAGTGGCCAAAGTCTTCAGGTGGTCTTCCTCTGTCAGTTCATGTCTTTAAACAGTTGGTCCCTGGTTGGTGGCACTTTGGGGAGGTCATGGAACCTTAGGAGGTGCAGCCCTGATGGAGGAAGTACATCACTAGGGGGTGAACTTTGAGAGTTTATATCTTGCCGTCTCTCCTCTGTCTACAGTTGCAGATGTGCTCTCTCGGCTTCTTGCTCCAGCTACCAGCTGCCTTGCCTTTCTAATACCGCAGGCTTTCCCTTCTCTCTTCCCTAAGTCACTTCTGGTTATAGCATTTTATCACATCAATGAAAAGTAGCTACTACGGCATACACTAAGGTTGTTCCTGATGTTGCTAGAAGCGTCTTATGACTGTAATGTTTCCCTTACTAAAATAATAACTTTAAGGCTAGATAGATTACGCATATCACATATACTCATTAGGAAGATGTTAATCCCTACATTCTTTAATGTTTTAAAGTCATGAACAAGTGCCTAATTTCAATGCAGATGATCTATTAATATAGATTTTCTTAGCAGATTTCCTAATATTGGTCCGATATCACCTTCTATAATATTCCACTTAATTGTAGTATCTTGTCTTTATACAGGATTGGAGTCCGCTTGCTATTACATATTCTATATGACGCTAATCTTTTCAATCAATGTTTTGTGTTGACATTTATAAGAAATGTTATTTCTTATTGTTGTTCTCTCATAGCAGAGACAGTTTAATTGTCCATGTTCTTCTTGTCTCATGAAAAGAACTTTTTCTTCCCTGTCTTGTGCAACTGGTAATCACTGGAATGACCTGGCTTGAAAGGGTGTGTGCATGTGTGTGTGTGTGTTTGGATATGTGTGTACACATCCCTATGTGATCACACACATGCATATGTAAATAGGCAAATCAATAAAAGAGGGGAAGGTGGGGCTTAGACAGATGAAGCAGGTCAGTCTGGGCAGGGGAGGGGTAGACAGGTGCAGCCTGGAAGGCTGCCTCTTGTTCCCACCCCTTCCACACTCTTTCTAGATTTCACTGCTAGATGTCCTGAGGGGAACAGCTCTGCTCCATTGCCTCCTTCGCTCATGATGCTCTGCCTTGCTTCAGGCCCAAGGCAATGGAGCCAGCTGAGTATGGGCAGAAAGTAGGAGCCAAAAACAATCGTTCTTCCTTTAAGCTTCTTCTGTCACAGCACTGAAAGCTAACAGGGTAAACACACTAAAACACACTGAACTATCCATGACCCTGGATGAGGGTGTGTGTGTGTGTGTGTGTGTGTGTGTGTGTGTGTGTGTGTGAATTTCCAACTGAGAGGCTTTAAAAAAAAAAAGATTTCCTCATCTTTATGTTGTGTGTTGCGTTTTGCCTGCATGTAATAGCACCAAGTGAATGCAGTGCCCATAGCAGCCAGAAGAGGGTATCAGATCCCCTGAACCTGGAGTTCAGGTGGTTGTGAACCACCACCATGTGAGTGCTGGGAACCCAGGTCCCCTAGAAGAGCAGCCAGTGCTCTAAACCGATGAGCCATGTTTCCGGCCTATGGTGCTTTTTAAAAGCAGGGAGAAGTGGCGTGAAATCCGAATTAGTGAGAAAGAGAAATGCCTCATAAGAAAATGGTGTGGAAATATATAAAAGGGCCGTCAGGCTTCTTGCCCACACCTGGCACTGATGCACACTGACTCCAGGTCTTTAACGACACAAGTTTTGTCCCCAAGTATCTAACAAAGAAACTACAGCTCTGCAGAGAGGGAGGGAGGTGTAAAACAACAGAGAAAGCCAGTCTCTGTTACCCAAACGTTATCCAAGATTCCTTCTTCCCATGTGTATTAGTTACTGTTCTCACTACAGTGACAAAATCCCCAACAAAGGAAACTAAGGAAGAGTTTATTGTCCCACTCAAACTACCAAAGGCATGCATTTGATGTTGTCCAACTGGCACCATCACTGTGCCTTTCACGTTGCAAAACTGAACATCTGAGGCCAAGCATGATGGTGCTGTTCGTACGCTCAGCACAGGAAGCTGTGGCTGGAGGATCAGAATTCCAAGCCAGCCTCTGCCACGGGGCACAGCAACAGAGTTTTGGTGGGGACACGGAGAAAATGGAATCCACATTCATTGCTGGTGGAATTGTAAGATCAGGCGGCCACATTGAAATGCAGTTTAAGCATCTTCAAAATGTTAGTGGCTGCAAGGCCAGCCCGGGCCGCATAAGATCCTGTCTCGAAACAAACAAAACCCCTGAACATCTGTATTTGTTAAGCAGTAGCCCCCTTTATATTCAGCCCCAGATGACGACCATCCTGGTTCTTGTCTCTGAGAATTAACTACTCTAAGTGCCTCATGACTGGAACAGTGCAGTGCTTATCCTTTTGTAGCTGTCCTGAAACTCATCCAGACTGTGGTGCCTGTAAGAAGTTCTCTTCCATTCCAATGCAGCTGCTTAGAGTGTCCCAGTGTGATTATGCCACAGTCGGCTTATTCCTGCACCCTTGACAGACACAGTTATTTTAAAGCCTATGTGATCCTATAGCCCCACTGAACAG
Source organism: Meriones unguiculatus (assembly GCF_030254825.1). NCBI lineage: Eukaryota > Metazoa > Chordata > Mammalia > Rodentia > Muridae > Meriones > Meriones unguiculatus. The sequence goes on from NC_083358.1 coordinate 17,863,960, forward strand.
CTTCACTGGTAACCCTTATATTCTCTCCCTCCCCCCTCTCTCCCCTATGTATCTTTCTATATGTCTTTCTTCCCATGTATTTCTCTATGTATCTCTCTCTCCCTCTCTGTCTCTCTCTTCTCTCTCTGTCTCTCTGTCTCTGTCTCTGTCTCCCTCTCTCTCTCTCTCATGTGTGAGGGAGGTAGGGGTTTTGAGACATGGTCTCTCTATGTCACTCCAGCTTTCCTGGAACTCACTCTGTGGAGCAGGCTGGCCTTGAACTCAGAGATCCACCTGCCTTTCTGCCTCCCGAGTGCTGGGATTAAAGGCACACGCCACCATACCCAGCTAACTCTATACATTTTTTTTTATGAAATTTTTAATTGCCTATGTTACTTAAAGGCATATAAGGCATACTGATAGGAGTTGACAAACTCTACCCAGAAGGCCAATTGGCCCCACTACTTGTTATCTACAAAGTTTCATTGATAAAGTTCACATGCACTTGTTTATCAATTTACCTGTGGCTGCTTGCATGCCACAGCTGCAGAATTTAGTAGTTCCGACATCAACTCTAACAAGGCCTAAACTATGCTCACTACTTGGGCCTTTTCAGTAAAGATATTCTCTTTCCAGAGCTACAGTAACACACAGACCTCAACATTAACAAGGTGAAAATGTAAATTCATTTGTCTTTCATGGGGCTTTAGTTGGGGCTTTATTGCTCTGAACAGATACCATGACCACAGCAACTCTTTTTTTTTTTAACCATGATTTCTTTTTATTTACTTTAAAAAGTTTTTATATATTCACTTTACATTCCAATCATAGCCCCCTCCCTCCTCTCCTCCCTGCCCCACCTTCCCATCCTCTTCTCCCTCCCCTTCTGCTCAGAAAAGGGGACCCCCCAACCCATCCCAGCACACCAAGTCACATCAGGACTGAGCTCATCCTCATCCACTGAGGCCAGGCCAGGCATCCATGTTGGGGAAGTGATGGAAAAAAGCAGGCAACAGAGTCCTTGTCAGAGGCAGCTCCCTCTCAGCTCAGCTTACTAGGGAGCCCACATGAAGGTCAAGCTGCCCATCATTTACATGTGTGTAGGGGTCCTAGGTCCAATCCGTGCATGTTCTTTGGTGACCACGGTAACTCTTATAATGGAAAACATTTAAGTGGGGCTGGCTGGCAGCTCAGACATTTAGTCCATGCTGCTGGAAACATGGCAGCATGCAGGCAGACATGGTCCTGGGGAAGGAGCTGAGAGTTCTACCTCTTGATCTGCAGGCGCAGAAGGAAACTGTGTATCACACTGGACATAGCTTGTGTATATAAAAACCTCAAAGCCCACCCCCACAGTGACACACTTCCCCCAACAAGGCCACACCTCCCTAGTGCCATGCCCTATGAGCCCAAACCAACACACATAGCTAGGCAGCTTCTCTCCTTGTTTTATGCACGTGCTGGGGCCTATTGGATAGCACAATTTCAGCCATTTCTGTTTCGGGCCTAACAGCCACATCATCTCAGCTTGTTGCTGATACAGAGAAAAGCTCTCTTTGCAAGGACAGGTTGACCAAAAACTATGTTTATGTTCAGCATACTCTGTGTCCTTGCTTCTCCTAGAAATTCGCCAAACATGAGGACAGCTGGCCCTGACTAATTAAAGGTCAGCTAGAACTGCTTTGTCTAGTTAGCAAAAATAACTTGAGTCAAAGATAACTAGCCTTTCCCACTATCCCCTCACCACTGTGTGAGCTAATTTCGGTTTTCACTCTGTAAGTATGCAATCCGGCTGGGTGACTGCGTTCAGATCCCAAGCTTGCCTCCCCGAGTCCAGACAATAAAGCACTAATTTTAAGCTTCTGTATCTAAAGTGAGTTTCCTCAGCTTCCACCCCGAACCCAAAACATGAACACAGGATGCCCCCACCCTGTGTCTTGGCCATGCTTTGGGGTCTCTCTGCCTCTCTTGCCTTGAGATGATAGAAGGGGAAAGCATCCTGCCAGGAGGCTTCTGCTCTTCTGACTCCCTTGTCTAGGCCTCGCTCAGACACAGTGCACTTTATTCGCTCATACTCCTCTGAGAATCGACTCTCATCCCCAGACGTCAGTGGGCATAGCTGTCTCCGCCATGCCAACGCCAGGCAAAGAAGCAGATGGGGGCAATGGGCGGGCCTGTGTACAGAGCCAGATAACAACACTTTTTGGTAGCAGTTACTTTTCTATTACCGTGATAAAAACACCATGACAACAGCAACTTAGAGAAGGAAGGGTTTATTTGGGCTCACAGTTCCAGAAGCATAAAAGTCAGTCATGGTGGGGAATCGTGACAAGTGGCAGTCATGGCAGCAGGAACGGGAAAGCTAAGAGCTCACATTCTCATCCGCAAGCACAAAGCAGCGAGAGCAAACTGGAAAGGGGGATTTCATCGCAAAGCCCACCCCCCAGAGATGCACTTCCTCCAGCAAGGCTGCACCAACCTAACCCTGCCCAGACAACACCACCAACGGGAGACTAAGGGTTCAAATGCCCATGACTGTGGGGCTTACACCCGTCAGCACCCAACTGCGGTCAGCACTGCAAAGATCCCAGCCTCGGGATACAGTTGGACCAGCTTCCTGGGATGTTAAACCTAGACTGAGAGTCAGGTCCTTCCAAATACAGTCTAAAGTTTGTATGTGAAGAGTCATTCACTCTGCTTAGCTCCACAGCCTCATTCAAACCATCTTTGGTGGATACCAAAACCCCCTTTATAAAGCAGGAGAGCACGCCATACAGCCTGTGCTCCACTTTCTATGCCCAAAATCACCTCTAGATTGTTACAATCCCTGCTGTGATGGGAGCACGGAATAAATAAATGTTCTAATGTATTATTTAGGGAGCAAAAAGCACAATTTCGGCTCAGAAGGAAACTCTTTCTTCTAAATGCTTGCAACCCATGATGGGTTGAATGCCAGGTGTAAAGCCACAGCCACGCAGAGTTGGCAGTACAAGGACTTTTTCTTACATTTCCTGGGCATTCAGAAAGTTCATGGCCAGCGCCACCACTCTAAAGTTACAAATAAAACTAAATCTGGCCTAAACCATCTTTCCTTCCCGATGTGCGCGAATGAAAACGGTGCCCCATGGGCTCCTGTGTCTGAACATTTGGTCTCCAGTTGGTGGAGTGGTGATGTCTGGGAAGTTGTGAGACCATAGGGGATATAGTGGGAAGGGTGCCACTGAGATCTCTCTCTCTCTCTCTCTCTCTCTCTCTCTCTCTCTCTCTCTCTCTCTCTTCTCTCTCGGATGAAATGGGACTACTCAGCTACCCATCCACCTGTCTGGCCCCATGCTTCTGCTGCCATGCCTTCCTTGTCTTGAGAGACTATCCCTCCGTAATCCAAAAACGAAACCTTTCTCCTCTAAGCTGCTTTCTGGTCAGACTCTTCTGTCACAGTACCAGGAGAGTACCTACTAGATCCACCCCAGAAAAAAACGGCAGGCCCCCACTCACCAAACACGGAGGGAAATAAACCATTACTGTAAATTTGTTACCTGAAACACACGAGCAGGTTATTCTGTGTTTTGCTCTCTTTAATTAATTCCAAAGCCATATCTCATAAAGTTACCCACCAAAACACAGAAACCAGTGATAGGGGATGGAAAAAAAAAAAAGGAAAATCCCCTAAGCTAAGTAATCAAAGCCTGGGAGTTCAGCCAAGCAACCCCAGGGCTGAAGTAGAGGGAGGCAGGTGTTGAAGATGTCCAGGACTGTGAGCCCACATGGTCTGATCCTTCTGGGTCTTCACCGGCAGGACCACAGCCCACAATCTTCAATACAAGAGCTGGTATACTGTGGCATTTTCCTTGGAGCCCGTGACCAGATACTGATTATCAGAGGACACATCACAACACAGAATGTCATAACACTCCTCTGCCTAGAAAGAGAGGGGACGGGCACAAAGGGTTAGGGCTTGCAGACACGGGGACTTGAGCTCTCAAGGGGCAGGTAGACCCAGGCTTCTCTAAGTGACGGACAGAGCCCAAGGTGTCCTCAGCCCCTTCGCACCATAGAATGCCACCTCAGCGGCACTTTCCAGTTCTCTCTCAGACCGCATCAAGAAGGGATCTGGACCCACGCGCTCTGAGTGTCTCGGCACGTACACCCCCAGTCACCCCTGACTCCCCACCTCTGTACCTGGAACAACCTTCTCAGAGAGGGCGCCGCTAAGCAGTGGATCATGTCATCCAATGTGGCCACAAAATAGGTCCCTGCCAAGGGGAATAGCAGATGGGGGTGCGGGGTGAGTCAGAGACTGAGCCTACGTTCTGAGTCCAGCTGTCCTCGAGGAGACTAGGGAGAGAGCAACTATCTTCTCTGCCTTGGTTAACCTGCCTTAGACAAACCAGATGCATGGCCCAAGGCCTTCCCTGATTGGCTGCCACCTTCCTCCCATACCCAGGACGTGGACACGGTGAGTTATTCCTGAACAAGAGACCCATGAGAAAGAAAGAACTGCAGTGTCTGTCTACCTGAACCTTCAGGCTTCATTCTAATATGGAAAGCCCCTGCGATAAAGGGAAGCGTAAGGGAAGGAGAGTGAGCAGAACATAAGGAAGGAGATTGTAACCCGTGGTGGCGGCCTGGCTTCTGACTCACCACAAGATGCGAACTTGAGGTTGTGGTGTTGAGTGTATCTTTGGACCACAGCTTTATACTTCTCCTCCCGGTGAGCATGGAGGATGACGACATCGCTCATCTTCAAGCCTGCCAGCACCCATTCCTCACTGGGGTCATGGGTAATGCTGAGGATCTGTGGGGAGATTTGGGTCAGCATGCAAGATTGCCAGTACCCCAACTCAAGACCCAGCCTCAAATTCACCAACCCAAGCCTCCACCCTGGGGTTGAACTCGGTCCTGAAGGCACCCAAGCAGGCACCTCGTGGCATAAGTTGTGTTGCTGCAACTTCTGGTAGCTCCTGAGGTCCCAGGAATAGAGGATGGTGTCTTCACCACCTGTCCAGAACTTAAAGCCCGTGATGTCCACACAGCGCGATGCATAGGGGGGCACGTCATGCTTCCTGGTGGGGAAATGACTCACAGCTCTTCAGAAATGTCTGCCCCAGCCCGCCCTGCCCCCAGCCCAGAAGCTGTGGTGTTATAAAGTCCCCAGATGTTCCTTCCAGGCTGTTTGGCATAGCCCTACTGCCAAGAAGGGAAAATGGAGGGAGGGTCTCATGGTGGCTCTGGAGAGCGGGTCCTACCTAATCAAGATTTGGTTCTGCACATCCCAAATCTCCACGAACCCTTTGAAAGAAGCCAAGCAGATGTGGGCATCAGAGGAAAGGGCCAAGGAGTAGCACATGGGGCCCGTGGAGGCCATCTGGGCCCTGATTTGGGGGGTGGGTGCCAGGTCCCAGAGAGTTAGTGCCCTGGCCATTCCCCCCGTGATCAGGCTCTGCTCATCAGGGAACAGCTTGCACGTGAGGACACGATTCCGAGGGTCCTGGCGGGGGAGAACACGTGCTGTCAATACACTTTGCGGCGCTGTCTGACCACCCTCAACCTGACCGACAGCCCCTCACCTGAAAGTCCATCTGGGCCTGGGGGGCTCTGTCTGAAGCGTGCAAAGCATTTTCATCCCACACCCTGATGTAGCCAGTGCCACACGTGTACACGTGGCGTGGAACACTGCTGATGGCAATGGCGTTGACTCGCTTCCCATGGCGGAGAGTGCCAACCCTCCAGGAACTACGTGGGGACTTCTGCTTGACCACGGCCTCATCTGGAATTGAAGGCTGGAGAGAGCATTGACTGGTCGGCCAAGGGGGCAAGTCTACTCTGCCCCTACTCCCCAAATTCCAAAGCTTCCTCATAAGGGTTTGGCTCCGGGGTCCCCGCGTCATACTGTCACATCTCCTGAAGAAGTGACGCTGTGGGATGAAGGGCCTACTTATCAGAGCGATAGAACAATGAGGAGGGTAGCCTCATTAAGAAGGGGGTATCCCAGGCCACCGCTACCTAAGAGAGAGGGAACAGGGGTGGGCAAACGCACCACGTCTCCATCAGAGGGTGGGTGGGAGAGAAGGGAGTGTTGAAAATGTAACACTGAGGTACTCACAATGGCTTTGAGGAATGACCAGACTTCTCGGTTGGGCAAGGACGAAGAACAGAACTGGCCTGCAGGGAGACAGCCACACCCACCTCTCGTGGACAGGGTATCCCGGCAACAGAGACACAAGGTCAGAAGGAAAGTGCTCTCATGACACCAAACCGGGCACCTAGTCCACCATCTGGGATCCAGCTTGGGCCCCTCCCCCTCCCTACCCACACTGTCACAGGCAGAACTTACCAGTGGCTCCTGGTGGAAAGCTATGACAGAGGGGTGGGAAAAAAAAAAAAAGAAGCTAGCATGAAGTGCAGAACTTGATGCCAGGCCCCTCTCTGCCCAGGACAGTCCATCACTGCCCAGCCTTGCTCGTTACAGCCTTACCTTGAGCCGATTCCTCCTTCTGGTTCTGCCTCTGAAAACCACATGGGCTGGAGCCCAGATGCGTCCTGGGCCTGGGGATCCCACCGTTGCTGGGTCATACTGTGCATCTCCTCACAAACAGGGTCACGCTGTATTGAGGGACATGGGGGCAGCTGGAGCATTCCCTGCGCACTGTCATTTGGTGTTGCTCTTGTTGCCCGTGATGAGGAAAACACCAGAGCTTTCTGGCATCTTCTTTATCTCCTCTGTTTCATCATAAATTCTGAGTGTCCTGAATGAGTCCTCCTTCTCTTCACTCATGTTCTCGAGCCAATCAAGTAAATGAACCATCTGTCTCTAGGGACCCAGCAAACAGATCCTGGGTTCCCCATTCATCCTGATCTCCTGTACTACGGAAGAGAACAGAGAAGGGCTGGCGAAATAGCTTCGTCGGTAAACACTTGATGCACCAAGCGTGAGAATCTGAGTGCAGATTCCCAGCCGCCACGGGAAAATAAAAAAATAAAAACAAAACAAAAAACAAACATGAAACTGTAATCCTGGTGCCAGGAAGGTGGTGACAGAGGATCCCTGGGGCTTGTTGGTGAGCCACTCTACCTGAATTGGTAAGATCAGGGCTTAGTGAGAAACCCTGTCTCAAAAGAAATGAAAATAAGGAGAAGGGCCAGAAGAATGGTCTCCACTAACCTGATGGCCTGACTTCAATGCTCAAGCCTGTTTAAAAGTCCAGATGTGGTAGCGCACATCTATGATCTCAACACTTGTACAGCAAGATGGGAAGTGGGAACTATTCAGAAGTGGGAATTAATCAGAAGCCAGAAGACCAGCTGCCCGGGAGTATACGGTATTGCAACAGACACAGAGAGACCCTGCCTCTAAGAAGAGAATCAACTTCCGAAAAGCTGTCCTCTGGCCTCCTCATGTGCTCTGCATGTGGCATGTGCACACTCATAGTCACACACACACACACACTTTCACCCAATAAAAGCAATTTTTTAAAAAGATGGGGCTTAGTTGAGGAAGACAGCTGACATCAGCCTCTGGCCCCACACACATTCATACATGTACACACACATACCTGCACACACACCTCCACACACAGGAGGTATATTGCACAGTCTGTTCAGAATGTTCTCCAACACCTCTTTCAGTGTAAGTCCTCAAAAGATTGACAACGAACTTTTGCAGACATGGACTGTGTTTCCATGTAGACAAAAAAAAAAACAAATTCACCCTTTAATTTGGACATACCCATTTCAAACGTGGTTCATCCCCCAATGTACCCAAACCCCTAAGGCAACAGGAAATCTACCCCCATAGCGGAATAGTACACAGTAGTTAAAAATTAAATCATAAGGACATATTCGCAGACATAGAACATTTCATGGTATAATATGAGGGGGTAATTATAAAAGCTCAGAACAATGTTCAAAATATATTTGTAGGAGAGAAGATGAACATTAGAATTTATTTTCATATATTTCACTCATGTACGAGAGATTAAGAGGAATAGCTGTGTTTCCAATATAGGAATGGGGACATAGGAACAAGGAAGGGAAAGGATTAGTCACAACAAGACCTGGTATGGCTTTTTCTTCTGTGGGGATGCTTCAACCGTGTTAGAAACTGTTGAACCAGGGGCCCAATGACTGTTCATCTTCCCAAAATCATCACCCTCGTGATTCTTAATTAGTTCCGTCGTTTGTTCCCATAACACGCTTTCTCGGAGAGGCACCAGACTTCCTTTAACTAGGGACACTCGGTGCTAGCTCAGCCCGGGTGAGAAGGAGCAGAGGAGCACAGCCCATCTGCACCTTGAGGATCCCAAATGAGTGGGTTCCTGCTGCCAAGTCCTCTTATGGAAGTTGGGTGAAGCTTAAAGTCAATGAAACTACTTTAGCAGGGCTTCCGACGTCACATTAACCAGGCTTTCGCCATAAAAATAAGACAAGGCTTTTGAAGGAGACAAGCCACAGGTTCCCCCCTCTTCTCTCCAAGATCGAGCAATCCCGCACTCACAAGTACTCTGGGTGCAAAACTCACCTCAGAAGCCTGGTCAAAGCCTAGAGATTGAAAGTGGGAGAGTAAAGACCCCGCTAGGCCTGGATCCACTCTTCCACACATGGAGGGTTGGGGCCTTGGGTGTGTGTGTGGGGGGTGGCTAGCACTCAGTTAAACAAAGGCCTAACAAATATTGAAGCCCTGGGTGAGAACCCAGTCAGGTGTCTGGCTCCTGAATGGCTGGTCAGTATCAGGGTGTGGCCACGCTTGTGCTGAGCTCTTGTGTTTTGGTGGAAAACTAGGCAGGAATCTCTCCATATAAATTCAGCAGATAGCATGAGAAACTTCAGGGGATAAGCCTCTGGGTTTCAGCTGACCTGTAAGAGCCAGTATTCAGTTAAAAGGCACTAGCTGTCTAATTCCGACTTCTAGGTGAATTCCCTTTGCTCCTAGGGGAGATCTTCAGCAAGCCAGTAACAGGAAATTAGCAGAAGGAAGGGGTCATTCCCCTCTCCTTCTCCCTGTTCTGTCATCCCGCCTGTCCCTTTTACCAGAGATTCTGAAATTAACCTCTAGATAAGTCTTGCATTTTCTGTGGCTGTTTTGTCTAGGGATTCTTAAGTCTGAGCATCCATCAGAATCCTCTGGAAGGCTTGATGATCGTGGCAGCCCCATGTTCCAGAAATTCTGACGCAAGAGGTCGGGGGCAGATAATCTGTACTTTTCACCGAGTGCTTGGTGATGAAGATCGTGGGTTAGGAGAGATGGCTGTGGTGATTAGAAACGGGAATGATTGGTGATATCGGGATGGGATAGTGACCGAGACAGTGTTGGTGGTGGGGATGGAACGGTGATGAGGTAGAAGTGGTGGTTGGCAGTGATGACTGTAGATGGTGACAGTGTTGCTGCGGTGATGGTGGTGCTAGTGGTAGAAATGGTTACAAAACTGGTGGTAATAATAGCGGCAATGTTATGGTGGTCGTTTGGGTGACAACAGTGGCAAAGTGGTGCTCATCTCCTGTTCCTTCCCTGGTCCTGCCATACTCGACCTGACCTGCAGTTTTCTAGGTGCATGACCCCACCCTCAGGCTTTGGCTCATGCTTGTCCCTCATCTAGGAACGATGCTCCTTGCTCACTTGTGTATCATATAGATGCCCCCGTGCACTATGAGCTGAGCTTGTGCCAGGCCCAGGCCGAGCCCACATCCTTGAGGTGCTCCTGCGTGAAAGAGGAGGCCGTGCCTGTGGTCACTGCAGCCCTTGGAGGAAATCACTTCTAGAAAGGGTCAATAGGTTTCCCATAAAGTGACACACTGCTTCTCATAGCTCGCTCTAAAACGTCCCCAGGAGGGAACTTTACATAAACCCCTGTTCTGACCCAATCCATCTTTCGGTAAATTATCTCTTTATTGATTCTCACAGAAAACACACAGTGAGGCACACAGGGCCTGGGTTTTGTCCCCAGTTTGGAAGCATAAGAATTGATGGTGAGGGGACAACACATAGAACCCCACAGAGTCTTGACTAAGACCAGAATACAAATCCAAGCCCAGGGGACTGTTTTTAATGTTGTAAGAACAAGTAAATGGGTCTTTTTCTATCACATACTACAAAACTTGTATTTAGGACAAGGAATTCAAATCTTTTTCAGCTTGTTTTGGTTTTTTGAGACAGGATCTCACTGTGTAGCTCTGGTTGGCCTGGCAGACCTTGAATTCAAGAGATCCACTTGCCTCTGCTTCCTCAGCGCTGGGATTAAACATGGTGACCACCACACCTGGTATAGTTTTCTGTTGTAAGACGTGTGAATGGTTCTAGAGTTGTTTGACAAGGTCTCCCGGTGTACCCTTGGTTAGTCCAGAACTGCCTCAGTAGACTAGGCTGGTTTTGAACTCATGGAGATCCACTTGCCTCTGTCTACTGAGTGCTGGTATTAAAGGTTTATCTCCATTACCTTCTAAGAATTTTATGTTTTAATCCCCCACCTGGTAAAATCCTTAGTTTACACAAAGACCCTGCTGCATTCTCAGATTAAAGTTGACTTCATTTCCTCTTCACTGTCTACAACCAGACAATCTCAGGAGACCATGGGATCAGACCCTAGCCACTGGGGAAAAGACAGTCGCTGCTGCATTAGAAGAGAAACCAAGTGCGCCTCCTGTCTTGGAGATTCTTCTCTTCCACGCACACCGTCTTGATCAAGAGTAAAGCTGTGCCTTGTTGCAACATCTCCATTGGAGTGGTAGTCTAGTTCTTGCTCTGGGAGCTTACTTTTAACAATGTGTTCGAGTATTTCGGCTGCTTGTGTGCCTGCACACTGCATGTGCAGTGCCCACAGGCCAGAAGAGGGCATTGGCTCCTCTGGTACTGAAGTTATTAGAGGGTTGTGAGCCTCCGTGGGAGTGATGGGAATCGAGCCTGAGTCCTCTGGAAGAGAGCAGCCAATGTTCTTAACCACTAAGATACCTCTTCAGACCCTCCAGGACTTTTTAAAATGTCTGAAAGTGCTTTATTGAGCCATAAGAGTTCCTTATACATGATACATATATGGTCTGGTGTGTGTGCATGTGTGTGTGTGTGTGTGTGTGTGTGTGTGTGTGTGTGTGTGTGCGTGCTCCTCTCGTCCTTGATGTCCTCTGTTCAAAGGTCCCAGTTCAGTATTCTAACCCCCCTTCCAGTCCTATACCATCTCAGCCACTGCCAGTTTGTGACTGTGAGCAAGTTCTGCTCCTCCGGAACCTCAGTTTCCTGACACATAATCTTTCTCACAGGTAGCCATAAAAGTAGGCTGGGACAGTTGACAAAGTATCATGATCAAGACTCTCTGCCCTGCGCAGAGATCCTGGCCTCAAGGCTACCCTCACTGGCCACAGGGGGCCGCCCCAACACCGCCTCTGTCTTTCTGAGGCCCCAAATGAACATTTATGTACTTGGAACCTGGCATCACCGATGTTCTCACAGATCTAGGGGTCTTGCCCACTTCCCTCATCTATCCACTCAAGAGCTGGCCAACTCCTCCTCCAGAGACAGAACTTTGATTGCATCTCCTCCATTCTTGGGAAAGCTGCTTATTGCTAGTTCAGTTTTCAGATGGGGAAAATGAGGTTCAGGCTGGTAAACTGGGATGATGAAAAGGTTCTAAAACCGGGAAATGGTGATAGTGTTTCTTGACGCTGTGATGTCATCAGCTTGTACATTTTATAGAGTTAAAATGGTGAGTTTCATGTCGTTATGTGTATTTTATAAGAAGGAAAAAAAAAAACAATAAGGAGTTAAAGGCCTGTAAGTCTTAATATCGCGAGCCTTCTTCCTCTCTATCCAGTGAACTCCAGGTAGTTTGGCCTGTGGTTTCTTACCTTTACACCCTAGGAGAAGCCACTCAGTTACTGATGTCCCCTGTCCAGGGAATACAGTCAAAATGAGGTACTCAGAGGTGCAGGTACCCCAACAGCTATGGGATGCCAGAATCAAGAGCATTGGCCTGCCGGCTTTCATTTGAGGCTGTGCCCACCGGTGGACTCGTGTTGCCGCAACTCAAATCGAATTTCCACCCATAAGGCTCTTGCGGTTCCTGTGCAGTTCACTAGAGGGCTATGCTCAAGAGCATCGACAACACCACCCCGCCTTTCCTCTTCCATCCCCCACTCTGGGAGCATCTCTTTCAACACAGTGCCCCTGAGTCACCTGACACCTGCTGATGAAAATGTGTAGACGACAATATCCACAGGTAACAAATACTTCCTTCTCCTCCTGAGACACCGCGCGAACACCTGCAGTTCCAAGCCCAGAAGTCAGAGGGCGGTAAAGAGTAGGCTACGGTCACAGACTGCGGGGTGAGGAGACGCAGAGGCGTGTGGTGGCTTTTGCTCTGAGCAGTGTTCAGGAGGAAGGAGCAACTTTGGACCAGACCACCCGTCACTCTTCACCTCACTATTCGTCTGGTCCTTTGATATCGTCGGGAACCTCCCACTCTCCAGTCCTTTATCGCGTCTCCTTTCAGGCAAGCGCGATGATGGCGGTTGCCTCTCACCCTAAGGTTGAACACTTGCATTCCGAATCCTACGGTCCCGTTTCTGTCCAGAATTCTCCTTTTTTTTTTTTTTCCTTTGAGAAAAGCCTCGGGCTGTCACTTTGGGGGCCTTGAGGCCGCACCCCTCATCGCGGCTCTTCCTGTGAGCTCCTCCGACTGAGAGCCGTTTCGTCCCTGGACTGCTGCCCTCTTGAAGGAGGATGAGGTGGGCCAAAGGGTGCGCTCCGCTCGGCCATCCCTGCAGCCCTCGGGTCTCCGCCACCTCTTCCATCTCCCGGCCTTAGGAGACCCCGGAGTCAAATTCCCACCACCACCACCTCAGTCCCTGCTGCTCTGGGCTCCTGGATCTGAGGCAGCTGCTGAAGGGCTTCTCCTCAGGTGCAGGCCAGAGAGAGAGAGAGAGCCTTCGTGTGGCCGAGGGGACCTGGTGGCCTCATGCCGGTGACTTGGCGACTTGCTTCCCGCCCTGCTGGAAGCGGCCGGGCGACTTGCTCCACAAGGAGGCAGCAAGGACGGAAGGCGCCTCCTAATGGCTGCTCCGCCCACCCTCCTCCCCGTGCAGGGCATCCCCGGACCCGCACACAAAGCTCCTGTCCCTGTCCCCCTTGCACCACGACGACGCCGGCAGCGGGCTCCGACAAGCCCTGCAGGAGGCCCCCTGACAATGGCGGGAGCTGTGCAGCTGGGTGCATGCGCCTCGGGCCTGCGCTGGGAGGGGCCCTCGGAAGCCCACGCTCTGGTGACACATGGGCGGCCCCAGCCTGGGTGTGGGATGGGGAGGTAAAGACACGCAGGGGTCGACGACAGGACTAGTCTCTTACCGTGACTGGCTGCGAGTCTCTGGGGGGGCTTGGGGGCCGCCACAGGAGACACTTGGGGCAGTGTGCAGTTGAGGGAGGCTTCCTGGAGGCTGGGCTTGGACTGAGGGTGGGTGGGATTTCCGCGGCCGATAGGGGGTGGGAGCCACACCTCAGGAACATGGCAGCCATTTGAAGACCCGCCCTGCTATGGTAGATGAAACTGGAGCAGGAAGGAGGCTCCGATCCGGTAGACAAAAGAATAAGCCGATGACTCCCACCTACCCAACTGGTTCAGGCCTCAGCAGGGAGCCCCCAGGAGGCCTGGACGGTGCTCCACCTGATCTGTAGTGTGTGGGACTAAAGAAAACAGGGACCTTGCCCAACCCAGTGGCTGCGTGCTTATGCCGGAAAAGGCCAGGATCAGCTCGTTTCCCGTTGTCCGATTCTTGACTAAGCGGAAGGGGCTGGCAGGCATTCTGGAATAGAACGGAATGCTCCTCAGTTCCTGGTCAGGCCAGGCAACAGCAGATAAGAGTGGGCAAGTCATCTGGAGGGTGGGGAGATTTCAGAGGCAGGGGGCCCAGGGGAGAGTTTTCCCTGAAGCCCCTCTCAGACTCAAGTATGTCCAGGTGTTTTCTGAGGGCGACAGGTTTGGGTGGGAGGGCACCCTTCACCCCTGAAACAGATGTATTGATCCAGACAAAGGAAGAAGATTGTAACAGGTGCCCATCTGGGCCAGCTCCAGGTGAGAAATGTTACAGTGTAGAAACTAAGAGTCTTTGCGGCTGAGGCTCCTGGTTGTCGTTGTAAGGCGTCTACTGGAATTGAACAGCTATGGCTGGGTACTCTGCCTGGTGATGAGGCTTGATGGCTTGAGCTTTTGCTGGTGAAAAATCGCTTTCTTCAACCTGCCCATGTTTGGGGCCTGAGCCAAGAGACCAGTCCTGGACAGTTACAAACCTACAGAGAGGGAGAAAACATCCCTGGCCATCAAAGCATGGCCTTCCAGAGGCCCTGGAATAGCCAGTTCCTCATATTTGCCAAGACTCTGAACCCCAAGTTTACACAGGTGGCAGACCTGGGACATCAGACAGTCTGATTTTAGTGCTCTTGGGTTTGTGCCTGGACACTACATCTGTGTTGAGGAAGGAGGAAGCAGGGCTGGGGGATTCCTGGTCTACTCCGACTTCAGCCCAGACACCAGCAGCAGCTGACCATGAGCTGATATAGGTGGAACACACCCTAGCCATCTTTTGTGAGACAGAACATTTTCTGGCTTGTTTCTGGGGAGACACAGCACACACACCTAGGGAGCCCACGGTAGATCACAAGTCCAACGTGGTGAACCAATGGGTTTTATTGTGGTTACTTAAAAGAGCAGAAAGGACTCAAGGACAGCTGCATCAACCAAAGCCCACCCCAGTGTGGGTGACAGCTCACAAAGCTGGGAAGCAGGAGCATACTATACAACCTGCAGAAAGCTCAACAGGCTGAAGAGAGTCCCTTCCTGGTGCCTCAGATGGTCTACACCTCTTCCAGACATCTTGGCTGGTTTCTACGTCTTTCAGGGAGCTGGTCTTGTCTTAGAGTCTTCTTTGCAGTTCAGGGATGCTCAGCTTTTCTTGCTTACTCTGGCAGAGGGAGGCCTAGTGAATCTGCTCAGTTTAGGAACTTCCTGAAGCTACTTTGAGTTGTTGGTCTTTCTGCTTAAGGAGCTTCCTACATGATGGAATGTTTCATCTGATCTCTTCCCTGTCATGGATTAGAGACACATGAGCTATTGCTTTGCTATGTGACAAGAGGGTGCCCCATCTATCTCTGAGCCTGTTTCTTCATAAGTAAACTAAGGATGTGGACCCATAGCTTAGGGCCTCTCTGGGTCTCATAGTGTATGGTTTGAAACTACTCAGGCCAGCACCACAAGTGGCCAAGAGAAGGGAGGGTCCTGCTCCTTTCTCCAAGGTATGATGAAGAAGACAGGGCTTGTTTCTATCTATCCCCAGCTCCCAGGAGGCCCAGGAGAGAGTCAATTTATACAATGGCATATCTGAGACACTCCACTGAAGTCCTATACGTGTCAGCAGCTGACAGAGATGGCTTCTTTGAAGCACTCAGGGCAGGACCCTTGGCCAGGGTTGGTGGCTAAAGTTGTAAGATCATAACAGGCATGCTTTGGGGCTATGGTGTATTGTGCTTCTAGGAGTCTTTGGAGAACACTGTCTGTGGCAGAGTTTGTGTGTACATCTTTATGCCAATGGAAGAGACTCGGACTTTGTGTGTGTGTGTGTGTGTGTGTGTGTGTGTGTGTGTGTACACATCTGTGTGCATACACAACTGTGCAGCAGGTAATTGATCTTCAGCTACCAATCCTATGCGGGGGACAGATAGAGAGGCCTGTGAATTGCTTGAGTTGTCCTGGGCTCTCAGTGTCTGGGGGACACTGTTCAGCTCTCACATGGGCATGCTGCCGAAGAGGCCCCAGGAAGCAAGTAGGCAAAGTGGTGTCTGCAGGTACCAGGAATCTGTGGAAGAACCTCAGTGCTGGGAAAAGATGGTTCTCCCATGACCCCTATTCATCCAGACCACGATGCAGAATCTGGGTGATTCTGTCAGAAGACAATCACGAACTATTTATGGCCTCCCAAAGAGTAGAAAACTCAGTCAGGGACTGCAACAATGATGAACTATGGCTCCTTCAGAGAGGACATTCTTTGGATGCTCTATCAACAAAAGCAAACCAGCTGTCTATATTGAAGTGGATTAAACAATAGCTGTATCTCTGGTGGTGGCAGCTCCCATCTGGCTTGAGCCTGGGGTCAAGGTAAGTGATAAGTGCAGGGGCAAAAGAGGGGCTCTTCACTACGTACCATGGTCAAGGCTTAGTCCTGGGAGATTTAACATTGTATAGAAACTGTTGGGTGTGATATATAGAAATGTCTGGGTGTGTGTTGGGGAGATAGCTCTGTAGCTTTATCTCTGTCTATCTCAGTCTGAAAGCAAGATGGCTAAGAACCAGATTGGACACTCTCTCCTGAACTGGATCCTGGACCATGAGAGGTCAGTGAACCTAGTCCTTATTCTGTCTAGATGTCTGTCCTGGCTAGTTTATATACCAACATGTTACAAAATAGAGTCATCTGAGACGAAGCTCAATTGAGAAAAAGACTACAGATCGTACTGTAGTCAAGCCTGTACGGTATTTTCTTAATTAGTGGTTCTTGGGGGAAGGCAAAGTCCATTGGGGGTGGTGCAACCCTGGCTGGTGGTCCTGGGTACTACAAGAAAGCAGACTGAGGGGCTGGAGAGATGGCTCAGCAGTTAAGAGCATCTGCTCTTCCAGCTGAACAAGCCATGAGGAGCAAGCCAGTAAGCAGCATGCCTCTGTAGCCTCTGAATCCACTCCTGCCTCTGGGTTCCTGCCCTGTTTGAGTTCCTTCCCCGACTTCTCTCTGTGATGGACTGTTTGATGGACTGTTACCTGGAGGTGTAAGTAGAAACCCCCACCAAGTTGCTTTTGGTCATACTTTCTTCACATATTAACCCTCACTAAAGCAAGATCTCAAAATGAAAAGAATCTGGAGACACTATGCAGAAGGTCACAGAATAGAGAAAGGGTTAGTGAGGAAGGAGACCTCACATTTCACAAAGACACACACGGGCATCTGAAATAAACACCTGGTCAGTGTCCAGGATGAGTGGGCCCTTAGAGGTTTCCATATGCTCTACAGGAGACTTCTTGTCACATGCCCCTACCTTCCTCCACCCCTCAGTAGACAGGTCATTCTACCAGACACCAGAAAAAGTAGCGACCTCAGGAAGATGAGATGCGTGACCCTCTCAGAGTCCACTCTGCCAACAGTTCAGACCACTAGGGGTTTGGGATGAGAGAACTAGCAAGGAGGGTGTGAGAGGGCAAAAGCAGGAAGCGGGGGTGGGAGGTCTGCAAGGAAGAAGGAAGAACAGAGAGGTGGAGAGGAGAGGCACACAGGGAGAGAAGGCAGGGGAAGGTGAGGCACACTGAAGGTGGCCTGAGTGTCAGGCCTCTGAACAGTAAAATTTGAACTGTCTGGGAGAGCCTGGCCAGGACTGGCTGTGGGAGGAGTAGGGTCTTAGATATGCCTCATGGCTGCAGTGTTGTGTTTCTCTAGGGGTCATACCGGTGACACAAGCCTTAATTTCTCCTTTCACGCAGATCCTGAGTGAAAAGAGCTGGTAAGAAAGAGATGAAAGAGAAGGTGTTGGGCAGGAGGAAAAGGTAGAAAGCAACTGAGAAGTAGAGCCTGGGGAAAAGAGGGGAGGCTGCCTCTTTTGGAGGTGTCCCTTGTGGCCATGTATGCAAGCCTGAACTGGGTGGGTACTCCCAATGTGTGGGTGTCTGTGGGGGTGAGTTATGGCTGTTTGTGCAGGTGTGAGAACAGAATATGTGTGCTGGCAGACAAGTGACTGCAGGTAGGACAGAAAGCACAAAGGGACATATCCCCCTCGCTCATGTTGTGTACCCTGTTAGCGTGACCATTCTACAGTCTCCACGTCACCCTTCTCTGTATGCATCTGATTGTGCCAGAAGCTTCATCCAGGGGCTATGTCACAGCTTCCCTACTGTCAGAACTCTCTCTCCCTTTCAGCAGAGCAAGGGAGGAGTACTGTTGCCCTCCAAACTGAGGCAGAAGAGAAGCCTTGTATCTATGGCAGGCACATGCAGCTTGTGTGCCCAGAACTAGAGGACCATTCTCCCATACAGGTAAGAAGCCAGCCCAGCAAGGCATGGGGGGCATTTCTCAGGACCCTCAAGTTTCTCCAGCCGCTGGCAGGAGCAGAAATCCTTGTGATACTCCTGGAGTCTCCAACATTCTTCACAGTAGTAGTTGGTGCGCCCTGACCCCCACCCCAGGCAGGGATCACATGTGGACACACAAATCTGCTTCAATCCACAGTGACTGTTGTGTTCTGCTGGTGTCCAGACTGCAGTACCAGGCTCAGCCTCTCTTCAGGATGAGATCTTGTCCGGAGAGCTCTCTATTCCATTTAAACAGGCTACTAATGAATGACACACAATTTCTTAACAATGGGTATGGTGATTTCAATGAAAATGGCCCCTGTATTGTCATGCTTAGTCCCCAGATGGGTGAACTGTTTGAGAAGGATTAGGAGGGGGGTTTTGGGGTTTCAAAAGCCCAATTCAGGCCCAGTATCTATCTGCCTGCTGCCTGCAATCAGGACATAAAGCCCCCAGTTACTTGTCCAGCACCATGCCTGCCTGCATGTCATCACACTCCCTACTATAGTGGACTAGCCCTCTAAAACTGTAAATAAGCCCTCAATTAAACGCTAAAGAGAGCAACTAAAGAATATGAGTTACCTTGGTCATGTTGTCTCTTCAAAGCAACTAAGTAACTAAGACACTGAGTATAACATGAACTCCTTTGGAAAGATCCACACCCAAACAAGGGAACCTGTTAGAAATGCTGTCTTATACAAAGATGGCAGGCATCATACTTACCAACATGTTTTTAAAACCAATGCTAACATAGACATAGTCTGAGACATTTGCAGTCTTGAGGAGATGTTGCAATCTCAACTCAACCTTTCCAGAGTGTCAGATCTTCCCCAGAGTAATTTTACAAAGTACATTCTTCCTGTGCTGTGTGAGCAATGTCAGGGCCAAGCATCCTCATAAAAATTCAAGTCATAGAAATCCAGGTATTGCTTTCTCCACTGTTCTCTTTGCTGTAGAACTCCCAAGTATCCAAAACATAACAGGCTATATTCCCCAACAGCTCAGTGAAGTCAGATCTGAATTATTTAAAAAAATCTGGACTGTTTTCCTTCAGTCTTATATTGCTTAAGAGTATTTTGAAGTATTTCTTATAGCCTTATGCCCAGATTAAGGAGCAAGTATACCACTAGAACTTGATCCCCACCCCCAAAAGCCTCTCCTAGTTAATCCCAGATGCTTCCTCAGGCTAACTGCCATCTCCAAAAAATGGCCCTGATTTACACACACACACACACACACACACACACACACACACACATATATTCTCTCATGTTATAGAAAGCAAGTTTCAGCAAGTTTGCAATATTTATTTGAATAGATGAAGTGCACACTTCAAAACAATCAAAATGCCTAATTTCATTATAGACATTTTAGTTTTTAAAAATCACATTTTCATGCATGCAGAGATCAGAGGACAACTTCTGTCAGTCCGTCCTTTCCATCACACGGGTTCTTGAGATCGAAACTCAGGCCGGGCTTGGTCTTTAACTGCTGAGCCAGCTCACTAGCCATTACACAACTTTTAGATGAAGACATTTGGGGAAGAAATGCTGTATGGAAGAAAAACACTGATGCTCTGCATTACCTAGTATTTTTGCTCATAAAATTGATAGTTTTTATATTGCTGGGCTTTCATTTTACCCTACTTAATGCTGAACTAAAGACAAACAAAATTCAAAAAGCCCCATACAGACTGATGTTAAGGGGATGTGAATCAAGTAAATGGGTTTCTTATGCCTTGGCATAAGAAGTATATTTGGTCTCCACCCAGTTTCCAGCACAAGAGCCTCTAAAACCTTTTGTTATTCCTAAGATCTCTTGCAGTCACCTGTTTATGACAAAGTAGTGACTTGTTGCTAGCTCCAAGATTTGGGGATGGTTGTCAAAGGAGCAAACTATCTGCTGTTGATTTCTGGAAGGAGAAACTTATCTACTAATAGCCAAGGACTTCATCGATCATGGCTACATACTGTCATCTCCATTAAAGCCCTAAACAATGGTGCTCAGCAGGATGAGGCACTCCATCTCCATGGGGGAAAAGGCACTGTTACACGGGAACCCTGTGGATCTTACTTTGTATCTCTTCATCTGGCTGTTCATCTGACATTCATGATATAATTTAGAATCAATGGTAACTGTGAATTGTCTCTTTAAGGTCTGTGGATTACTATAGCAAATTACTGAACCCAAAAGGGTTGAGTTTGCAGCCAAATCAAAAATGTATGACTCATCAGCAGTGTCTGAAGACAGGAAGAGGCAGTCTGAACCAGCAGGATGTTATGGATAGTGTCTTCATTGATATAAATTGGAGGACACCCAGTTGGTGTCTGCTGACAACTGGTGTAGAAACCCGAATATTTGGTACTAGAAGTGTTTTGAGTGGAAAACCTTTTCCTTTACTACCCATTAACAGTTGACAACACAGAGAGGTAACTGCTGTTTCTCAGCTTCTTGGCAGCTTAAATGATATTAGTGGCTTACATTTTTTAAAAAAGAGGGTAAGAGACTTCAGAGAGTATCTTGAGAATTCCAACATTTTCATGGAGCCCAAGACCACAGAGTTGAAATCCAAGGCAGACATTTTTTTCTCAGGACATAGCCATGTTTCTAGAGTTCAGTCACTACAAAATAGAACTCTGACATGCTATCTTGTTAAATATATTTTATGCTTGTATGGCAGGCATCGATAGCAAATACAGCATCTACAATCACTGAGGGCTGCATAGTATTGGAGATGCACATCATATACTCAATGTGACATGCAAAAACAGGTTTTCACTAATTTTCACTCCTTGGGGTACTAATGAGGTGGAACACTTCTTCAGAACACTTGGAATTTTGAAGCATTGCCTGTTAATGTCACTGTTGATTTTTTAACGTTATATTAAAATCTGAGTACTAGATATTACACTTTTTATCATAAATTTTACAAATGTCTATGTGTGTGTGTGCGCATGTGGGTGCTAGTGGGAATGTGTATGTGCGCTTTACATCTCGATCTTATCTGAAATTATTTACAACAAAACACACAGGTTTATTTTTGAATGAGTCATTTGTCAACATTTTCCTTGTTCATCTTCTTTAGATCTGATATTTTTTAAAGGCTTCTTCTAACAAATATTTTTTTTAATATTTACTCCCCCCCCCCTTTTTTTAAAGGAAGTGTAATTCCAGCACTCAGGGAGGCAGATGCAGATGGGTTTCTGTGAGTTTGAGGCTGGCCTGGTCTACAAATTAAGTCCAGAACAGCCAAGGCTACACAGAAAAACCCTGTCAAAAAATAAAGAAAGAAAGAAGTATAATGCATCCTTGTTGTCAAAAACTTAGCAGAAATAAATACTTTGGCTCCACCCCTTTTACTTTTTTTTAATTTCCTCAGTTGAGAATTCTTAATTTTCTTCAGTCTCACAAAAGTTATTCCTAGAAAAAAAATCTACTTTTCCTGATGCTGCTGGGAATGGGATGTTTTCTCTCATGATATTCCTGTCAGATTACTGGTATAAAACTAAGTTATTAGCTGGGCAGTGGTGGCATACACCTGAAATCCCAGCACTCAGGAGGCAGAGGCAGTCAGATCTCTGAGTTGGAGGCCAGCCTGGTCTAGAGTGAGTTCCAAGACAGCCAAGGCTATACAGAGAAACCCTGTCTCACAAAACAAAACAAGTTCATTAAAAAAAAAAAAAAAAAAAAAAAAAAAACAGGTTATTTTATAGATAACTTTCCAGCTGCTCAGCTAATCTTGATTAAAAATAGAAAAGAGAAAACTCATTTCCAAATGAAGACTGCCACATTCATTTCCCTCTGAGGGTTTTCCTCCAGGTAATAATTGATGAGCCATGATCTATTTCCTATCAATTCCCTCTGAGGGTTTCCCTCCAGGTAATAACTGATGAGCCATGATCCATTTCCAATTAAAGATAGAGTTTTGTTGTTTTTGTTTTTCTTTCGTTCGTTGTTTCTTCTTCTTCCTCCTCCTCCATCTATTAGGATTTCCCTTCACTATGAACATCTTGGTGCTGACTAAGTTGAAAGCTAAACCTGAAAGTCTTCCCACATACATTACACACATAGGGTTTCTTCCAAGTATGGACAGTCTGGTGTATAATGCAGTCAGAACTAAGGCTGAAGCCTTTGCCACACTCCACACATCGGAAAGGCTTTTCCCCAGTGTGGCTTCTCTGATGTCTAATTAAATGAGCGTTGACGTGGAAGGCTTTGCCACACTCACTGCACTGAAAGGGTTTCTCTCCAGTATGGACCCTCTGGTGCACAATATAGTCAGAACTACAACTGAATGCTTTCTCGCATTCCATACACTTGAAAGGTTTCTCCCTAGTATGGATTTGCTGATGTCTCGTTAACTTGGCATTGATGCTGAAGGCTTTCCCACATTCCTTACACTGATAGGGCTTTTCTCCAGTATGGGTTCGCTGATGGTCAAGTAGGTTTCTTTTAGAAGTAAAGCACTTCCCACATTCACTACATTCAAAAGGTTTCTCCCCTGTGTGAGTTCTCCGATGCTGCATCAGTTTGGCATTAACGTTGAAGGCCTTCCCACACTCAGTGCACTTATATGGCTTCTCCCCAGTATGGATTCTCAGATGCTGCCGAAGCTGGGAGTTACACCTGAAGGATTTCCCACACTCGTTACATTCATAGGGTCTCTCGCCTGTGTGGATTCTCTGGTGCTGGATTAACTTCCCCTTGGCACTGAAAGTCTTGCCACAGTCGTTGCACTCGTAGGGTTTTTCACCCGTGTGGACTCTCTGGTGTTGAATGAGCTTTGCGTTTTTAGTGAAGCCTTTCCCACACTCACCGCACCGATGTGGCTTCTCTCCAGTATGTATACTCTGATGCTGCCTGAGCTGCGTGCTGCACCTGAAGCCCTTCCCACACACATCACACTCGTAAGGCTTCTCTCCTGTGTGAATTCTTTGATGCTGAATTAATTTTGCGTTCACATTGAAAGCTTTCCCACAGTCACTGCACTCATAAGGCTTCTCCCCAGTGTGGGTTCTCTGGTGTGTAATGTATGCAGAACTACAGCCAAAGCCAGTCCCACATTCCTGGCACTGGTAGGGCTTCTCTCCCGTGTGGATCCTCTGGTGTCTAATGAGACTTCCATTAACACTGAAGGCCTTGCCACAGACCTTACACTGATAAGGCTTTTCCCCACTGTGGATTGTTTGATGTGTGATATAGTGTGAACTGTAACTGAAGCTTTTCCCACACTCCAGGCATTTGAATGGCTTCTCTCCATTATGAAGTCTTTGATGCCAAACAAATTTTGCTCTGACACTGAAGGCTTTGCCACATTCTGTACACTGATAGGGTTTCTCCACATCACAGCTTCCTGGATGCTGATTAACTTGAGAGCTACCTTGAGAGGTCTCTGCGAGCTCTTTGTGTTTCAAAGGCCTTTCCTCTATAGTGATTTTTTCATTGTTAGTAAATTTGGTATCAGAATATTGTTCTCCAGTGGAGTTGGTATGATTCTGGGACAAGTTTGTAGTCTGACTAAATAAATACCCTTTCATGGAATTTGTCTTAACTCTTCCATCAGTAGTACTGATACCCTCCTTCACAATTCCTGTTGATTGGATTTCCTGTTGTTGGCCAACAACATAATTTTTGGGAAAATTTGTGTCCTGAGAAAAGTTCTTCTGAAGTTCAAATGCACTCCTTTTTACTTCACACACTTCTTTTGTCAAATTATTGCCAGTCAGGATAGCAGTATATTCTATCAAAAGAAGTAGAAAATTAAAAGATGTCATATAGAACAATTTTTGGAAGAGAATATAATAATCAGAACAATATTTATTATATACAGGGTCTCAGTATGTTGTCTAGCCTGGCTCTGAACAGCTGAATTCCCGCCCTTACTTCACGAGAGCATATCATATGTATATCAACATGCCCTCTTCTAGAAGGTTCTTTAAAATCTCTAGACTAGATCAATAACCTAAGGTTCATGCATCAGGTCTAACTGTTGTTGGTAAAAGAAAGAAATGGATCCAGATATATAAACCATGAAAAGATTCCAAGATATACTTTAAAGTAAAAATAAAATAAAATAAATAAAAAACAAAGGAGATTTCAAATGTGTAATGAAGAATGAAGCATAGACAAGAACATGGATCTCTATGTCAGAAAACTTCTGTAATAGTACAAATATATGAGATCACCTCAACCAAAAGACCCCCAGCCAAACTCTCCGAAGGCAAAGCCACTGAAAAGGCAACACCAACAACAGAAAGGTTAAAGGTGATAGCAATGGAAGAAAAGTCTAGGTCTTGTCTATAGGATCAGTATTTTTTTTTCTATCATCTCATGCTTTCATACATCCTACCATTCCTTCTTGGTTGTCCCTATGGGAAAAGCTCCTTATTAATGATGTAGAAAATCATTAACAAAGAAAAGGTAGAAGACCTAACAACATGGCACAAGACTGGGTTTGACAGGCATCAACAGAGAAAGCAGAAGAACTATGTTGTTTCCCTATAACTTCACTCTAGCCTGCCCGAAACTGCTCTTTCAACTTCTTTGTGTGCTTCAGAAATCTCCGCTAAGGCCCACTGGATCACCCCTCTTCCCATCTATTCCAAATACTGCTGAAAACACTTTTCCTTCACAACCAATCACCTATAAATGTTCCTTTTTTATATCTTTTTTTTTTTTTACAGCACTGACCTCTCCATTTCTTCCCCCAAAATTTCCCTTTTCCTGTCATTTTTTCCCCAACCACATAAAATATGACCTATCTTCTGCAACCAGGCTAGGCTCCCAGCAGTTGGACTAGGACAACTACTCAGCCACAAAACTTTCAACCCACATCTGTCCTGCCTATAAGATATGCTGGGACAATGCTGGCTTGGAGCTTATGGGAGTGGCTAACCAATAACTAGTCTATCATGAGGCCCAAGCCACAAGAGAAAACCTATGTCCCACACTGCCTGGATGGCCAGGAACTGAAAGCAGAATAGCTCAGAGACCTAGGGTAGAACCAAATATAACTGACCCTTCCCCCAAAAAAGAAGGTAGACAGGCTTCCTCTGACAGCTGATGGGAGCAGAGACCCACAGCCAAACTTTAGGCAGAGCTCATGGGAACCCAGCAGAAGATGGAGGAAGGATTGCAGGAGACAAAAGTGTTGAGGACAACAAAACACAACCCATTAAATCAACTATGCAGGGCTCACAGGCTCTCCCAGATACTGAAGGACTGTCATGGAGCCCGCATGGGTCTGCGCTAGGTTCTGCATACATGTTGTGGTTGTTTAGCTTCGGGATTTTATGAGACTCCTAACTGGGGTATCTCTTTGTCTTCTCCTGGGACCCTTTTCCTCTTCTTGGGCTGCCTCACCCAGCCTTGATATGAGGGTTTGTGCCTATTCTTGCTGCATCTCATTATGCCGTGTTTGCTTGCCATCACCAGGAGCCCTGCTCTTTTCTGAAGAGAAACAAAGGAGCAATGTATCTGGGGGAGAAAGGAGGTAGAAGGGAGGAGCCTGAGAGGAGTGAAGGGAGGGGAGGCTAGTGTCGCGATGTAATGTATTAGAGAATTACAAATAAAAAGGAAAATAATGCCTTTGCCTTACTACTTCATTATCATTACTCTCAACAACACAAGCAACCTGGGTTCCTCTAGAAAGGACTTTAAAACAATATGAGCCTTTTCAAAATTAAAAATATATTACCACAGATTCAATGTGTGTTGCTGTCTATCCCTACCTTTCACCTATAGAAACCCTAAATAATCATTAGGCAGAATCTTTGACAGAGCACCTAGGTATGCAATTAATGTGTGTTAAGGGATCTGGTGAAGTTCTCTTCCCTTCTACCGTATAAGGACATAGCATGAAGATAGATGGCTGTCTACTAATCTGGAAACAGGCCCTTGTCAAATACAGAATCCACTTGCACCTCCAAAACTGGAAGAATAAATTTATGTTCTTATAAACCATTTTAGGTACTCTGTTATAGCAGCCCAAACTGATGCATATATATGGAAGGTGCAAATTATATTGTTTATAAACCACTCAATCTATGGTACTCTGTTCCAAAATCTCAAACTAAAAAGTCTATAGTAACAGAAACTTAAAAATTTAGTCATCCAAAGCATGAAGCACCAGGTGCCTAAAAGTAAAAGTAACTTCTGCTAGTCTAACATATCTTTTTTTTTTAATTTTTACTTTTTTAAAACTAGATTGTTCTTTTCTTATTTGTGTTCTTTGGGTTTTGGTTCGTTTCTTTGGGGTGTTTTGTTTTGTTTTGTTTTGTTTTGTTTCTCTGTGTATCCTTGACTGTCCTGGACTCCCTTTGTATCCAGCTGCTTTTGTCTCCCTGAGTGCTGGGACTATAGGCATGCGGCACTGTGCCCAACTCATTTTTCCTTCCTTTAATGATGAACATTTTCCAATATTTTTACAGATCGCAAAAATATAACAACTTAATTACTAAATGTTCTTTTGGCCTGCAGAGGTACGTCAACTTAGTGTTCTCTTCATACTGAAAACTGAGACTGTTTCCACTATCTTGATGCTCACGCACACCAAGGCTTCAAGTAATCTCATTACTTATGAGTCTCTGGCTCTAGAAAACAGTATCCAGGTTACCAAGTACCAACCTTTCTTCTAGGAAGACTACCAAGTCACGTGGAATTCACTCCTGCTCCAAAAGTCTTACCCTTGTTTTGCTCCTCACTAACACTGACAGAACGAGGTTCTCTGATAGCTGAGTTCTCTCTCACTACCACAGCTTTTCCACAGTGAAGGTAAACCTAGGGCCTCGTGCATTCTCAGCAAATGCTCTACTGCCATGCTGAGTCCCCAACCTTCCTTCATTACTATGACTTGCTTGCCTTTGGTTTCTACTAAGGATAAAGAGTTTTCAAAATGATTAACATTTGTATGTTTCATGCACATCAACAGCTTATTCTGTGCCAATTTTCATGAGTGGCCTTCCAAGTCCTATGGTATGGCAAGATGTTAATATCCAGTGTCCAGTTTATCTTTATGAACACAACCTTCTATTTAAAATTCTGACGTAATTCACTGCCCACCAAAATCTTATTTTCCAGCTTCTCTTGCAGGTCTAGCCAAGTAAGACTTCTATAGGCGTCACCAGGTTGAGTTACGGAAAAGGCCTTTTGTTCTGTGCTTATATAGTTTCACTGCTGCCATAGCCCTCATGCCCTTCACTTTCTCCCTCTGCCCACCCACAGCCTGTCTCATTTTTTACCAACGCATGAGATTAACTGCTGCACACAGAGTGAGAACAAACACCTTTGATTAAGGACCTCAGAGTATGAATCTAAACGCAGACACTTGGGTGGGCCCAAGACCTCCTGACAGTCTGAGTACCTGCAAGAATCTCAAGTAACCATTTACACATCAACATTGAGGAAACATGGGGCAGGGTACTTTTTATTTATACTCTCAATGTATAGATAATTAAAATTTAACTAAGCTAGACCCTTGATGTGTGCTCTCACATTTAGTCCTGAGCCCAGAGTGGTACCATTGCCTCCTCTCATTGTCATCTTTTAAGAGACGAGTTCACTAGACATAAAGACCTCAAATAATTGAGCCGCTCAGTCATGTGACTAGAAAGTTTCCTCACAAACACAGATGGGGCGATCCCTTACCAAAACCTGTAGCTTTAGCTATTTCTACCTCTGTGTAAAAAGACTTGCTAAGTAAGGCTAAATCCTCCATTTTGGGTGGCAATGCTCAAAAATGGTAAGGACCCCACCTCCGTATCACTAAATCCATAGTCTTGCTTGAAAATGGCGGGGTCAGAGCCAGAATACAGCATCTGGGAAAAACACACTGCCGTCATGAAGAAGTGTGGCACCCGTTTATGTTATGGGACAGGCTGTGCCTCCCTTACCAGTCCAGAGGCCCTGGGAGCCTGTTCCAGTGGCCAGCTGAGACAGGTTTTCCAGGTCCTCTCCTTCCTCTAGCTGTGAGATCACAGTGGGTTTGAGAAGTGCCAGTCCTGATTTGGGAAAAGGAAACAGAAGAGAATGAAAACTCTCCCATGTGTGCATTCTTCACTTCTCCTGAGACTGCTCAGCAATGAGGGCTCCCTCAGCAAGGCAGGTTCCCTCAGAAGGAAGCTGGCTAGGAATGAGAAGGGTCAGACTGGGAACCAGAGACCACATGCAGAGACAGCTGGGAGAGCCTGCCTGAAAGAGATACTACTTCCTGGTCTTAGCCTGAAATACCCAGAGTTCGTTAAGATTCTTAAAAATTACTCAAGATAAGTAAGGCAAGGGGCACCCCAAAGCTGCCTCTGTAGAACAGCAAGTTTCCATTTTCACACCATGTCCAGTATGCAGCTTCTCTAGAGTCATTCAAAAGCATGACTGGTCTCAGCAAAGTCGTACATTGGCCCCCAACAGCTTGGGATTTGCTCTTCCAGCAGTCTATACGTAAGGAGATTGGGAAAAGGCCACTCATAAAAGATTACCAGATCTCCACCTGATACCTGTTAGGAAGAAAGGAGCCAAGAAACCAAAAATGGCAGAGTCTGAGTCCCAGGGAGAGAAGCCTTACCCACAGAGGCCAAGTTCCTATAATTCTCCAGCATGACGTCCCTGTACAGCGTCCTCTGTTCTCGGGACAGACCATCCCATTCCGTCTGGGTGAAGTACACAGCCACATCCTCAAAGGTCACCAACTTCTGAAACAACAGGTTCTTGCTGCCCTAGGGCCAATTCCATGGCTCAGGCCCTAAGTGAGGGGCAGAGGGCAAAATAAGGGCTTGGGGAAGGGGGCTTGTGAAGAGCACAAAATTAGTAACAAGAGAAAGTGGAGGGGGAAAAAAACACCAGGAAAGTAAACTATGGAATATCCTCCTTCTCTTACAGCAGAGAAACCGCATGCCATTTTCACACTGGGCTGAAAGAAAAAGAATTCCCATAAGCAAATTCCACTGTACAATTGTGCTTTTAGACATGCTACTCTCGCACCTGCAAGCTGCTGGAAGCATCTGTAGTCCCCACTGCATCCCTGTGAGGTCTGGTATGGTTTACCTCAACCCCAGCTCCACTCCCAACACATCACCCTCGTCCTCATATGGTAAAACACATGTTCTTCTCCCTTCCAAAGGTAGCCTGGGCTTCTAACTCAACTGCCACCTGACTCCCTCCAGAGACCCCCAACCAAGGACTCCAGAAGCGCTCTGCCAGGGTGCTCATGCACAGTGGCATACAGACCCTTATGTGACTCCACCTACATGTGGGCTCACTTTCCTGCCACCTTCCCTGGTCACTGCCTCCATCTTTGCCACCTGTCTGCCCACCTTTCCCTCAAGATCCAGTTTGGCAGGTAGAAGCAGTTTTCCTTCCGAGTGGCAGCAGCTCTTTCCTCAGGTCTCAATCTGAACTGCCCAGAGGAAGGGATGAGGGACCCACAGCTCACCTGGGGCCAAACTGACGGGATCATGGCTGCCATAACCTGGTGTCCCTCTCAAGGAAGGTCTGGAGCTGAGGAGAAACAGAGGGTCGGGGTGGGATGGGAGGCAAACCACCCGGACCAGGAGCACAGCTGAGATCTGAGGCACAGGCAGCTGGTGTCTGGTTAGGATCAAGAGCTGCCAGAGAAGAGGGGATGACCCTCTCACTGGCTCAGGTGCCCAGCAGTCTGCCCAGGTCACTGATATCTCATGTTGGCTGCCAAGAAGCCTATGATCTGGCAATTCTTAAAAGCATCATATAAGGTGTTTATAAAACTTAGAAAGAGGCTAACGAATGACAGAGCAGGAATCGATGATTCAGTTCGAGATGACATCATCAAATCTATCTAATTTCTCTTCATGCAACCAAGTATCACTTGCAGTCGCACTGTAGAAAAAGGCCAGTTAGGCAGCAGCCTCGGCATGGGGTCTGGGAGTCAGGCTGCAGGAAAGGGGTGAGCTGTTCTTCTACTTCCTGTCAGTTCCCTCAGTCTTAGTGTCAAGAATCCTCATGCTTGCCAAGAGTGATGTGCTAACCCTCAATCCCAGCACTCGAGAGCTGGAGGCAGGAGGATCAGAGTTTGGGGCCAGCCTGGGCTGTACAAGACCCTGCCTCCAACAACAGCAAAAGGATCCTGATGCTTTCTGGGTACAGCGATACATAGCTGCAACACTAGCACTCTGGAGGCCAAGACAGAAAGATCCTAAGTTCAAAGTTCAAGTCCACCTTGTGCCACACAGGGATCCCATCTTGAAACGAACAAAACAAAACCCACAAATGAACCCTAAGGCTTCTGTGCAGGCCTCAGCAGGCTGGCTTTCCCCATGGCCTCGGCTAACCTTGAGAAAGTGGACTGGAAGGGAGGGAGGGAGGGAACAGGCTGCCTCTCAGCTCTCAATCTGAACTGTCCACTTTTGGATCACAGACATGCCAAATGGAGGCTTTCTGCAGTTCTCCTGGGCAGAGACCAGCTTTATAAAGCTATAACCAACCTGCACCATAGATGCCTCATTCCTGCCCTAGAGCTTCTCCATATTCTCAGTTAGATGCCTGCTGGGCTCTGAACTGCAGGGTAGTAATCTGTGAGGTCACCCTTGACAAACAGGGGACAGAGATGATGGGTAAGTGCTTTTCCCCTTAGCCCTAAAAGGACACCTCGAGATTCCAAGGCTCCTCAGAAACCCTACAAGACAGAACATGTTGAAGGCTAAGCCTGATAAGGCAACCTTGTAGTGGTTTATTAAAGCAAGCTAAACTGGCCTAAGAAAGCCTCTCTACTCATATACCTGAGTCCTTACCTACAGAAAATCGCAACCTAACTCAGTGTATAAACAAATTCAAAACCTAACTTAAGAACTGAGTCTCAGCCAATCACAGTGGCCAGGCTGGTCAAACCAGGTTCAAATAAGGCAAGCACCAGGCACAAAGCAGCTGTGTTAGCTCTTCAGTGAGGCTCTTCCCTTTTCCTATCTATAAATATCCGGGCCCATGACATCTCCAGAATCTCACAAGTTGTTGTGCTGTCAAACTGCCCAACTGTCAAATCATTCTTCACTCAACTGAACTGTCATATTTGTCTATGATGTTTTTCCATTTTTCTCTCTTTGTCCTTCACTCTGTCCAGGTATAAAAGTCACAGTTAAATTCCCACAAACAAACAAAAACTCTGTTCCATGTTCTACATCTGGAAAAACCTAGGCTACAAAAGGACTTTTAAATTTTCTGCCTTCTTCAAGTTGCAGGAGTTCTTCAGTTGTTTTCATTATTTCTTATTTGGCAATTAAAAATTATCGGGCCATAAATTTCCCTCTGGCCCTGCATTAGCCCTTGACCAAAAGTGCTCAGGGGTTCTCACGGTCTACATTTTAATCTACACTTCAGAGCTTAGTCACTCTGATTTGTCTCTGATGTAATAACTGTTTAAAATGGTGCCGCTCACACTTTCCCTACTTATAAGCTCTGGTTTTATTACTGTATGTATAAATGGCCTGATTTATTTTTTTTTTTTTACAATTTTTTAGACTTTTCATTCTGTTTGTTTTATGTGATATTAATGTGCATTAATGCCTATCTTCCCTTAAGATATCTTTTTGGTATTTAAAAAAATTATTCTACAATGAAGAATATGTAATTGAATTTGAAGATAACAAGTCAACTCTATTAATGCATGGTCCATCCTAATGCCAAAGGTGTTTTAAAAATTCAATACTCACATATAATTTTAAAAATGTACACCATGAGGGTGTCCAGGTGAGGGACGGAGATGATCGAAATGCACCGTATACTTGCATGAAATTCTCAAAGAATTTTTAAAAACCAGAAATATGTATCCATTGCCTCATACACAAAATATCTTATACACAAAATATTCATCCTCAGTACTATTTTTGATACATAACCAGCCTGAAAACAACCTACCTATCCAGTGAAAAATGCATTTTTCTGTATTGTCTTTGTAACTGCATATTACCTAGTTGGGTATTTACATTAATGAATTTACAAATTAACCAGGTACACTAAGAAGCTCAAAAAGAAAAAGAAGGTTAAACTGTTCACCTATCAGTGCCTATGGATTACTTTTAAAACACAGGCTGTGATTAACACAAAATTCATAACAGCTTAGTTACCTCTAGGGGTGGGAGAGTCGAGGAGTCTGGCGAAGAAGGAACATGCTGATGAATGCAGCAGTAAAGACCAGATTTTTAACTGGCTGCTCACAGGTAAGTATGTCTGTCTGTCTGTCTTTCCTTCCTTCTCTCTCTCTGTCTCTGTGTGTGTGTGTCTGTCTGTCTGTCTCTCTCTCTGTCCCCCCTCTCCCCTCTGGAAAAACAGTATAACTAAAGAGAACTGCATTCACCCAACTGTTGTACTGTCTTCTTCTGGGTATGAAACAGCACTTCTCAAACTATTCCGTGTGTATTCTAGCCATGTCTTAATCATGTGTGCACGTGTGGGACCTGACGTCGCTGCAGCGGACCAGGCCCCAGGCTTTATGTCCCCAGTGGCTGAGAAGGGGCCCCGCTTTTCCTGCGGTACCCCAAGCCCCTCACCCTGTCTGGGGCCCCGGGGACGCGCCCTACGCACCTGAAGCGCCTGCAGGGCCGCTGCGCGTCAAAAGTCTCGCGGTGTCACCTCGAGCCGCTTCGCCCCCGCACGCACTCCCCCTCTGGCTGCAGGGACCCAGCTTCCCAGACCCCGCACCTGCTAAGCGCTCTGGGTCTGACGTGAGGCCGCCGCGCAAGCTGCACCACCGGTGGGCACCGAGACGCGCTGGGCAGCGAGGCTGGCCGCAGGAGCCCCTACGTGCTGACCGCCGGGACAGCGCGAGCCGCAGCGAGTCCGCACTCACCTGCGCAGCGCGGTCCGCGGCGCGACCGGAAGTGCGTCACTGCCCCCTCCCCGCCCCTCTGGTTGTGCTGCCTGCCCTCCCGGGGTGCCCCGCCCCCGCTTCTGCGGTTACCCTCTGTCCCCTAGGGCTCTGGGCGGTGGGACCTGACGCCTGAGGACCGTTACTCCCGGGGACATGGAAAAGCCCACCCGAGAAAGGCCTCCCGAGCTGGTGTCTCGGGAAAGTTGCAGGTGCCAGCAGGCGGACTGTGCCAGTGCGTCACAGGCTGGAGGAACCAGGGTCCACTTTAAAAATAAGTGTTACGTAATGTCATGCAGGCCTGCTGGGCCTTAATTGCAGCTGTTCTGGAAGCTGAGGCTGGAGCTGGAGCTTAGTGGTACAATCACCAGTGCAAATAATAACTTTAGTCTTACCAGGAAATTCATAACTACCTTCTGTTGACACACACACACAAAAAAAACAACTCTTACCTTAAAGAGAATGGGAGATAGTTTATCCTCAAACCAAATTTAAGTGGTCATGGCCCACAGATTTAGGTTACCCCAAATTCTATGTTCCAACTCGGAAGCATTTCCATAGTTTTACAGAACAAAAAAGTCCTGAAACAATGCAAGTTTAAAATACATTGGTGGGTGCGTCGGAGGGGTGGTTACAGAAAGATGGGGGATGCTTCGTCCTCGGCTTTTGTGTTAGTGGAAGCCAGTGACCTGTTGCTAAATCCCAACAGGTGTTGAATCTATTACCGTGGGACAGAGATGATCAAGGGATGGTTATATGATTATTCAGAGTTCTAAAGCTAGAGCAAAATAAGATGATTAGCTTCTACCCCAGCAGCATTCCTAACTCTCTGCATCACTGTAGTTCTTATCCTGCAGTCTTTGCAGACTCTGCTTCTCTTCAGGAACTGCCTAGAGAGCCACAAACAATACCATTCATCCTAAAGGATGCGTGAAAATGATTTATAATAACAATGCTACTTTGGCCCAATGGCATACATATCTGCCATTGTCACACATAGAATTGAATGCCACAGCTACTGAGCTGCTGTCTTTTGCTGGTGTTTTCAAAAATCACACAAGTGTCCTCTAAAAGGTTGAATATTTTTTAGCAAAGTTCTGCGTGAAACAGGGTGATTTTTCTCTTCATTACGCTGCAGTTAGATTTACTACATTTTAAAACTGTGTAAATAGAGCCGGGCAGGTGGCTCACTCCTGTAATCCCTGCACTCAGAGATGCAAAAATAGACTGATCTCTGCGAGTTTGAGGCCAGCCTGGTCTACAAAGTGGGTCTAGGACAGCCAAGGCTACACAGAGAAAGCCTGTCTCAAAAAAACGAAAACCATGTGAGCATGCATTGTGTAAATCCTAGATTCATGTCAAGGCTGTCACTTAACATGAATGACCAGTAGCACACTTCCTAATCTGAAATCTTCCTCTGTAGGCAAGACTGTCCTATAGAGAAGGCTCTGTGGCACTTCTAACTTTGATCTATAATGCAACCCCAACATCGCCATCAAATGTAAACATTTACCCCACGTAAAGTACCAGAACAAACAAAGGGAGGGGCTAGAGAGTACTGAAAGCTACTGAGTTGGACCCTCTTTAAAAATTCTTCTCCCTGGAGTTGCTCACAAAATCCCACCCACACTGAGGAGCTACTGGGACTTGATGGCTGCTGGGGAAAGGGGAGTCCATTTTCTTCAGGGATAGGGATGTGGTCCCTGAGAGGCTAGCCATATCGCAGCACTCTAGCCTGTTAGCACTACCCATGTGGTGCTTAGAGAACCCAGTGAGTTTAAAAAAGAGTACATGAAGTTGGAGAGAAAGGGATAGGAAGGGAAGAGGAGAAGTTGGAGGGGAGGAAATGAGGGTGAGTTGGGTCAGAACACATTACATGTATGTATGAAAGTCTTGAGGATTGAAAAAAAACTTTCCCTCCCTTACTCTGATAATCTAGTTCTTTCTTCCTTCCAGCTTGCCCTCCCCCCCCCACACACACACTGCTGTACTGGAAGGCGATGGTTGGCCCCACTACCCCTTCAGGCTCTCATCACAACCATTTTCTTTTGTTTTTTTTCTAAGTTCGCACACATGCTGTTCTCTAAATGAGTATCATTCATAGAATGCTCTCTCCTTGTTATTCCTACCCTTCATCTTGACAGTTACAGGAAATGTCAGCAGAGATCCCATTTCTCGTGAAGAGTGAGCCTTCACTAACCACCTAGAGTAAGGCGGGAGAGCCTGTGCTTGTCAGCAGCTGGCACATTTTTACCTAGTTAGTGTTGGTAGTTTACTTAAGTGGTCATCTTTTCTGGTAGTTCCAAGAAGCAGGGGTTATAGACACAAACATTATATACATACACATGCACATGTGTGCATGTGTCTGTCTGTGTGTGCATCATGACCCTCGACTAAAGACAAAGCCACGCCAGAAAGAGGGAAATAAGAAGCATATGTTAACCCAAACCTCCAACCCCAACTCTTAGATAGAGAGTTCTTTTACAACTGCGCTACCAGGGACTGCAGTGACAACAGTTTTTACTCTTTTCCACAGTGGACAGTATATGTGGTTTCTCAAATTCAGATAGGAAACTGGTCTCCATGATGGGTCAGATTGGGACATACTGATCTTGGCAGTAAGTGCTGGTTCCCTCTTCTTCCTTGGCTCAGAAAGCAGGCCTGTAAGTAAGAACGATTGCTGAGATAAACAGGAAGGAATTCAGAGAGCGCAGTACCGTAACAATACCGGACTTGAATGAGCAGATCACACACCAGAAGACCGGATCACACACAGTTACTGGATTCTGCAGTTAGGAAACGGTGGCCCAATAAATAATCAAGACTCCTAAGGTTAACAACGTAAGGACAGATACACATCAAGTTACCAAAACATGTGACAAACCTAAAGAGGGTGATGGCACACATTCTGCCAGACCTTCACTCTTGTCTTACTGTAGGTAAAGAATCTCTAGCGAGGTATATGACAATCCAAGGAAAAAGAACTCATTTCTCCAGAAGCTTTTAAAGTGTGGTCAGGTGATCCGTTTCTGTCTAACAAGTTATAAGATAACATGACTCCATGTCCCTGAAGAAGAGAGGCGTGCTTCGCCAAGTCCACACCTCCTCTGACTACAGAGACTGCTCAAAGGTGAGCATCTTGGCCTTCAAAAATTAGGGTGTTTTCCCTAGAGGTCCCAGGATTCGCAGGGGGAGAAGAAAGAGCTGTTATGTCAGCCCTACATGCTGAACTTCACACAGGAGATGAGAGAGAGCTCAACCTTCGCCATACTTTATGCCACATTTAATTTGGGTTCTTTGAATTAATTCCCAAGGCCCAATCCTTCACAGCCCAAGAGATGCAGAAGGCGAAGAGGCACGAACTGTGAGACACGAGGCTGCGTCTCGTATCGGTCCTTGATCACGTTGGCTCAGTCTTGCCCTGCTCAGCTAGCTCCAAGCCTCTGCTCTTGTATCCTCTGTCCTCATAACCCCACTGACTCCCTAGGCCCTGCTCTCCAGCCATCAGGGGAAGCTGACAATGGCACATTCAAAAAAAAAAAAAAAAAAAAAAAAAAGAGTTCACTTAATACTTCTAGCTTGATATCACAGGATCGGCAACAAAGATGGTTTTTAGCCACTTCTCTTGGAAAATTATGCCAAAAAAAAAAAAAATGAGTCTGGCTGGAGTTTCATTCCAGGAGCTCAACATTTCATTAACATCTTTTTTTTTTTTTTTTTTTTTCAGATGCTGGCGTCAGACTCACAGGTCAGTTAAAGCTTCCTCCCTAATTAAAATAGTTTATCCTGTAAGAAGCTCTTTTAGCAGAAAGGTAAACAACTCAAAATGGCTTCAGGAAGTCCCTGAAACTGGCCAGATTTACTAGCTCCCTCCCTATCATATTAAGCAATAAAAACTTAGAGTCCTCCTCAGAATATGGAAGCTGAGCTTCAGAGAAGGCTGAGACCCCACCAGATGCCTGGAAGAAGAAGACACAAGCAGAGTTGCCTGGAAGAGACATAGACCAACTGAGTCCCTTGGAAAGGACACTCCTTAACCTGATTCGCTGCCTACAGGCTGTGCAGTGTGCCAAAGGATTCCAGCCTTGTGAGCTGTCATTCGTGCTGGGCTAGTCTTTGGTGATATAGCTGTCTTTGAGTCATTTCTGTTCCTGTATGTAACCCCAAACCCACTTCCTTAAGTAACTCTAATAAAACTCATTGGTTCACCAAATTGGACTTCAGTACTATCCATACTTTGGTGTGTCATGGGCTCCATATCTGGGGTAAGTGGACGTGTGTGTGTGTGTGTGTGTGTGTGTGTGTGTGTGTATGTGTGTGTGTGTTGCATCTCCCAGTAAAAGATTTGTCACACAACACTTACGGCTCAGCCTCACTATGTACTTCAGTGTTAATTAATTTAGTAGATCATTCAATGTACTATGTGGACAAATATATACTAAGGCAGGCAAAGTTATCCACAAAGCAACCAAAGCTATATAAAGAGGAAGCTTAATAATAAGTATTTGAAGTGAGGGGTGTGTGTGTGTGTGTGTGTGTGTGTGTGTGTGTGTGTGTGTTTGAATACTCAGGACTAACCAAACAAAAAACACACATTATATAAGTGTAAAATCACAGGTAATATTTGGTAAGAATGGTATAAAATCCAACTGGATCAACTTTAAAACTTCTGAAAATGATTCTAAAGTTTCTCTAGAGGGAAATGTTAGATGTTAACAAAGTGTGTCTAAACTTAGAATTTTAGAAACACAAGAATTGAAAGTTTAAATTTGGAAATATATTCCAGAGACAAGTATTAAGTTAAAAAATGGTATATCAACATTAATATCATGCAATAATGATTTTAAGACAAAAATCATTAGATAATGAAGTGAATGGTACAAATTAGCACCTAGGAAGTTAGGAGAAGTTATAATACACATCATCCTAACTTCTTATCCAACAGGCAAGTAGAGCCACATAACAAAAGTTAATAAGAAACTAAAGCCAGAGGCGTTGGTTTGGTTTAAGGAATGTGGGAGGAAGCTGTTTGTGTGTCTTGTCATAGGAGGAAGCTGAGCTATAATATTCAGGAGGCTAGAAAACAAGAACTAGAGATTGTGATTGCTCTCTTCTACAGGCATCTGAAATCCCTGGACCTGTGAAAGGATGAGTTAGGAAAAGCATCTTGTGAACACAGAGATGCTTTGGTCCTTGCCTAAGCACTGGAGTCATAGTATGAATATCCCTTAACAAAGTCTAATCAAGAAAGAGAGAGAAAGGAAGAGCATGAAGTTGGTTGGGGATGATCCAAAGGAGTTGGGAGATGGGAAAAACATGATCAAAATACATTGCATGAAAATTTTTTAAATAAAAAAAACAACAACGTACAATCATAGTTTGCATTGCTGAGTGTAGCGTTTACAATAATGATATCTGCTTGTACAGAAATTAAATTGAAAACATATCGTGGGGGAGAGTTCTGTAGAATTAGGAAGGGAATGTGTTTTAAAATTGTAGAGACATAGAAGATAAAAAGAAAGAAGAGAAGACCCAAATCAAACTTCTAGAAATGCAATGCTTGGATGAAGAGAAATTTAGGTAATGAGAACAAAGTTAGTGGGTTTGGAGACATGGCAGCGCCAGCTCAAAGAGGAAATGCGAACAAGAGGAAATGGCAAGTACACAGAAGTGAGATGTCCTGGCCTCTCCACCTACCACCTGTGAGACCTTGGCTAGGCATCAATTACCCTTTCTGAAATGCCATCCGTTTAACTGAAGAAATGAAGTAACAGGGCGGAGTTACAGTGCTATAGCCTATTGTTTCACCTCAAGAAATTTATTCCACCTTATATGGATTTCATCACTTTTTTACACATGTCATAAGTTTGCAAATATGACATTAGCATGACTAGGGAAAGAGGTCCCAATGCCTGACTGCTTCAGGTGCATGTTCTGCCTAGCTTCTCAGAAACTTGCTAACAACCATCAAACTCACATTTTTTTTTAACCACAGAGAAAACAGACATAGTCTATTATCCATTTCTGAAATGATAGCAGTTTAAAGGTCTCCAAACAGAAGATGGTATGATGATGATACAAGGAACTGGTTTCTAAGTGAGTACATCATAACTTCATATCCAGTAACTTTCTTCTTGCATATATACAAAAAGGGCTCTGGATACATTCCTTGACGTGATGCTCTAGGCTTGACTGCAGGGTTGTTAACCATCAGAATAATACATCAGTACAAGCTCTTAAACCCACTGTTTCTGACTGAGTCTCAGATGCTGTATTCCCCTAAAAAAATCAAAGAATCCCAACCTATCTTCTCATAAAGCATCTTGGAAAGGAGTGTTGGCTTTAAGGGATGACAATACCAGGTACACCAAAGTCCCAGGAAACCATCAGTGACCCCTATAATGAGTGGCCTGTTGTTTGTAGTACAGGCTGGCTTTGAATTCACAATCCTCCTGTCTCAGCTTCCATTCTGCATGCCCAGTTAAATCTGTCTTTAGTGACGCCTTTAGGGGGAAACAAAGACTGACTGTTTTTCTGATAAAGCTCTGCATAAGTAAAAATTCTATTTTAAGGGGGGGGGTATAAATTAGAATGAACTTTTACTTTACTTAACAGGACCAAAAGTGGAATTTATTGGTTACTGGTGTTTAAGCACACACACACACACACACACACACACACACACACACACACACCTTGCTTTAGATATGATTCAATGTCATTGTTCAACACTATATTTAAGATTTGACTGGTCCTTAGCTTTCAGAACTTTGGTGGTGCTATGCTAAGTGTTGTTCTGCCAGGATAACAAGACCCTCAGAGACCACCAGGAGACGACTCAATGCAACAGCAAGATAGCTTTATTACGAGAGCAATCGAACTCGGGACCCAAGTCTCACTGATGCAGCAGTAGAGAAGTGGGACCCCAAGCCCTGGGTGAGTAGGGTTTTTAAAGGGAAAAAACACAAGCAGGGGGTTTCCATGACAGCAAGCAGAGGATTCACACCTTGATGTTACAGAGTTGGGTAAAAGCCATAGGGGTGAGGTGACCTTCTACATAATCACAATTGCCATTCTTCTAAACTACATCTGGAATGTTGGGGAGAATTTTCCCAACCAAATCTCATTGATTATTGCTAGGGAGATTGTTTCTATTTTCTATCAAGTATTTATTCTGTGATATTTCCTGGAGGCTGTTGCTAGGAGAGTTAACTTTGTTTTCTGCCATGTGCACATTCTGTGATATTTCCTGGTACCTGAGTTCAGCTCCCGGTCAAGATGGCTCCTCAGTTCAAAATAAAGTCACCCAGACTAACTTAAACTCTTCAGTGTCTCTTCATACTCCAAGCAATCCAGAAGGGCCCTCTCAGCTTAACCAGTAACTACGGTTCCTGGGAAGGAATGTGCAGCAAAGCCAGAATTCTGTCACACATTCCACACATTCTGTCACACATTCTGGAAGGTAGGCTCCAAAACCGAGCACGCTATTACTGCAGAGATGGGTAAAACAACATTGGCAGGCCAAAATGACAAACGTTCAGCCCAAGTTTCTTGACAGAATGGATATGCTTGTAAAGACTTGCTATAACCACCAGGTTCCTTCCCAGAATGGAGATTTTGATGCTGAGGTTTTCTGTTACTAGTGAAGACCTCCTCACCCTCCTCACAGAGGCAGTCCTTAGACATCTTTTTAATGTTCTTTAGCTGTAGAGGCTTTCCCACAAGACACACAGTGAGAGGGTTTCTCTTTGCCCTGACTTCTTTGGTGCTGAGTTAGCTCCATAGGAAAGTTGAAGGGCCATCTCAATGTTTTTTTTAAGAGTAAGCCTTTTCTTCTGTGTGAACACAATGATGTTGGCTAAAAGGTTTTCCCAAAGTTTTTGCCACATTCGGGGCTCTCATAACGGTTCTCTCCAGTGCGAATTTTCTGATGTCGATGGATAATTACTAATGAGAGCCTTTCCATACTTGCTACATGCATAGGGTTTCTCCCCTGCACACTGTTTTTAAACAAAATCCCAAGCGTGCAATTTTACCAATGAACACTCCAGAGACAGACTCAGGTGAAAGCCTGCTAGCTCAACAAGGCAGAGAAAGCACCTACTCAGTGCTTTCCTGATGTTCCTATTCAGCTGATGTTCCAGAAGGAAAAAGTCCCCTCAAATGGAATACCCCTTCTTCAGTGAGACACCCCTTCCTCAGTGTCTCTCTATCCATCCCCTGGACTTCCTCTCACTCTCTATGGCTTTTTCCAATGTTGCCTGTCCATCAACTGGTTGCTTGCTCCATCTCTTGGCCAATGGTTGACTTTATTTAATCCTGTTTACAGAAAGCTCTCGGATTAAAGGTGTGTGCTAGGGCTGAGCCACACCACAACTAGAAACAGGTCTTTCCAGTACACAGTCTCAGGGTACACAGTGTGATCAACTATCCTGCAACACCAGTATGGGTTCTCCGATTTATAACAAAAGCAAAATTATTGATAAAGCTCTTTTCCCCCTCCACCCAGTGATAGGGTCTGCCTCCACTGTGAATCCTATTTGCGTTATCACTGGAGGTTATCTGTCTCACACTGATAGGGCTCCTCTGAAGTGCAGATCCTCTGATGTTAGATTAATGATGAATTGCCGTCAAAGGTTTTCCCACATTCCTTATACACACACACAAAAAAAAGATTTCCCAGTGCAGATTCTCTGGTATCTAACATAGTAAGAAAAACAGCTGAAGCTTTGTCCATGCTCCTCACATTCAAAGGGTTCCCTTGAATAGTAGATTCTTAGAACCTTTCTTCAAATATTTTTCATAGCAGGGATTTTCTGGTCCTTCCTTTGTCCTCATGTTTCTGGGAAGTCCGTTCTCTGAAGTCAATCTACAGGACATTGCCACGTTGTTCTTTTCAGAAACTCCTTATGCTGATGTAGGCTTGCCGTCAATGTCAGCTGTGCTGTCCAGTTTTACGTCCGCTTGATACAAGCTAGAGTCGTGGAGAGGAGGGAGCCTCAATTAAGAAAGTACCACCGAAAGCTGGGGCTGTAGGTAAGCCTGTAGGACATTTTCTTAGTTAGTGATTGATGGGGATAGGGAGGGCCCTATCTATTGTGGTGATGCCACCCCTGGGACAGTGGTCCTGGGTTCTGTAAGAAAGCAGGCTGAGCAAGCTAATTAGCTGCACTCCTCCATGGCTTCTGCATGAGCTCCTGCCTCCAGGTTCCTGCCCTGTTTGAGCTCCTTCCTTGGCGTCCTTCAGTGGTGAGAAGTGATGTTCAAGCATAAGCCAAACAAACCCTTTCCTCCCCAACTTGCTTTTGGCCATGGTGTTTCATCACCACATGAAATCCTAACTAACACATTGATCTTAACAGGTGACGTAAGAAATAGAAAACACAGCTGGTGCTTGGCACACACCTATCATCCCATCACTCGGGGGGAAGAGGTAGGCAGATCTCTGTGTCCGAGGCCAGTCTTGTCTACAAAGTGATTCCAGCACACCCAAGGCTGTGTGAAACCCTGTCTCAAGCAAAGAAAGAAAGAGAGAGAGAGAGAGAAACACAAATGCCACTTCAAAGTTACTCTAGAAATGAAAGAACACAAAGAATTATAGGGCTTTGAAAGATACCATGCCTACCTCTACCTCAGATTGCCAGGAAGAAGATGCTGATAAAATGGAAGTGCTAAATACCAGTGAGGCAGAGACCAGC
This sequence comes from Meriones unguiculatus, assembly GCF_030254825.1. Classification (NCBI taxonomy): domain Eukaryota; kingdom Metazoa; phylum Chordata; class Mammalia; order Rodentia; family Muridae; genus Meriones; species Meriones unguiculatus. Next base: position 17,906,547 of record NC_083358.1, read on the forward strand.
CAAGATGGACAGAGCACCAGTGTACACAGCACATAGCTTCCTAAGCTTTCCTAGGCTCTTGTGCTTGAGTGGTATAGCTTCCAGGGCATAGTCTTCCTGGTATAGTCTAGAACCTTTGAACACATGCTACCTGTGAGCCACATGACATGAAATTTGTATTCACAATGTCAAAGAGGGCCTGCACTTTAAGTAGTGGCAGTGGAATTGGCAAGAGTCAGACTCAGGAAACGAAATAACAGGTTTAAAAAGCAAAAACAGTGGATGAGCTCTTGCCTTTTAAAGTTCCACACCCTGAAGATGCCCCTAACGGTTGGAGACACTGCATTAAGGGGCCTCAGCTATGGCAAGACAGAGAGAAAGAAAATTACAAAGGTGCTTAAAGAACAACATCCCCAAATGCCACATGACTACCTAGTACATGGGTCTTAGAACAGGTCCTAGAGATGAGAGAACACCATTCAAATGATGACGGTGGCTATGTCTTATCACTGGTCTCTCAAACTCTGAACATCAGTCATGCTGAGAAAGTTCTATTCTCATTCTGCTATGTGAAAAGGGCAGAACACAGAGCCCTTGGTCTCACCAAGACTACACAGCCCTTGCCTTATTCTGATACTGGAGACAGATGATAGCACATGAAATGGCTTCTGCGTTCCTAAAACTTGACGCTGTGTCTTAGTTCTGGTTACTACTGCTGAGGTAAAACGCCATGACCAAAAGCAAGTTAGGGAAGAAAGGGTTTATTTGGCTTACTCTTCCACAGCATTGAAAGCAGTCAGGGTAGGAACTCAAACAGGGCAGGAACTTGGAGGCAGGAGCAGAGGCAGCGGCCGTGGAGGGATGCTGCTAATCAGCTTGCTCATCATGGTTTGCTCAGCCCACTTTCTCATAGAACCCAGGACCACCAGTCCCAGGGTATCCCCACCCTTAATGGATGGGGCCCTCCTTCATCAGTCACTAACTCAGAAAATGCCCTACAGGCTTGCCTAACAGCCCAGTCTTATGGAGGCACTTTCCCAGTTGAGATTCTCTCCTTTCAGATAACTCTAGTTTGTATCAAGTTTACATAAAATTGGCCTGCATACATTGCAACATTTAAAATCGATCTATTGTATGTACAATGTTAGATTCACTTAGTTTCAGCATCTAGGCTACCTGAGACCCCTCTGATGTTACAGTTTCTTCCTTTGAGGGCAAGGGAAGGAGTCCAGGACTTCGGAAGGCAGGTCACCGTGGAGCTAAAGACTGAGTGCAGTTAGGCCAGAAAACAACAGCAGAGAAGGAAGGGCGGAGGCAGTTGAGACTCTGTGGTCTGTGCCCGCGCTTCTCTTTCTTGCTACTCGGTTGTTTTGGTGTCGTTAATAAAAGCTGGACATTGGTCATTAATTGTCTCTCAACCAAGGGTCTGGAACTTCGTTCACCACCAAGAGAGCTTCCACGAGGAAACAAAATGTATCACCACTTCAGACCAAGCCTTCTCATTAATCAGCCTTCTGAAATGAAACCACAGTGATTCTGTAAACACCATTCTGGTCTTTCACTGCTGTATCTACAAGCCTCAGACTGTTCAGACACTGACAGACGACATGTCAGCATTCACCTACTTCCACTTTGCTGTTTCAAATGTCCAGCGAATCCATGCACTCCCACATGTATGCCCAATTTGCCCCACACCGCAGCCCACAAAGCATGTGCAACCATGAGTCAAGGTTGGTCCTGGTGAGTTTGACCCAACCCTCCTCCTGAAACTGAAATTAAGCACAATGCCGCCTGTTTTAAGGACGCCCAGCAGAGGGCGCCAGATACCTGTGGGGCAGGAGCAGTACATTCTGCCTCCTGATAGTCTTCCTTCCTGACAAAGGAAGCTCCTAGAATCTGACGGCTGCTGCTGGGTAGCTCCTTCAATAGCCTATCTTTTATACCTACCAACAATCTACAATAGCTTCTGCCCATCAAACCTTATGCTTTTGTTTTGTTTGTTTGTTTGTTTGTTTGTTTGTTTGTTTGTTTGTTTTTCTAGACAGGGTTTCTCTGTGTAGCCTTGGCTGTTCTGGTCTCAATTTGTAGACCAGGCTGGCCTCGAACTCATAGCAGCCCACCTGCCTCTGCCTCCCTGAGTGCTGGGATTAAAGACCTTTTGCTCTTTTAACAGTGACCCTTTCCTTTTCTTAACAGTCTCAACTCCACCTCATAGACTTTAGCATCTGGATTAGAGTCTGTAGTCTTTGCTCAGGCGTTGGTGCTAAAGTCAGTTACCTGAGTATGACAAAGGACATCCTCCCACCCTCCCAGTCACAGGCTCTGTGTTTCCTCACTGCCTGGAACCCGGGTGATGCAGCACAGCAGGCCTTCCATCCCCTTCGCCTCCCCTACAAACCGATTCTTTTTAATTCATATGCTCTGTGAGCAGACTGCATTTCAGCCCCGACCCCAGTGCTAGAAACTCAAAGTTCTCCTGAAACATCTTGTGCCAGTGGCTGTGCACTTACGACAAACCATCAGTACCCAAACACTCGGTGTCACCACCTCACTGTTCCCGGTCTCCACCCTTTTTTTTTTCCATAGCAAAAACAACACTTGCTGGACACCAGGGGCCACTTAGCCACTCTAATGTTGTACAACGCTGATTGCACCTTCCACCCACCAGCTGATGACAGGTCCCTGTCAAGTCTTCAAAACAAAAATCTCTTGAGTGAACCATAACTAAAACAGTGATTTTTTTTTTTTCCTGAGACAGGGGTTTTCCGTATAGTCTTGGCTGTCCTTCACTCACTTTGTAGACCAGGCTGGCCTTGAACTCACAGAGATCCACCTGCCCCTTCCTCCCCGAGTGCTGGGATTGCAGCTGTGCGCTGCCGCACCCTGATTTAAAACGGTAACTCTTAAAAGTGCCGTCCCCAGTGTGCCACCCAGAGCAGTGACACTACCTGTCAGAAACTTGCTTCCTGGGCCTACCAGGAAGTTGCTGTGTTGGCTGCTCCTAAGGGCTAAGGAATACCAATTTCCTATGTCTACCCGAGAGCTCTAAAATGCGTAGAACTAAGGAGCCCAGCTGCCGGTCTTTCGGGATAGCAGTGACACTAGAGGACGCTGCCTGCTGTTGATCCCTTCTTCCTAGCCTTCTTCCTATCCATCCATCCTTCTTCAGCCTCACCTCACTACCCTCTCTCTACCTCCTCCATCCCTGGATGCTCTCCGAATTGTTTTGGTTGTCCTTTATTGCTATGGCCACGGTCATTTTCATCTAGCGAGCAGCGTGGCCCATTTTTATAGTGCTGCAGTTGCTGGGACCACAGTTCCTCCGGTCAGCAGCCGGTCTTGTGGCTCTGCATCTTCCACGGAAACCTGCCAGCTCCTCAGCTCTGTGCCGCCTTCTGTGAACTGAAACAGGAACAATATAGCTTGCAACTTAATGGGAGACTGAAACAGGAAGGCTATACTTGGCAGGTTAAACGTTAAGACAGTTAAGAATAACTCTCCTGTGCAGGTCAAGGTTCCGGTCTGTAGTTAAAGAATAAGTTCCTGTTTGTCCCCTGTTTAAGTCCTTGCAAGTTAAGGTTTCTATGTGTGATTAAGAATAAGTTCCTGGGGCTGGAGAGATGGCTCAGAGGTTAAGAGCACCCGCTGCTCTTCCAAATGGTCCTGAGTTCAATTCCCAGCAACCATATGGTGGCTCACAACCACCTATAATGAGATCTTGGGCCCTCTTCTGGCCTGGAGGTGCACATGCAGACAGAGCACTCACAATAAATAAAGGTTCCTGTTTCTTTGAGCTGACATAAAGTGTTAGTGATCCCATCCTTACCCTTGTTCCTTCCCTCTTGTGTATCTTTCTAACAATGTGTAACAGCCAACTCTCTCACCCCTGTGAATACCTTATTTCTCCTATAAAGGGGACTTCAAGAGGCCAACAAAGGCTGCCTCTCAAATCCTGACCTAGATTGAGACAGTCCCGGGTGCACCATTGAACAATTGTGGATTTGATCTTTTTTGCAATTCTCAGATTTAACTCTTCCGTTGCTCTACCATTTCTTTGGTCCTTGTCAATGCTGCTCTTTTGTTGCTTCTTCCTTGTTACCTGCTTGGCAGCTTAAAAGAAGCCTGTGTTAGGCCTAACACTATGGGGATCCGTGTAGGAGGGTGTCTTCCATCTAGTTTAAGGAGTGAGCCAAACACCCTGCTCCTATAGCCAGAGGAGAAGTGTTTGCAACCAATCACAGCAAACCTCACATGCAAATAAGTGAAGCTTTATGTCTGTACCAATCATACCATCCTCCTTTTGACCCCAGTCTCAGGGGAAGGTGATCCCTCTTTGAGCTTAAGGAGAAGTGGTTACAGTGTTACCTAGAGCTCGCTGGGAATGTGAGAGCAAAAAGAGCAGTTCAGCCTGAAACAGGAGTGGCTGGAGCTGCGGTTTCCAGAGTCAGAGCAGGAGTAGTTCCCCTTCGTCATTCATGGAATATTCCAAACAGCCAGTCCTGGCATCATGGTAGTTCAGCTGGGTATTTAACTGAGGTGGTTGGTATTGTTTTTCTCAGTGCTGCCAAGCTAGCAAGGGAAAACCCAGCAGCTTCCAATTAAAGAATCAAACCGTCACCTTTCCCAACAACTTGCTTATTGATAGATAGGTAAATGAACATCAGGAATGTTCAGAGTAAGAATTTAGCATTAACACAAATGATTTTAAAAAAAAAAACCAACTTGTTTTATTGGCACATAGGACCTGCTTAGTGCCTCAGGGACGTCTCAAAAAGAAACCAAACTGCAAGTGACAGATTGAGTCCCCATCGGTCCTGGCAGGGCGCACAGTCCTGACATGTGTGCAATTGTATTTCAGTTTGGGTGCCCTTTGTATTTGCATGTGGCTGCGTGTGTGTGTGCCCGTGCATACAAGTGCCTATACAGGCCAGAAGCAGGTGTTGGGTCCCCTGAAGCGTTATAGGAGGTTGTGAGTTGTTCGTTGTGGGTGCTGGGAACTGAACTCTGGCCCTCCGGAAGAGCAGCAAGCTCCCTTCTCTCTCTAGCTTTTCTATGGCAAAGTTTCCTAAATCTCATGTTTCTGCCCCAGGGATTCCGCACAAATTGCTTCAGTCCCGTGAGCTTCTTGTGCCTTTGTTCAAACTCTCAGCAACTGAATTCAGATTATCAACATGGCCTTTCAGTTTCTGTTTTTCCTGTTGTGGAATTTTTAATCTATTTTATTTGGTTTTTTTTTTTCACTGCTAGTATGTCTTTATTATGTAGCCTTATAACCATTTTATAATCCTTTTAGTTATTATTATTTTTTTAACTTTTATTAATTACACTTTATTCACTTTGTATCCCCCCATAAACCCTCCTTCCTCCCCTCCCGATCCCACCTTCCCTCCCCCTTCTTCACGCATGCCCCTCTCCAAGTCCACTGATAGGGGAGGTCCCCCTCTCCTTCCTTCTGATCTTAGTCTATCAGATCACATCAGGAGTGGCTGCATTGTCATCTTCTGTGGCCTGGTAAGGTTGCTCCCCAGTCAGGGGAAGGTGATCAAAGAGCAGGCCAATCAGTTTATGTCAGAGGCAGTCCCTCTTCCCATTACTATGGAACCCACTTGGACACTGAACTGCCATGGGCTACATCTGTGCAGGGGTTCTAGGTTATTTCCATGCATCATACTTGGTTGGAGTATTAGTCTCTGGAAAGACCCCTGTGTTCAAATTTTCTGGTTCTGTTGCTCTCCTTGTGAAGTTCCTGTCCTCTCCAGATCTTACTGTTTCCCACTTCTTTCCTCAGATTCCATGAGGTTTCTTAATACCTCTATCTCCGTTCACCCCACTCCCTTCCAACACCCCTTCCAACGACAGCCAGGAAGGAAAGGAGAAAGGTTACTGAGGAGAGGGGGATTAATCCTCTTTTGACTACTTTCTGCTGGTTAGGGTCATCTCATCGTATTCCTTGGGGTAAATCCAGTCTTCGTGGTCAGGACGTCTCCAACTTCTCACCAAACTGCAACAGCAGCAACCAGGAACAGCAGAAGGGAGCAGCAGCCTTCTTCCTCAGAGCACCTCCTTCATCCCTCTCTGGGCTCTGGCATCTACTCCCTCTCAGAGTCCCCAGAATTAAAGTATCTGCAGCTGGCAAAGATCAAGCCCTTCTCAGAGCTCCACATGAGGCGAATGGTCTCCTGCTGAGGACAATCTGAAGCAGCCGGGTACTCCACACCTGGGATAAAACACACACACACACACACACACACACACACACACACAGTTATGTAACACAACTGAGTTTTAAAGAAACCAAAAACTCCCACTACACTTTCCTCCAAGCCCTCTTCTTAAAAAGGCAATGAATTGGCTTTTTGCTGGCTGCATTTGAGTGGCCCCCAGCAGGGTGCTAAGCCGCCCTTTTTCCCTGGGTTCATTCCTGAGGCCTTTCCCCTCCACCTTCTCCATGAGCAGGTCTAGACTGTGAGCTATCTAGACGTGTGATCTGTAAGCTCGTGTTCTACCATTCTTAAATAATTTGATTTGGGGTCTTTTGCAGTGTAGCCCAGATCTGTGAGCACGGATGGCAGGAATAATAATACGAGCTGATGTGGTCTCCCTTACTGGGCAGAATTATTTTATTAATTAGTGTTGTCATTGTGGAATCACACTGTATTCAGTTATGGCGGGGGGGTGGGGAGGGACAGCTCGAGAGATGGCCCTCCAGCAGTGACCCGTGCCTCTGGCAAGCACAATTATTTGGTTCAAATGCGCCATCTAGTGCCAGTCTGAGAAACTTCAACTAGTTTTCTATTACCCTCAAGTTTTAGATCTCAGGATCCTTACCTTGACTTCTTCCAGAGACAAGAAAATGTTGTTCTTCTCTGATTTTTAATTTACTGCTAACTTCTCACATTGTCAATATAAAACTAATATCTAATGAGCTGGACATTTCTTACAATGCAAAAAATTAGTGAGTTTGGACTAGCAGAGAACAAAATAAACAAAATTCAGTCTGCATAGAACCTCCGCTTTTTATTTTCTGAGGCCTTATGTAGTTCAGGCTTGCCCAACTCACTATATAGCTGAGGCTAGCCTTGAACTCCTGAACCTTCTGCGTCACTTCCAAGAGTACTAGGGTTACAGGCATTTGCCACTGAGTCCCACCGTGAGCTTTATTCATAATACAAACTTATTCTTCATGGAAATTCTAAAAGCAGTATAGTCTGTCATGGTGGTGAAAGCAAGGCAGAGAGAGCATGTTGTGCATGCCCCTCACATCTTGGCAAACCACGAAGCAGAGTGTAGGTGCAGAGAGGCTAGGGCAGGAAGCAGGTCAAACTACCATCCTCAGAGACTCACCTCTGGGGCCCACAGAGGCCAGCAGGGCCCTACATCCTCTCACAAAAGCATCACCCTCTGAGAGCAGGTGTCCAAGGACATGAGCCCTGGAGTCCATTTCCTATCCAAATCAAACACAATCGAATACTTAAATATTATTATTGTTGTTGTTGTTATCATTATTACTCAGTGTCTGCTAACTGAGAACATGTAAAGGGAGCCTCCAGCACGGGAGCTTGACTCGGCTGGACAGGACGCTGCTGGACAAGGTCATATTACATGGACCTCATGCGCCTGGAAGTCATCTGGCCTGCTTAGACCTTCCGTTAACTCCAGCCCCTCGCTCACCGCAAAGATGTGCTACAGTTGATAAAAACAGCTCTAACCCCCCTCCCACCCACCCTGAGACTCTACAAGCTCCACTTGCCGAAGAAAACCCCATCAGAACGCTGGTTCTCAAGCCAGATGGAGCTCTTCTAAACTTCGGTGATTGGACAGCACTCTCCACTGGCTGATTTACACCACCTCAACCCCTTGGAAAGCCTTTAGCTATGGCGGAATGCACGTGTCACCAGCGTCTGGTGGTGTCTACACTCTAAGACACTGATAGGCATTTCTCTGAGCCCAGAACAACTGATTTACACAACCCCAAATGCCAATAGTTCCCCGATTCAGAAAAACTGCCCCAAACTCCAGCTCATTAAATATGAATCCAACCTAGCCACTGCATTTTTTTTTTAAATCTTCCCCAGGTGATCTTAACGTGCAACCAAGCTTGAGAACCCCCGGCTAACCCCTGTTGCTATAGAATATTCCAGTATGTGGCCACCTGCCACCTTTCCACTTCCAAGTGGAAGCTTCCCACTGGAGATCGGTTTTTCTCGGGAGCTGAGGGAGTTGAGGGTGTTTGAAGAGTCCATTGCTTGTTGTAAGCAAGCCAAGGCGCCTCACAACATTCATGATATCGCCACCAATACGGGTTCTGTGGCTTATCAACTCAGCTTGTGGGTTGGCCTCCCTGGCGCAATTCAGGATGATCATTAACCACGCTCAAACAAAGCCCTCCCTGGGAACCTTGAAAACATGGGAAGTGAGAGAAGCCAGGTACAGATGGCTCCCATTTGTGTGTTATCATCCATTCTAAAATAAGTCAAGCCATAGAAATTGGGGGTTGGGGGTTGGGGGGGCTGAAGAGATGGCTCGAGAGCTAAGAGCATGTGCTGTTCTAGTAAAGACCTAAGTTTAGTTCCCAGCCCCCAAGGCAGGGATCTTAAACAGCTCCAGGAGATTGGACACGCTCTTCTGGACTCTGGGCAGGGGTGGGGACACATGACCTCCTGTGTACTTACAACCATACAGACACACAGACATATACTAATTGAAAATAAATCTTTCGGGGTGGAAGTCAGCCCAGTGTTTCCCAGAGGGGCTGCATGGGGAAAGGAAAGGCTTAATGGGTACAGAGCATCCTCTTGGGGTGATAAGGAAAACACCCTGTAAATAAATAGATGGTTGAACAGCATGCTGAATATGTGAACTTCCACTGAGGAGTATTCTCTGAAATGATGGTTCATTTAATAGTATATGAAAAAATCCTTGAAAATTTGTTATTATTTAGCTAATATTTAGCACTTCTAACATAAATGTGGTCACAAAGATAAACTTTAAAACAAAACTGTTATGTCTATCTTCTAACTATACTCAATCTTAAGGCCCTAGTTATTTATAATTGATCAATTTTAAAAAAAAAAACATATGGCAAGAGAGATAAGTCAGTGAGCAAAGGCATTGGTCACCAAACCTTTGACTTGACTCTCCTTCAATGTTGATAGAAATTAATAATTACAAACCTGTAAAATATTCTGTTGCCTATTTATTGAAGTCATTTGATACCTAAGCTCCCAGAAATTAGCATATTAAATACTTCCATCCAGATGTGGTGGTACCTAAGTGGTGGCCCACCAGCTCTTGGTGGGCAGAGGCAAGAGGATCTAGAGTACAGAGCTAGCCTGAGCTACATAGCAAGGCCCTGGTGCTTGTAATTTTACAGCATTTTAAAACCACACTTACAGATTCCCAGATAAAGTTCATATTTAGCAAAGTTTTCAGAGGTACAAGAGGGAGCATTACTTAGAATGAAACATCTGTGATCACACTTTGTCATTTTTAAAGATTGTAAACAAAATCAAGAAAAGGAATATGAGATAACAGTAATAGTGTCTTTCCCTAGGTTGTTCTGTTTTGTTTTGTTCTGTTTTGTTTTGTTTCCTATTTCCTGTCACAGAGTCAGGTGGCCAGCCTGACCCAGGACAGAGACTTTGAGGAGACTTTCAAACAAATATGCCTGGGTCTGGGGCAGCAAGATTCCAACTCCAGAGCCCGGCTTCTCGGTAGAAGAGGACAGTGTGAAACAACTTTTCAATATTATCCATACCCGAAAGACATTTGCAGCTCTGTAAGACCCAACCCAGTACTCTGCATATCCATAACCAACTTGTGCGGATGCACTGTGCTAGAAAAAAAACGTAATTGTAAGAATGCAAGTTTGGAGGCCCCCCAGAAACGATGGGCATTCTGGCTCTGGGAGCAGTTGTAAGCCAGAGTTTTGAGAAAGATTTAAGTGGGAGGGGAGGGCTTTCTTTGTTGGGGGGACCAGACCATGCTTCCACTCTCTTTCCATATAGAAAAATTGGAACCCATGGCTGGGCCCAGAACCGAGGTCAAAAGACAAGGGTTAACGCTTAGCTGCTGAGTGTCCTCTAAGATCACGAACGACCAAATGCACCTGCAAATTAAGGAGTCATCCCCAAACTACATAGTTCCATGGTTAAGGACCACGAAGCTGGTGGTTCTCAGAGCTTTCTGCTGAACAACTGGAGGCAATAAATCTCCTGTGCAAAGAAAAGGCTGCCTGATGGAAAGACGTGCAGTGCAAGCCTGGAGCCTGCTAGGGATGAGGGCTCCACAGGCCTTTCCCAGAGCTTTCCGCTGTAAGTCTAACGCTGTTGCAAAACTGTGAGGCACCCTGCTTTCCCTTTCTCTTGACCTCTCCCCAGTTGCTTTTCCTCAAATGACAATGAACTTAATGCCCGACACACCTTATGATCTTGTACATGCTGTGGGCGATATGTGATAAGCCAACTGAGGCTAATCCCTTCTCCAGAAAGTATCTGACTACTGCCAAACCCTTGGTTTGGTTGAATTTAGCACTAAAAGTTGAGAGGGAGCCTACCCAAGTCTGAGGAAAACCAAAACCAACCAACCAACCAATCAAAAAACCCAGACACAGCACAAAGGAATTAAAGAGGATTTAGGACAAAAGAATGAAACAATGAGTCTTGGAGAGCTGAATCATAACTGAGAGTTATGTACGTGCCCCAAACAGGAATAGAAGTTTCCAGAGGTTCATAGAGCAGTGAAGATCAAAACAAATCTAGGCAACCAAGATCAGGCATGGAGACAGGTCCTAAGGCTGCCATCCATGTCTGAGCTGATTCTGAATGGATAAGAGATCTTCAGCTCCTCTTTCTGCCTTCCAAATTTTGGCACCGTATACTTCCCGCAGTGCCATTTATTAGCAATGTGACCAGGGCACATTACCTTCCTCTGGAATCTCAATTTCCTCAGCACTGAAGAAGGACTAACAATAGAAAGTCCCTTTCCAATGACAATGTAGATTCCCGTAAGTGCAGGCTATTTGAATATAGGGGCGGAAGGTGAGCGGTTAATGAAAGTGTGCTCCATTGGAATATAGTGCGATTGTGTTTATAACTGGAGCACAATGGAATTATATTCAACTATAAAGAATAAATAGATATGCAGGAACTGGATGCAGCTGGAGAACAGTTTATGAGGTAAGATAACCAAACAGAGGTGCCACCTATGCTCTCTCATGCATGGTCCCAGCCCCTAACTGTTAAATACACAGAAGTAAATAGGAAGGGAGTAATCCAGGTGGGCAAAAGAGATGAGGTAAAAATAACTTTTATTCACCTGATGTAACTGTCGTCTTGGAGGCTTAGTGCCTCCGTCTTCTGACCTGGGCCCAGTCCTGGAAGCTTCCAGGCTCCATACACTCTAACACAGGCCTAGAATGTTTCCAGCCTCTGAGACTTATTACTGAATAAGCTCACCCTTTGAAGCTCTTTCTAAAGTCTGGCTGGCTAGTTCAACTCAGCTGTTCTGGCTCTAACTCCTCTCCTAGCTGGCTGGTTCAAATGGGCTTCTCAGCTTCTAACTGAATTGCTCTGCTTGGCCTCAGACTAACACTAGCAATCTGTTCTAATCATCTGGCTCATTCTCATTCTCTGGTTTGTTCCCTCTTCAACCTGTAAAACCCTCCTGGTAAAACTGTCTCTGAATTCCACAAAACGAAGTGCCACAAACTCAACCCCACTGCACAGCCTCTCAACTCACGGCCTCCACCAAACTGCCTTGACAGCACTGACTAGAACTCAGAGACCTGCATGACTCTGTCTCCTGAATGCTGAGATTAAAGGCCAGACCTAAACTTTTCTTTACCTGAAACTTGCTCTACACCAGGCTGGCCTTGAACTCAGAGACCTGCTTGCCTCTGTCTCCCAGGGTTAGAGGTGTCTATTCCCGGCAGATCACAAAGACCTAGACGGTCTTTAGATGTGATCTCTTGCCAGAGCATCCAGGTTCTGAATTAAAATTCCTCTACGAGATGGCTGTGTGGTTAACAGTTTTTATTGCACTTCCTGAGGACCTGAATCTGATTCTCAGACTCAAGTGGGGCAGTTCTCAAGCAACCTAACTCCAGCTCCGGGGCTCGGACACTTCTGCCTTCCACAGGCACCTCTGGCTTCCATATACACAAACCCACACATGTGCACATAATTTAAAAATTAGTAAGTACATCTTTTTATTATTTATTTGTTTTTTCATTCATATTTTGAGACAGGGTCTCTCTATATAATCCTGACTGTCCTGGAACTCACTGCGTAGACCAGGCTGGCCTTGACCCCACAGAGATTCCCCCCTGCCTCTGCTTCTTGAGTACTGGCATTAAAGGTGTGTGCCACCATGCCTAGCCAGTCTTTTTTTTATTTTTTATTTTTAAGAAGTGTGCATGTAATGAAAGAAAAAAATATTAATATAGGTTGTGAGGGTGGAATGTGCTGTGAGGATGCCAGGGTTCAGGCTCCAGTTCAACTGCTTCTGGCTAATTATTTTTAGATAAGAGTAATCCTTGATCCCCAGAGCAAGCTGGCTAGCAAGGCTGGCATACACGGGAGCTCTGGGTTTGATGGCAAGAGGTGACCTTGTTGAGCCAGGTGGAAGAGCAGTTGGGGGTGACTCTAGACATCAACCTCCACATGCGTGTGTGTGTGCGCGCGCACACACACACACACACACACACATACACACACGTGCCCCCAAACATGCAAACCATCCATGTACACCACACACACGAGAAAACTGGAAAAGAAAAATAATAAAAAAAGAGCACTCCGTCTTCCATCTCACTTTGCACATCTATAACAAGAGAGCAACAGGAAAAATGGAAGAGGGAACTTAACTGGGGGAAGAGAGAGGAAAAAGGTGGAAGCAGGAAAAACTCAAACAAGGAACAGATATATATATATATATATATTCTATATAGAATCTTGTTACTATTTAAGGTAATTTTAAAAATAAAATATTTAAATAAATAAACAGTGTATGGGTTAAACAATCCTAATCCCAAACTCTGAAATCTGGAACACTCCAATATCCTTCTCCCAGCCTTTGACCTGAGACCACAAGCGGAAATTTCCACACTCTGAAATTCGCCTGCTTGTAAAAGTTTATTAGAAACATTGAGCGAGACTGCTTTGATGATCTGTCTCTGAGGTGTCTCATTCGGTATATGCTAAACTGACATGATCTTGATCCCAGCCATCCTGGAATGAAGGCTGCCTAAGCCTTTACAGAGATGATTCCTATCAGCTTTTAATACAGCCCGAGGCTCACAGTAACAACCCAAATGGTGGATTTACCTGCTAGTGCTCATACTTGCTATCATTTCATGCCAAGCATTATACAAAGCACAATGAGGCATAGCAGAGTGGCCCAAGTTGCTTTAAAGCAAGGGAAATAAGACAACTTCATACTTACAGGGCAAAACAGATTTTTGTCAAGAACGACCAGAAGAAGAGAGGTCACATTCCTTAATTTCTTTACTTATTCAACATATTTTAATTGATAACCTACCACATATAACTATTAACAGAGAAAAAAACAGGACCCATTAGAGGGAGAAGAATAACAGAGGAGGCAGGGGATGGAAAATCATGCCAGGCAGTGTAGGCTAGTGTGGTTAGTGTATGCAGACATATCTTATGAAGAGATGGCATTAGAGCTATGGAAAAGGGATTAATGTACACATTTGTTTGTGAATTCATTCAACAAACACTGGATTTTTTTATTTTTATTTTTATTTTTTTGTAGAATCTGTTTCAGAAGGATCCCTATGTTGGAGGAAGGTCCACCTGTGTTTTCAATTGCTGATTTCAGGGCCTTGAGATCTGGTTACTGCCCCGCCATGGGCATTGTTATTGATGTTGAACTATCTCCTGTGACCATGTGACGAAAAGGAATGTTCCCCAATTATTCCTGATTGATTGATTAAAAGGCCTACATTTGGGAGGGCAGAAGGAGGCAGGAGTGACCAAGGTTCTTGGACTTTGGGGACAGAAGGATCATGGAAGATAAGTATATGAGGAGGAAGGAAGCCGAGGGCCTTGTGGAGATGCACATGGCCAGTTGGCATGGATGAAGAAAACTGGCCCAAATGAAGGACATTAACAGGTATTTTGGGATTATGGATGGGAGGTAGCCCAGATAGGCATGATTAACGCAGATGGCCTGGGATGGAGGGCTTAGAAGTGATAAGGATAGTTTAGAGAGTTAATATCTGCCCTGGGTGAAATAAGGCGATTCTAAAATCTAGCAGGTGTCTTGTTTTTTATTGATTGTGATAGCAGGTTAGATAATGATGCCATAATAATTGTAGTGCTAATAATAAACATTATTAGACCATACCTTTAAATTATCCGCAACATCCCTGTTTTCAAAAAAGATACTTTTGCATCTAACCACTTATATTGTATTAGAAATAAGCACTCATTTTTATAAAATTAGAAAACGCAATGAAAACTCAAAAAATAAAATCACTCACGATTCCCCTGTCCAGAGAGAACCATCTCCCTGCCAAAATGAGGTGAAGCAGCTGGGGCTAACCCCTAGACCAGAAAGAGTTTGGCTATCGTAGAAACCCAAGACCTGGTAATGAAAGTTGATAAAGAGGTCTACTGGAGGGTGGAGGTAAAAATTGGCACATGAGTACCAAAAAGATTAAAGAGAGGTAAAAAGAGACAGCTTTGCCTTCATTTCCAGTCGTAAAATATGAGGAGTGGCAAAAAAATATAAAGAAAAATAATCTTCTAATGTGATATTTTATAAAAATACAAAGTACTACCAAAGAAAAGCCACCTGACGACAGAACACTTAACCTTTAACTAACAGCAGGATCCAAAACTACGATGCCCAGCTCAACCTGCCTTCCTCACCCTCTTCCCGACTCTGATCAGGCAGATCATTCCCTGTAGCTCTGATCTCACCCAATTTTTTCTGCCCTTCTCTGAGTCCTGCCCCAGTCGGCTTTTGGTTCTTTTCATTCAACTGGACACACCTGTGAGAAACCAGGAGGCCAAGGACGGCCTGAGCGAAGGCAGCCATGGTGCCCCTCCTACGCCCACAGCTCCTGCCGAGCTACTCTCCGGCAACTCTGGGGTTCAACAAGCTCCCTCTCCCCACCACTTCCTCTTCTCTTCACGCTGCCCACATTACTGTTGATCGTTCCTCCTAAATTCCGCCAGAGGCAACTTCGGCTTCCTATGAAAACCCTGACAGTGAAAACCCGCTATCAACTCTGGGTCTACAGGACAGTCTCTGGTATTGTTGTTAAGAGACACCTGCCGATACAAAATCAACTCAAAAAAATCAGAAGCCCTCCTATATACCAAAGACAAAAAGGCTGAGAAAGAAATTAGGGAAACAACACCCTTCACAATAGCCACTAATAACATAAAGTACCTTGGTGTGACTCTAACCAAGCAAGTGAAAGACCTGTTTGAGAAAAACTTCAAGTCTCTGAAGAAAGAAATCGAAGAAGATATCAGAAGATGGAAAGATCTCCCGTGCTCATGGATTGGTAGGATTAACATTGTGAAAATGGCCATACTGCCAAAAGCAATCTACAGATTCAATGCAATTCCCATCAAAATACCAACTCAATTCTTTACAGACCTTGAAAAAAAAGATTCTCAGCTTCATATGGAGAAACAAAAAACCCAGAATCTCCAAAACGATCCTGTACGACAACAGATCATCTGGAGGTATCTCCATTCCTGATCTCAAGCTGTACTACAGGGCAAGAGTAATAAAAACTGCATGGTATTGGCATAGAAACAGAAAGGAGGATCAATGGAACCGCATAGAAGACCCAGAAATAAATCCACACACCTATGAATACTCGATATTCGACAAAGAAGCCAATTCCATTCAATGGAAAAAAGACAGCATCTTCAACAAATGGTGCTGGACCAACTGGATGTCTACATGCAGAAAAATGAAAATAGATCCATATTTATCACCCTGCACAAAACTAAAGTCAAAGTGGATCAAGGACCTCAACATAAAACCAGATACCCTAAATCAATTGGAAAAAAAAAGTGGGGAACAGCCTAGAACTCATTGGCACAGGAGACAACTTCCTGAACAGAACACCAACAGCACAGGCTCTAAGAGCAACAATCAATAAATGGGACCTCATGAAACTGAAAAGTTTCTGTAAAGCAAAGGATACCGTCATCAAAACAAAACGACTGCCTACAGATTGGGAAAGAATCTTCACTAACCCTTTATCTGACAGAGGACTAATATCCAGTATATACAAAGAACTAAAGAAGCTGAAAAGCAGCAATCCAAGTAATCCAATTAAAAAATGGGGAACAGAGCTAAACAGAGAATTCTCGACAGAGGAATATCGAATGGCAGAAAAACACTTAAAGAAATGCTCATTAGCCATCAGGGAAATGCAAATCAAAACGACCCTGAAATATCACCTTACACCCATCAGAATGGCCAAGATGAAAAACTCAAGCGATAACACATGCTGGAGAGGTTGTGGAGAAAGGGGAACCCTCCTCCACTGCTGGTGGGAATGTAAACTGGTACAACCACTCTGGAAAGCTATCTGGCGCTTCCTAAGACAAATAGGAATAGTGCTTCCTCCAGACCCAGCTATACCACTGCTAGGTATATACCCAAAGTTTGTTCAAGTACACAAAAAGGACACTTGCTCAACCATGTTTATAGCAGCTCTATTTGTAATAGCCAGAACCTGGAAACAACCCAGATGTCCATCAACGGTGGAATGGGTACAGAAATTGTGGTATTTTTATACAATGGAATACTACTCAGCAATCAAAAAGGAGGAAATCATGAAATTTGCAGGCAAATGGTGGGATCTAGAAAAGATCATTCTGAGTGAAATATCCCAGAAGGAGAAAGACAAACATGGGATATACTCACTTATATAGACCTATAAGATATGATAAACATAATGAAATCTATACACCTAAAAAAGATAATCAATTGAGCGGACATGGGGTAAGATGATCAATCCTCATTTAGAAAGACAGATGGGATGTGCATTGAACGTATGACAGGAGTCTACTGAGCGCATCTGAAAGACTCTAACTAGCAGTGTTTTCAAAGCAAAGACTCATGACCAAACCTTTGGCAGAGTACAGGGAATCATAAGAAAGCAGGGGAGTTAGTCTGATGGGGAAAGGATAGGAGCTCCACAAGGACCAAATATATCTGGGCACAGGGTCTTTTCTGAGACTGACATTCAACCAAGGACCATGTATGGATATAACCTAGAACCTCCACTCAGATGTAGCCTGTGGTAGCTCAGAAACCAATTCGTTTCCCAAAGTGAGGGGAACAGGGACTATTTCTAACAGGAACTCAATGACTGGCTCTTTGGTCTCCCCACCCGCGAAGGGAGGAGCAGTCCTGTTAGGCCACAGAGGAGGGCTTTGCAGCCAGTCCTGAAGATACCTGATAAAACAGGATCAGATGAATGGGGAGGAGGTCCCCCCATCAGTGGACTTGGAAAGGGGCACGGTGGAGATGAGGGAGGGAGGGAGGGACTGGGAGGGAATGAGGGATCGGGACACAGCTGGGATACAGAGTTAATAAAATGTAACTGATAAAAAAATAAAAAATAAAAAAAAAGAGACACCTGCCAACTCCAAGGCTCACTAAGGATGCTCTCACACGTTTGTACTATGGGCTCCCAGGGAAAAAGACAATCTCCTACCCTTGTTTGTGCAGCCTCTCTCAGCTCCTCCTGCCAGAGGACAAGGCATCTCTGCTTCACCCTCTTCTCCCAACTGTGAGCTGTTTTCTAAAACTATGGTCCTATTCTGAAGTCCTGGCAGGGAGAACACTCTACAGAGAATGTTCCTGTGTTCCTTCCTTCAGCTGTCAGTCTATCACCTCTTTTCCACTTACACAGACAGTGTTTAACAGGCAGAGGAGTCTAGAGCGGTAAGCTGACCACCAAAGAAAAGACACCAAAGGCTTCCACTCTCCAGCCCTCAAAGAGATGTTCGAACATAGGGACACAAACATACCAGTCCTTATGGTAAGAATATTGTGTTCCAGAAAAGATGGTTCTTTTTCTTTAAAGAAAAAAAAAAATATAATAAAGGACTGGAGAGACGGCTGCTGGTTAAGGGCATTTGTTGCCCTTGAGATGACCCAAGTTCAGTTACTAAGACTCATACTGAGCAGCTGCCAGCTGCCTGTACCTCTCGTTGAAGGGACTCCAACTCCCTCTGCTGGCCTGCAAGGATACCTACACACACAATCAGACAGCACACATACACAGAAGTAAAAAGAAATATATATTAGTGGAGAGAGACTGGGAAGATGACTCAGCCAGCAAAGTGCTTGTCACTCAAGCATAGACAGGCATTTGGATCACCAGAACCCAGATAAAAAGCTACCTTTTGTGCCTATAACCACAATGCTGGCAAAGGGGGAGGGGGCAGTGGAGACAGGGACTTACTGACCAGCCGGTCTGGTAGCATCAGCAAGCTCCAGGGTCAGTGAGAGGCTCCGTCTCAAAAATGATGAGAATAAGACCACTACCACAATTCCAAGCCAAATTTAGAGCAAGTTTGATTTTTACTGGGATGCACCCAAGAGCTGGCCAGAAACTGCCTCCTAACTCACGCGAAAAAGAGCAGCCCTGAGCCCATTTCTTGGGATTTTAAGGGGTAAAATCCCAAGCAGCTTCAAAGCAGGTTTACAGAAGAGGTGGGGTGTGAGGGAAGCAATAAAGAACAGAAAAGTCTCAGCAAACACCATGTGGTCACCACGCGATTAGGGAGGATTAAGGTGGTCTAAAAAAACAAATCATGGTCACGGGCATGGGGCAGGTCAGAAAACTTTAAAAAAAAATGACAACCCGTCTCTTGCAGTAAACAAAAAAAAAAAAAAAAAAAACCAACTTATTTTTAATAATACAGCATAACGGCTCCTGCCTTCAAAATGGAGTCAGGCAGCTTCCTCCTCCCCCTTGAGTTATGTGTTCCTGTCAGATCTTTGAGCAGCAATGATTCTAGAACTGTTCATCTGATGGGCAGTCAAGTAACACATTGGAGGGCCCAGGGCCCAGTTATGATAACCAGCAGAAATAACGTTAGAGGGCCAAGGAAGGGCCAGAACCATCTTTGCCATTTTGGACAGTTGAATTTTGAGAGATTTTTGTTTATTTCTTTATGTAGATCATGAATCTGGTTGTCAATCGAGAGGGTACAAACACAAAAAGGAGAATCTTTAAAACCCTATTTTCCTCTGACAAGAATTTAACTAAAAACCTGCCTCTATAACAGAAAATAGACACAACCTGTGGCCTAGGCCCTCTTGTCCAGACAAAGCCTTTTTTTTTTTTTTAAACCAATTTCTGTTTCCTTATTTCTTGGGAATAAGGGACAGGGCATTTATAGACTGCAGTCTTAAAACCCTATTTTCCTCTGACAAGAATTTAACTAAAAACCTGCCTCTATAACAGAAAATAGACACAACCTGTGGCCTAGGCCCTCTTGTCCAGACAAAGCCTTTTTTTTTTTTTTAAACCAATTTCTGTTTCCTTATTTCTTGGGAATAAGGGACAGGGCATTTATAGACTGCAGTCTGGGAGATAATCCGTCGGTCCTGTGGCTTAAGCTGGGGTCACACGGGTGTGTGCAGATGAGACAGAACCTTGGGGTTCATCCATAAGCCAGGCTTCATTGAGTGACTCAAATGTGCATCATTTCCCTCAGGGAAATCAAGCCCCTGAGAAGAATCACAAAATGACCCTACAGGGGCAAAACCGGGCTAAGAGGACCACACTTTGTTGAAGAACTTCAAAGAGGCTGGCCACATCAGGTTATGGTGTGGTTATGTCACTCAACTTCCTGTCCCTGAATGTCACCCCATCCAGCGTCTGGGCACTCACTCCTTCCCCGGGTCCGGCTGCCACCCTCACTCTTTGGCACCTGAGGCCTGGCTTGTGGGTGAACCCCGGAGTCCTGCTTCAGCGGCACTCTTCCGCGCGATCCCAGCTTAAGGCAAGGGACAGAAGGAGCGTCTGGTCTGTAAGGAGTTAGAAGCAGCTGGGGTGGAAGCCAGCAGGGTCCACTTCCTTCCCCGCCCTCCTAGCTTAGCCGCGCCCTAGTTCACAGGACTCCATCCACAGGCGGACCTGCACGCCTGACTGAGACTTCAAAAGCAGTGTTCTCACCTGTGCTGAAGAAAGCGTATCTGCTGCTCAGGGGTGGAGGCCCCGTGCCCGGAGGTGGCGGGTGGGGGACGATGTGGGCACGAAGGTTGATCTCCCAGAAAATGGTGTTCTCGGGTAGAGTAAACGTAAGAAAACGAGGACAAGAGGAGTAAAGGCCTGAGCATCTCCGTGTGCAAAGACAGTAAAACAGAGGGACAAAAAACGGGAACGTCACGGTGCCAGAGGGGGAGCGTTAGTTCTGTCAGCGCTCAGGGCAGAGATGGATGCGGCAGGAGCTGTTGGGAGAACTGCTAAGCACATGTCTCCTCCCGTCCCACTGCTGGTGGGAGTGTAAGCTAGTGCAACCACTATGGCAATCCGTGTGGAGTCCTCAAAAGAAGAAATCTCTAAATCGATGTATCCTGAGACCCAGCTATAGCAGTCCTGGGAATACACCTGAAAGCGTCCACGCCAGCCTACCGCAGAGATGCCGGCACATCAGTGTTTGCCGTAGCCATATTCGAAATATTGGAGTTAGGGTGGCTGGAGAAATGCAGGAGGAAAATGCAAACACACGCAGTTTGCTGGAAATCTCACAACCCTATTGGACAGATTAAGTCTGACTTGGAAAGACAGACGTTGCGTTTTCTCCCATGTGTACCTTGGTCCCAGATTTTACATACATACACAAAGTCACGTATGAACAAAGGACATGAAAGTAGAAGCCAAGCTTTCTAGGGGAACAGACACCATGGTGATAGAGCGCCTAAAGCAGAAACTCAACAAGGCAGGAATCTAGAGGCAGGAGTGGATACAGAGGCCATGGAGGGGTGCTGCTTACTGGCTTGCTCCCCATGGTGAGCATAGCCTGATTAGAACCCAGGGCCACCAGACCAGTGGTAGTCTCACCAGAAACTGGCTGGGCCCTCCTACATCAATCACTAATTAAGAAAGTGCCCTGAGGAGGAGAAAGGAGAAAAAGGGCCAAGTTGGCTCCAGAGAGGGTGGGGGTGTGGGGGTTGTGGGGTAGAGGCTCTCCCATACCCCAAAGCTCAAGGCATCTAGCACCGGGCCACAGCTGATGACTCGCCTCGGCCATGCTGGGCCTAGTACACAGACAAAAGAGAGACCCAGCCAAAGGATGCGCACCACCACGGAGGAGTACCTCCCTCACCCTCACCCCTGAAGCTGTCGTGAAGGAGCCGCTACTGCCTCTGTTGCCACCTCCAGAACCCAAGCCCGAGTTGGCACTCTGCCCTACGGGCGAGAAAGTCAGAGACGGACATCAGAGAGAATGGATGTATCTATAGTAGAAGTACCCTGGCCGTTATCAGAAGCGTTTAAATATATATATATCTGAAGATCAATTCAAGATGGCAGGGTCCACCGACACTCACAGGACCGATGAACAGCTTGTAGAATGGGTCCTCCGGCCTTGCCCTGCCCCGCCCCCACCCCCGACTTCCCGTGAGGCTTGTGCCGGCAGACCTGACACACAGCACCGAGCCACCACTGCTGCAGCTAGCGTTGCTCGCCCTACTCAGGCAGGAGAGCTCGCTGCAGCCCAAGGGCCTCAGGATGGTTGTACCCAGCGGGCAGGTGGGCTTTCACCCAGGACAGAGAGTTGTCCAACAACCTGGTGCTCTCTCGAATCCTGCCCCCTGACAAGCGCACGTGCACACACACACACACACACACACACACACACACACACACCCTGCCCAACGAAAAGATCACCCTGACTCTAGAAAACACCAGGATATGAGTTTCAGCAATAGTCCAGTATCAGAAACCAGAGACCATAAGCCAGATAGATGAATGAGTCCTTGCAATAAGTATTTGCATGTAAAGCTATTTAGATAAAATGTGTGTGTGTGTGTGTGTGTGTGTGTGTGTGTGTGTGTAGTGTGACCTACTACCGTTTGCCATGCTGCGTCTGTGAATAAAGGTGTGATGGAGAGGTGGGAAGGGTTGTGGAACAGGTGGTGACACACGGCAGGGAGAGGCAAAACTAGAGGCGCGGGGGTGGCAGCAGGTGAGGGAGTGCCTCTGTGGTGCACCAGGGAGCACGTCCTTGTCAGGTAGGATCAGCAGGGTGGTGAGCAGCAGCCTGGAGCTCCAGCAGGCAAGGGCAGGATGTTCAAGATGGAGAGAGGTTCGTTTCCTGGACTGGGCCTCCTTGAAAAACCTCCGTGGTCCATGCTGCTGCCAGAGGCCATGATTCTGTGCGTAGTCCGAGCTTCGGCTGGGGGCCACGCTGGTGTCTGGGATTCATGCTGTCCCCTGAGGCCATGTTGGTGTCCATGGTCCTCGATGCCGAGAGGGGGGGTCGTGTTGATGTCCACCAGAGACCATGCGGATGCCCGTCGTCTGCGCAGCTGCTGCAGACCATGCGGGGGCCCATGATCCGTGCTGCCACTGGCTGTTACGGTCAGGGACGTGGTTGCAGTGATGTCAATTCCTGCAGGCTCGTAATCGAGAGAGAGAAATGCTGACGGCTTCCGAAACAAGCTCTCTAGCCACCTCCCCGAAACAGTTTGGACAGGAAGCTATTGAAGAGAGTCTTTAAAAAAGTGTGGCTCTTCACGGTTGATGGCTTCTGGTGGGGAGGGGCGTTGCAGATGAAGGACTCGGTTATCCTCGAAGGGCTGGTACTGGGAGTTTGACCATGCTCCAACAAGCATATGGGCAATACAAGTCGTACTTGGTGTGTGTGTGTGTGTGTGTGTGTGTGTGTGTGGTGTGTGTGTGTGTGTGTATGTGTGTGTTTTTGTTTTTGTTTTTTTTGGGGGGAGGCATAGTGATGGGAAGGTAACACTTGGAGGAATGGGAGGTGAGGTAAGTGTGATCGTGGCACATTCTGTGAAAATGATTGATACAAAAAACATTATTTTGGGGAAAAAGAAGAAGAAAAAAGATGCCCTATAGGCTTGCCTAAAGTCTGATCTTTTGAAAGCAATTTCTCACTTAAGTTCCCTCCTCTCAGATGACTATCCTGGGACATGAAACTAGCCAGCATAGATGGGAAGGAGACAGCAGAGTGTGTGGACAAGGGGTTCATGGGAGAGGTATGTTAATACAGGGCTTAGAGAGTGAAATAAGACTCTATCATACAGAATGGAAGCAGGGCTGGGGCGAGCTTCCAGAGGAAACAGCAAGCATAGAGGCACACTGCATAAAAAAAAAATGCTTGAGGCTGAACCAATGGTTAATAGGTTAAGGACACTTGTTGCTTTTGCAGGGGATCTAGGTTCAGTTCCCAGCACCCACTCACAACTGTTGGTAACTCCAGTTCCAGGGGACCAAGAGCCCACTTCTGGCTTCTCTAGGTACCAGACACACAAGGGTATACATGCCTACCTGCGCCACTCATACACATAAAAATAAAATTAATTTTAAAAGGAAAAAAAAAAGAACAATTAAAAAAAAGAAATGCAGCTGGGTGTAGTGCCTGTAAACCCAGCACTCAGGGAGGCAGAGGTGAGTAGATATCTGTGAGTTCAAGGACAGCCTGGTCTACAAAGTGAGTCCAGGACAGCCAAGGCTCTGTTACACAGAGAAAATTCTGACTTGAAAAGCCAAATAGATAGATGGATGGATGGATAGATAGATAGATAGATAGATAGATGTTTGTTATTAATATGACATGAGAACTTGGTTACCTTTCTTGGCTCCAAGTTATTTATAAATAAAAGAACCAGTGACACTAATGTGGCAGTTGAGACCCAGCTGGTAGATTATGTAAAATGACACCCCCACACTCAGAAGGTAAATGTTGTCACAACTCAGGCAAGCTCTGTTCTTGGAAACGAAGCTTAGCATGGCTTATCCCTCATGTTGGGTTGGATTTTGGTTACATGGAGGCACAAACCCTACACCCAATAGAGGTCTAATATCCAGAATATATAAAGAACTCAAGAAATTAGATACCAACAAACCAAATAATCCAGTTTAAAAATGGAGTACAGAGATAAGCAGAGAATTCTGAACAGAAGAATATCCAATGGCAGAGAAACACTTAAAGAAATGCTCAACATCCTTAGTCATCCAGGAGATGCAAATCAAAATGACCCTGAGATTTCACCTTACACCCATCAGAATAGCTAAGATCAAAAACTCAAGTGGCAACACATGCTGGAGAGGATGTGGAGAAAGGAGAACCCTCCTCCATTGCTGGTGGGAGTGCAAAATTGTACAACCACCTTGGAAATCAATTCTGCACTTTCTCAAAAAACTGGAATAGTGCCATCTCAAGATCCAGCTATACCACTCCTGGGCATATGCCCAAA
This sequence comes from Meriones unguiculatus, assembly GCF_030254825.1. NCBI lineage: Eukaryota > Metazoa > Chordata > Mammalia > Rodentia > Muridae > Meriones > Meriones unguiculatus. The sequence continues at coordinate 17,930,988 of NC_083358.1, forward strand.
AGATGCCCCACCATTCAACAAGGACATTTGCTCAACTATGTTCATAACAGCTTTATTTGTAATAGCCAGAATCTGAAAACTACCTAGATGCCCCTCAATGAAGGAATGGATACAGAAATTGTGGCACATTTACACAATGGAATATTTCTTAGCTATAAAAACAAGGAAATCATGAAATTTGCAGGAAAACTGATGGAACTAGAAAAGATCATCCTGAGTGAGGTGACCCAGAAACAGAAAGACACACATGGTATACACTCACTTATAAGCAAATATTAGCCATATAATATAGGATAGCCATACTAAAATCTACAGACCTAAAGAAGCTAAACACTAAGGAGGACCCTATGGAGGATGCTTAAATCTCATTCAGAATAGCAGACAGGACTGACACCAGAAGTGGTAGCAGAGAGGAAACAGGATGGGAGCCTACTATATAGGGTCCTCTGAAAGGCTCCACCCAACAGGGGATTGAGGCAGATACTGAGACTCACAGCCAAACGGCCAAACGTTGGGCAGAGCACAGGGAGTCTTATGGAAGAAGGGGGGAGGGTAGATAAAAGGACAAGAAGGAGACAGGAGCCCCACAAAGCTAAAAAATCTGAGCCCAGAGGGCCCTGCAGAGACTGATGCACCAACCAAGTACCAATACATGGAAAGGACCTAGACCCCCTGCTCAGATCTAACCAATTGGAAGCTCAGTCTCCATGTGGATTCCTGGGTAAGGGGAGCAGGGCTGCCTCTGTCATGAACGCGTTTGCCTGCTCTTTGATCACTTGCCCCTGGCAATGTGGTCTTACTAGGCCACAGAGGAAGAGGATCCAGGCAGTCCTGATGAGACTTGACAAGCTAAAGGCAGATGGCAAAGGAGAACTCCCCATTTCAGTGAACTAGGGGAAGGGGATGAGGGAAGACGGAGGGAGAGTGGGACTGGGAGGAGTTAAGGGAGGAGGCTTCATTAGGGATATTTAATGAATAAATTGTAAAAAAATAAATTTAAAAAAAATTAAATATTCAAGATAGTTATAAAAAAAGAAAAACCAAATAAATAAATAAATGTTTGCTATTAATATGACATGAGAACTCGGTTACCTTTCTTGACCCTTAGTTATTTGTAAATAAAAGAACCAGTGACACTAATGTGGCAGTTGAGACCCAGCTGGTGGATTATGTAAAACGACACCCCCACACTCAGAAGGTAAATGTTGTCGCAGCTCAGGTGAGCTCTGTTCTTGGAAACAAAGCTTAGCATGGCTTATCCCTTGTGTTGGGTTGGATTTTGGTTACCCGGAGTCCTATTCATTTGTCCTCCTGGCTTACTTTTTTTGACAGAACTGGACAGGGAAGTTAAAAAAAAATCAAACAAAAGAACCAAGCAAAACAAAAGAAAGCAAGATCAAGTAGCCAGAGAACAAGAATTTGTGGATTCTCTCTAGAGGGAAGGTGACTGACTCTCAGGGGGACACACCCAGCACGATAATCTCAGGATGACTTCCTCATCAGCATCTTCCTTAACGGTTTAAAAAGAAACGAACGCAGCATTTATATGGCAGTGTTTAAAACTTGGTTATTTGCTAGAATTGTTAAACATGTTTGACAAAAGTCCTTCTTAGGGTACGCACCTTGGATCTGGCATCCAAGCTGACCCAATGGTTCACTCGTTCCTCTTATTTCACAGCGAGCACAGGACAATCTCAGAGATACCCTAAGGACACACTCAAACACATCTACAATCGGCACATCAGCCCACCTCCACCCCTCTACCTAGAAAAGATAATGCTTTTCTCTTTCTCATTTTTTTTTTCTATATCAATGCAAATAATGTTTCCCTTTTCAGAAATGCAAGCCTCTTGATATAATTTAGGAAAGGTCAGTAATCACAATGGTTTGGTAGTGTGTACTGAAGATAGTGGTAAGGATATTTAGACTGAGTCATATCCACTTATTTATACTCTATCCTTTAAAGGGTGTTATAGGATTTAGGCTATCTTCAAATCGATCCACATAGTATAATAAAATGTAAAATGAAGTGCCCAGTGTTTGAAACGTAAGCCCTGTGCTTGAGGTGAAAGGGCGCTTTATCTGGGATGGCTGCTTCACCTATCTTATTGAACCGGGTTTTCTTCGGGTACGTTCATTTGATTACATTGTTTGGTCACTGGAAATCGCACCTGTTAGTGTACATGAAGCGGTGAGTTCCTTTCTCGGGGTTGAACAAAGGTTCACTCATTCATTCTTTTCGCAGGCTTTTGCTGAACACCTTCTGTAAGGCAGGCACCATACTGAGTGCTAGACACTTGCGGAGGAGAGGAGGCTCCCTCTCCTGGGATGAGCTGGGGACACAGGGCTCAGGCTTGTGTCAGAGCTCTGCCCGGGGACTGTGCCAGCTATCTGATGCTACAACAGTGCTAGGTAATGATCAACCAGTGACTTTGGTGGTGTATAACTGGTAATTTCCCATGCGTTTGGGAGGGGTATGGTTGTGGTTCTGCTGTGTTGGGGTGGACTTCCTGAAATGTCAAGAGGTTGGCCACCACTGGCTGATGGCCTCAGATAGGACAACCACGGTAATGTGGATCTGCCTTTCATGCCTCTAATTCTAGCAGGCAGATTCTAATGCAAGCAGCTTAGACACAGCCTGACTGTATAAGTGATTTTTCTTTTTAGCTCCGCAGTGATCCTCCTGTCTCTGTCCACCAAGTGTTAGGATTACAGACATGGTGTTGTCACCACACCCAGCTGCTGCATAAACAATCTCTTTTCTCACTGACAATTTCATCCATGTGTGTAATGTGTTCACGTGTTCACTCCTGTTACCCTCTACCCCCACCTCACCCACTGAACCCCCTCTTTCCAGAAAAACGACTTTCCTACTTTCGCGCCCTTCTTTGCGACCACTGAGTTTAATCACAGCGGCTTGCATGGGCATGAGTGAGGCCATCTTACTGAGGCATGGAGCAGCCCTCTCACAAGCATACAACATTAAGCATGCGATGAAAGGTCCGTAAGAAGATGGCACCAAACGCCACCCTTGAGTCACTTCATCAACCCTAAATGCATGACTGGGTCATGAGTCAGCACTCAAGAACTCTCTGGAGAATCACCCTGCCCTAGCTCGTCATCACCTGCCCTCCCTCCCTATGTCACAACTCTTGTCGTCCCCCCCCCCCCCATCAGGCCATCTTTATATGCTTCTCATCATCTGTCCAGAGAAATGGTGACAGAATGGTTCTGTCTCTGGAACATGGAACTCCAGTTTCCAGCCTCTCAACAACACAGCTCCTCCCTGGCTTCCAAATTAGTTCAGGCAAGAGTGAAGACAGAGCACACGGAACTCTCCTGGCAGGCACACTATGCCTCTTTTCCCACAGGTATTATTGTCTGGTCACCTCTATTGCCCTAAGACCATAGATTCTATTTGCATTGTTTCCTTCTTCCTAGTTTATACCCGTCATACAAGAGGCTCAAGCTCACATATGGATTATTCTCTGACCTTTGCCTGCCATCTTAAATGTCATTATATATCTCATTTTCTGACTCCACCTCCCACTGTCTCCGTCCCTTGAAGCCTCCGGGAACTCACTGTTGGGAACAGCACACTGCATCTTTCACCTTCCCACTCTGAAGGAAACCCGGGTCTTATCTAAGGACAATGCTTCTCCTTCCTCTGAAGGGACAGCTCCCAACCTCACAGTAGAACAATTGTCCCCCTGGCTCCTCATAGCCGCCTCCAAACCCTTCTGACCCCTTTCTAAAGATGCCCAGCTTTAAATATGATGTTAGCCAGGCTTCCTACCCTGATTTTGATCATATGGTTCTTGTCACACTCCAGTCCTGCTTGTGGGGCAGCTCTGAGTGGACTTGGTATCCTATAGGTCATAGATCTTCCTAGACCAGTGGTTCTCAACTTTCCAAATGCTGGAACCCTTTTATACAGTTCCTCATGTTGCAGCAAACCCCAACCATAAAATTATTTTGTTGCTACTTCACAACTGTCACTTTGCTACTGTTATGAATTGTAATGTAAATATCTGATATTCGACCCCTGTGAAGGGGACGTTCAAGCCCCAGAGAGGTCATGACCCACAGGTTGAGAATAGTGTTCCAGATCCTTTATGTCTGAAATCCTTGATATCCTCCTTCCAGGAGCTTGTCCTCCATGCCAGTTCTGTCACACCCCTCGTCCGTTTGTTCCTCCTCTAATCCAGCTTCAGTTCCACAGTCATCCTTACTCCAGTGAAGGCTCGTTTGGTTCTCTGCTCCTCCATCACTTCACTCCACGCTTCTGAAAAAGAACCAGTTGTAGGTGAGTCTGACCCAGCCCAAGTGCAGCCGCTGCGCAAGGCTGGAGAGATCACCTTCTGTGTGACTGCTACTGTCATTTTAAACTTAGGACCCTACACCCCCAAAAGGCTTTTGGGGTCACTTGTCAGTCTTATCTGCATCACCTTAACATAGTTGCTAATCCATTTTCATAGATACTCACTATGTAATGAGGTTGACCTTGAACTCTTGACTCTCCTGATTAACTCCACCTCCCTAGTATGCCACCATGCCTGGCTTTTCTTTGCCTTCTGTTCAAATTTTCCCAACCCCTGTCCCACACTCTGATCTAGCAGACAAGTAAACAAGTAAAAACAATGAGAAGAAATTTTCACAAAGCCCAGCGTATCGCCTGCCTGTCTATAGCTGTGCTAATGCCTTCCCTCCACATAGCTCCCATCTGGGGCAATCCCTCCACTTTGTGTGTGTGCTTGATCACATTATGCTCCAGATAGATAGATAGATAGATAGATGTAGAGATATGTGCTGATACATATTCATATATCTAAATATATGTACATGGGTAGGTAGATAGGTAGATAGATAGATAGATAGATAGATAGATAGATAGATAGATAGATAGATAATACATATCCTGCATTTTCAGTTTTCTCTCTTGCCTGGATATGTCAACAAACAACATATAAGGCGTTATCTCTCTTTAGAAGAAAAACTTTTGACCCCACTTTCTGTTTCAAACACTGACTCTAGACCATAAGAGGATGCTGCCTTTTTATCTCCAATTCCTCTTGTCATATTTTTCATACTCCGGATCCCACAGAATTAACTTCTTGCCAAGGCCATTGTTGGCACCATGTTTTAATACACAGCCTCTGTCTATTTTTGGAGGAAGGTGATGAAAAGGGGTCTCACTATGTAGCCCATACCTGACCCCTGACTGAGTGCCTTTGCATTTTCTGTTTTCTTAACCTACGGTCTTTCTTCAGATATTTTTTCAGCCTTCGTTCTCTGTCTCTCCACTCTCCACGTTATTTTCCTCTATGTTCAACCGTGAAAGCAGACCCCAGAATGCAGCCGCAGCCTCTCTTCTCTTCCAGCACATACATTGGGGGATGGGGGGAGAAGCATAACAGTACGTGGCAACACTCTACAGAGCCGGCTCCACCTGCGCTTGCCTCACCGGTGTTTTCGGTACTGGAAGCAGAGCCCGGCCTACAACAGACTCTCCACAGATATTTTGGACCTTATAACACGAAAGAGGTTATGATAGACAGCAGAAGCGTCATCTCTTAAAAGGCACTAATGGTGAGCCAAGGAGTTGAGTCTTGTCTATATGTGCTCCAATACAGCATTTGAATCTAGGAAGTGGTACAGATCAGAGTCATACGATAAATGATCACACCAAGTGCTGAGTGGAGGCTAGGAGGGACAGGACTGGAGATGAAAAGAGAGTGGGAGGGCTACTGACATATATTCAATCAAGAAAAATTCAAAGCCCGAGCAAAATCAGTGGCTTCTAACATGGGGGCATTTAACAGCTGTTTAGGGGTAGAATATACAGACCTTGGCTGCTAGTGTAATACACGGGGTTAATAGCCTGCCAGAAGACACACTAATGCTCTTCCCCCATTAGGCAATCATGGTTCGTCTGCAGCTCTCTCTGGCTAGTTTTCAATCCCAGGTAGAATTTCAGAAGCTTGATGCTGTCTAGCAATTCAAGCTTCTGATTCCATCAAAGCATATCATAATGCCTGGGCCTTACTAGGAACTCCTGGCTCTTTGCTCCCCCACTTTATCATCCTCTGTACGCTGACAGGGGGCCTCAAGAAAGCAACAACCAGTGAGAAACTTAGCAGTGCTGATCTAGCCTGTTCTTCTGCTGTAGAGACAAACACTTCAGACACAGAGATTAGGGCTGTCTCTCTGCCATGGAATTCCTACACTTGTACCCACTGCCAGATCCCACCTTTAAAAAAATCAGGTTCTACTTAAAGCAATTGTCCATTTAATGGCAATGTTTCTAGCAACTAATATCCCCCTCCTAAGCTGCAGGTACATCCTGCAATACTACGGTCAAACTCACAGAAGATTAGCCAAGCTCAGAAGATAAAGTCCTTCAGGGTCCATTCTCTAGACACAGCTACTTAGCCAATGCCTTGGGCTTGTGACCAGTGTAGGAGAGCACCCTATCTCTTAGCAATTCCAGACCTGGCATCCATGTTGCGGGCTGACAAATACTGAGTAGAATAAGGAATCCGGAGCCATCGTATAAAAGGAGCTCAAGGAAAGACTTGTTCTTTTAGTGACACTGTATGCAGTCAAGAAGAGCCATGAAGAAACCCCAGGCTCAAGTCCCAAGGAGAAACAGTCTGGGGAAAGAAAGGAGTGGCCGGAGTCACCAGCAGACTGCTGAGGACTGACACACACACACACACACCCCCAAGCAGAGTACAGAGCTGGCTCATGGCTGACTCAAAGTCTCCTCGCCATTCGTGTTGGGACTTTGGACAATAGACACTAAAGCCTAAGGACAGGACTAGAGCACACAGCTCTGGAAAGGAGTGGGCCCAGAGGGGCAACTGTCTTGAAGCTATGCTTTGAGAAGCAGTTGAAGCACACACTGGCTTTCGTAGAAATGTCTTATTTCTTCTTCTTCTTCTTCTTCTTCTTCTTCTTCTTCTTCTTCTTCTTCTTCTTCTTCTTCTCCTCCTCCTCCTCCTCCTCCTCCTCCTCCTCCTCCTCCTCCTCCTCCTTCTTTTTCTTCTTCTTTCTCCTCCTTCTTCCCCTCCTCCCTCTTCTCCTTCTTTTTCTTTCATTCTAGACAGCATTTTCTAGACAAAGCATTCTTACCTTTACCAGATCTCTCTCAAAAAGAAAAGAGATTGGACAACACAACCCACTGTGGCAGTACCGGAAACACATTTCAAGCATCCAGTGGTGCATGTTGTAGCAGTCACTGTGTTAGGCAGGGTACACACTTGGTGTTTTCATTGCAGAGCGTTCCATGGGTGTTTCCTCTTGAGATTTCCCATGATAGACTCCCGAGCACTTGAATGTCTCTTGGTGCTATGGCCCTTAAGACCCCAGTACCTGACTGCACAGCCCCATCACAGAAGTGGGTAAAGTGTACTCACACTTACTGTTGAAGTGTGAAGGGATAAACTCAAAATAGCAGAACCCACCTGGACACCGCAGCACACATCTGTAATCCCAGCAGTTGTGGGGTAAGACAGGAGACAAAGACAAAAGAATCCCTAGGCTCTTGCATAACAGCTGCCCGGCATATGAGAAGGCAAGCGATGGGAGACCCTGTCTCAAATGAGAGAAAAGGCAAGCTTGTCCTCTGACCTTCCACCTGCACACAGGGGATGCTGGAGATAGCGTGTATATTAACATTAGTAACTGTCATGTCCGTTTGAACTCATCAAGAAGCTGGCTTTGAAACCAAGATTCACACACACTACCTTGAGATCCAAGCATGATTGCCTCAAAGCATCCTCCAAGGCCTTTCATCTGGGCTTTTCACCACCTAAGACACACATACATACACACACGAATACGCACATACACACACATGAACATGGACACAGCAACGAATGCACACACCTCTAACAGAGAGGGAAGAGAACTGAAAAACAGCTCAAGAACATAAACAGTGTGGCCTTTGGGGCCACAGAGATGGCTCAGCGGTTAAGAACACTGGCTACTCTTTTCTAAAGGACCCGAGTTCAGGCCCCAGACCCACATGATGGCTCACAACCATCTGTAACTCCAGTTCCAGGGGACCCAGTGCTCTCTCCTGGCCTCTGTGAGCACTGGGCACATATGTGGTGCATGAACATAGGTGCAGGCAAAACACCACACACACACTAAATAAAATAATAAAGTCATTAAATCCATTGTGCCCTTAAAAACAGTTCAAAGGGCAGGGGTGTGCACCTCTTTAATCCCAGCACTCAGGAGGCAGAGGCAAATGGAGTTCAAGGCCAGGCTGGTCTACAGAGTGAGTTCCAGGACAGCCAGGGCTATACAGAGAAACCCTGTCTCAAAAAACAAAAAAACAAAACCAAAAAGCCTCTGCCCACGCCATTCTCAAAGTTGTCGGGGAGTAGGGAGGTGTTGGCTACTCAGGTGAGAAAACCATGTCTTTATTGAGGGGGAGGGTTCACCCACCAGCTCAGCTGGATGATCTTTTACAAGGGGATACAGCTGAACTCCCCCAGACAGTACTTGCTTGGCTTGGAGGCCTGTCACTGATGACACAGTGATAAAATAAGATTTTATCCTAAGAATGACACATAAAAGATAACAAAATATAAAAAGTGTTAACCTAAGGCACAGAACATTGGTGGCCAAGAAGATTTTAAGGATGACATATGTTCATGATTGAAGATTACAAAAAGTTCAGAGTTCAAGATATTAATACCTAATGTCTAATAAACTAATGGGAGTTCTCTTAAGATAATGATTTACTCATGGTAACATTTACCAAAAAAAAAAAAAAAAAAAAAAGTGACAGCAGATATTGAGGGATTGTCCACCCAATGCCTGGCCCAACCTGAGACCCACCCGATGGGAGTGAGCCAGCCCCTGACACTATTAATGACTCTCTGCTATGCTTGTAAACAGAGCCTAATCTACCTGACCTCTGAGAGGCTCCACCTAGCAGCGGATCAAACAGATGCTGAGACTCAAAGCCAAACACTAGGCAGAGCTGGGAGAGTCTCGTGGAAAAGTGGAAGGATATCAGGACCTGGAGGGGACAGAAACTTCAACAGAGCAACAGAGTCAGCTACGCCCAAGGCTTACAGAGACTGAAGCAACAACCAAGATTCATGCATGGACTCAACCTAGGCCCCCTACACATATGTAGCTGATGGGCAGCTTAATCTTCATATGGGTTCCTTTATAAGGGGAGTAGGGACTGTCTGTGACATGGACTCTGTTGCCTGTTTTTTGATCACTTTCCCCTGGTGGGGCTGCCTTGCCTGGCCTCATTGGAGGGAGGGTGTGGCCAGGAGGAGAGGAGGGAGGGGCTACAATGGGAATGTGAAGTGAATAAAATTTTAAAAGGTGCATATGATCAATCATAATTGCTTGTGTTTCTGCTAACTTTTTAAGGCTTCAATCACTTAGAAAAACTGAGTCTTTAAAGAAAGGACTTCTAAAAAATTGCTTGTTTCACAAAAGTTGAAATCACAAGATCGGAAAGGCTGTCTGTCCTTCTGGTGGTTCAGCAGCAAAGCCCGATGAGCTTCACTACGGAAGATAAGAGATCAGAATGAACAGGCATGTTGTCGCCCTTGCCCTCTGTGATCAACAGAGGCCCAGGGAATGGTGGGATGCCTCTAGCCAGCCACCTAGTCTCTTGATCAGAAGGCCCGTATTCTCCAAAGAGACCGAACTGTTAACCAGGATACATCCTACAGGGAGACATGTCAGTGGAGAACCTGTGCTTCCAAAGCAGGCCACAGGTTCAACAGAACCCTGACCCGCCCCTACAGATAACACCACTGGTAGAGAAAAATCAACACGACTCAGGGGGCTCCTCGGATATTCTTATGAGGAAGCTCTAAGGAGTCTCAGCTAGCTTTAAAAAAAAATTAACCTGTGGCTACCTGCCTAGTTTTAATGAAAAAGACATCATCCAAGAAGCACTACCTATGTAGCCAGCTGTAGCAACTTGAGCCTGTAATTTTAGTGCTTGCAAGGCTATGGCAAGAGGGGTCATCACAAACTCCAGGCTAGCCTTGGCTACATAGTGATTTCCAGGCCAGCCTAGGCTACAGATGAAATAAGAATTAGCTGACATGGCTAAATGTTTATGATACGATGTGAAAGATACTGTGATGTCAACCCCCACCAGGGTGCATGTCCGCCCTCTTGAGTCATCATTGTAAACAGCTATAGAGTCCATGAGACAGCATTGGTACAGTCACACACAGCACAGGAAGAACAAGGCATGAAACAGCCAAGATGAATCTCACCACAGCACTTGGGAATGAAGAGAAAAATCCCAAAAGGTAAGTATCATGGGCTACCTCCAGCAGACAGGTCAAAATGAGAAAAATCCAACCACACCTTGTAAAGGGACAAACTACAAGCAAACCACAGACTGTCAGGAAAGAAGCTGTCCCAAGTCCTGAGTCAGGGACATTTGAGGAGAAGGACATGACAGCGCCCTTTAGCTCTGGGTTTGGGTTTCTGCGTTCTTGTTTTTAATTAAGAGATGCCTTTATTTGTTAAATTGCAGCTTTAACAAATTGTATCGAACTGTATTTTGTAACCTAAATGATCTTAATGCAAAACCAGAGGGCTGGGATGGCTTAGCAGAGTGCTTGCTTTGAGGAGCAGAATTTGAATCCCAGAACTCACACAAGGAAGCTGAGCATGGCAGCAAAGGCCTGTCATCCCAGTGCTGGGGAGGCAGAGACAGGGGATTCCTGGGACTTGCTGGCCAGCTAGCCTAGCCAAAGTTGTGAGTTCTGAGTTCAATGAGAGGCCCTGTTTCAAAAAAATAAATAAGCAGAGGACAATAGAAGAAACACTGGACACCCATTTTTGGTGCAAACACACACACACACACACAGAGATAGAACAAAGGTACAAATCTCTGTGTGTTGGAGTGACAGGCATGAGGCACCATGACTGGCTAATTATACAAGCTTCTGCATGCATGTGGGAAAGGTAAACAGACAGACACACACACAGAGATGGGGGAGAGAAAGAGAGAGATCTGTATGCTGGAGTGACAGGCATAAGGCATTATGACTGGTTAATTATATAGACTTCTACATGCATGGGAAAGGTAAACAGACAAACACACCCACAGAGAAAGACAGGGACAGATCTGTGTGCTGGAGCAACAGGCATGAGGCACCGTGGCCAGGTCATTATACAGACTTCTACATGCATGGGGGGGGGGGGGGGTGAGGCGCACAGCAGCTCTCTCTGGCCAGCGGCGTGGCTGTCAGTCTGTATCCCCTGCCTTGCCCGTCCTGCATCCTCCAATCCTCTGACACTTAGCAAGGACCTCTCCTAAACAGAGCTCAAGAGCAGCACACAGCTATCCATTCCCAGTTCTTCAGCGTTCATCTCTGAACAGCCACTGGGGTGAGGAGAACCCTGTCTCCTCTGTGCCAGGAGGAAACAGGAAGGAAGGAAGGGACACAACTGAAATCAATACGAGGGAGCCTCCGCAGGTTCTTGTCATTTGTACAATGATAAGGCCTTCGGAGACACAGCTGATGGGAATCTGCCAGAGCTGGGCATGACTCACCCCCGCACAGCCTAGCTGCTCTTTTGTGAAGCCTGGAAAATACCTCAGCAGCTGATTAAAAGGAGGTAAGTCATTATTCAATAATAGCTAACACCTCTTCAAGATTTATTTTATTTAAAATTGTTGGGGGGGGCATGTGCACATGAGTTCCAGTGCCTACAGACGCCAGAGGCTTCAGGCTCGCTGGAGCTGGAATTACACCCGATGTGGCTGTTAGAACTGAATTAGGATCCTCTGCGAGAGCAGTACGTGCTCCTAACCACTGAGCCATCTCTGGAGCCTTTATAACTAACACTTTTAAACCCTTATTGGTACGGTAAAATTGGGCAGGGGGCTTGGTGCCCACGAACCCTAACATTGACAATAGGTAAGGTAGGCATTGTCGTCCGTTTCTTATTGATTCCCCAGGCAGAGCTCTGTACCCCATGGCAGTTCACGGTTTTCCCTGTGTATCTGTTGTTTGAGACTGTTGGCAACCAGATAAAGTGGCCGGGAGTGGGTGTGTGACTTTGCCCTCGAACACACAGCCGTTAAGAAGCGATACTTTTCAAGAACTTGTTTTTTTGTCGTAAAAGAGAATTCTTTACCCTTTAGTCAAACCAAACACAAAGTAAATCCATATTCTCCTGGCCCAGTACGTATTTGTTACCTCCTGCAAGGAGGGTGAAGATGTCAGATATGACACAGGAGCTAAGAAATGTGTACCTCCCTCGGGTGGAGTGAAGAAACAGGTGCGCTGCAGGGAAAATAATCTTTATACGGTCTCCTTAGAGATAAGAGAGAAAACTCGGGAGGGAGAGAGGCTTACAAAATCTTACGGGCTACATAACTGTCCCACAACACCCTTTCCAACTTCATCTCCTGGCGCCCCAGGGATCTCCTTTCTCCTTCCACGATGCATCAAAGGGACCTGACCTTCTGGCTGCCTTAGAAGACTGGACTTTTCAACCTCCTCTATCAGCCTCCTCGGCTTGGCCCACTTGGAGTGAATCTCTTGACCTGGAACCCCTCCACCCTCAAGGTATTCAAGCTGCTCCCGTGAGGCAGCTTCCCGGGAGCCAGAGCCTCCTGGAGCCTGTCTTGCAAGGTGGGTTGTTGTTTCGACATAAGGGAGAGGGCAAGTGAAATGAGTCGGTATGCAAAATGTTAAGGGGCAGAAAGCCAGCTGGGTGGGGGGTGGGAGCAGGAGGTGGGGGGTAGGGAAGGTCATGAGTCAGAGAAAGAATGTGCGGGCCTGGCAGGCAGGGAGCCTCTCTGTTGCCCTGGGGAAGCCTAAGCCACTAATAAGGTAAGAAGAGAGTTCCTCGGGGAGCAGATGCCAGGAAGGGCATTCTCCCTACCACAGGAGCAGCGAGTATCAGGTAGCCCCTGACATCTAAGCTGGGGCTTTTGCCGACTGGAGGAAGAGGGCTAGGGGAAAGGGAGAGCGGGAACGGCCCTCTGAATCTCCAAGGGAATGTTCCAGAAAAAGAAGCTCAAGCTGCTTACAGAAGCCCCACCACCACCACCACCACCACCACACACACACACACACACACACACACACACATACACACACACCAGCTCCATCTCGAAAGCCTGAGAAAAGAGCCTCAAAGGTGGGGAGGAATGTTGTCATGCAGCCCCAGTCTGTCTGGCCCTCCAGATTCCCTCCTGCTGTCTGCTGAACGGGAGACAGAGGCGCCGCAGGTTTCCCCTGGCGCAGGCTGAGCGGAGTGTGGCCGTTAATCAGATCCCAGGGGCAGAGCTATTGCAACCGAGCAGTCAAATGTCAGTCCTTCGCTTTGACAAATAAATAAATAAGGAAGTGGGGCCAGTGAGTCGGCTCTGTGTGGCAGGGTGCTTGCCACCAAGCCTGATGATCTTGGTTGGAGTCCCGAGAGAATCAGTTTCCACAGTTGTCCTCTAAGCTCTACATAGGTAAAATGTAAATGTTAAGAATGGGAAAGTGGCTGCTTGGAAATGTCTAATTGTGTCTAGTTGGGCTGTATTTTATAACTGCCCCTCAAGCGGATGTGGGAGTCCAGAAGTGTGTGTGGAATATAATGGCATTCAGGGCATGAGCATACCAGCACACACGTACAGTAAAAACGCTATCTTGTCTGCTCCCCTTGACTCCACAAGGGCATCCCGAGTGTGTGGCAAGACTCCCCCCACAGACATCCATTCCCTCAGACATTTGTGCCCAGCACTGCCCATGGGCATTCAGGACAGCACTGGTAAGGACCCGGGTCCATCCATCACTCGTGCTGACTGAGTTTGTTCTCAGAGTGTGATAGGTAGTTAAGTGTGGGGTCCTGGCACTTGGGACGCAGAAGCAGGAGGATTGCTGTGAGTTTGGGACCCGCTTTGGATATGGCATAAGCCACCGTCTTTAACAAGGTTTCTTTTGTGGTCACTTTTATCTAGGAATTTAACCCCAACAGTTTCCCCGGCAAATAGGCTATGGGTAATGAGGCTGGTGTCCCCAAGTCACCTCCATTGTGCAAAGCTACTTCCTTCGGTCTCTAATCTCTGCTTGCAGGGACCTCGTTTCACTAGAGAATCTAGAATTATTGGAGTCTTTAGGGCACTGGCCTCTAGACTGATATGGGGGGCGGCTGTTCATTTGTTTAGTTGATTTTGGTCAGGATTTCCCATTTTGTTTCTAAAAGCTTGCGTGTTCCTGATTGGTTTGGTGGGGGAGGATCTGTAATCCAGGCCTCAGTGTACTCAGGACCCTGGAGGAAACCCTAACCCCGGTGTCCTGGTGGTCCCTGCACCTGACATAGGTCCCCCTCACTGATATCCCTCTGGAAATGGTTCTCAAGACCTGAGCATTTTCATGACTTTCCTTCTAATTTCCAAGCCGATGTTAGGCACCCGTCGTTGTGAGCTGTGGTGTACACCTGTTAATCTCAGCACTTGGGGTCATGGGAGGATCAGAAGTTCAAGGTCATTCTCTGCCAAGTGACCAGTTCAGAGGCCAGTGTGGGCCACATAAACCCCCGTGTCACACAAAGCTCAAAGGGTCTTCTGCTTTCTCACACTGTGACCCTTCCTTGTTCTATCCAACTATCTATGGCTTCATCGGTTGGGGAGGCTTAAGGAGTCCTAATCAGTTGTAGAAGAATTACACGCAGTGAATCAGATAAGACAGGGCAGCTCAGTGGGGAGTCTACAGCTATGCCCTAGGCAGTGGGAAGCAGGGGGATAGCATTCTTTAGGGGAAGAAGGGGGCCTGTGGGTAGAGCCTTGAGGAAGAGAAGCAGCCCCAATGTCTCCTGGCTCCTCAGCAACAAGACAGGTTGGGAAGAATGTATATAGAATGTATAACTGGGCGCAGCGGCGCACGCCTGTGATCCCAGCACTGTGGGAAGCAGAGGCAGGCGGGTCTCTGTACATTCGAGGCCAGCCTGGTCTGCAAAGTGAGTCCAGGACAGCCAACGCTACACAGAGAAGCCCTGTCTCAGAAATATAAAGTTGAATCTGAAGCTAGAGGTGTAAAAAAAGGAAGGAGAAGGGCTGGAGAGGTGGCTCAGAGGTTAAGAGCACTGCTTGCTCTTCCAGAGGTCCTGAGTTCAATTCCTAGCAACCACTCGGTGGCTCACAACCATCTATAATGTGATCTGGAACCCTCTTCTGGCCTGCAGGCATACATATATTATACATAACAAATAAATAAATATTTTTTAAAAAAAAAAGAAGGAAGGAGAAGCAGGAAATCAAAGGACAGGCAAAGGAAGGCCCTAGGCTCAAGGCCTGGGGATTTGGGTTTCAGCTTATATGATGGGGAGGGAGGGCTGAGAGACAAGAGGGAAATGCCAGCACCTCCAGCAGAGAGGAATTCCAGCACCAGAAGAGTGTGACTCAGGCTGGAACTGGAACATTTTCTCCAGCCAGCTTCTTTTTTTTTTTTTTTTCACCAAGCTCCCGTTTTTATTTTTTTCAACAAATGTAAAAAACAGCTAACATATTTACCTAAATCATTACACAATTGTTTTAGCAAGTGATATATATTGCCAGTTTTATAAATTTATATCCACTGGACAAAGGACAGAGAGAGGAAAATCATGTATAGGCAGATGTTGAGATTTTTACAAAGTCTCTTTAGTGGGTGAAGAGATGGCTCCATTCTTAAGAGCCCTTGTTACTCTTCCCGGGGTCCCAGATTTGTCTCCCAAAAGGCACAGGCTCTCAACCATTTGTACCTCCAGTTACAGACGGTCCGCTGCCGTCCTAGGCAAAAATAAAAAAAAAAAAAAAAGAATGATAGTGTAAAAAGTATACTGGATTGATGTAGCACCTGAGACCCTACTAACTCATTCCCTTTTTAATATTTTACATAGTGGTTCAAAATTTTAAATAATACATTAATTTCAAAATGTGTATGGGTGCTTTGCAACAGGACGAGGTGGCCGAGTAGCTAAGGCCATAGACTGCTAATCTAGCCAGCCACTTTAAATACCAGGTCACCAGCACCCTCCCTGGGCACAAGGACCCAGACGTGTCCCCCGCCTCTATAGTTCAGATGTTTTGCCCGAGATGTGCACTAGAGTGCTCTCTAGTGGGCTGGGTAGCCACTCCCACTCCCTACCGGACCCCCACTGCCCAGCAGGCGCTGTTCTGAGCCTGGCGACCAGGGACCTGTACAAGCTTCACAAAAGCTTGCTCTTTCTGGCCAGGGCTTATGCAAAGGATGTGGCTCCGTGATAAAAGAGCAAGAACAGGGTGCCAGGTCCCTCCCAACACCTACCCCACCTCCCTGAAAAAAAAAAAAAAAAGAAAAAATATACAGAGAATATAGAGAAAAGGCCTGGCTTTTGGCCAGGGACAGCTGGCAGACAGGGAAGAGCCATCAATCCCTGCAGGACGGAGTTGGCCCGGGGCTGGGATAGAAGGAAAGTCCTGCTTTCCTAGTTCCAGGGGATGTTAGCTTTGAGCTGAAGCAGGCACAGGACCGGCTTGTAAAATTCTGACCCCATCTCTGGATGTCCACAGGTTGAGTTCTCCTCTTCTGACTTTTCTCCTCCCCGCACTCCACTGCTTCTTTGTTCTACAGCATTTTTCCAACTCAAATTGTCTCTCGGGAGAAGCTCTCTATCTTGCGGACAACTGGGTTTAAACCGTAATCAAGAATGGGTGGATAAGGGTGTAGTTTCTAACTGCTCCCTCTTGGGTTTCAGTTTTAGAAACTGGCCATCTCCCAAACCGTGGGGCTCAGATGACAAGACAGGAAGTGCCATCCACTCACTGACAGTAGTGTCCCCCGCCCCGTAATGGCATCATGGGCATGGAGGGAGGGCTGTACTCGAACATGTGAGTTCAGGTGAGCAAGCCACGGTCTCGCATGCAGAAACCAGGGCAGGGTGCCAAGTGTCCGTTACCCTCCTCCGTAGCCCCTTAAGTCAGGACCTCTCTCTGGACACTGGGGCCAGCAAGCCCAAGGCCGCCTCTTGTCTCTCTTCTCCCAGACGGCCATGCCTTGCTTCTCTGTGGGTGCTGGGGATATGAGCGCATGTCCCCATGCCTGGGCAGCAAGTGTGCTCAAGTACTGAGCCTGGAAAAGTGATGGGAATACTTTACCCACAAACAAGAGACCAGGGCTAGAGAGACAGATCCACAGCAAAGCATGAGAACACAAAAGACCTGAGTTTGATTGTCAGAAAGTGTGAGAGAGACAGGAGAGATTCATGAAGAATGAAATGATGCCAAAAGTTTTATTATGGTCTTCACACAAATAGGCACACATATACAAACAACAACAACAACAATAATAATAAAGAGCACTGATCCTCATCTGATCTTCTGGGTACATCCAGAGGAAAACCATGGCTGACAATGAGTGGGAGAGATGGCAGGAGCCGGGGTGAGGCGGGGGTAGACAGTGCCACACAAAGTCTGGCAAGGGTCATGACACACTTCCAGAATGTTCAAGGGGACTTCCACAGGAAGCCGGAGAGCTGGCAAAGCATGCCCTAGCTCTTGAGGAAGCAAGTTACAAACTCCAAGAATCATCTCTGTGGCTGCTTCCTTCTCTTCAAACCAACTCTCCAATATCTCCCTCCTTGTTCACAGGCAGCATGAAAGCTGCTTAGCAATGGCTGTGTAAGTCAGGCACACATAACACATACACACACACACACACACACACACACACACTTTTTGACTCAACACTTCTGGGGATTTAATCTTACAAGTGTGTAGACAAGAAGCTCGTGACTGAAGCTTTTGAAATAAAGGGAGCCTGGAAACAACTCAGGAGCCCTTGGTTAGATAAATTGTTGTGTGTCCATACAATAGAATTCTATGTGATAAAAAGAAACAAGGAAATGCTTTGTGTTTTCTGTGTCCCCCAAGACATGAAAGAAAGAAAGAAAGAAAGAAAGAAAGAAAGAAAGAAAGAAAGAAAGAAAGAAAGAAAGAAAGAAAGAAAGAAAGAAAGAAAACTGCTCTGGGTAGGGAGGGACACCTTTTTAAGAGGGAAAATATTAAGGTTGTACAAACGTTTGAAGCTCCTGTGTGTAGAGAAAGCAACTGAAATGACACAATAAAATGAGCACAGCGTTGTGTCGAGGAGAGCTGGTACTTAGGCAGGTTTGGAGGCAGACCTGTCACCGTGTGCCAATGACAAGATCAATGCTGGCTCTTACACAGAGGAACCCGTTCACGGAGTCTCCAGTTGAAAAGATTCTTAGGTTTTCTCTCCCCCTAGGAAAACACTGTGACCCATTAGAAGACACGTCATGTACCCCTGCCCTCGAGGCGTGTTCTGACTTCCCCCAAAGACCCAACTGCTTATAGCATGATCTCCCCTTGATGTTTGGCAAGTCAGAGACCTAGGTTCTGAACGGACCAGGCTACAGCCGGCAGGAATCCTTCCCACTCCTGCACAGAAACTTAAGAAAGCTACATTTTCAGTTCTTACTCTGTGGACTTCATGTCTATGAGAACAAGCTTTTTCAAAACAATTTGAACCCCATGTAAAAATTTCCTGTTAAAAACACCCCACTTGAGTAGACTGTCAGGATATTTGTTTATTATTTTTTTACCCTTTGACAATTTTGTATATGTATATAACATTTAATTATATTCACCCAGTATTCCTATTCTAATTAAATTCAGTGGGTTCTGAAAATATTTTTTTTAAGATGTGAAGGTAGAAAGATGACTAGACTGAGAGGGTCAGTGGGTGGACTACAGAGAATAAGGGAGGGTCAGTGGGAAGGTGATGGAGTGCAGGAGAGAGTACTGAGGCAGAATATTACCCAAGTGTATCATGAATGTGTATTAACTGACATTGTGAGGCTCATTCTTTTGTAGAGTTAAAATATCCTAATAAAAACAAATACTTAAAAAGCTGGGCTTAGTGGCTCGTTTCTGTGATTCCAGCTCTTAGGAGGCTGAGGCAGAAGAGTCACCAGGAGTTTAGAGCTATCTTGGGCTACATAGTAAGACCAAGAGCAGCCTATCTCAAAATTAGAACAAAACAAACCAACAAAAAAACATAACATCTTTGAAAGGAGACGCCAGTAAGAGGGAAACAAAAAGAACCTCCTACAGTTAGGAGCACAGACACATTATCCACTTCTGTTCTATCTTTTGTTTCTGTTGCTGTGACAAAACATCCTGTGCAAAACGATTTAGGGGAGGGAGGAGCTTCTTGTCGTCCTTTTTTTGCAGGGAAATCACGGAGGAATGGCGCTCACACTCAGGGTGAATTCTCTTGACAGTCAAGACAATCCCCCATAGACAGGCCCACAGGCAGCCTGATCTAGACAGTTCCTCAGGTCAGGCTGTCTCCTTGGGGGGGGGGGGTAGCTTCTGGGAAATTGAAAATGAAAAACTAATCTCTAACAATGCTTAAGTTTTCATCAGCCCCGGGGGCCTTGCGCTTGCTAGGCAGCTGCTCTGCTGCTGTGTCCTGCACAGCTCAGTCTCCTGGACACCTGACTGGGGCTGATGTGGGAATGAAGAAACAACATACAAAAGCTGGGATTGTGTGCGCCCTGATGGAGGACACTACAGCATAACCCCAAATCCTGTCGTGATTATTATGTGCTATACAAAGACAGGGTTAGTCAGTTTTAGTCGGGGGTCTCAGGATGTAAACATCCCAGGAGAGAGCTGATGCTTTCTGCACAAACTGTCAACATTCATACTAGGGACAGAGGACTCTTGCCATCTTCATGGCTCAGAGGACCTGGGGTTCTTGACATGGCCATGTTCATGTCAACAATACACACTCATCCTCTCTCTCTCTCTCTCTCTCTCTATATATATATATATATATATATATATATATATATATATATATATAAGCTTATATATATATAAGAGAGAGAGAGAGAGAACCTTACTAAGTTGTACAGCAGACCTCGCACTTGCAACCCTCCTACTTCTGCCTCCTGTATAGATGAGGTTATAGGCATGCACGCCCCCCCCAAAGAGGGTCTTGTAATTGCTGATAAGATCTGCCATAAAGAAGATAGAAGGCCCCTTCCCTCCTTTACTAAAGCTGCAAGGGAGGATCTGTAGGATATATGGTGATTTATGCCAGTTCGCACCTTGTTTCATTCGTATTTATGCTCTGTGTGATGGCTAGCATGTCTCAGTTATTTATGTCAAGAAGTCATTCAGCCCTGACTAATGCAGAAAAGAGCGTGAAAACCTCTAAGAGGGGCTAGAGAGATGCCTCACTGGTTAAGAGCATGGGTGCTCTTACAGAGGACTAGGGATCAGTTCCCAGCACCCACACGGTGGCTCGCAAACATCTGTAACTCTAATTCCCAGGCAGACCCAGAAGACACCCTCTTCTGGTCTCCAAGACAGGAGATCTAGACACGCATCTAGTTTACATATAACATGCATGTGTACACATACATACATGCAAGCAAACACTCACATAAAATAAACACAAATGATTTTTTAAAACTATCTGGGAGGGATACAGCAGCATGGAACTTGGTACCAGAATATTTTTATTGTTTTTTTTAAATTATATTTGTACGTATGTGTGTATGTATGTACATATGTATATGGTTGTATATGTGTGCATGCCTCTATGGGGGTCAGAAGACAAATTGCAGGGGTTGGTTTTCTCCTGTTCTCTTTCTCTCTGCCTCTCTCTTCTTCCCTCTCTCTGCATTGAAATAGACACTTTTCTTTATTGTATGGTTTTTAATTAATTCTTTGAGAATTTCATACATGCATACAATCCTCCCCCAACTTTTCTCAAGATTCACCCTCATCTCCTTGCCCCTCCCCCATATCCCTACTTTTTTTTTCTGTCTTTTTTTTTTTAAACAACGCATCAAGTCCAATTTGTGCTACCCATAAACTCAGAAGTATGAGGCCTCCCAAGGGCCATACCTGAGGGTCTTTTGTTTTATATGAAATCAGACCTCACTGTGAAAAGAGTGAGGTCATAAGACATTCCACCAGTCTTATGAGTTTTTATGCAAATTACAAATGGAAATATGTTCTTTAAATAGTGACAACCCAGCTACCAGAACACCCTCCTAGTGCCTTCTGCTGCTGTTATTGTGTGTAATGAGCACCTGAATTCTGGACATTCTCTGGTGTTGCACAGGACAACTTGCCAAACCATGCTGAGTGACTGTGAGTTAGGTTGTCAAAGCAGCCAGGCACTTCCCCAGTTGAAGCCCTGAGATCAAACAGCCACAGGTTTCACTGTCATCTCCCCCCCCCCCCCCAGGCTAGTTCACTCTCTGGAGAGTCAACTAGTCAGGAGACGCTGGTCTGGCTGACACGGGTTCAGATCATTTATCTCCTGCATAGACACCAAGTCAGTTTTGGATCAGCTCCACCATGTTCTTAGTCCCATGGGATGAGGCCAAGTCAGAAGGAGCCCAATGCCATATGCAATGTGTGGTTGTGCCATGAAGGAGACAACTCTAAAGCCAGGCGGGATCGCCTGCAGCCCCAGCCTTCAGAAGACTTCAGTGGGATGGTCCCAGGCCTCATCAAAATGGGGGAGGGATGAGGACTGGTCTTGTGGGACTCTCCTTCCCATGAAGGGATGTGTGAGGAGTGGCCTGATGGTAACCGATGGCTAAGTGTCTTGCCCCCCTTCATTTGGGGAGGACCACGAGGTGTTCAATCAGGACTTGGTCAGACCAACAGCTTTGCTTACAAGGCCACACTCTGTCAGGGATGGGGAAGATGTGGGCTGTGGCAGGGTTGATATTGATGAAAGATAGCTGAGGAGGGGTATTCTTGGTGGTTCAATGGACAAGCTAGACTAGGAGGTGAAATTTTAAAGACTGTAAAACACAGAACAGAATGATCCAATAAGAACAAGGAACTAAGGGTTGGAGAGGTGGCTCAGCAGTTAAGAGCACTGACTGCTCTTCCAGAGGACTTGGGTTCAATTCCCAGCACCCACATGGCAGTCCACAACTGTCTGTAAGTCCAAGATCTGATGTCCTCATACAGACATACATGCAGGCAAAACATCAATGTACATAAAATTTAAAAAATGCATAAATATATGCATACATATATATGTATACACACACACACCAAAATTACTCTGCAGAGAGATTTGGACAAGCAATTACCGGAAGTTTCTGAACGGGTCCAGGAGAAGCCAGAAGGTAGATGCCACAGCAGGCTACCTCAGCCCCATCCCCTCTGCTTGCCCTTTAATGGTCTTCTACTTCCGCAGGATGCCGCTGCCTAAGAAGGTGAGGCTGCTGATGTTCGTGGGCTCCCAGATGATAGTCGTAGCACTCTTCCTCCACATATCTGGCCACAGGAGCCTGTTCCAGAAGGAGGAGCCCAGGAGGCCTGTGCATGTTCTGGTCCTGTCTTCCTGGCGGTCAGGATCGTCTTTCGTGGGACAGCTTTTTGGGCAGCACCCGGATGTCTTCTACTTGATGGAGCCCGCCTGGCACGTGTGGATGACTTTCACCAGCAGCACAGCCTGGAGGCTGCACATGGCTGTACGGGACCTTCTGCGTTCCGTCTTCCTGTGTGACATGAGTGTCTTTGATGCCTACATGAAGCCGGGCCCCCGAAAACAGTCCAGCCTCTTCCAGTGGGAGCAAAGCCGGGCCCTGTGCTCATCGCCCGTCTGTGACTTCTTCCCTGGCGACCAGATCAGCTCACCTAAGCACTGCAGGCTGCTCTGCGGTCAGCAGCCCTTCGATATGGTGGAGAAGGCCTGCCGCTCCCACAGCCACGTGGTGCTCAAGGAGGTGCGTCTTTTCAACCTGCAGGCCCTCTACCCGCTGCTCACAGACCCTTCCCTCAACCTGCACATCGTGCACCTGGTCCGAGACCCCAGGGCTGTGTTCCGATCCCGAGAACACACCACAGCAGAACTCATGACCGACAGTCATATTGTGTTGGGGGAGCACTTGAAAATGATCAAGGAGGAAGACCAGCCCTACTATGCCATGGAGATCATCTGCAAAAGCCAGGTGGGCATAGTCAAGGCCATCCAAACCCTGCCTGAAGCTCTGCAGCAACGCTTCCTGCTCCTGAGGTATGAGGACCTGGTTCGGGCACCCCTGGCCCAAACTTCCAGACTATACAAATTTGTGGGGTTGAAATTTTTGCCCCATCTCCAAACCTGGGTTCACAACGTCACCCGTGGCAAGGGCATGGGTCAGCACGCCTTCCACACCAACGCCAGGGATGCCCTCAATGTCTCCCAGGCGTGGCGTTGGTCCTTACCTTATAAAAAGGTGTCTCAGCTTCAAGATGTCTGTGGCGAAGCTATGGACCTGCTGGGATACCTCCAGGTTCCATCCGAACGGGAGCAGGGCAACCTGTCACTGGATCTGATGTCTTCCTCCCACACTTTGGGGTAGGTCTTCCGAGAAGGCCGAGGAGGTCCATCTGCCTCAGCTGGTTCCAGCCTCACCTCCATTAAATGATGGCAAGACCTAAAGCATCTCCAGAAGAGCAAACTGAGTGCCCGTTCCTCCACAGCCCCAAGCAGCAGAGTGTCTTTTTGTATCTATACTCAGGTCTACACTGCAGCTGGGCCTAAACACCAAGAAGCATTCTCTACCTTGAAAAAGACTTAGGAAACCTTTGAGTCTACCAGCTTCCTCCTTTTCTTGGCCTTCCTGCCTGGGCATACCTCAGAGACCATGGCCTGGAGGCCTGTGAGACTCACCAAGCAGTATCTGTGGAGCAAGTCCATAAACCTCCCCATATCAGAAACAGAAAGCAAAGTCCCCACACAACAGGGCCAGAGTGCAAGGCCAAGCTGTGGCTGGTCTGGACAGCACCACCCCCCCTTCGATGTTTCCCTGACTCTGACCTCCAGTAATACAAAAACTATAACCTCAGCTTCTGTTTTGGATTCCTGCGTATGTCTTCTAAGTGCCAGTAGGCAATGCTTGTTCTCATGGGGTCCTAACAATGAGCATAATCACCTTTGTAGAGGTTTTTGTTTTCTTTCGCTATTATCTAACATGTATATAAAAATCACTACTACTTTTGGAGTCAGATGATGAATTGAGTCTCTGTTGTCTGAAGAACTGGTGGGGGCAGATGTGTCAGCTACTTGTCCGGTGCTGCAATAGAACACCATGGCAGAAAGCAACTCTGGGAAGAACGGGTTTATTTGGGCTTTATAATCCCAGCGGGATACAGGTAGGGTAGCAGGGGTATGGGGATGGCAGATCACATTTCATCCACACACCAGAATCAGAGGGAGAGAACAAGAAGTCGGGCCAGGCTATACTTACTTCCTCCAGCAAGGCTCCAGCTTTTGGGATTTCTGTAACTTTCTCAAACAGCACCATCAACTGGGGACCAAGTGTTGAAATTCACAAGCCTATATGGGGTGTTGTATATTCAAATGACAACAGCTGACAACCAGAAACTCCGCCCTCTCTTGTGTAGTACACACATTGTAGCACTGTGTGGATCAGCCTGTGGTCTCTACAGATAATCATTTTACTCTAATTCCTTAGCCAGAAGACCTCGGCTCTAGAGTTTATCTCCTCCTGTCTCTGGTAATCTCCTCCCCCAGGAAGGAAAGTTGTTCTCCCAGTCTTTGAGATGTCCCCAGATCAGCTGGGCTTCTGTATCAGCTGATACAAATGCACCCTGCCAGGGCTTCCTCAAGTCTAGTGGGATCAGAGCCTCTGGGTGCTCCCCTCACTGCCCACCTGGCTCTCCAGGGCCTAGGGACTTCTGGCATAAAGTGCTCCCAAGTTAGGCAGCAACAAAACTTGCCTCCTGGCCCCAAGACGTGCTGAGACTGTGTCTCACCACCACTGCTACAGCTGGGTGACAAGAACAAAGAGAGCTACAGGCGGGGCTGGAGAGGTGGCTGAAGCCAAGAGAATATGCTGTTCTTGGAGAGGACCTGAGTTCAGCCCCCCCTTCCACCTCCCCACACCTATGTCGGGTGGCTCAAATCTCCTATAACTCCAACTTGAGGATCCAACTCTGTCTCCTGTCATTCACAGGCACCTGCACATGTACACACACACACACACACACACACACACACACAGTATCCATAGAGGTCTGTAATTTCTGAGCTCTGACTTTTTTTTTTTAACGAATAACTCCTTTATTCCAAACCTGACAGATTCTGCCATTTTGGATTTCCCTTTAGCTTGTAATTGTTTTTCACTTCATAAAGCTTCCTCCGTGTCAGGTCAGAATTCTCCCCCTCCCTTCTTCTGAGCAGCAACCAAATGCCCCATTATCTGAGAGACCTGAGTAGCCAGCTGCCTTTGCTAGCAGGGTTGGTTGGTGTTGATTTCTATACTGCCTCAAAGGAGAACGTTTATTCTAATGCCAAACCCAAGCAGCTCTCAAAACTCCTCAAGAGTTTAGAACATGGGGCTGGAGAGATGGCTTAGCTGGTAAATTGATTGACACACATGGGGAGGAACTGAGGTCAGAGGCCCAGAACCCAGGTTAAGATGAATGGGTGTGGTGGTGTGCAGCTATGATCTCAGAGCTGCTGTACAGGAGGGCACGGCAGGGTTTCTGAAGCTCATTGGCCAGCTAGCCTGACCAAATGTATGAGCTCCAGCCTCAATGAGAGATCGCATCTCAAAAAATAATGCAGAGGGGCTGGAGAGATGGCTGCTGCTCCAGAGGACCCGGGTTCAATTCCTAGCACCCACACGATGGCCTACAACTTTCTAAAACTTCAGTCCCAAGGAATCCAGCACCTTCTTCTGCCCTCCAGGGCATGCATGTAGTATACAAACATATGTGCAGGCAAAACACCCATATACACAATAAATAAATACATTTTAAAAAAATAAGAGAGCAATAGGTTACTTCAACTACAATTTAACTGTTTTTATCTATAATTCCTCTGTGGTTTCACTTTCAATGTAATGACAGCAATTGCTAACATTTTAACAAAGTTTAATTAAAACTATTTTTTTTAACTGGTGAATAGTGGTTATAGAGAGTTAGGATAAATTTCTGGTGATTTTTGTACCAAATCTGACCTGGTGTTAATCTGTAATTTTTTTAAGTTATAGCTTACAATTCACATGTGATTTGTTATGCCTAATCCTAAGCATAATGTCTGTATGTATATCATTTTAATTCTATGGAATTACTTTCACAGACTAAGAAAGCAAAGTTTGTTGAATGAGTATGTGTGACTTAGACCACTGAGCAATAAACCTCTGACAGGCATCAGTCAGGAAGCCCGGGGTGCTGGCCCTTCTGCTGGCAGGCAGTCTCCAGAGTAAACCGTCTTCTCACACACATCTCTGGCCCTCCAGGGGATGAGTACTGACAGCAGCCCCAGTATGGATAGGTCATTCTGTCAAGCACATCTTTATTCATTCCATGCGGCTCTACCAATGCCAGGAAATGTGCTGAGGTTGGTACTGAGAACAAGTTTGGGCAGATGTAAACAAGCAACAATTGGGTCTTCATTAGAGCGGAGTACAAGGTCAGGGAATGAGGGGGGAGCTATGTTACAGAAGCCCCAGATAGTCATTAGCTTGGAAGAGAGTCTCTCGAAATAGGGGAGCACACCAAGCAGAGACTGTGAACAGATGCCCAGACAAGTGTCAGCATAAACAAAGCCAAACAGGGTGTATGAGGCTATGCTGAGCTCAGTATCATGATGGTCACAGGTACAGGCATGACAGGAAGGGCAGTGAAACAAGAAGCTTCCCAGAGGAGAGAGTCATCGGGTCCAAAGCAGCCACCAAGAACCCCCTCCAAAAGGCTTTGATCTCTTTACTCCCATCCAAATGAATGTGCTGCCGGCCTTGATGTCCTGCCTGGGGAGAGGTCATACCCAGGGCTTTGAGCCCTTCCTTAGTCATCTCAGCGGAGTGATAGAATAGGTTGGGAGAAAAGTCTGTTTTCTTCTGGACTGAGGCTCCCAACAAAATTATCTATGTGCTAGATTAACACCCATAAACATTTGGATATAATTAATTGCAGGCCCCATGAATCACTAAAAAAAAAAAAAAAAAAAAAAAAAAAAAAAAAAAAAAAAAAGCTAGGAACGGTGGCACACACTTTTAATCTCAGCACTTGGGAAGCTGAGGCAGGCAGATCTCTGAACTGGAGGCCAGCCTGATCTAAAGAGAGAGTTCCAGGACAGCCAGGGCTATATATGCAGAGAAACCGTATCTCAAAAACCAAAAATAAAAGAAAAAAAGGACATGAAGTTGGAAGAGGAAATCCAGGAGGAATTAGGGGAAAGGAGACGGTTATGATCAAAACATGTTGTATATATGTATCAAATTCCCAAAGGATAATTTTTCCTCATATAAAGTGCAAAGCCGTGCCGTGGAAGGTGAAGAGAAAGGAGTTCAAGATAGAAGAGCAGGCAGACTGCCTCAGGCCTGGCACCCACAGCTCTGGTGTGGGCCCTAACCTGCATCTCACGCCCCTATTAATTCAGGCAGCTGTGACCAGAAGAGGAAAGGTTAGAGAACCAAACATGGCCGTGGAGAGCCTTGAGCAAGATGGGAAGAAGTGGTGGGCAGGGAGAGTAGCAGACTCTGAGGACAAGGGACTCAGTCCTAGATGCCAGCAGGCTCTCAGGGCACCGCAGGCCCTGGGCTCCCTCACCTGCGTTTCTGCATCTTTCCCCACCATCAGCCTCCTTCACTGACACCCTCACCAACCTCTAGTGTCTGACTTCTAAAACATTGTTTTTACATGTAGTTCTTTACTGTGTGTGTACAGGTTCATGGGCAGGTAGATGAGGGGCCGTGGTGCACACCTGCCAGAGCATGCGGAGGTCAAACGGCAACTTGTCAGTTGGCTCTCCTCCCACCAGGTGGATGCTAGGGATTGAACTCAGACTGCCAGGCTTGGCAGCATGTACTTATTGAATCATCTTGCTGGCCCGTCAACAGCTTTATAGACATGTTTTTCCTAATCTTCACCACCCCCCATGAAATATCTCAAATTCATCTACCTGCCATGTTCAGTAGCCCCCTGAAGGACACAGACTACTGTCATTTCTAAGTTTCTTGCTCCCTTCCGGAACCCATTTCCATCCCCTTGGCTGTGATATCACCTCCACTGACAATGCATGCTTACTCCTCTACTCTTAATCCTTTCTAGGGCTTTCCCAGAAGGACTTTCTTTCATTTGTCATCTGCCCAAACCTATTCCAGAGTCAATATCAGTTAAATACGATGGGCTATCAGTTAAATATGATGAGATACGATGAGAGCATTTTTTTTTCTCTTTTTTACTTTTTAAATTTTTATTTTTATTAACTATAGTTTATTCACTTTGTATCCCCCCATGGTAGCTCCCTCCCTTCTCCCCTCCCAACCCTATCCTCCCTTCCCATTCTCCACCCATGCCCCTCCCCCAGTCCACTGATAGAGGAGGTCTTCCTCCCTTCCTTCTGATCCTAGTGATGAGAGCAATTTTAAACTGGAAAAAAAAAAAAAGACTATGAAAATGTTGATTATCAATAATGGTTTAGAATGATGACAATAACAGGCTTCCACATGCACACATGCACATATGCACACATGCAAACATGTACATGCAAACACACAAGTACATGCATGCATACACACATGCACACATGTACAGGCACAGCCAGGCCACATGCTTGCAGGCATGCATGCACACTTGTACATACACCACACACATACACATGCAATAAATACACAAGGAACACTGACTGTGCCTTCCCTCTACCTAGGTTCTACCAAGCCAAGTCCTAACCATCTGGGGTAGTAACTGACTTGGCTTACCACCCTGAGAAAAGAGCGCTGGTTTTAATGTTTGCATTTTAAGTTTATGACAGGAAAGGACAGGTGCCAAGGATGCTTGGAGCTCCAATTCATAAAATCCAAGCTCGTAACAGAAGGTCAGCCTTGCCCCACCCCAAGTCAATGTGACTGAGAGGGTAACTGTAGGGAAGATAAACACTGTATAAGACACAATGACGACCTATGTTCTTGTCCCTGGGGCTGAACTGCAGGGAAGGACTTTATAGATAAGAGGGGGAATGAACGAGAACATTCTGGAAAATAATTAGCCTGAGGTTTTGACTGCGCTACGTTTAACTGGAGTCTCTATGTGAGAGCCCCAACTACCTCCGCATGCACAGTAAGAAAAGAATACACGTACAAAGGGTCGCCCAAACTCGTCTGACCAAGGAAGATTTCATCTTCTCAGAACTTCATGTCTATCAGGAGAGTGTATTGAGAAAGGGCCGGGCTGAACATCTTCAGCCAGGACAGGCCTGGATGGGCCTCACACCCTGCTTTCTCCTTGCCTTCCTCCACGCCCCAGCCAGCAAGAGCCAGATAGAGAAAAATCATACACCGGACAGCTGCCCTCGTGTGCAGTCTATAGCAGTCTCCTTCAGCATGAGTTTGCCTGAACCTCTTCCCCTGCTCTACAAAACTGCCACGCCCCTCTTCTGACCCTACACCTTCCCTTCTTCCCCAAAGAAAAACCATGGGCTAATGGACTCTTCAGCTCCCCCACACCAAGCACCTGAGCGTCCCTTCCCTCCCTCTTCCAAGGCCAGTCCTACTCTCGGAGATGCTGGTCCTACCCCCTCTCACCTTCTGAAGAACTGTTCACTTTTCAAGTTTACTCCCCCTCTTCTAAAACTCAAATTCTCTTCAACTAAATCCTCCTCAGTAGCTCAGTGTCCACAATGCTCTCCCTTCTTGGGAAAACAGAAACAATAAGCAAAAACTGAGTCCTGATTCCACGTCTATGGGCCAGCCCTTCTCACCTGCCTGGCCACACCACCCTGAAGCAGTGACCCTGTTCATTAGATTCTGCTCCCTAATCCACTAGAATCTAGGTTCACCCCTTTCCTTCCACTGAACCAGCTCTCGCTGACCACAAAATCAAAGTCTGCACTGTTTGCTCACCCCAGTTGATGCAGTCCGGTGCTCACCTCTCTTCCTACGTTAAACACCTGCTCTAGACATCTCTCCCCACTCCCTGCCTCCTCTCGGCATTCTGTATCATGTTCTCTTTTCCTAGCTACTAAATATTGGAGTCCCTAAGCTCTGGGACACAGCCTCTCCTTTTCTCACTGGGGGCTTTCTGTCTACCTCCCCTGGGCCACAGCTGTAGATTACTTCTACATATGCATCCCTGGCCCAAACACCCCATAGCCCAAACCCCACAGTGTGGCTACCAAGCCTCGCACACCGAGCCTGTGGTGTCTCCCCTTCCCTCACAGCTTCTGCTCTTCACTCTGAAAGCCGTGGCTTTACCAGTTTGCCACATTCGTGTCTTCCTTTTGGTTTTGGATCCTGTTATTTGTGCCACATAAATGTCACCCTACAGATGTCACGTCACATCATTTCTTCCACCTGGAATAAGCCACTGTATCCTACCCACCACCTTCTGTGGCTTTCAAATTGTTGTTTTCCTTCAGGTCCCAAGGGGGACCCTCTGGAAGGTTTTGCTGGCTTGGCTCTGTTCGCTAGTCACTGTCCGTGTTGCTGTGACATACTGCCTGACGGAAGCAACTTGAGAGAGAAAGGGTTTGTTTGGGCTCACAGTTTGAGGCTGCAGTCCTTCAGGGTAGAGGAAGGCACGGCGGCAGGACATGAGGCAGGTGGTGACGGTGCAACCAGTGGAGAGGCAGGCAGCAGCTAAGGCCGGGGCTCAGTTGCTCAGCTTGCATGTTCATCTGGTTCCGCACAGGACCCCGGCCTACAGTGAAAATGACTCTTCCCACCCCAGTTAACCTCATGTTAGGAACCCTTCACGGGAGTGCCTAAAGGCGAAGCCAACGGCTCAGAAGCATGCCCAGAAGTTTGTCTCTTAGGTAACTCTGGACCCTGCCAAATCGGCAGTATTGACTGCCAGAACCCCCGAGTCCCTGCTCTGAGCCAGTGCAGAGCTTCCGGCAGTTACAGCAAGCATCGCTCTGCGGTAAAACCGCCCGGATCATATGAGCCTTGAATCCTTTGAGGAAAGGGATTTTCTTATCTACTGTGATCTATCTACGCCCAGTACAGTGGCTGACATATACCAAGCACTCAAGAAATGTTTGTTTAATGCACTCAGGAAACATAAGCAGGAGGATCAAGAGTTCAAGGCTAACAGTAGCCTTCATATTAATATAAATATATATTATTATATATTACCATATAATATTATGTATTAATATTATATTATTTATATTAAGGCCTTGTCCCAAGGATTATAATAAAACAAACAGCAGAATAAAACCGTAAGGGGGAAAAAAGGGTCCTCTGGCAGGACCGCTCTTCCTAATCTGACTTCAGTCATATTATATTCAAAAGGCTCGCTCTTCATATACCATTTAGGGACAGGAAAGCACATTTAACCAATTACAGAAGCTTCCATTCTGAAAACTAAGGTTGCGTGTTTGAAGATCCAGAAAATAAAGAGCCAACTCTTAACAAGCTTCCTGTTTGATAGAAATAGAGGAAATTGGACCTTAAAGCGAATGGCTTAGAAGGTCCGGGGTCAAGTGGGCGCTAACAGAGTCCTAACAGAGAGATCCAAACACTGAGCTGACTTATATTTTTAATGGTGGCATGACAGCAGCACGAAAGGCTGATAATTGTCAAGTTGTCTGAAAAATGTGAGTTACTCAATTGTTCTTCACATGCGTTTGACAAATCCCTGACTGACTGCAACTTGGTTTTTGTCAAATCTCACAGAACTTTTCCGGCCTGGTTGCTGTTTTGTTCTCTTGATTCACTATTGACATCAAGCCGGGCCCTACTCTAAGTTACGTTGTATACGACGGTGGTTTTCCAGGCTGTGCCTTGCCCAGAGAGACTCCATTTTACAAGCGTCCTTTGATTCAATTTGAGGACAAAAACAGATGTGGGAAGTCAAGCATGGTGGTGAGCTCCTAGGACCACAGTCAGGAGTCAGAAGCAAGAGGATCATGAGTTCAAGGCTTACCAAAGCTCCATAAATAACAAAGTAATTGGGGGATAAAATCCTCTAGGATGACCACACTTTCGAAATCTACCATGTGTAACTTACCTGAGGGAAACAGGCTTTGAACTAGCAATGGTTACAGCAATCTTCAAACAGGTACTGTAAAGTCTAAAGCCTTCAACCCTGGAAGTTCCTCTCTGGGTCAGCCAGGCAAGGGATAGAAGACATACAACTTGGGGATAAAGCCGACACTGGTCTCTGTTGGCATGTGACTCAGTAGTACCTATGGGAAAACCCTGAGGGATCCATGTCACGGGATAGCAGAGCATTTAACAGAAAGCAACTCTGTTTCTAAAATACACAGACTCAGGTGAGATGGCCCAACGCCACCAACCTGACAGCCTGAGCTTGACCCCATGGTGGGAGGCAAGAGCTGTGTTCTGACATCTACCATGGCCCATGTACAGACAAATGAATAAATGTATATAGAATACCAAGAATTGCTTATAATAATCCAGAACACAAGTATGCAAGCAATGTTCCACACCTGTAATCCCAGCAATTCAGAGCCTGAGGCAGGAGGATAGCCTTCAATTAGAGTCATCTGAGTAACATAGCAAGAGCATGTCTCAAAAAAAAAAAATTATTTATGATTGCACAAAACTAAAGTGCATAGGAATGTGTTTGTTTGTTTGTGTTTGTTTGTTTTTGTGTCACCCTGGCTGTCCTGGAACTCGCTCTGTAGACCAGGCCGGCCTCAAGTTCAGGAATCTTTTTAGTTAAGCTTGTTTCTTTCATTTTTTTTACTTTTGTGGGGGGGTGTTTTGCCCACATATATTTGTGTGCCACCTGCACACCACGCCTGAGGGGGCCAGAAGACAGAGTGAGGTCCCAGGACTGAGGGTACAGACTGTTGGGATCCACCGTGTGGGTGCTGAGAACCCATCCCCCGCTCTCAGGAGCAGCCAGTGCTCTTATCCATCTCAGACTTCATCTGAGTCATCTCTCCAGGCTCACGAATAAAGGTTTAAAGTGCAGTGCAAAACTTCTGCGCCGTCGTGCCTAGAGAATTGAAGAAGTGAAGGATCAGAGAGCAAATGAAAAGATAAGCCCGCTCTCAGGGTTCAGAAGGCTTTTATTGTGCGGATGGCAATGCTCCCAGGCCGGCTGGGTGTAACCCTGCTCAAACCCACCTGGCTTCTTTGCAGAAATTGAAAAGTGAATCCAAAAACTCATGTGGAAATGCGAGGGCCTAGAAGAGCCAAAGATGCTACAAAGAAGAATAATGTCTTGATTTTTGTTGTTGCCGCCACTGCTGCTGTTCTTTCAAACAGGGTCTCACTATGTAGACCAGGCTGGCCCCAAACCCACAGAAATCCCTCTGCCTCCTGAGTGCACCACCGAACCCTGTGAATTCCTTGATTTGAAACTTACCACAAAGCTGCAGAAATTAAGAACCGTTACTCTCCCAGGCGCACATGGTGGCCCACGCCGTTAACCCCAGCACTCGGGAGGCAGAGGCAGGCAGTTCTCTGATTGGAGGCCAGCCTGGTCTACAGAGTGACTTCTGGGACAGTCAGGGCTACACAGAGGAACCCTGTCTCAGAAAGCCATTATTCTCATTTCTCAGGACAACTCACCTCTGTGTGTTCCCCAAAATGCTCAGGTGCTCTTTTAAACCGACGAGCCACTGAGCTATGCTTCCTCAAGCTGGTCCTCTACACCTCTAATCACACGTCTTTCTGCCCAGAGAATCAAGTAGCAGGAAGGTTCGCCAAACACCAAAGCTCATGTGGGAGTCTGGGAAACATTTCCATTGCATTGACTTAGAAACCAAGATTGTTGATACTACAAGAAAAAAAAAAATCAGAAATCAGAACAACATCACAATTTTGGGGGTTAATTTCCAGCTTGGTAGTTTGAATTTAAGCTTGCTTGAATATGCCACAGTGACCATCTCAGCTCCAGTGCGACTGGTAAATTTGGGCCCACTCGCTTTACCCACCAATTAGAACTCTCGAGGGAAAGCTGCTTTGGTAATGGCATACACCCTGATAAAAAGGTTTAGCCCATCAGCCTCTTCCTTTTTCCTGCTGCACTCTTTCCTGACAGTAACACTCTTCTCACTGGACCAGACTCTGGGTCTATCAGTAATAAAACTATTTTTTGTTCTTTCCTGGGTTTGGTCAACTCCTTTGTTTCTCACGCGACTGACACATTAACTCTGGCCTCTTTCTTGGTCAGGGTTCTTCTAGAGAGTGGCCATCTCTGGCTGGGGATGGAGCTCAGTAACGGAGCACTTGCCCCTCTCATGTTCATGAGACCCTGGGTTCCATCCCCAGCAACACACACACACACACACACACACACACACACACACACACACACGAGGATTTGTAAGCAGAATCAACCTTAACATAGCTTTGGCATTCAAATGCATTCTACCTGGACAGTGTGGCAAACGTGTGGCTGAGACATTCACACACAGAGTGGAGCTGGTGAGTCACGCCAGCAGTTTTAATTCAGAGAAAGAAGCGGAGAAGACGCCGGGAGCACCAGCAGTCTGCCGCAGCCGTCTACATTTTTATCACTGGGAAGAATGATCAATCAAATATTTCCAAGGACGAAAATGAACACATCACAACAGAACTTGGGCAGGGACGGGAACTAGAAACACAAGATCAAAAGAAAGAGACTGAAAGTTTTTTATATTGCCCCCCAGTGGTGACTATACTGCAGAGCACAGATCCATCCAATGTTAAGTAAGCAGTTTAAAGGAACCAGTTAAAAGACACCGCCAGCAAGCAAACACCCCAGAGTGTGGGCCAGAGCCCACAGCCATCCCTGCAGCAAGTCTAAGACGCAAGAAGAAGAAAACCTAAGAAAATTTGTTTGAACTTAGCTTTGGCTTCTGATCCAGTGAGCAAACGTTTTTATAGTTTTAATATCTTTTACGTCTCGGATATTTTTCTGCATTTTGAATGCAGCTGGAAACACCTGGCACAGTGTGCTCTTGTGTCTAGGAAATAATGTTGTGGACTGAAGAGAGGACTCTCCGGCATATACTGTAATATCTATAGTCATATATATTGTAATCCCAGCACCGGGAAGGCAGAAACAGGTGCGTCTCTAGCCTCCCTCGCGTACGTGGTGAGTTCTAGGCCAGTGCAAGTCCCTGTCTTGGAAAATAAGGTGCACAGTGCCTGAGGAACAATGCCCGAGGCTTTCCCCTGGAACCCACATGTACACACTGCACAGACAAACATTCACACACAGAGGAAGGAAGGACAAATGAAGTTCAGTGACTTCAGTGTGTGTGTGTGTGTGTGTGTGTGTGTGTGTGTGTGTGGTATAGATAAGATTTTGCTACGTATTCCAGGCTTCCTTGAACTCACTATGTAGCTCAGGCTAGCTTTCAATTCACAGCCATCTTCCTGCCTTAGCCTCCTAAGGGCTGAGATTTCAGGTATGAACTACCATGTCTACCTAGAAATAATACTTTTTGATATTTACTGAAGTGTTGGTAGAGAAATGCGATGTGTAGGATTTTCTTTGTAATATCTCAGCAACAAAAACAAGAAGAAGAAGGAAGAAGAAGAAGAAAATGAAGAAGAAAAAGAAGAAGAAGAAGAAGAAGAAGAAGAAGAAGAAGAAGAAGAAGAAGAAGAGACCAATATGGATGGTACAACACTTGCAATCATTAACCTGGTGATCCATGTCAGTATGGATTATAATCTCATTTATAGTTTTATGTAGGTTTCATAGTAAATAATTCAATTCAAGATCATGTCAGGAAACAGCAAACTCTTCTAGCACACATGCTAATTCCGCTCTTTACAGAAATACCAGTTGTTTTTCTAGAACTTAATAAAGAGAATGCTTCCCAATGTTGAAGCCCTATTGACATTTGCCCTGCTTCCATTATGAAATGCCAGAGTCAGGGAAAAAAAAAATAAGCCCTTTGTACCCTGAGATAAACCAGTGACAACAAGGTCACCCACCCAGTTCTCCCCAAACTAATTCCTGTAAGTGTGGCCTCCCTAATTTAAAATTAAAAAGAAAAAAAAAAAGTGTTATCAGGCCTTGGAGATGGCTCAGCAGGTGAAAGCGCTTCCCACCACACCTGACATCCTGAGCTGTACCCCAGCGTCTCACAGGGTGGAAGGAAAGAGCAGACCCCTGGGCGTGTCCTCTGACTTGCACATGGCACGTATACCACTCCCCAAACACACATAAAATACAGGCATATTTTTTTTTTTTTAGGAAGAAAGAATGTCTACCGTTTTATAATGCTAGAGTCTGACATAATGACACACTCTTCCCGAGAACACCGATTTGCTGTGAACAGGTAAGCACAAACTGACACTGTTGCAGGGTTTTGGGTTTTTGTTTATTTGTTTGTTTTGTTTCACATCTTGACATTTCTATCTGGGCATGACGGTGCACACCTGTAGTCATAGCATCCTGAGGGTGGTAGGTTTGAGG
This sequence comes from Meriones unguiculatus, assembly GCF_030254825.1. NCBI lineage: Eukaryota > Metazoa > Chordata > Mammalia > Rodentia > Muridae > Meriones > Meriones unguiculatus. Next base: position 17,967,370 of record NC_083358.1, read on the forward strand.
CCGGCCTGAGGTACACGGGAAGAGCTTGTCTCAAAACAAGGCTGATCAAAAACAGCTTCCTCTAAACGCCACGCACGTTCTCGCTGGCCACCTTGAGGTCTTCCTCCCTTCCGCCTTTTTTAAAAAGGATTGTTGAGACGTTGCCCCCTTGCCATGTAGCTCACTTAACGGTAGAGTTGATTTAGTATCTTAAGGGTTATGCAAGCACAACCACGGTCAATTCAGAACCTACCTTTCACCCCGGTACAAACCCTGTACCCACTGGCAAACACTCCCTTGCCTACTCTGACCCTCACTCCCAGCCTCGGGCAGCCAGCCAACCGGTCTCCAGGCTCTACGGATTTGCCTGTGTCGGGTATTTGCTATCAGGGGAGTCACGCGTGTAGTATTTTTGACTGCCATCTTTCAGCTGGCCTAACATTTGAGGCGTGTACCGTTTGTTGACATTTTTGAGATTTACCGTAATTTTTAGTTATATGTGCGTCGCCTCCCTGCCGATAGGCGCACCGCATGTATGCTTGCAGTGCCCATGGATGCAGGTAGAGGGCGGTGGATCCCCTGGAATTCTAGGTGGGAGTGCTAGGAATTGAACCAGGGCCCTGGGGAAGAGCAACCAGCGCTCTGAACGGCTGAGCCATCTCTCCAGTTGCCCTTCAGTACTTCCTAAATGCTATTCTATTATATGATTTTATTCTAATCCCATCAACAGACTTTTGAGCTGTTGCCATTTTTTTGGTTCCGGTGCTGCTATTCACATTTGTATGCCAATAAGAGAAGAATTAGGGTACCTTTAATGCAAAAACGAGTAATCGTGACTCGGGTGAGGATCACCATGAATGTGTAGCTCCCTCTGGATGCTGTGACCATCTTAATCTTAATTCGCCCAATCCCTGCCCACAGGTAGAAAGCTGCTGCCGACGCAGGGCGCGAGCAGAGCCCGGCGGCGTCTGACCTCGCACGCTTACAGGAGGTGTGTTTGCAAGTCTAGGCTGGCTACAATCCGTTAACGCTCCAGAGGGCCACGCTTTTTTGACACCAGCGAACTTCCTACCTGGGCGGCCCCCCAGCTGCCGGAAGGGCCGAGAGCTGGGAACGCTTAGCGGGTGTTTATGTCGCCCAGAGATGATCTGTCAAATTCTTGGAACCCGAAGGCACACAGAAGGAAGAGGACTTCACATCAGATCAGCCACTGGGGGGTGGGGGTGAGGGGTGGGGCTCAAGTTCAAACTGAAGACGTAAACAAAACAGAGAAAACAGAGCTACTGTCAAAGTTTGCTCACAGGCCGCCCTAGCGGCCCTTAGTGGGTGTCATTTTCTGCGCGTGCGCAGTTGTTTGAGCATCCCAGGCTGAATTGAAAGAATTGAAAACCAGGGAACGCTGTGCCGCCTAATTGTGGTCAGGGCTGTCGACAGGTGGGTTGTGCTCCTTCCTTGGGAGGTCAGTCCACAGCTTGCAGCCCTTTGTCTCCAGCTTTTCATCCAGGTTGTTTAATTCGGAGACTCAGGACACTGATAGAGAAAAGCGTTTATGGTGTTTTGTTTTAGTTTTTCCCCAGAACGTTAAGCCTAGGGACAGGGGAGGATTTTTAAGGGCCATCCAGGACTTCAGATATGTCATGCCTCCCTGGACCTAGATAGAGCTCAGAACTGTAAGACTGAGTCACTTGGTTTTTAAAAAGGGAAACCGTGCCTGCCTATGCACGCACAGCCGCTTACAAGGCACGGGATGTTTGTGTGTGTCGTTTGAAATCTGCCCAGTGTACATACAGCCCTCGACACCCCAGCACTTTCCCGCAACCCCATACTTCTCCCACCGCCAACAGCAACGGTAGGATTGAACCCGGGGTCTTGTACTTACTAGCCAAACACTGTACCACTGAACTACATGCCCAGTCATTCTCACCACGATGTCCGACTGCTCATCTGGATTATTTTGTGGAATGACAGCATCTGGGCAGAATCCTGTGGGCAATGCCAGGTGGAATTATCCGTGCAGGAAAAGCTCAGACTCTTGTTGAAAGATCTGTTTTCCTGTTTATTTCTTTGGAAGCAGGAGACCGGAAAAGAGGAGCCAGACAATTCTGGAAAATATCCGCCAGAGTGGCACACAAGAAACGGGCGTCTTTATCATCTCAGTCATTTTACATTCCCTCATTATGGATTTGATAGGGACGTGCATTTTCTGGGGGCCAGCTGAACTAAAACACGGGTCAGAAGAGGGGAGGCTGGTGCTTATTTCTGTCAAGATAATTCTTTGGGTGTGACTGGCATGGTCAAGTTCCTCTTCTAATTAAGAAAGCCTGCCTTGGTGAGCTCCCTCCAGACTGTGACGGTCTAATGCAAGCCCTGCGAGATTTGTCCCTCCCTTCTGTGAGAGAGGCATTGGGGGAAAACTGTTAATTGGCAACCGCACTTAAGAGGGTTTGTGGACAAAGCGCTGAAAGACCCCAGCACCCCTCATTTGCAGGTCAAGCGAAGCTAGTTCCACTCTGTTCCCCGCAGACTGGCTAAGGGATCTAGGCAAGGGTAGGTGGTGGGTACGAAAGGCTTCGAAGCCAAGATATTGAAAGTCTGAAGATATACACATACATACACACCTACACCTAACATATACGGTTGGTCCTTAAGTAAACTTCTAAAATCAGCACATCTACCAACAAACAGAAGATATCAGGATGGCTGGTATTGGTTATTACAATCTAGAATAGCCTAGGAGAGAAAGACCTGGACGTGCCTGTGAGGGATTTTATATAGTAGGTTAACTAAGATGGAGACATCCATCCTAGCTGTAGCATCATTCCATGGGCTGGGGTCCCGGAATGAATTAAAGGAAGCAATCCAGATGAGCACAGCATCCCTCTCTCAGCGTGCCTTCTCCTCCACGATGGATTGCACCCCCTTGGAACTGTGAGCCAGAGGAAAACCCTCCCTTCCCAAGTCGCTTTAGTCCGGTGTCTTGTTACAGCAACAAGGAAAAGTAACAACACAGAGATGTCACAGGTAATAGACCGCTCTGGGTCTTAAGACTGAAACCCCTCCCCAGAGAAAACACATCACAGCAAAGCATACATGACAAAATTTATTTAAAAAAAAAAAAAGAAAAAAATAATTTATACCCTTGACAAAATAAAAGATCTTAAAATATAAATGCTTCTTAAAAAATATATGAAAAGATAATATAACAAATATTAATAATTCAATATTCACATGACAGCAAAAGTGGCCAATGTTTCCACAAGGAGGCTAGGAGAAGGACACTGGCCTATACTCAGCAATATCTCTGGCAAGGCCTCCCTTTCCTTTTTTGTTTTTCCTCCTCCAATGAGGTGTGTTCCTGTTTAAAGAAAACCTGATACAAGGGAATCTAATCAGTTAGGAAGCTGATCAGTTTAGGAAGCTGGTATTTATTTGCACCGCAAAATAATTCTTTACAAAAAAAAAAAAAAAAGATCTGTCGGGGATCGATCCTTTAAATAGGAAGTTTCCCAATGTGTTTAGAATATAATTAAGCAGATTCACAGGTCCTCAACCCCTTTCCAGTGTAGCTCTAACGTAGAGTGAGGTATGCTCCAAGTGGGGCAGCCACAGAGGTGACTTCGGACCTGACTGGAAAGGACCTTTCCCATGACAGCCTGAGGAAACAGGTGAGTCTTCTGCTTCTCCCATCCTGAGCTCTCGATTTTATTGTGGTAAAGGAGCTCTCAGCTTCTTTCTGGTAAACTGTTCACCTCGTAATCTCAGGAGGAGGAAGTTATATGGCGTGTGTGTGTGTGTGTGTGTGTGTGTGTGTGTGTGTGTGTGTAGGTGGGGGCTAACGAACTCATGAGTCACTCAAGCAGAGCCGAATGAGGGGAGAATCCGGGGTTCCGGTGTGTGTTGGATGTGATTGGGGGGGGGAGGAATAACCCTCAATTCTAGATGCGATGCTTTTGAGGTCCCTTTCCCAGAAGGCACATCTGAGCCTCTGAGGACGAGCAGCCCGGTCCAGCAGCCCTCCTTGGATGGGACTTGTCTTCAGAAGGACGCATGGGCCTATTTGTCACACTCCTCCTGGCTGCTTTCAGCACAGTGGTAGTGCTGCTCACAGAACTCCTGGATCCGGCTGCAAGCCTCCAGCAGCATCACCTCGGGGACTGTGATGACAACCCGGAAGAAGTTTGGATACTCGAAGCACTGCAAAAGACAAGGGCGTGTTATCTCCAGGGCGGCCGGATCTGATGCTGGCTCGGCTTAGCATAGCGAGGCCTCTCGTTGGCAAGGCAGGGTAATGCCATCGCAAACCGGGGTGGCATTTCACTCCACGGGAGTGAACTTGAGTCAGCAACTGAGCTAATTCATCTTAAAAATAGGCAGTTTTCTTCCCAAACACACTGAGTGTTTTCTTCCTGTTACAGAGGGGATAAGAATGGAGGAGAAACTGATTTCAGGCAGAAGCCGTAAAACACATCAGTTTTGGAATCTTATCAAATGAAAACACTTGGCCTGGGAGCAAAAATTAGGTTGAAATGCAACTCAGGAAGAGCTCAGTGGTCTCCAGGAGCGGGCGGAATGGCTGGAGGCACCAGCACTCACTCACTCACCGTGGCCGGGAGGCAGTGGACAGACTGCTCCGCAGTTAACCGCTCTGTGAACTCCACGTCATTCTCAAATTCTGGGAAATGTTCCATCTCAATTCCAACCTGAACCAAAAACAAGAGAGAGAGGCCAGAGTGTAAATGGAGGCCAGTTTCTGATGCCAGGGAGTTCTTGAAAGCTGCCTAGGAACCCTGCTGCCCATAACTGACAACGCCAACGCAGGGGAATGCAGGAGCTTCCTACAGAAAGGAGGGAGTCGTGTTTGCACTCATATTTTAGTTTATTGAAGGGTTCTGGAGGTTGAAAAGTGAAAATAGGAAAAGGAATGCCGTTTTCCTTTTCTCAAAAGATATATAGTTAGCATTAGGACAAGGTTATTTCTTTTCCTTTCTTTTTTTTTTTTACTTTGGGCGGGGTCTATCCCACCCATTGCAGGACAGTTAGCATCCCTGGGCCTCAAATGGCAATAGTGACCCTGAAGACAAAAAAAAAAAAAATTCTATGTGCCCCCCCTACACCTGAAGGAACCAACATCACTCTCAATCACGAACCGCAAAGCATGCCCTGTACCCATGAGATGAATTACTGTACTGACATATTAGGCTATTGAGAGTGTGTTGTGGACACAGGAGCTGGGACAATTCACAACAATTTTTCAAATAATGGGAGCTAGTGCCTAACTCATCTTTATGGATGGAGGAGTATCCTGCAAGCCCACCCATGATGATCCTGCCAAGCCAGTGTCCTGTGCTTTATCACACACACACACACACACACACACACTTACCATAAGGTACATGGCTCCAAAAGGGCGGACTGGCTGGAGTCCAGGAATGGCAGCCAATGCCCCATAGCAGAGGTCCGCATTGGACTAAAAGAAGAGGCAGAGAGGGGGGAAAAATTCAAGGATCAAATGTTAAGTAAAAGAGAATAAAACCCCATCACTTAAAGTCCTTAGGAAGAGAGAATGCATTACAGACATGAGAGGGGTGAGCCTGTGGAGAGTGGCACTGGAATCACCTGATTTGGAAGTCCCACACTGAAACAGTGCTGCAGAAACGAGGGACAACCATTCCTAATTCCGCTGATGTGTTCTCTGACTCCCAAAGTCCTCAAATACAAGGCCACAGGCTGCCCTTTACCTTGAGGAAGCTTAAGGTGTCATGGTAGAACTCTTGAGGAGTCCGCTGAAGGATGCTCTTCAGAGCTCCTTGGACGATGGTGCACGGTCCCAGGATGCACTGACTCAGCTTCACCAGCCCATCTCGAATCTAGGATCCCACCAGGAAACAAATTATTTAGCCTCTCTTAGGCCTCCCTGTGCCGTGACCCTATTCTGACCTTTCTGTCAGGTTTTTAATCTCAGGAAAGATGGCACTCAGTGGCCCTCTCACATTCCACCACCTGGGTCCGCAGACCTTCCTTCTCTGTCACAAACCCACGCGTGGCCGTGGGCAGATGACATTAACTTCTTTGCCCCCTGTTTTTCTTGACTGTAAGATGCTCTTGTAGGGTGTCATAAGGATGAAATAAAAATGGGGCCCATAAATCATGACTAACAGTGCTGTTGCTGCTGCAGTTGCCTGCTTGCCTTTTTATATACAGCCTTAAAACTGGAGGGGAGGGTAGGGCGTGGGGGACACCCAAATAGGAGAAAACCGGGCTTGGATGAGGAATTTCTATCCATATCTGCAGCCATCGCATTTCCGGGCACCACGAACAACACAGGCAGGAAGGGGAAGAAACCCTTCCTCCGCAACATGGGGTATCCAAACCAAATGCATATGCCAAGTTAGCCACACCATTTTGCCATATTGTCCTCACCTCGTTGCCAAAAATGTCTCTTCGATCATGGATGAGAATCCAGCCCATCCTCCAGCCAGGAACCAGCCAGTTCTTGGCCAGCCCACCACAGGACAGGATGGGGACATTGGTGCTGAGGGTGGCCAGCGGTTCATATTTGCGATCTGAAAACACCTGAGGACAAGAAGTGCTTGTGGATGCTTTCCTCCAGACCCCATGCTTTCCTCCCATCCCTTCTCTTAGATGTTGAGGGACAGGGTAACGGATTGACAGGCCTCTTCCCACCCTCAAGCATGACCAGCTCCCACATGGTTCTGGGAAACGTATCCAAAGACGTTTAATTTGGTGTGTGGTCTGGACTGAAGGAAGCCTAAAATGAAGACAGTGACACTAGCCCACTAGTATATACAACTGCTGGGAACTCACACTGCAGAATGATGACTGGTGGAGTTATAAATTTAAAAATAAACAGCGGGTCCATAATCCGATTTCTAACCCTCCCGGGCCCAGCTATGTTGCAGAACACCATACTTTTGGAGGGATGAAAAGACTCCAGAGCCCATTACAGGTAATATTCCCAAAGAAGTCTAGAATAATCCTTCCTCATCAGTAACATCAACAGTCCTTCCTCTTCCCTTGCACTTTTTCTTTTAATTTATGATGCCAGGAATAGGACCCAGACTTGAGCATGCCAGCTAGCCATACACGTACCCAACAACTGAGCTACATTTTCAGGACTGCCCCCCCCCTTCCACGACTCCTAAAAACACACATCCATCAGAGACATAAACAAGAAATCTACAAATACCTTTATATCCCATCACCTCGGCACCTACATTCACCTACAAGTAAGTTCCAAGAACGTCTGGATTTTCCCAGCTCTTTGAATTGAATAAATAAATTTTAAGAAAGCTGAGGATTCGTGGTCTGTGCACTTATGGAGCAGGCCGTACAAGAATGGCCAGTTGCTTCTGACTGTTCCCTTAAACAATCTTCCACGTCCCAGAAAACAATGTGGCATTGAGACCCCTATAGTGATGTGACCCAGCCCAGACTTACCATGTCACCGTAGATCTCATCGGCTAGGATGGGGACGCACTGCCTTTCAGCCACTGGAAATAACGAAAACCATGCCGCAGTCATTTCCAGTTCCTCCACACCTAGTCCTCTCTGCCCTGCATTCCATGCTCGTGGCTCTGATCAGCCTCTTAGGAACTCAATACTTCCGTGTTCTTCCAGGGTGTCTAGCCTACACGTGCCGCTTAACCACACATTTCAAACTCTCTTCCACAGGACGGTAGTGGTGAAAGGCAAACACAGCTGAAATACCTCTTAACCAAAGTGCCTTGGATCGGGGCTATTTCAGATTTGAGTGCTTTATTGTTTCTCTTTTTTGGGTGTTTGTTTGTTTGTTTGTTTTGGACTTTAAAGGGGGGCGGACACCTATATTTATATAGACTTGAACATTTGAACATTTTTAATCTGGAATACAAAATGCACCAAAATGGAACATTTGCTGTTTTGGGATTAGGGATGTGCAGCCTGTATTTCTCATTCCTCCCTTCTTTTAGACAAGTCCTGGGGTCCATGACATATCATTTAATAGAGTCACTCAGACTCAAGGCTTAGGGACAGACACACTCTGCCACAGGGAACAGTTAAAGGGGTCTGCGCTCACCTCCTCCCCTGTGCAGGGGTTGGGGGAAAAATGGGGGGGTGTCTTCAGCACTTACCTGCCAAAATCTTCTGAAGGTGCCTCTTACTGAACACTGAGCCGCAGGGGTTTGACGGGTTGTTGACAATGAGACAAGCTGTCTTTTCATCAATCAGAGATTCCAGTTGCTTCAGGTCAATTTCCCAAGACTTCTCAGGCTGAGAAAGAAGAATGAGTGAGGCCAAGCTGTTTCTGAACAGTTTAGGGGGAATACTCAGCCCAAGGATTTGGTGTAAAGAGTAAGATAAGGGGTCAGTGAGATGGCTCAGCTGGTAAAGGGGGCTTGCCAGCAAGCCTGGTGCTCTGAGTTCCATCCCTGGCTCCCACGTGGTAGGAGCAGAGAGCTGACTCCTGAGCTTTGTCCTTGATTTCCACACGTGTGCTATTGCATGCACACACTAAACTCACTGTCCCAATCACACACACAAACATACACACAAAATAAACCAATTAAAGAATAAAATCTGCCTTTGGCTCTAACCTCCCACCTGCAGACCATTCTCTGCATGACAAAGATCTTTTTTTTTTTTTCCCCACAGGTTAGTAAGTGAGCACTTGGGTCAAAAATTAAAAGTTAGGACCTGGAGAGATGGCTCAGGGGTTAAAAGTACTTGCTGTTCTTACCAAGGACCCAGGTTCAAGTCCCAGAACCCATGTAATGGCTCAAAACCATCAGTAACTCCTGTTCCAGGGGAGTTAATAACCTCTTCTGACAGGCACATAAACATTAAAAAACATTTAGAAAATTAAAAGAAGATTACCAGTAGATTGTAAAGCTTGACTTCAATTCCCATGGATTCAGCCAAAGTCCTATAGAGGGAAAACCCAGGCCTCGGAATAAGGATGTTTTGTCCAGGATTGGCTAACACAGCAAGACAAAGCTCAATGGCCTGACTGCAGCCACTTGTCAGAATGACATCCTGTAAAGAGAGCAAAGGGCAGACTCAGGGAGAGCTTGTCACGTATGTGAGTTGGAAACAATAATGAATGTACTTAGGAAGTCCCACGGAAATAGGAAGGGTTGTGCTGAGCCCAAACCATATCTATCTATCTATCTATCTATCTATCTATCTATCTATCTATCTATCTATCATCTATTTATCTATTGTCTACCTATCTATATCTATTTATCATCTATCAATTTATATATCATCTATCTATATCTATTTATCTCTCATTCTTCTATCCATCTATTGTCTATATATCTATCATTTATTTATCTATCACCTATTTATCATCTACCTATCTGTCATCTATCTATCCATGTTTATCTATTTATCTATCTATCATCTATCTATCCATGGTCTAACTATCATCCATCTATCTGTCATCCTATCTATCTATATCCATCAATCCATTTATCTATCTACCATCTATGTATGTGTCTGTTTCTCTACTAACCATCTATCTCTAAATGTTGTTGAAAGTGATAACCACTTAAAAAAAATAAGCTAATCACTTTAAAGAGAACAAACTGGCTATGATTCAATCAACTCTCAAGGGAGATCTTCTATGGACCTTGGACTGTTTTTCACCAGGTTATTTATTTACTTTTGATCAGGGATTTGAAGCCTGACTTTTCTCTGAACACAAACAAGAGACACCCCTTCGATTAGGAGGCGGACAATAAGAAGGAGGACAGCATCTAAGGCTGGCACTGCCACCGATCCATGCCACGCGACCCCTAGCATTCTGTCTCAGTGTCCTAGAGTGAGTGAAGACGCATACACATACATAAACACATCCTACTCATAAATTATTTTAAGTTAAATAATTTTCTATTTGTGAATAGTTCCTCAATGATCTTTTGAAGAAAACAAGATCTAGGATGACCTTGGGGGTCCCTTGAGACTCTTCGACAACAGCTCATAAGTGGTCGGAGATGCCTTTTACACAGTAGTGACTTTAATCACGGTTGCTGATCGGTGGCCCCTACCGTGTAAGAAGTCCTCAACTTGCTAAAGCTCCCCTCAAACCATCGCTCCCTGGGGGACAGAAACAAGGAGTATGCTTGCCCTCAGCAGCCTCTGAGCTGGGACCCCGGCTCACCTTAGCTTCCAGTGGGGCCTCGGGACAGTGGTAATAGGACGCAACCTCCTCCCGACTGGATAGGTAGCCTGAGACGAGACAAAGACAAAGCTGGAGGTTTTCATCCCTCGATTGACAATCATGCTCAAACCTCAGCACAGTTTCCATTTGCCTCCTGTCCTTGCTTGGGGCCAGGTCATTCTGTGTAGCCCAGTCACCATAAGTGAAGGTAATGAACTTTATATGTCGCTGTTTTATTGAAAGTACAAATGTATAACAACAAGAAGCAGCAGCTTCCCAAACCATAACATTCACTGCATAAGCTTGACTAATGTTTTATGTTTTATGAGTATGTTTTATTCTGCCTTAAAAAGGGGTTTAGATTATTCTTAAATCCCTGTATACGGGGTCTATTTTTTGTAATACCATCAATACTCTCAACTCGTATGCTCCACATAAGTGTACCATACTTATAATACAAGGGTTCCCTTTTTCTGGGACATTCCCAGTGTGGCATGCAGGCTTGAAGTATTAGAGGCTTCAAACCTATTATAATGTTTTACAAAATGCCTTTCCAGAAGACAGGTTAGCAAGAACACAAATTGATTTCATTTTCTTTAACTTAAATGATACTGCCAGGCAGTGGTGGCACACACTTTAATCCCAGCACTTGGGAGGCAGAGGAAGGTGGGTCTCTGAGTTCAAGTCCAGCCTGGTCTACAGAGCAAGTTCCAGGACAGCCAGAGCCACACAGAGAACCCTGTCTTGAAAAAACAAACAGAAATACTAATGGGTCTTTTCAAGCAACATTGATCAACCTTCCCTACTTTATTAATGAGGAAAAATGGGTTCCTAGAGACAACTGTCATCTGCAGTCCCTTACTGTGCAATGTGCAGACCCTTTGAAGACTTGTCGGATAAAAGCTGATTCCAGTTTCCAACCTTAATTGGTTTCCTAATACTCTGAATAATAAAATTAATTATTTGTGTATTGTGTGGGCACGCATGTGTGTGGAGGTTGGAGGATAGCTTTGTGAGGTCGGTTCTCCCCTTCGACTCTGCGGGTCCTGGGGATTGAACTCAGATCATTGACTTGGCAGAAAGCTTTTTTTTTTTTTACCTACTAAGACATCTCACTGAGACTCATTATAATGTTTTTGTAACCTAATTTTGAGTCTTGAATTTGATTGTTGTATGCTTCTTTCTAATAAGCAACTAATCTGCCTAAAAGCCAAGTCCCTGATTCCTCTTGAAAAAGCTTTTAAATCTGATGCTAGTATGAAACTGGATTTTTTAAAAATTCTGCATTAAGAATGGTTCAATGTATATAGTACTCAGTGGGAGATACACAACATGAAAATAAAGCCATGAAATTAACTTATTTTACCGAAATTTTTAGGAGAGACATTTTTGCCAGGTGGAGTTTCCCCTAAATAGGAAAGTTTATCTTGCTCTCAGGAGTGACCTCAACTGTCAATGTATCAGCCATTCTTTGCTACATTTCCTCTTAAACTTTTTTTTTTTTTTTGAGACAGGGTTTCTCTGTGTAGCCTTGACTATCCTGGACTCACTTTGTAGACCAGGCTGGCCTCAAACTCATGGGCAGCCACCTGCTTCTGCCTCCCCAAGTCCTGAGAACAAATGATTTTCAAAGAGATCAAGGCCAAAATGAAAACAAAGCTTCAAACCACAAAGAAATAAAGGAAGTATTTACAGGAGGCAATGTGTAAATAAATGCAGAGCCTAGAGGGCTGAGCACTAGCCAGACGCCTCCACGGTGAAGAGAGGCAGGACTGTTTAAGGGATAACTCATTCGAGAACCTAATATGGAGGTGTCAGCAAGCAGATAAAATCAGGAAAGAAATTAGACTTTAATGGCTGTGTTTAAGAATCCAGCATGAGGCCCTTTCCCTAATCTAAAGGGCTGTTTCATCTTAGGCTCTTCAGGACACATATGATGGAAGGAGAAAGTTGTCCTCTGACTGCCACACACACACACACACCATGGCACTTTTACTCCCCCTGGTTCCCTCCACCCCAGGTGTGTGTGTCTGTCTGTCTCTCTCTCACACACACACAAATAAATACATTTAATTAAAAAAAAAGCATTAAACATCAGGCATGATATCACATTCCTATAATCCCAGCTCTTGAAAGTCTAAAGCAGAAGGATTACTACTTTGAGGTCAGACTAAGTTATGTAGCAATGATCAAACCCAGAACAAAACAAGAAAAAGCACTACAGAGCTTTTAAAGCCACCAGGATCGTCTCTGCGTAAGCTTACCAACGGACGGAGCATAGCCATTGTATTTCCCCGAGTCCAGGGCATCTTTCATGGCTTGGGTAACTTCAGGGTCTGTAGGCAGATTTCCAAACACAGTAGGGTCCCCTGTTCATGAGGGAGAAAAGCAAAAGAGCCGCCATGAGTTTTCATCCCCATGGCCAGGTCTCATCTCCTCTCTCCTCTTCCAGCCAGCCCAAGAGGGTGGGAGGTGGCTGGGCAATGCCACCCCTCCATCAAGTGACCCAAACTCACCAATTGACAGAGAAATCATGGTTTTGTTCGGATTCGGCTTCACTTTCATGTTGTCCACAATGGCTCGGACGGGATTGAAAGTTCTATTGGACATGTCGGAGGCCCTCACATTCCATCTGGCCTTCCTGCCTTTCATTTTTCCCTGCACCGAGCTTCTCCCACCGATATTGACGTGGACATCCAGAACTGAAGGCAGGCCGTCATTGCCATTCGTCTGAATCACGTAGGAGTCCATGGCTTGCAAAGCCTACAGGAAAAAGAAGCACGACCCTGTGAGGACGAGAACACATTGGGCTGGGGAGCTATATCTGGACCTAAGCAGGAGTGACGTCACACGTGCATCTTTCTAACTCGTCTATATACTTTCACTTGTAAGGCAGCTTTGTTGTGAATAAGAGGGTTTAAGAATGTCTTGTGGAAGGGCCAGGCACACTCGCCTTTCTAATCCCGGCACTCAGGAGGCAGAGGCAAGAGGATCTCTGTGAGTTCAAAGGCAGCCTGGTCTACAGGGTGAGTTCCAGGACAGCCAGGGCTACACAGAGAAATCCTGTCTCAAAAAAAAAAAAAAAAAAAAAAAAAGTCTTGTGGAGATAAAAAATAAAGTAACAACCCATCTTTACAAAATTAGCAGGAAGTATTTAACTGAACACTTATCTAGTGCAGGTGGGATTTATTTTCTCTTGTCTTTTATTCGGGTGTGTACATTTGCACACCCATGCTTCCGAGAGGGCTAGCCTGTTCCGCTACAAACGTGTGGAGGTCAGAGGTCAATCTCCGGCGTCAGTCCTCACCTTCCACCTTGCCTACGACAGGATCTCTGCCTCAGCTCGCTCTGGGTTCTGGGATTACAAATGAGCACTGCCACATTTGACTCTTCACGGGTCCTAGAGATCCGAACTCCAGTACTCACACCTCAAGGGTAACAAGTGCTTTTCATACTGTACCATCTCCCTGGCCATGTGTAAGTGGGATTTCCTATCCTCAGCTCTAATCTCTATGCCCTAAGCCAAACCAAGAAAAGAAGACAGGAAAGTATTCGTCAAAGCATGTGTCCACAAAGAGAACCCCTGAGGAAGCATCTTCCCAGTACCTCAGCCAGAGAGAGACCTGGAGAGTGATGCCAGTTGAAATAAAATCATCTCAGGTAAGCCTCTCAGCCCTAGCAGAAAGAAAGCCGGGAACACATCAACCACCATCACAGAGCAGAGTGCCTCGGGGATTACCTTCCACGACCAGGCAAAGCAGCCTCCAAGCAGCCAAAGCTGTGAGCTCACAAGCACACCTCCACCAAGAAGTCCTGTGATGATGAGTCTAGGTACAACCCCGACCCTTGAAATAGTTTCAGCCAATGGGCGTTGGGCCTGAAGCCCTGATGCTATTGGTTGAGAGTGAGAACTAAGCCCTCCCCTGGGCCTCCCACACACTCTCTCGGCTGTTTCTCACCCTGGGCCACCATCCAATCCGGGATTTGTCCTCACCTCAAGCACCTGGAATTCTCTGTATTAACACTTCCTGGGAGGTTTGAGAACACTCTGGAGGGTAGTCAGGATAACAACGTCATTGTACTTTTCGTTATGAAAACTATGTTAACAGTACAGAAATACATTAAAAACAAGGGTCCTCTGGCACCTCTTTGTACACTCTATTCTCACTCCTGGACATAGGCAATGACAAGGGCTTGGTTGAATATTCATCTACTGTATGTGGGATTTGCTATGGACAACTACAATTTCCACAGAAGTTCAACAACACTCCAAGTAAAAACAAAAAAAAAAAAAAAAAAAAAGAGTTCCATCAATTCACCAAAATAGGTGAGTCTATGAATAGATAAACAGAAATACAGGGATACACACATATATGATTTAAAAACTTTCAAAGCACAGTTAGGATCATGCTCTCCAGCTTATTTGACAAGTGTACTTTTTATTGTCCTCGTCCTTATTGTTAATGACTTTTTCCTATGCCTTAATCCCCTTTACTTAGCCTATTATAGCATTTTAGACTCCAGTTAGAACAAATTGGGCAGTTAAAACAAATTAATAACCAATCAAAGCACAAGGTAGCCAAAATCTCTGCAGCTCTGTCTTCATGAGGTGTGCGAAACTGTTCAAGTGTGCAGAGTTAGGATCTGAATGGGAGGGGGTTGAGTAGTTGAGCACTGAGTTGTTGTTTTTTTGTTTTGTTTTGTTTTGTTTTTCATTAAACAATGGAAAAAGCCCCAAAACAGCTTGTAACTGATCACAATAATAAAGGAACCAACAACAGTAGTCCCAACGCTTCCCAAGCTAAAGCGCATAATTGGATTGCTGGGCACACATGTTCTCTGCCCCTCCAACGGGCACAGACAACAGCCATAACACCATCCCCAAGAGGCACTAGACTGAGATTTGTGTAGTTGCATCTCTGAGCGTGTGCAGAGCTTCTGCCGTCACAGGGCCCAGGTCTACAATGTCCGCGTTCTGCAACGGAGCTGAAAAGGTGGAGTGATATTTAGATGCACAAGGCTCACATCACCCTGGCCACAACAGAGTTCTAGTGCCCAAAGGCACACATCCCCATAACCTCCAATAAAAGCTACAGCAAGCCCAAGACCATTTCTACTCTGTGGGACCCCCCCACAGAGTCATTCCTGGTGTGCCCTCCTTGTGGCTCTAAATTCTAGGTTCCACTCATTAAAATCTCGTTGGCCTTTCTGTTGTTCCCTGTTGTTCATTTGCGCAGAGAAGCTCCCACTCTTAGTCACCTCACCCGAGAATCAAAGCATAGGTCCAATTCTCAAACAAAAAAAGCGAACAACCTCTTTCCTTTACTTTCTATAACGTTATTGAGAGAATAATACATCAAACAGAAACCGAACAAAACAAAGCAACTCAGGGGCTGCGGAGACGGCTGTCTTGTAAGCATTGGGACCTGAGTTCAGATCCCCAGAACCCACATAAAAGCTAGGCATGGCAGTGCAGAGCCTGTCTCCCCAACACTGTGAGCATAGAGAGAGCAGGCTCCCTAGGACGCTGTGGCCAGCCAGTGTGGCTCAGCTGGTGGAGCCTCGGGGTCAGAGAGACACCCTGTCTCAAAAAGTAAAGAGGAAGGGCCAGTGGTACAGCTCAGCGGAACAGCGTTTGTGTTGGTTCAATTCCCTGTATTAAAAAAAAAAAAAAAAATGTGGAAAGTGACTGAGAAAGACACCCAATGTCCCAATGTCAACAAGAAAGTCCACAGCAGGGTTCTAGCAACACCCTGCTAATTTATGAAATATACAACCAATTCAAAGGGTAAGGAAAACAAGGCTTGGTGACTCCCCGGGCTCAGATCCTGTTTGTTGGGACCCAAGTTCAGTCTACGCCATCTGATTTGCAGTGATCAGCGTCCCCAGAGTTTTGAACAATCTTCGGTTGTTTGGGTTTTTTTGTTTGTTTGTTTGTTTTGTTTTTTTTCTGGACTTTCCAGATCGGGTCTAGCCATCCTCTTCCCCCTCCAGTGAGACAGGCAGAGACATCCTCGTCTTCCCAGCGAAGAACCAGAAGCACCAGGCAAAGGCAGCCATCTAAACCTTTCATTCAAAAAGAATCTAACTTTAACGCCAGAAGCCCTGAGCCCTCAACTCAATCGCCAGGGCTGCTCTGCCTGAAAAGGAGAAAGGGTAGTGGCATATGGCCCAGGTGATAAAGTCCTTGTCACTGGCAGGCATGAGGACCTGAGTTTGAGTGTTCAGCACCCATCTAGAAAGCTGGGAACCTCAACCCTGGGGAGAGGAAATAAACTCACACATAATTTACTTGTGTTTGACTCTTGTTTGCTTGAGACAGGGTCTCACTATGCAGGCCTGGCTGTTCTGGAACTCACTGTGTAGACCATGCTGACCTCAGACCCTCAAAGATCTGCCTGCCTCTGCCTCCGGGCCGTCAAGGGATATGTGACCATTTCTACTTTCCTTCACTGTTTTTGTTTGTTTGCTTGTTTGTTTTTGAGACAGGGTTTCTCTGTGTATCCTTAGCTGTCCTGGACTTGCTTTGTAGACCAGGCTGGCCTCGAATTCACAGTGATCCATCTGCCTCTGTCTCCCTGAGACCTGGGGTTAAAGACGTGAACCACCACATTCTGCTTAAATAAATTTTTATTTTATTTTTTTTAACATTTCAGTGCTTTTTATTTAGCACAATCATAGTCTTCTGCAACTGTCGCCAGACTTAATTCCAGGACATTTTAACACCCAAAAGAAAATGGGAGACATTGAGTGGCCTCATTCTCTCCATCTTTCACCAGTTACCTTTCTACCCAGGATTTGCCTGCTTCTAACATCTCTGAAGAACGGTAGTGAAGCACGTGGCTTTGCATGTGTGCTGTTAGCATGCGTTTCTCAGATCCCTCCATGTCGAACCATCTCGCAGCTCTTCGTTCTTTTCTAAGGCTAGATAATACCTAGAAAATGAGTCTACTGAGCTCCCCCCACCCCGCAGCTGCGAATGGGGCTGTGAATATTTGTATATCACCCTTTGTGGGAGCATCTGTTTTTCATTTCTTGGGTAAATACCTCGAAGTAGAGATACTGAGTCATTGTTGAGGCATAATGCTTCTGTGTTGCGTTTTTAAATTATGTCACGAATAATGTCCCATGTTATAAAATCGCAGTATAGGAAAATATCAGGATTTATTGACTAATTTTCTACTTTTACACATAAGATAGAATCTAGTTTTTATTATTGCAAGTACAACTTCCAAGCAAATCCTTACATGTAAATGTTAATATATATTTCATTATACCCTTGGGATCAGTTTCTAAGTTGACGTACCACAGTAAAGAAGACAGATTTTTTTTTCGTTTACTTTTTTAGTAATGTTTACTGTATCCTTCTATAATACAGACAGGCATGTTCCTAAATGAATGAATCCTACCAAGTGTGGTGATACACACCAGTAGCCCCAGCACTCAAGGAGGTTGAGGCCAGAACAGCTCAAGCCTCAGGCCAGCTCTGTAACGTGAATCTCAAAACAGAAAGGTAAAACAGAACATGAAGTGAACCCTGGCTACCTTCCCTTCCCACAGTCCCATTCCACTGATCGACACCTTTGGTCATTCCCTGGGTGTTCTTAAACTTGTTCTCCATGTTTATACAATGTGTATCTATAGTTGGTTTGGGTTTGCTAATACGTGTGTATGTGTGTGTGTGTGTGTGTGTGTGTGTGTGTGTGTGTGTGTGCATATATATGTAAATCTGCAATGAATATATATATAACAGGTTTTTTTATAGTTTCACAGTCTCATAGAGTAGTCAATAGTCATAACTGACTTTTGATTCTTAAAATGTGGCTGGTCTGAAATGAGATGTATTACTGAAATAAAGTAGATATCATGGGCTGGAGAGGTGGCTCAGTGGTTAAGAGCACTGGTTGCTCTTCCAGACGACCCAGCTTCGATTCCCGGCACCCACATGGCAGCTCACAACTGTATGTGACTCCAGTTCCAGGGGACCTGACACCCTCACACCAATGCACATAAAATAATAAAATAAAATAAGAAACAGACATGACACTGTGAAGACTAAGTGTTAAAAATGCCAACCACCTCATTAATTTTATTCTCATTGCATATTTTAAAAATTCTTTGACATTTTGAATAAAATGACAAAAACTAATTTCAAAGCCCTACGAGATCGCTCAGCTGGTAAAAATCACTTGTGGCACAAAGCCTGACAACCCAGGTTCCATCCTCAGATGCCACTGTGGAAGGAGAGAAGCAACTGCTGAACACCCACAATAACAACAATGACAACAACAATAAGTTTTAAAATGATTTATTGGAGGTGGCAAGATGGCTCAGCAGTTAAGAGCTCTGCTGCCTTCCAGAAGACCTGGATTCAGTCCCCAGCATCCACATAGTGACCCACGACCCTTCAAACCTCCGGTTCCAAAGACCCTACACCTTCTTCTGACCTCCATGGGAACCAGACACACATGGGATGCACATTCACACGTACAGGCAAGATGCCCATAAATGAAAATCAAATGAATAAGTCATTTTTAAAAGGTGTTTTAAATTAATTTTCCTCATCCTTTTTTAGTGCTCCCTGACTTTATTCTATTGAACAAAGCTATTTTAAGGCTTGGCTGCTTTTAATCTTACTATGTCGTATGGGCATTTTCTTATTATCATGCAAAGAGATCAATTTTGTTTTTCGTTTTAGAGTCAGGGTCTTTCTAGGTAGCCTGAGCTGACCTTGAACACCCAATCCTCCCATCCCAACTTCCCAAATGCTGCAATTACAGGGATGAACCACAACACCCAGAAAGCTCTCTTTTGACGGCTACGCAGTGCTTGTTTGTTCTCTTCTTGTTGGACATGGGGAACCTTGCAGATTCTCTATTGCCAATAACACAGACAGAACATCCTGTACACCAGATCCTGGGAACGCTTACGCTTCCTGTGATCCGTGGGATGGTCCTCTGGAAGCAGAACCACATTCCAGAGGCTGACAGCTTTCCCTGTGATAGACAGAGAGCACCAAGAAGAGACTTCAAGGCTCCTCCGAGGCTCGGGCCCAGCTCCCGTCCTGTGCACACAAACAGGCTGTCAGCTTGGCAGCTGTCCCCACACTGATCCATGGGCAGTCCTCCCTCAGGCAACAGAGTTAGCTCCCCTTGCTTATAGTTCTCCGTGCACTCTTGTTTGGGCCCTATGCTATTCCCTTTTCGTCTTTAGGAACTCAGATACGTATTTTATTTTCAGAAACTGAAGGGTTTCCAGGTTATCCTTCTCAATATTTTCAGAAATGGGTGTCTCTCTTCTTACTTTTTTTTTTTTTTTAAAGCAGAGCCTCACTGTGCTGCCCTGGCTAGTCTGGAACTTGCCATGTAGACCAGGCTACCCTTGAACTCATAGAGATCTGCCTGCTCCTGACTCCCAAGTGCTGGGACCAAAACTTGGCTCTTCTTACTCATTTTAAAATTTGCTTTACCTTGTACTAAAGGTCTGTATATTCCTAAATCTGTTTATGGTGTGTCCTATTCTAGAATATTCTATATTAGAGTGTTAGTTTTTAAACAGTTCTTTTTTGTTTTTGAACATCTCAAGTGCCACAGGCTGGCCTCCAGATCACCACCCTCTGTCTCTGTTTTCCAGATTCTGGGATGAGCCACCACACCCTGATTCTACAGTTCTTTAGATACATTGACGGCCTATTTTCAGAAAGGTTAATGACTTTCTTATCCAGGGGCTTGGAAAGCTTTGGGAGTTGTTTTCTAAAACATTTCTCAAAATGATTGACAGGCGTGATAATATTAAGGCTGTTGGTTTTGCTCCAGTCATTTAATCAAAGACAGCCGCTGCCCCCATGTTCTCGCCCTCCTGTGTTTTAGGAAGCATCTGTGCCTGCCCATCGCCTGTCTCTGTAGAAATGACTCCCTTTTTTCTTGGATGAGCCCTTGGCTTAGGATATGGTTTGCAAAGCACAGAACAGCTGCTGTCAGGCCGGGCTGGCTTGGTTTCAGGTTTACAGATCAAAGAGCAGCAGGCAGCACAGGGTTTGGAAAATGGTCTTGCAAATACTGGCGCTGACGCAGAAACTGCAGGGCAGAGGGGCCATTCGGAGCTGGCCAGGGCAGCTGCATCATCAGGTCAATGCCACGGACACACCTTCAGCTGTGCTTGGGGAGCCAACATCAGCACTGAGGTCAGGAGGGAAACAGGCAGAGCAAACAGCTCTGGTACTACCTGCCTCTGTTAGCTAATGTTTTCCCTCAATAGAAAGCAGACCAGAGCCAGTCCTGAAGATACCTGATAAAACAGGATCAGATGAATGGGGAGGAGGTCCCCCCTATCAGTGGACTTGGAAAGGGGCACGGTGGAGATGAGGGAGGGAGGGAGGGACTGGGAGGGAATGAGGGATCGGGACACGGCTGGGATACAGAGTTAATAAAATGTAACTGATAAAAAAAATAAAAAATAAAAAATAAAAAAGAAAGCAGACCAGGTGGGGAGGGGTGTGTGAGCGAGAGGACCCAGAGCTATATAGGAGGTTTCTGTGACACCGAATAAACTGGACCTTGAGTCAAGGCCCAGAAAGCTTTGACACTCACAAGAGATTACATCAAACAGACACAATGAAGACTTACCATTGGAAAAAAACAAAACTACGGCCTGGGGTGTCTCAAAACTAAACAAATAATTAATTAGTTAATAAAAATCAACATTAAATAAAAACCAAATGACTTCCAGTGGACTTTTCTAAGTGTAAGCCATTGTTTTTGCCATGGGTCAATGATTTAGTTTGAGTTTTGTTGTTGTTTATTTTTGCAGTAGTTTCTGTTTTTCTTTGTTTTGTCTTTGAGATCCTCAAACTCACATTGTAGCCTCTGATGACCTTGATCATTCTGCCTGTAACCCCCAAGGTCTGGGTTTACAAGTGTAACTACGCCACCATGCCTGGCTTACAAAAACTGTTGTTGTTTTTGTTTTTTTGAGACAGGGTTTCTCTGTGCAGCCTTGGCTGTCCTGGACTAACTTGGTAGACCAGGCTGGTCTCTAACTCACATCGATCAGCCTGCCTTCGCCTCTCTGAGTGCTGGAATTATGGGCATGCGCCACCATGCCCGGCTACAAAAACACTTTTTAAATAATTCTACCACCTGGCATATTTCGGGAAGATGGCTCAGCGGTTAAGAGCATTTGTTTGATGTACCCACAGAGGACAGAGATTTGGTTTCCAGCACCAATGTCATTGGCTCACAGCCAACTGTAACTTCCATTCTGACACCATCCAAGGGCACCGGGCATGTGCGTGGTACACTCGCATACAGGCAGGCAAAACTCTCACACAGATAAAATAAAATAAATAAACCTTTAAACCTTCTTTAAATAAGAATTCTACCAGCTGGAGACGACGACCATCAATCCCTTCTGCCCATAATTAACATTTTGAAATGTATCGGGCTACTGTTCTAGGCATACATTCCATACCCTTACTCTCTCCGTTTGGTGTTCTTACGACTCTCTTTTATGACATTGTATGAGACATTTTTCTAAGGCTACGAACTTTTTTAATGGTCACCCGTGACCTCCAGGCCTTCGTTTTCTAAATCTGTTCCCACACCTTTCCTTCCTCTGCTGGTGTAGATTGGACAGCTGTCCCAAAAAGAGCACTGGTGGCTGAACAGGAGCCGAGTCAGCTCCCGTCAGTCCCCAAAAGTACAGCTTTCCTTCTCCTCAATCAAAGCGAAGTCCCAGAACTCATCAGTCTGAGATGGACTTCAAGCCTCCAAATCTGGCTCCAGATCTCACCACTGAAGTCTACTCCTCATGAGGAGGCTAAGTGGCCCAAGATACAGGTTTCTTCTCCCCTTGGAAGGCAGAATAGTAGAGCCCAGAGCAAGAGATAACCAGGGAAATCCTAAAGGAAATAATGAGCTGGGCTGGAGAGATGGCTCAGGGCACCAGCGGATCTCCCTAAAGACCAGGGTTCAATTCACAGCAACCACATCGTGGTTCACAACCATCTGCAACTCTGGCCCCAGGAGATCTGATGCCCTCCACTGGCCCCCTTGAGTGACGCACGCACGTAGTACCCAGCCATCGGTGCAAGCAAAGCACCCACACACATACAAAAATATATATATATTAAAGAAAAAAACTAACTAACTCTGAAGATCATGCAGAAAACATCCACCACCTTTCCCATCTCCTCACTAACTACGTGGTTATCTTTCTAGCTAGAATCATCATTAGCATCACTTGGTTTTTGGCTGCGTAGGAGCATATCTATTTTTCAGCTTCCTCAGTGGACTATAATCTTAGGTCTTTGTTCTCCCTCCCACGTGTCCTGCATTTCTTACATGGTGCTTTGTATAAGCCACAGTCAGGATAGGTACACCATTATGGCAATAATTAGCACATGAAAAAGAGGGAAAGTCATGATGGGATAAATGGTCAGCGCTGAACCGGTGTTTTGTTCATGGTTTGAAGGGATGGTGGGCTTCAGAAGGGCCACGCAGCCTTTAAAGTTTGTGGCTATTCTCTCTACTTCAGAGTTCTAAAGTTTAAAACAAAATAAAATCTTCATCTGTTTGCAGGCTGGGGTGCCTTCTGGGTACCTCGCTCAGGGAGTTTAGCAAATAACACCACCTTATTTGTTTGGTGTTTTGCATAACCAGGGCAGCCATGCCTCTTACTTCAGCCATTTGTCTCCAGGCTGGACTCGGTGTCCTTTTATCCTTTTATTTGTGGCTCTCTCTGCAATCCAGTCCTCACTCATCCTGAGCATTTTTCAGGAAATAAATTCACCATGACTGGGTTGACCAAGGAGAGTCGGGGGGTGGGGGTAGGGGGTGTAATTGTGAGGGTTCTGAATACAGGCCAGTTCATCTACGAGATTCCTCTAGGTACCCTGAGCTTCCATGTAAGAAATCCAGCACGCACTCTGGCCAGGAGTGCAGATCAAATCCTTGTTCAGCCGTTACCAGGGAAGCTTCCTCCTGCAGCAGACGGGAACGCGTGCAGACACCCACAGCCAGACAATACGCAAAGACTGAGAGACCTTGGCAAACTCAGCCCTGAAAAGAGGGTGTCTCTATCAAATCCGTCCCCTCAGGGCTCTGAGGAGAAGTGATAGAGTGTAAGAGCGAGAGGAGACGAGGACACCAAGAAAACAAATCAACAGGCCGTCTAAGTCAACAGCCTCGATGCACAGGGTAACTCACGGAGACTGAGGCAGCAGGCACAGGGCCTGCACGCACGTGTCTGCACCAGCTGATGTCCCGGAGCTGAAAGGGGAAGTGGCCACTCATGCGCCCCCATCACTGGAGGTTCCTTGTCCCATAGTGTAGTGCCAGGGCTATTTTTTTTTCAAGTCTATCTTATTCTTTTGTTTTATTTATTTTTTTTCTCTCCTTTTACCCTGCAGGTCCTTTACACATGTATTATGGCTTCCAGTTTACTGTTTTTGTAGGATTCCTAAGTGTGAACTACTAGGCCTCTGTGCTTGTGTTTGTCTCTTGTGCCTTTTCTTGTGTCCTTTTCCTTCTGTTTATTTCATCCTATTCCAGTGTATTAGATTTCGTTTTCTCATATTATATTATATTATTTATTATTGTCCCTTAGAAGCCTGTTTGTTTTCTAATGAGAGACAGAAAGGGGGGTGGATCTGGATGGAAGGGGGGGTGGGAAGAACCTGGGAAGAGTAGAGGGACGGCAAACCATAATCAGGATACGTTTTGTGAAAATAAAAAATAAAAAAAAAAGCTATTTTCAATAAAAGGGAAAAAAGATCCAATAAGATGAAAAATATAAAAGTAAAATAAAAATAAAAGAAACCCAGTGTGTTTTTTGCCAAAGAAGGGAACACATAATTGTTGGGGTGCTGAACAGGTAAAGAAGCCATCTTGGTTGGCCAAACCATCTGAGCCTGTTGTTGACACTGGACCAAGATGGCTGTGACAGCATGAGAACCCTCAAGTGAGGTCCATGTAATTATTCCCAGTCACCACTCAGATGCAGAAGAGGTCGCAGACAAATTCTGCCAGAACACACTCTCGGCTCCAAGATCGGTAAGTCCTGAAGCACACGCTTAGCCAAGAAGCATGGAATGTTCCAGAGCTTCGCTGCTGCCCTCCCCCAGTGAAGCGTCAGGGACACTCTTTCCCTACCCTGCCTGGTAACAAATGCCAGAGGTTATGCAAGTCAATAATCTTTACCCAGACTCCCTGCTGGAACCTTCAGAGGGGAGAGAACCATTGACGGGGCCAAACCACAGTGGGTTACCCAAGTAACTTGATGTCTGGGACATCAAGTTCCCTCCCACAGGACTATGAGCAAAGCAAAGCCAGAGGGAAGGCTCTGGGATCCCGTTATCCAAAGGATATTGGTTTTATCGGAGGAAAGTGGATTCCTAGTGCCTACTCATTGTCTACAGATGAAGGCGGGAGGATGAGACTGTATCTAATCAAGATTATGCCTAGCATAAAGACTAGCAACACATTTGTTGTCTTGGTTTGTTGTTTTGTTTTGTTTTTTTGTACAAAAAAAATGCTGTTTGGTGTGAAATGAATGCCAATTGTAAGGATTTTGAGGTTTTTTGTTGTGTTGTTGTTGTTTGTTTTGTTTTAGACAATGTCTGGCTGAGCTTTAAACTTCTAATTCTCCTGCCTCTACCACCTGGGTGCTGCCAGATCCAGTTTTATGCAGTACTGGGGGTCAAACTCAGGGCGTAATACATTCAAGGTAAGCATTCTACCAACCAAGTGACGCACGCTCCCAGCCCTGAGAAGTTTTTTAACTGAAGCAAGGTCTTGCAATGAACCTAGGCTAGCCTTGAACTTGCAATCCTCCAGCCTCAACCTCCTAAATGCTGGGATTAGAAATGTGGCACACCACACCTGGCTTCCGAGTTTTGACATCTGGGAGAATGGTTGTTTTAGAATCAGTAAAGTATGGTATTCATTTTACATATTCTACTTAGTCTCTCTTTACCCCTGTGAGAATGTTAATTCCATGAGAGCGAATACTTATCATTGTTTCGTGATGGAGCCTGGGTGTCTAGCTTAGAGCAGATGCTCAAAAACATAGCTGAATAAGTAAGTGATGATGACATAGCATAGTAAATCTTTGTGCAGCGCCTGTGTGCGACACTGTTCAAAGAGTTTGTGTTAACTCTTTAAATGATGTTGAGTATTTTATGAGAATGGGAATTTATTATAAATTGAAAGTAATGTTTTTCTATACTATCCAGAAGATAAAATGAAGCAACTGAAAAGAAAAAAAAGGGGGCAGGAAGAAGCACTGTCTTGTAACAATAAACTAAAAATTTAGAAATAATAATAATCAACAAATACTGATCAAGCATCTCTATGCCCTTCGAATAAGTATGTTACTTCATTTCTTCCCACCATGTGTTGGATACTATTATAAGCATATTTGAAAAATGTGGAAACCCAAGCATTGGAGGGTTAAATAACTTGCCAAAGGTCACACGGATACCGAGGAACAGACCCAAGGCCAAGGTGGTCTCCTTTTAGAGCTGTGTTGGAAGCAGTGGGGCTGTTCTGCCTCATAGGCATTAAATCACGAGGCCCTGTGTTTAAATAATTGTTACTTAAATCAATAGAGCAATGAGAATCATTAACTTTTATAACTGGAAATCCTCCGAGCCCCATATGATTAGGCTATTCAGCTGTCTGCCTGATAAATAAGAAGCAAAAGGAAACTAGAATCAGGAAAACACCAATCTCAACTACATGAAGACTTTCCTCCCACTCCAGTCATAATGGCATCATCAAGAAAGCCATAAGTGGGCTGGGAATGTTGGCTGAATAGTAAAAGTGCTAGCATACTTGAGGCAGAGAAAGAGAGACAGGCAGACAGGCAGACAGACAGGCACAGAGAAAGAGAAAGAGACAGAGAATATAAATATACAAGGGGAAATGAACCTTCATAGATTGCTGATAGGAACGTAAATTAATATAACCTCATGGAAATTAGTATAGATTCTAAAAATAGAATCACTCTGTGACCTAGATGTACCACTCATGGATGTGTCCAGGAAGGAACATACCAAAGAGCATACCGAAGAGATGCCTGCACATCTGTGTTTGCTGTACTCACAATAGCCAGACCATGCAATCAGCCTCAGTGTCCATCCACAGAGAAGTGAATAAAGAAAATGTGGTCCATATCTACAGTGGAGTCCTACTGAGCCACAGATCATGGAATGATGCTATTTTCAGGAAAATGGACGGAACATTGTACTAAGTAAAATACAACAGACTGAGGAAGACAAGAACCTCATACTTTCACTCGTGCAAAATCTAGATTTTAAAAAAAAGGAGAAAGGCGTGAAAGAAGGGTAGCTATCTGGGAAGAGGAAGGAGAAACATGGGACCACAGTGGAGAAAGAACAGCATCAAAGTCCATTGCATAGGGCTGGGGGCAGAGTACACACAAGGCCCTCGATTCAACAGCCAGTACCATAAACATACATTCATATTGTAAATATGACAATTTCACGATAAAAACCTGTTATCCTGCAAAATTCATACACGCTAATTTTTTGAGAAAAGCAAATCTCAGCTCTGGGAAAACTAAGACAAAATACAAGTTTGAGACCAGAATAGGGCTGTATAGCAAGACTGTATCAAAAAAAAAAAAAAAAAGTAAGTCAGGAATGGTGGCATACTTCTTTAATCTCTCCACTCAAGAGGTACAGTCGGATGATCCTCGTGAGTTTGAGATCAACCTGTTATACAAAGTCCCAGGCCAGCCAAGGCTGCATAGACATACCCTGTCTCAAATAAAAAATAAATAAAAACGAAATGGAAGGCGGGCCCTCCCTTCCACAGTTGGCTCCGCTCTGTGGAAGGCTGGGAACGGATGTGCACGGCAGGTGCTCCACATGCGCAGGAGAGGCTGGTGGATCAATAGTCACCTGGTACAGAGGTCTGTAGGGAGTTCAGGATGGGCCCGGAAAGACCAGAAGTAGCTTCATCTACCCCTGAGCTGGAACGCGAAGGAGGAATCTCCGTTTGCCAAGTGGACTGGCAGGGGAGAAATGCTGCCCAGGAGACCTCCTGCCCTCCAGACCCAAACTGGCTCCATGCACTCCCCTAGATATCCAAAAGAGTTTTCAGTCCCTTGGAACAAAAGATCAGCTCTACCTCCCTACCTCTGCCAGAGCAAATATTGGGAAATGACCGTGTGGGTGACTTCACTATTGCACTTGATTGCATGTCTCATAGCGATGGATCCACTCCCCTCACCTGCCCCACCTCGCCCACTGCAAATGGGCATCAGGGGGCTGAGGCAAGCCCTAAGCCCTGGGGAATGAAAGGGGAAATAATTAGGGGCTCCCTGGGACACAGTTCCCTGGGCAGAGCACACACAGACAATGGCAGAATGCTGCCTGATGTCAGAGCATTTGCCAGGAACTCCAAGGAACGGGTATACCAGTTATCCTGGGGTTGACCCATCTCTCCTCTAAAAAACGCTAAAGTAATGATTCTAGGAACACATACACAAACACAGATCAGTGCTTTCTCAAGAAATTGTATTTGTGATCCATCTACCAAAATAACCCATACATTTTATTTTTAGAAGTTACTGATTTTTTTGCTGCTGTGTTTATTCAACTGCCAATACGCGTCAGTGAGTCCCAACATGAAAATTATTAACTGTGATGCTTAGGGGTCTTGTAAATATTTGATCGTTGTTCCTAACTTGTGGTTTTACCAAAGTGCGTACTAAGAGTGGAAGTCTGTTTCATTTCATGTTTGTGCATTTCTGAGGTCAAGGATCATATTTATTTAACTTGTTTTATATGATGTTAGAGAGTGTCATGTACAAGAAAATTCTGTTGACTCAAGAGGTAGATGTTTCTCTCCTAGAAAGGATTAAAATGCAAACGTATCACCCATCATTTTTTAAATCAAAAAACAAATACATAATAATGTTGCAATGTTGACTTACAAGTGTCAAATAAGCCAACCAAAATATACAGCCTTATTAAGAATGGTATTTTGGACAAGCTCACATATTTTCCCTTCTGGAAAGGCAACTCTCCCCTAGAGAAAGGATTTGAACCTGATATGGAAGTCCCTAAAGAAATTTAAGAAATTTCCAGCACAGGGCTGGAGAGATAGATCAGTCAGTAAAACATTTGACTTGCAAGCATAAGGACCTGAGTTCAACCCCAGAGCACAGAGTTAAAAAGACAAAAACAAAAAACACTGGACATGGTGGTGTGGGAGGCAGAGAGGGTGATGCCAGCACTGGAAAGGCAGAGACAGGATGGTATCTGGATTCACTGGCCAGTCAGCCGGCCTCCTGTGCTGCTTCTGGGCCAAAACAGATGATATCAATAACAACAAGAGTAGATGGCCCAAATAGTGACATCTGGAGTTCTCCTCTGGCCTCCAGGGGCACACACCTGCACATGTACCTGCACATGTATGAACATGCAGGGCACACACCTACACATGTACCTGTACATGTATGAACATGCACATACAAAGAGAAAAGTTTCCAACAGGGCTGTGGCACTTTTTAGCCTGCAATTGTCCTTTCTCGCGACTTTGCCTCATCTTTGGTACAACTGTTTTCATCTTTTCATAATTGAGAAATAAGCATACATTGCATTAGGTCAATTTAATTTTTTTTATATACCTTCTTTCTTTAGCCTCCTGTGTAAAACATGGGGGACTCAAGATATAAAGTGAAAAGAAGAAATAGAAATGACATCTGATACTAACAACCACAATTTAAAATATTTTAAGTATATTAAACCACGTATATTTTTACAACTACCCTATAAAGTCAGTCCTACCACTGTGCTCATTTTTACTGAAGAAAAAAAATTTTCATAGAAGGAAAATTAGGTCCAGAATAATTAATTATTCTCAGATGCCCAAATCAGATACACACACACAAAAAAAAAAATACAAACCCAAATTACATATTAAAAAAGGAATAAGCAGCCAAAATTCTAAATCACACAAAACTCACTCTAAGTTATTTGGCTGATGTATTTTCATATGCCCTGCATTTTTGGTAAAGAAGAAGAGAAGAAGAAGAAGAAAACAAAGAAGAGGAAGAAGAAGAAGAAGAAGAAGAAGAAGAAGAAGAAGAAGAAGAAGAAGAAGAAGAAGAAGAAGGAACTCCCGAACCCCCTGGGGCCTCTGATGAGAACTGAGCTCCTTCTCCAGCCTCTTCTAATCTTCCAGTTCTTACAACTGCTTTCTTCATACCTGATGGCTCAAGAGGAGCTTACAGGAACATTGCAGAAGAAGAAGCAGGAAGACTGTAAGAGCCCAGGGGTGGAGGAAGACTTGTGAAAATGTGTCTTCAGGACATGACAGGGCTGTTGCACTCATGAACTCACAGCATCTGTCATTGTCTGCACAATACCTACACAAGATCAAGCTGGGCAACATTCCAGCATGGATGAGGAAGGGTTCACAGGGCCCCACCACTAGCTGAGAGCAATTGGCCATTGATGCTACTGGAGAAAAGACAGTTTTCTTCGGGGCTGTGGCCTGTCCAGCATTGCCTGTGCACCAGTGAATGGCCCTATAGTCATGCATAAATAGGCAACACTAACTGGACTCAGCAGCTTATAAATAAAAAATAAATAAACAAGAGCATATAGCATTTGAGGGGAGGAGTACTGGAGGAGTACAAGGAGTTTTAACGGGAAGTTTTATAGGAAAGTAAATATCAAAATACATCGTATAACATGAAATTCACAAAGAGTAGTCAAATAAATTTTTAAAATGTAAAGTTGCTCTCCCTAACATATCCCTATTTTTTAAGCCCTCTAGCATTAGCTAATGTAACAGTCTCCACTGTGAAGAAGCAATGAAGTTGGTTCTTACTTCTAAGTCACACGTAGTCAGGAGAAAGTGTTCATGACAGTAGTAGCCTGGGAGAGATTTTTCCAAGCCATGATTCAGTGGCTCAGCCCCTCTAGAGTGATGTTTATTTGTTATTTTGGAGTAGCTCTGACCAAGGTACCTAGAGAACTTCAAGGGGAAGAGTTTATTTTGCTCGTGGTTTCAGAAGGTTCAGTCCAAGGTTGCTTGGCCCCATGCATTTGGGCAGAATGTTATGAAAGCAAGAGTGTTGTGGCAAAGGTTCTTTACCTCATGATGAGGGAAATAAAGAGGGAGAAGGTAATTGGGAACCCTTACATACCTCCTTCCTGCAGCCTCCTGAATTTTCCAGAGCCTCTCACAGAAGTACCATGGCCTGGAGATCCTGTACCCACTTCTTAACCACGTGGCAGACATTTCATAGTCAGCTCATGATGCTGCGGTCCCTCCATTTCTCAATAAGTGGTCTCAGTGATGTCCCGGTCTGGAGGAAGTGGAGACCAAGAAGACAGAGAGGAAATAGAAAGAAGGCAAAACCATTTGCTTTTATGAGACAGTGCCGTATTATGGTTTTCAGGGTGGCCTTGAACTCCTGTGTTCCCACGTAGGTGGGACTGGCTACAAGGGCATACCCCTGCACCCAACTAACAGTTTCCTTTCCTTCTGAAGTATTTGCTTTGATGTTTCTTGTAAGACAAAATTGCTAGCAAAAAACAAACAAACAAACAAACAAAAAAAAAAACCCAAAAAACCTTAATCATTAGGTACGTTAATACCTGCCTGTAATTACAGAGGCAGAAGTATCATGAGTTCAAAGCCAGACTGGGCTATGTAGCCAGATCTTTCCAAAATGGATGAGGATGGGTGGGGAGGCTTTATCTAAAAAGTATTTTCATCTTTGAAAACTAGTTTTGCTAGGTAGAATTTATGCTCCTGCTTGGCTTTTTTTTTTTTTTTTTTTTTTTTAGTATTCCCAATATGGCACCCAGTTTCTTGTGACTTTCATTGTTCCAAGTGAGAAGGCTGCTGTTGGTTTTATTGCTGTTCCTTTCACTTTATACGCCATTTTCCTTTAGAACTTTCAAGATTTCTCTCATTAGTTTTGGTCTTCAACAGCTTGACCACGATGTGTCTAGGTCTTATTTAACATTTGATTGTGTAGATTAATGTTGCCCATCAGATTTGAGATTGCTTCAAACCTCTTTTGTCAAAAATTTCCTCTCTCTTTCTCCCCTCTATGACTCTTTTGGATGTGCCAAAATTTCTTATTGATCCAAGGACAAATAGCTAGCTGCCTCTGAGCATGGCTTCTAAGACCACCAATTGCACACAGGCTCACCAAGGCTCACTATCTGTCTCATTTCCCAACATCCCTGTCAAATTCTGACTAATTCTGTTGATCTGTTTCCCACTCTGGCCCTCAGGACAACTAACATGGGCCTCTTCACATTTGTTTCTAAGATCACGACTAATCTTTCTCACATTCCTATGCTCTGTTCTAAACTACATGCCCCTCTAGCAGGGAAGGCAATGATTTTCTAGTGTGCCCACTCTGATGAAATTGTCAAGCAAGGATGAAGAGATGAGAAGAGCCCCAGTAAGGCCACCACGACCTCTCCCTGAACACTCCTGAGGTTTTAGTAGTTTTCTTTCCCAGGAGTACCACAACAAAGCATCCAAAACTCAGCAGCTTAAACAATATAAAAACATCATCCCTGGCCCATGTGAGGTGTGCAAAGTCAAAGTGTCAGCCTTGG
Organism: Meriones unguiculatus; assembly: GCF_030254825.1. Taxonomy (NCBI): domain Eukaryota; kingdom Metazoa; phylum Chordata; class Mammalia; order Rodentia; family Muridae; genus Meriones; species Meriones unguiculatus. The sequence goes on from NC_083358.1 coordinate 17,999,130, forward strand.
TTCCTTCTGGAGAAAGAGAAAAGGCCTAATCTGTACCTCTCTCCAGCTTCTGCCACTGGCATCTTTGATGATCTTCGGTATGGACCTGCATCATCTTGACCTCTGCCTTCATCTTATCATGGAGTTCTTACTGGGTCCAGAGTTCCTCTTTTTTGTAAGGACTGTCGGTCCTTATAATGCAGATTAGATTTATGACTGCATGTTCTTCAGTAATATCTCTTCTCAACTAGCTACAACCTATTTCCAAATAAAGTCACACTCTGAGGTGCAGGTTGCTGAGGCTCCAGCATGGAAGTTTGAGAAGATACAATTTAGCTCATACTCAGTAGCAAACAGCAGTGTTAATTTGATGAAATAGGAAAAAACCAGAGAATCCCTCCAGTTCTAGGGTCTGTTAACCTTGAACATACTGGCTCAGTTTCCTTATTCATAAAACTGGGAGATGTCTGAAAATACCATCTCACCTAATATGACCTTAAAATACCACTGCTTAGAAAGATGTAAGGCACAGTTTTCAAGTCTTAGCCTCAAAAGGTATCTCTAGATTCTTGTCTTTAAAAAGAAACATCTCAGGCTGACAAGGTGGCTCAGCAGGTACAGGAACTGACCACCAACTCTGACAGCCTGGGTTCAACCCTTGAGAATCACGTAATGGAAAGAAAGAACTGACCACCACAAGTGGTCCTCCGACCTCCACAGTTGTGTCACAGTGTGCGCAGTCACGAGAGTTAGGTGGATAGATGGATGGATGGACTGATAGATGATAGAAGACAGTCAGATAGATAGATAGATAGAGAGAGAGAGAATAGATAGATGATAGAGAGAAATGATTGATAGATAGATAGATAGATATAGAGATAATAGATAAAGATAATAGATGATAGACATGATAGATAGATACAGACGGATAGATAGCTATAATAGAGAGATGATAAACAGATGATAGCTAGACAGACAGATAGATGATAGATAGACAGAGATAGCTAGATAGATGATAGATAGACAGATAGATATAATAGATAAAGATAATAGATGATAGATAATAGATAGATATAGATGATAGACGATAAAAAGCAAGCTAGGTAGATGATATGTAGATAGATGATAGAGATAATAGATAGATGATAGATAGATAGATAGATAGATAGATAGATAGATAGATAGATAGATAAACTTCTTTTAAAGGAAAGGCATCTTGCTGGCGGGGTGTTGTTTTAATATGTACCCCAATGACTCACATGCTAGAAATCTGGTCTCCTATGTGGTGGTGCTGAGGGGGTGGAGCCATTAAGAGGTGAGGCCTAGTGCGAGGCTATAAGGTCACCACTCTCAGAGAATTGTGAGTTCTCACAGGAGCATATGAGGCCTTGCTCCTTCCATGGGTGCTCATTTCCACTTCCGCTTCTTTGCCATGTGTTCCTGTTGCTGGAGAGGGAAAGGCTCAACAGAGCTGGCTCCAGGTTTGCTGGACTTTTGAGCCACCGGAATTGTGAGCCAAATAAGTTTTGGGTTTTATGTTTTGTTTTGAAATATTGCCTGGTTTAAGGCTTTGGTGCAGCCAACTAAGACAGGCCTTTGCTAGGACTGAAGTCTAAGGAGTTTCCGCACAGAAGAAGCAGGGTCCCCAGGTCTGATTTGCCAGATGGTCCGTCCTCACACCTGTGCCATGGTGACCCTGGCTTGGGCCTGGGAGTTTCGAAACGCTCTGCATTTGCAGTTGCCTTCTCCGTGAGTGGGAGGAACTGCCAAGCATAGATTTACTTTTAAAAATTAATTTGGTTTTGCAAAGTTCGCCACATCCTAAGATAACATTGCCCTCTCTGAGGCTGAGGTAAGGGAGGGCCGATGGCCACTGGGCACAGAAAGAGCTGGAGATGAGAACCCGTGAAAAACACCCCAAGGGCTCTTTTCAGGAAATTATAAACCTTTTTTTTTCCACCTTGCATCAGCTGGAAGCCATTTCATCATAGCAAGTCACAGATACAGAGAATTTAGAAAATTAATATTTAGAGTAAGGAGTGGCAGATTGATTGAATGGTCTTTTATGGGTGGTTTCAATTTCTCCTCCAGCTTTCTCTGTTTTCAGAGATGTCTACTGTAAGGTTGCTGGTAAGCCAAAACGATGATAAAACATTGGTCTGTGTGTGTGGCTGAGTGTGTCTGGCTGACATGCCTGTGTGTGTCTACAGAGTGCCGGGCCGGAGGCTGATGCTGGATGTCTCGCTCCGTCTCTCCCTACCTCGTTTCGAGACGGGGTCTCTCACCGAAGCTGGAGTCACCAATCTTGTGAACCGTAAAAACCCCAGGGATTTTCTTATCTCTCCTCCCCAGTGCTCCTTCTAGAGAGCCTGTGGCACCATGCCAGGCTTTTTAAATGTGGGTTTGGGGGATCAAACTTGGGTCCTCCTGCTTGCAAGGCAGCAGTTTACCCACTCAGCTATTTCCCCAGCCCATAATATTAGTCTCTAGACAAACAAGAGCTGGCGAGATCACCGAAAGGTTAAAGCCCCTTGTTGCTGCGCCTGACGACCTGAGTTCAACCCCCGGGACCCACATGAAGGAAGAAGAGTACAGTGGCCTGGAAGTTGACCTCTGAACTCCACGGCTGCACTGTGGCCCACACGCATATACATACACACACACTAAATACGTATAATTTAAAAACTAAAATAAATAAAAGACAAGTACGTAAGCTGCTCAGTACGTATTTATTAAGCCTTTACTGGTGCTGAGCCCGCATAGAAATGGACACAGTGGGCAGTCCCGTGGCGCTTCTGCGGGAGCCGGTGACGTTATTAGATGGGGGGAGGGGGGTTGTACCTCTGTGTCAAAGTTTAAGCAGTTTGTTTTGTATTTTCAAGACGGGGTTTCTCTGGGTAGCCCTGGCTGTCCTGGACTCGCTCTGTGGACCAGGCTGTCCTGGAACTCACAGCCATCCGCCGGCCTCTGCCCCCTGAGTCACTGGGAATACAGGTGTGGATCACTGTGTCCCGCTGAGCAGGTTTTAATTGTTTGTTTATTTACTGTGTGTGTGCGCGCTCGTAGAGGTCAGAGGACAACTTAGAGAAGCCGGTTCTCGCGTCCCACCGCGTGGGACCCGGGAATTAAACTCAGATCCTCAGGCTTTACCTGCTGAGTGGCTTTACCTGCTGAGCCATCTCACGGGCCCTGAATTCCCTTATCCTGGATGTGTGTTATCTTAATTCGCACTGACAGTTCGTGGTCACCTTTTGCTCACCTTTCCTAAAAGCGTCTGCGACCGAATTCAGTCTCCTTGCTTGTTTATCGCCTTGGTTCAGAGGAGGAAAGGGAATCGCGGAGGGTCTATACCTCACTCAGACCTGCCCGGCATCTAGTGGTAGGAGCTGGAATTGCAAATTTTCCCTCTACCGCTCCTAGCCTGTTTCAAGCGATTGCACTATTCCCTGAGCCTGTGGCGGGGTATCTGAGGATGCGGGGCTCTGACCCAGGGTCAGGTTTTTCTTCAACATTTCACTCCGCCGCTTACTCACCGCTCCTTCCTCAACGGCTCCCAAGCCCACATTCTCCATCCCCAGGGCCAGAGTTTGGGTTAGGGCTTGCTCTCCCTCCAGATAATTCTGGAATTGTTTTCCTATCACAGCACTTCCCTCGTTAACAGTCCTGTCTGGGGCCAGTGAGAGGGCTCAGGCGCTTGCTGCACAGATCTGCCGACCTGAGTTCGGTCCCCCGCAGGGACCCACCGTGCATGGAGAGACCCTCCACCCAAAAGTTGTCCTCTGACCTCCACACAAGCACATCGGTGCCTGCGCACCGTCACACACAGCACGAGGAATAAAAGCAAAAATAATTAATACATTTAAGAAGTTCTAAAGCCGCTTCCAATGACCCCACGAAGCCTCCAGACTCAAGCCTGACCAGCAAGCCCATATGCAAACGTTTACTCGTGAATGAAATGCATGCACCTCTACACGAGAAGGTCATTTACACCGTTAATTAGAGTCAGAAAAAGAGAAAAACAAACAAACAAAAAAAAAAAAACAACGAACGGTGTTCACAGATGGAGTTAAAGTGCTAACGTGTTTCCCCCTGTGCCACAGCGAAGGTCGTGGCACTGTTTGGAGACAATGGGCCACGGCAGTGCCATCGCAAATGCCCAGCCATCCAAGGTTTTTTATAGGACACGGCCCCTGTCCATCTTTTTGCTCTCCTTTTCTTTCACTCTTGTCCTTACTCTCGTCCTTGCTCCCGCCACGATGTTTCAGGTGGAAGCATTTGTACCTCCAGTCCTCCCGGCTTCCTATTCGTCGGTTCTCCTTATCTCCAACGTTCTTCCCTGCCTTGGCTTCCCCAACCCCACGGATTCCTATCTACTCAAAGCCTTTCTTAGCCGCCGTCCTGCTCTGGGAGCTGCTTTGGGTTAGCTGTGTCTGCACCGCCCATCTTTTCCGTCTCAGCCTTTCCTAGCTGCCCTCTGCTGCGTCTGCAAGCTCTGGGGGCAGGGCTGTCTTAATCCATGTCATAGCCATGGCCACTGTGTGCAGTAAACACGAACAAGAGCCAGAAGAGGGGCGAATAATGCAGCGGCATATACATGCTGATCTCCAGGCTTAGCCCAGTCTCTTTCCTGTTCCTGTGACCAAAGCAGCCTAAAAAGGAGAAAGGGTCTGTTTCACGCGTTTAGTCCCATGAGGGAGTGCCATCACTTGATTTGCAAGCTTGGTAGCAAAGAGTTTGGGTGACTTCCCAAGCTCACCCAGGTACTAGATGAAGGTCAGGAAACTGCGAGTTTGAAAGTTCTGGTGTCCCGAGCGGACTGTATTCCGGCAGAGTCTGAGCCTGCACTGCCCTCTGCTGGTCAGTTCTGCCTCCTGCAGCAGTCCACCCTTCTAAGGCCCCTAAACCCTTTCCTGACAACAGGGCTTGACAGCAAGCAAAGGATGCTCTAAGGAGAAAAGAGCCAGAGGATATCCGAAGACCGGAGAACCCCCCTTGTGGCTCAGCGAAACCGCTCAAAGAATCTACTTGGAAAAATTAACTCTTTGCCTATGAATGTCATAGAAGGCACGAAATTAAAAACACCCGTTTTTAAAAAGAATTCAAGTATTTGGATCCTCCTTGCTCTGAGTGCTCCTGTAGGGTGGAAAAAGTGCAAGGTGTATTTCTTGCTATACTTTCAAAATGGCCTGCAGAAGGATCATGCATTAGGAACGAGGCCTCCAGTGTGATGACGGAACCCAAGAGACGCAGCACAAAGGAAGGGAATAAGGTTCCGGCCCACTGGATAGATTGGTAGAGGTGTAAAGATATGTTATGGGGGGGGGAGGGAGCTTTTCTATTCACCCACACAGAGAGACTTAGTAGATGTATTAATAAGCTTTAGGCACCATAATGGGGCAGACATCTATGTATGCTAACCTTCTATGCTGGTCTTGCTATTCCTCAGCCACACGCACTGAGTTACTTGCCCCGCTGGTCCTGCCTGGGCTTGTTCTTAATCTCCACCTCTTCCTCTCCTGCCTCTTCTTCTTTCCCCTTTTCTCCCTCATCGTCCCTACCTGAGACCCCAAGACTGGGAACGGAAGCTCCCGCTACCTGTCTCCACTGCCCAGTCATTGGCTGTCCAGCTTTTTTATTAACCGTTCAGAGATAATTGGAGGAAGTTTACACAACATTAATCGATGTACATGACAATGCCCGTGTTCAGAGTGCAACCAGCTCTCGGAGCACAGAATCCAGCATCTGAATACACAGAACAGCAGACCAGCCCCCAACGTGGAGGTCTCAGGGAGATGGATTAGTCCCCACAGCAGCAGGCCGCTGTGGAAAGAGCATGCCTGTCTTCCCTCTCCCGTCCCTTCCGTTTCATGCTTCACTGGGCAGATGCCAGCACTGCACTCTTAAACCTTCAGAACTGTGATCTAAACGATTCTGTCTTCTTCACGAGGTTCCAAGCTTTGGGATTTTGTCATAGCTACACAGAATGGACCGTGACACAAAACCCGCACACTGCTTCTTTTTTTATAATTATTCGCGTGTTCTATGTAGATGAACGTGTCTGCTTCCCCCTTCTGGACATGGTGAAGAGACCTTCAGATGGAACTGGTCACGGTGGTTCACACCTTTGACCCCGAACCGGGAGGCAGAGGCAGGTCGATCTCTGTCGTTCCCGGACAGCCAGGGCTAGGTAGAAAAACCTTTTGTCAAAAACAAACAAACAAACAAAAAAAAAAGAATCAGATGGAGAGCATAGAGGAAGACATTCCAACATTGACTGTTGTCTTCCACATCCTCACACCTTGGTACAGGTACACACGCAAGTACGTGCATTCGTGTGTGTGTGTGTGTGTGTGTGTGTGTGTGTGTGTGTATGCACACACACAAATAAAAAATATCTTTAAGTTAAAAATGCAGATACCTAGGCCTTACCCAAAAGTTAACTCAGAGCCACCAGGAGACACTTCTCAGAACTAGCCTCAGAGACAAGCCCCCTGGCCCAACAGCTTAGAGCACTGAATACTCTGCTTTCCTGGCAGAAGCCAGGCCTTCCCACTCAGGCTTCAGTGAGAAAAAGTGCCAGGCAGCGGACAACCTGTGGTTGCATGAAGTGTATCTTTTTACTGACTTTGAGCTCTTTTAACAACTCAGTAAATTGTAGGTAACTGATAGCAATGCAAAGCAAAGCAAAAAAAAAAAAAAAATGTTCTTGTCTATAGACACATAATTACATGTGGCTTTTAAAAAAATTTTTTTTCCCTTTTGGGGAAAAACATTTGTGTGTTCACTTTATTTCATTATCCCCAATGGCCTATAAATGAGCCTGTTCTGCCTAGTCTTTTAAAAAAATTGTCACTGTGTAGTTTTGGCTGGCCTGGAACTTGATACATAGACCAGGCTAGCCATGAGCTAGGGTTAGGGGTGTACATCACTACAACTGGGGTTCACAGTTTTTTAGGGCTTGTTGTTACATGTGCCTAGTTCCCTAAGTGACTACTGAATTAAATAAAATTGTGAGCAGAAGTTCTTTTTTTTTTCTTTCTTTAAAAAAAAAATTATCTTGAACATACCAATGGCGAGTCCTTTCTCTTTTCTCTTAAGCTCTGTGTCTCCTCAGAGAATTTTTTCAGAAAAGAATTCCTTCACCTAACGTCTGACCAGAAGCTCCTGGAAAACCGAGGAATAACCAGAGGTGCTATATATTCTATTCCATTCTTCGTGTTTGTGTGTGTGTGTGTGTGTGTGTGTGTGTTGCCTGCACGTAGGTTTGTGTGCCACGTGGCCACGGGAGTGCCTGGTGCCCACAGGGGCGTCAAATCCCCTGGGACTGGAGTCAAAGGCGGTTGTGGGCTACGTGCCAGTGCAGGAGGTTGAACCCGGGTCCTCTGGAAAACCCGCCAGCGCTCTCAACCCCGGGGTCACCTCTCCAGCCCCGGGGCTATAATTTTAATCAAGACAAAGGAGATGGCACAATGGTTCATCACCTTCCCTTCCACAATAAAGTATCATAAACTAAAAGTGAGGAAACCCCTTCGGTGTATACTGGTTCTTCACTCTCGGCTCTATTGCTTCTTTGCCTGTGTGGCTGACAGTTCATGACAATTTCCACACACTAGGATTGTTTGTTTTACTTTTTTTTTTGCTTGTTTGTTTTTGGTTTTTTTTTTCAAGACAGGGTTTCTCTGTGTAGCCTTTGCTGTCCTGGACTCTTTGAAGACCAGGCTGGCCTCAAACTCACATTGATCCACCTGCCTCTGCCTCTCTGAATGCTGGGACTAAAGGTGTGTGCCACCAGCGCCCAGTGAAAAGTTTTTCACTTTTACCTACCATGGTGAGGGCTGAAGAGGCAGGGGATGTCACACCTGTGGGGAGACGAGTCAGAGCGGGTCTCCAAGCAAGCACTTCCTCAGAACCCCATCACCCTGAAAAGCATGAAGTATAGACCACTCTGACCCCTCCCAATGTGTAACTAGCAGAGACCACGAGCTGGAATTACACGTGTGCTCAACTGGTGATATGAGGCATAGGTTTTAAACTCTTGAGTCAGGGGCTGGTGTGGGGAATGTTTCAGTGTCTTTACATACTCAGTTGTGTTATGTAAACGTGTTTTTGTTTTAATCCTAGGTGTGGAAGATGTTGCTCCTCCAGATTGTCCACAGCAGCAGGCTACTTGCCTCAGGCGGGCTCTGAGAGGAGTTCTGTGCCAGCTGCAGATAGTTTAATTCTGGGGACTCTTGAGAGGGATATAAATGCCAAAGGGAAAAAAGAGCCAGGAGAGAGACAGAGAGCTCCAGAGAAGGAGGCTGCTGGTGCTGCCCCCTGCTGCTCCTGGTTGTTGTTGATGCAGTTTGAGGAGAAGCATTTGGAGATAGCCTGAAACAAAGATTGAACTTGCCCCTGGAAACCCAACCACTCTAACCAGCAGGAAGTAGCCAAAGAGAACTACGCCCCAACTCCTCATTAGCGTTTTCTGTCTCCTACCTGGTGTTGGAGTGTTGGAAGGGATTGGAGTGGAGAAGGGAGAAAGGAACGCCAATAAAATAAAATAGATTTTAAAATAGCTGCAACAGGAGAAAAGGGGATTTCAGAGATTAATGTTCTTCATGATGGTGTTAGAGCTTTGGATGGCTGCAGGGGTGAGGAAGGGTGGTCAGCTGGAGCTTGTGAGGCTCCAGCTCTGCATCTTGTAGCCTCAAGGTGACATTGGTAGAACTTAGGAGCCTCTGCAGAAGTGGCCAGGAGGCCAGTTCATAACATTCTCAAACCAGAGAGGCTGCCCAGATGAGCCAGAGACAGTTACGACTCTTCTGGGGATCACAAAGACTTCTTTCTGGCTGCCCCCAACACCCATCCTTCATAGATGGAAACCCCAAAGGGCTCATACTTCCAGCTGCCATGAGAACTGAAATGCCAAGACGGCCCTATACTTAAAGCTCAGGAAAGACTCTGCCTGCTGCCATGACAGTTCCTTAGAACCCACGCCAGGGGACATCTCTCTGCCAGGCTGGAGCATGTGTTCAGTCTCAGGCATCATGCTGAGGGGATATCACCAGACACAACTGTGGGAAGATGATGGAGAGACGGGGGATGTGAATCTCCTCCCCGCCAGACTCACATCCTGGAGACAGGAGTCAGAGCGGGTCTCCAAGCAGGAACGTCCTCAGAATCCCATCACCCTCAAAACACAATCGAAAAATCACTCCCTGAGTCACTGGTGCCTCAGTTTACACAGAGCAGAGCCCTCCTATTAATTTTCTAGCGCTGCCTTTCCATGTTCTTGTCTAGTCTCTGCACACACTCTCTGTCCAAGGGGGCTTCCCTGAGACAGCCCCTACACCCTCCGAGTCAGGTCTTCCTGCACACTTGCCGACAGCTCTACCAGGCCAGTTTTTGGGTTGGTTTCTTTTGGGTTTTGTTTTTATTTGTTTGGTTTTGCTTATTTTTTTGTTTTGTTTCGTTAGCTTTTCGAAACTGGGTTTCTAAATGTAGCCCTAGCTGTTCTGGACTCACTTTGTAGAGCAGGCTGGCCTCGAACCTCACAGAGATCCACCTTCCTCTGCCTCCCAAGTGCTGGGATCAAAGGTGTAAACCACCACACCCTGTCCCTTTTTCTGGATTTTTAAAATGTCCTTACTTGGCAAAACTAAAGGCTGACAATTATGACTAGAATAGTTCTTCTTTCTTTTCTTTTCTTCCTTTTTCTTTTTAAGTGTTTTACAAATTCGACGCCACTCTAACAGATGAGCTGGCAACATAACTTCTTTGAGAAGGGAGAGGAACAGTGCATGAGAAGCTGGATGGCTGGATAGATGGATGTATGGATGGGGAGGTATGTGGACGGATGGGTAGGTGGATGGCTGAGAAGAAAGATGGAGAATTGAATAGTACTCTCTGGCGAAGCAAGCCTAGGAAGCTTTGTAAGTTGATTGACAGGAAATCACCACTGCTGGCTTCATTGGGGTAATACGTCACAGCAGCCAGGGGTGGCGTCACCCACCCAAGTTTAGAGCAGCAAGGTTACCAACTCCTCCCGGGGTTGAGCTCTCTACCAGAAGGCACAAATCCATGCCCAGGGGCACGGAACTGTCTTAGTGGGTTTACTGATCTTAGTTTGGGCCTGGGGGATGTAGCTCAGCGGACGCACACTCACCTAGACATGCAAGGTCCAGGGATTAAAACCCAGTACAAGGAAAGTAAACCTGTAAACGACAGGTCTGGCGTCCTGACGTCTTTATGTAAGAGACAGTGTTTAAGGATTGAACTGATTTTGGCTGCATCCCTTCCCCTGGTCAGCACTTTGGGCAAGAACCCGCCTCCCACCCCCTACCCCCAACCCCGATCCTTCTGCTGGTGCCGCGACCGCCCCCTGGCGGCTGGGGGCAGGTGCGACCACTCAGGACAGCGCGAAGGCAAGTGCGCGTGCGCGCAGGTGAGCTGCCGCCACCCGGTCCCTGAGGTTAGCCACCTGCCTGGGGAACTTGTGGTTGGTTGTTGCCCTCGGGTCGTTTCCGGGCGGGGACAGGAACCGGGCCATGGAGGATACTTCGGGGACTCGCGAGGCCCGGCCCCGTCCGAGAGAGAGAGACCGGGAGCGGAGCTCGCACCCCGACAGAGACCGCCACGTCGAGCGGCCGCGGGACCGAGGTGGGGACAGGCACAGGGAGAGGAACGGTGACGTCAGAGGAGACGGGGACCGGAGGACGGACCGAGACCCGCGCCGGGACAGACACGGGGACGCGGGCCATCGCGCGGCTGCACAGAGAGCCCGGGACAAGTCCGGCCAAAGCCGTGGGCGGCCCGAGCCCTGGGTGCCGGGTTGGGACTCAGCCCCGACCCCGGGGCCCGCACCGTGGGGAGCCCCGGGACCGCCGCGGAAGCAGGGCCTCGGGCGCCGCGGGCTGGAGAGGTGAGGGGTGCACCTGCTGGGGACCCGGACCGCGCCTCCTCGGCTCCCTGTCCGAGCCGGCGCTCCGCTTGGGGGTGACGGTACGACGTCCCCCAGCCCCGGGTTTGAACTTGATTACCAAAGGAGAAAGGGAAAGCCCCGGAACGAGGGGGAGGAGGAGAGTTTCGGGGCCGAGGGCGGAATGGTTTAGGCTGCCCGGTGGGTGGGGCTGGCGGAAGGCTCCACTCAAGTGTGGCCTGATTGCGCTGAGGCCGCGGACCCTTACGTCGTGTTCCCAAGTGAGCCCTCCCAGGTGTCGGGGCCCGAATAAAGTTAGCCCGAGTTAACAGCTGGACTCCGCCTGCCAAGGCCATATGCCCAGCAGGCCGCTGGCAGGAGCTGCTGCACTTGTTAACAAGAAACTAAGCCCACCACCTTTGTCAGTGAGGGCTTGCTAAGTGGCTTCTTTCGACTCTTATGCTTGTACGAACCCCACCCTCCTGAATGAACGAACCTCGCACCCCCTTAGCACCCGTGCCCTGGAAGGTTTTGTGAATGGGGATGGAAAGGAGGACTAAGGGTGGGCTGGTCGCCACACCCCCGCTGGAGAAGTAGCTTGCCGTCCAACATCATCATGTCAGCCCCGGTCTCTCCGGGAAGGTGGTCTGAGCAGACGTCAAAACTGTGTGCTTTCTTTTCCCTGGAGACAACTCTTGCTGCTGACCTCTGACCTCCGCTGTTGGACCCGGAGGCTGCGCCCGCATCCCAGGGAAAGCTCCTCTCATGAGTTTACGTTACATCATCTAAAACCAACTAGCGCTTCAAAAGCTGCCCCCAGATTCAGTCTGCTCTTTTGATCTTTGACACCAGCTCATTCATCCTGAACTGCAGCCGCAGGGGGAAAAACGTGCATTTGTAGGTTTCCTTTTAAACCAGAGCCCTGATTACTCCACCTCACCCCAAAGTGAATAAAAGAAATGCATTTGCTCATTGCTTATTTAGAGGTTTGAGGCCAAAGGGCAGCTCCTCTCTGTCTGCTCTCCAATTCAGAATTTATTGGAAGGAGGGGATGCAGGGCCTGACATGCAGTAGCTTACTGTCAGGGTTCAGAGATTGGGGCAGGAGAATGGCATCAAAAACCCGCCAACTGCAGCCCAGTGTGAAATCAGCCCCCTTGGGAAAAACTGGGATTTCGAAAGAAGGAAGCTAGGCTCCTGTGTAAGCACCAACAGAGTCTCAGAAGGTGACCTAGAGCTTAGTTCTGTGGAAAGAAGACAGAAAAGGAAGATAGAAGACATTTCAAGCAGAAAAGCCGTTTCCTCAGGGCCCCAGAGGCCTGGGTCATCTTCAGGGTGCTGCTGGCTTAGTGAGCCCAGGTTTTAAGTGTGCACAAGAGACTCCCGTGCAACGATGAAAGGTTTAAACATTTCAAACCAGAGATGAGATGGCTTCCTCCTGTTGAATCTTGGGCAGGGCCCAGCAGATGTTAGACAAATGGAAGAAAAAGAAGGAAGCAGAACAGAAGGTGCCAGGGTGGGTAGCAAGGGAGAGATGACCAAAAGATCTCAAGAGTAACCTGCTGGATATGGTGGTACGAGGCTCTAACCCTAGCACTTGAAGGTGGCGGTAAGAGGAACATGGGTTCAAGGCCAAGCCCATTACCAATGGGCATGACAGCACACACCGGTGACGTAGCATTTGGGAAGCTGAGGGAGGTGGATCACATCTTTGAGGCAAGCCTGGGCTGCATGCTGTGGGAAGTTTAAAAACTAAACGATAAACGAGGTCTTAGCACTAAACAAACCATTGAATCGCAGGCCCACCCTAACGTCTGTGTGCTTCTTGGTTGCAGCGAGCTTCCTTCGGAAAGATACGCGCCCACACACTCGGGGCCTGCATGGCAGGAAGAGGAGTATTACCAGTCTGAAGCTGAGGGGCTCCTAGAATGCCACAAATGCAGATACTTGTGCACGGGGAGAGGTGAGCCTTGGGGGCGCCCCCTCTGGCCATTTATATTGCAAACGGCTTGAGGTGAGGCAAGGTGGGGATTGGAGGGGTGTGAGCTGGTGCAGTGAAAGCTCCGATTTCCCTCTTGGGTTTGTATTTCTTATTTTCATGCTTACATGGAAAAAAAAAATACAGGAAGGCCTGAACTCTGTCCTGAGGTTCCCCAAGCTTATCCAATGTGCTTGGCTCTGAGCATGCGTCATCCACACTTCCACCTCTCAGTCCCCTGGCGGGTCTTGCTACTTTCTGTGTGCTGTGAGCTGCCTGTGGTGGACAGAGGCCCCTCTGGCACTGCATGCTGAGTCCATAGAGGGAACATCACCCCAGCAGATAACAGAGTTGCCCCTCAAACCAAGCCAACAGAAAAGAATGGTCTCCTTAGAGAGCTGTTGCCTCAACCATCACCGGCTTTTAACCTCCATGGACTGAGATGCACACTAAGAATATATTTCACATTAAGACCAACTCCACAGCCTAGCGTGGTGACCTATAGACCTGTAATCCCAGCTGAGGCAGGATTGCTGTGTGTTCTCGACCAGCTTGGCCATATAGGGAGACCCTGTCTCAAATGACAAACAAAGCCTTATTCATACACAGAGAGATGTGTATGAATGTCAAAAATGTCATAAAAGTACTTAACCCTTCCACACACCAAGTACATTAATATTTTCTCCTTCATTAAAAACAAAAGTCAGGGAACAGTGTGATGGCTAAGGGGTAAAGGTGACTGCTCCCAAGCCTGACGACCCGAGTTCAATCCTTGGCACTTACTTGGTAAAAGGAGAAAAACAGCCAGGCATGATGGTGGCACACGCCTGTAATCCCAGCACTCAGAGGTAGAAGCAGGTAGTTCTCTGTGATCCTGAGGCCAGCCTGGTCTACAAAGAGAGTCCAGGACAGCCAAGTCTACACAGAGAAACCCTGTCTCAAAGGGAAAAAGGTGGGGGGGAGAGGAGAAAACCAACTCCGCCGTGTTTTTTTCTGACTTCCACACTAGTAAATAAAAGTCAGGCACGGTGGCACATGGCCAGTGGGAGTTTGGGGGGGGGGGGGTCAGGAGTTCAGTGACCAGCCTGAGCTATAGGAGACTCTGCCTCAACTTAAACACAACAAAATCAGCTTAGTAATTTTGCTTTTAGCCACCAGCTAAAAGCTGGCCACCCAGGTTCTCATCTCAGCCCAGGCCCTGGCCTTGCCAGCGAGGAAGAAAATCTGGTTTGTCAGGGTGAACCCAATAGTGCATGGTGCTTGTGGTTAGTCTGCTGAGGCTGCCCGTGAGTAAGAGAGGAAACATCCCAGCCTACGAGGGGGGGCGGGGGGATGGATCCACAGCTGAAGATGTGTCATAGTATAATGATGAGGGAAGAACCCTGAAGAGAGTCCTCTAAGTCACCTGGTTTACGTAAGCTAGTGCCCACAACGCCTTTAATCTTCTTAATGGCTCCTGGGGCTAAGAGAGGCACAGCAGTTTACCCAGGTCACACACACAGCCATTAAGGGAAGGCTTGGAGCCCCAGCCTAAGGCATCAAAGCATTTCCTTGTGGAACTTTCTTCTCTTGATGCTGTAAATAACTGTAACAAGCTTGGAGCTGGCTAACAGGTTTCTCTCTAGAGGTTTGTCTATCTTTTCTTTCTGTCTGTCTTTCTTTCTTTTCCTTTCTTTCTCTCTCTCTTTCCCTTTCTTTCTTTCTCTTTCTTTCTTTCTTTCTTTCTTTCTTTCTTTCTTTCTTTCTTTCTTCCTTTCTTTCTCTCTGAGATTGCTTTACCAAGAAGAAAGAGCAGGGCAGGACCTGGGCTTCTGGCCAAAACATACCTAGATTTAGCCTTGATTGCTTCTGACTATTTGGCTTTCATTCTGGCAGTTTGGGTACGGAAGTCCTGGACTGGAGAGCTTGAAGATGGTTCTGTGGTGTTCAGCACTCCCATGCAGGTGCACAGAGGGGCACTGTGTGGAGAGACGCAGCCGTCTGCAACAGAACTGGCTAGAGCAGGAAAGAGGAGCCTGAATACCGTTCACCTGATGGCTTTTAAGTCCACATTAGAGTGGGTCCCTTGTGGCTTCGTCTTTGTCAGGGAAACCGTGTCATTCCTCCCCGACCATCCCTCCCAGCAAACCAGGCACCCCATAGCCCTCTGGGGAAAACCCTGAAGTCTGATCTGTGGTTTACCCTGGAAAGTTCAGTGGGATAGTGAGACCAACAGAAAGAGATGAGCCCCAACCTCTCTTTTGCCAGAAAGATATCTCAGAAATGTCTTTAGGGATCAGATGGAAAGCAGGTGCATTTGTGACTCCTTCGCACACGGCTTCCCTTGACCCCACCCCAGTCTTCTGTGGGTGTAGAGCTAGCTGCATGCTTAAAAGATGGGAATCTCAGCTCATTTGCATATGGAACACTTCTCCTTTCCCACCCCTCTTGTCCTTCACTCCCTGGCTTTAGAAGCTTAGTCCTTGAATCACGGTGGTTTGTAGCTTCTGGCCATTATTATGCAGTATCTCTGAAAGTTTAATTTTTTTCAGTCAGGCATGGAGGCACACAGCTGCAGTCCCAGCTAGGCTACTTAGAAGGCTGAGGTGGGAGGATCATTTGGATCCATGATTTAGATCAACCAAAGCAACATAGAGGAACTGTCATGAAACAAAACAGACAGGTCGGCTTGGCGGGACACGCTTGAAATTCTAGGCCTTGGGAGGCCGAGATGGGAGGGGCACTGGCTTCAGAGGAGCCTGCACTGCATAGATGCTTTCTCAAAAACGGAAACTAAGATTAAACAAGAATTTCATTTTTCTCCCAGTTAAAACTGTTCTCCTCCCTCCCTTCTTTCTTCCCCCACTGCTGCATGCAACAGGAAGTGTGGCTGTGATTTGAAAAAATAAATAAATAACTAAGCAAAACAACTTCAGGGAGTGGAGATCAGGGGTCAGAGTCTAAGAGGGTTCAGCCCATAAAGACAGGGAGATCAGCTCACTTCCTGGTGGTTGGGGAGCAGAGACAGGAGGAGGAGACAGGAACAGTAATCGCTCTTTTCCTTGTTGATCCACCAGAGCCTCTAGCCTATTGGTTGACACTGCCCACATTAAGGGGACAGGGGGGAGGGGTCTTATGCTTTTAATCTCTCTGGAAACTCCACACACACCATCAGAAGCTCGCTCTCCTAACCTCCCAGGTTCGTGTCAGTTCAAAGTTGACCGTCATCATCAACCATCACACCATCCCTGCCAAGAGAAGGACAGGGACCACGGCTTTCTGCCGACGCTTACCTTGTGGTCTCTGAAAGGGGTCCCGAAAGAAACTTTTGAGGGGTCTTTTTCTAGTTTATATTCTCAATTGCTCCTTTTTAATAATCAGTGCCTTACTATAGTACCGGCTGGAACTGAGATTATGTTGGGATTTCAAAGTGCAGCTGATTCGAATATGGTTAATTTAAAAGGGGGTCTGGGGGCTTGGCCTGAGGTTGAACTGCTCATGTGGTATCAGGAAGGCCTCTAAGCCTCTAGCCTTTGTTAAAGGTGCCACTTGATCTGCTCAGCCTTACTTAGTCCTTCGTGGTTCTACTAAGCCTAACAGAGGCAGGAGGAGCTCCATGAGGCATCGAGCCCTTCCGTTGTTCCACCAGAACATTTTCTCTGGCAGGGGTTAAAGTATATGTAAGGCCCTGGGTCTCCATCCTTAGTTAGTACCACAATTTTTTTTGTTGTTGTTTTGTTTTGTTCCTGTCTTTTGAGACAGGGTTTCTCTGTGTATCCCTGGCTGTCCTGGAACTCGAGCTATAGACCAGGCTGGCCTAGAACTCACAGAGATCCACCTGCCTCTGCCCTCTGCCTCCCAAGTACTGGGATTAAAGGTGTGCACCACCACTGTCTGGCTTACAAAAAAAAAAAATATATATATATATATATATATACACACACACACATAGCAATGCACTGGAGAAATCTGAATGTCCCTTTGAAGTCATTAATTTCATTATGATGCTGGGAATAGTGGCACACACACCTGCAATCCCAACATTTGAGAAGCTGAGGCAGAAGGATCAAGAGTCCACACTAGTCTATGCTACATGGTGAAACTGCTTCAAAAACATCTTAAACTCTCACAGTAATCTCTATGCATCTTTTTAACATTCTGAAGTAGGGCTGGAGAGGTGGCTCTGGCGTTAACAGCACTTGCTGCTCTGTGATGAGGACTAAAGTTTGGGTCCCAGCAACACACCAGGTGCCTCAAAAATGTCTGGAACTCAGCTCCAGGCCATCGGATAAACATTAAAAATAAATCTGTAAGGTTTACTGAGATACAAAATATGTTTAGGACATTTAAAATAGCCCTATAAAGCAGATTTGTGTTTACTGAGATATGAAATATATGTTTGGAATTAATATTTAGATTTACTGAGATAGGGAAAAAAATGTATATCCATTGCGGTGTAGTCGAAGCTAGTCTCAAATTTACTATGTAGTCAAGGCTGGCCAAGAACTCCTGACCTTCCGGCCTCTGCCTCCCAAGTGCTGAGATTGTAATCATGTGCCATCATGCCTGTTATTTCACATGGGTGCTGGAGATCAGTCTCGGGCTCTCATGCTTACAAGGTGAGCTCTTTGCTGGCAGCCATCCCTGCTTGGCTTTTAAAGTGTCATGCTTTCCGGTCGATAGAGAGCATGGGTCCCTGCTGCCACCTAACATTAACAGTGAAGCCTACACTGCCCACCGAGGGCAGAACAGGGAAGCAGTGGGATGAGCTGCCTGGGAAGGACGGACCTTGAGCTGAAAGAGCCCCCTAGTGAAAAGCCAGCATCTCGAAACAGTAACGCCCTTTTCTTGCAGCCTGCTGCCAGATGCTGGAGGTTCTGCTGAACTTGCTGATCTTGGCCTGCAGCTCTGTCTCGTACAATTCCACAGGGGGCTACACGGGCATCACCAGCTTGGGTGGGGTTTACTACTACCAGTACGGAGGAGCTTATAGCGGCTTCAGTGGTGCTGACGGGGAGAAAGCCCAGCAGCTGGATGTCCAGTTCTACCAACTCAAGCTGCCCACGGTCACTGCAGCAATGGCCTACAGTGGAGCCCTCATGACCTTCTCCTGTCTCCTTCTCCTCGGGGGTGTCCTGCGGGTCCCGTGGCACTGTCCGCTGTGGCTGGTGATCGAGGGTTTGATAGACGCGCTCATCGCCGGGGCCTACGTCCCAGCCTTGTACTTCTTCTTCCAACACCTCTCTGCTGCCTACAGCTCGGCTGTGTGCAAGGAGAGGGAGGCCCTGTACCAGAGCAAAGGTTACAGTGGCTTCAGCTGCAGTATGCATGGGGGAGACATTGGAGCAGGAGTCTTTGCAGCCGTGGGCATTGGGGTCTTTGCCATGGGAGCTGTCCTGGCCTTTAGGGGTTACCGAAAGGTCAGGAGGCTGAAGGAAAAGCCCACGGAAATGCTGGAGTTTTAGACTTCTAGAATGTCCTGCCACATAGATGTGAGAGAAGTCACTTTCAACCACAATCTTTCACAAGAATTCTTTTGATGTGGAGCTCACTAATGCTTCCAAAACACCAAGCCAGTGTAGGTGTGCTGGGGCTAGCTCCTGGTTGCCTGGAGCAGTGTTCTCTGAGACAAAAAGCTCTGGTTTCTGGAACCTTCTGTGGGTGTGGAACTAACAAAAAGTATGTCAAAAACCCCAAACGCTGGGGCCAGGATTGATGGTACAGGTCTGTAATACCATAATCGTAGCACTTGTAAGGCTGGGGCAGGAGGATCTCAAGGTCAAGGCTAGCCTGGGCTACATAGTAAGACCCTGTCTCCAAACCAGATAAACAACAAGAATGAAGGAGCTCACAGAGGCCAGGACCCACAGGAGAAAGGCAAAGCACACTTCATGATCAGGGCAGGGACAGGCGAATTGGAAACTTATCTTTAGAGTTCACAAAAAGACTGCATGGACAGGAGGCAGCCCAGCCTGAACTGTCTCTTCTAAACTCGGCTCTCTTGAGCAGATGCCGGGGCATCTCCACACTGAGCATCCGGGTCCTGCACTCTGTGGATTCTGGGACACCTCCCCAGAAAAAAAAGACTTAAGTGCGAGGGCGTGGGGTAAGAAAAGGAGAATCAGATAAAACTCACTGAGCTGCAAAGAAACCATTCTACTGTAAGGGTAGAGCGGCCCTGAGCACTCAATAAGCATCTGTACCTCTTGTAAATGTGCCATTGTATGAAGGATCCAACCCCACAGCTGGTATTCAGGAGAAAAGAATGCAAGTCCCTTTCCCAACAGAAGAATGTCACTTTGGGCCAGACAACTTCATGGACTCCATGACCTGTTGAATTATAGCTTGGGAACATTACAGTGTATTCTGGGACAAGTGAACATGATCTTTGCTTGATGTGAATCCAAGCATTCCAAGGAAAAATTTTAATCTGGAGGCGGCAGTTTTCTTTATGTTCATGATACATTATTCACTTAAACTCCACTGGTTGACTTAGAAGACTTTGGGCTGAGGGACAGAATCGCATACCTTTGTCGTGCATGGCTAGAAATTCTCTTGAACACTGTGAGGAATTCTGTTCAAAGAAAGGGGGGGAGGTTATTTTTCATTCTATAGATATGTTGAGCGCACAGATTCATTTTATTTTCACACAATAAAAAGATCAAACCGACTTGCTCGCTGTGGATTGTTTTCCCCCTCAGGGCAGTTAGGTACAGTGCAAAGACAGAAGTAGACACAGAATTGGGTGTTACATGATCAACCACAAAAGCACCCTGGCTCTGAAAGGTGCTATGTACAGCAAAGATCCGCAGGCTTCCGAGCCTGCTTCTGCAGACCTCACTATCCTCCTGGAGACCCCACCCTTCCCAAGTTGGAGATAAATTAGGGTCTGCCCTTTTGTCTTTTTTTTCTGATGTTTACCTTTGTGCGTTAGCAGCATCCTTAAAGACACTTGTGGCTGTTTGCTGCCAGTAGCTTTGCCAGTAGCTTAGCTGAGGCAGGCCAGGCCAGCTGGTTCCCGGAATAACCACCTCATTCCCTCAACAAGCCTAGCAGAAGACATCAAGCCTGGACTTTTTTTTTCCACGTCAGCTGAGAGATGTGTGCTGTGTGCACCAGAAGGAAAGGGGGGCTTATATTTCCTATCTTTTGTATCCAAACAGTGTTTCTGTTTCTGTATGCTGATGGAAGGAAAATCAGGGTAGGAAAAAGATGTGGAGTATGAGAGACAGTTGTGTCCCTTCCCCCAGGGGAACCATCTGCTCTGGTTCATCGTTTGCTGTACTTACAGAGCCCGGCTGAAGAGTGGGCAGTTAGAATCTAATGTTGAATTTTAAATTAGAGCAATACAGTTTCTCAACTCTCAGATCCCCACGCTGCTGTGTCCCCTGGCTTTTCAGGAATTCACGTGGGCTTTCAGAAGATAAGGCCCAGCTAGCTGCGCCTGAGGATGGTAGCACTGGCTGCTGGCCCTTAACGGCCTCAATGATAAACATGGCGTAGTGTAATGGATAGTTGTGCTAATCTCTGGGAAAATTCAAAATCCTCTACATTTCTTCCCACATTTCATACTACTTCCCTCCCATTTTAGAACCTTACAGAGAAGCCTTACCACCCACTTATGATTTTCAAGGGATTTTAGTCATGTATTAGTGTCCACAGGGACTGGCCCCAGGGTCCCCTCTGATACTGAAATCTGACAGTGCTCTGGTCTCTTGTATAAAATGGCATGGTATTCATGTATAACATATCCATATACATAACTCCTGTATACTCCACCTCTGGATTACCTATTTCTAACATAATGTAAGTGCTATGCAAACAGTTGCTGGAATGTATGTTTAGGGAACACTGCTAAGAAAAGGCCTGACTTTGCTCCATGGTCAGATGCATTTCAGTCCTCAGTGGAATGAGGTGCAGAAGCTGCATCTAGGGAGGGCAGACTGTTTTCTCTTGATCCTTCCCACAGGCCTGCAGGGGAGGAAAGGGGGGTGAGGCTGGAAGCTTTAACTTCATTCATCAGATAAACTGTCTAAGGCTTAGACTGGAATCTGGTATGCAAATTCAGGGTTCATTTGCATTCCTCTTTGTCTCTCAAAATTCTCATCTCTGCACCCCAAGAGGATGATAATCAAACTTCCAGAAGGGCAGCCTGAAGCTCCGATCAGGAGCCAATGACAGGGGATCGTCAACAAGAGGTGTTCAGTCTCAGCCCACCTGTTGGCTCTCACTGCCCTGTGCAATCTGCAGATCTTCCAGACTTCTAAGAAACCTGGCTGGGCAAACTAGTTCCATCCATACAACCAAAATGCTGGGGCCACTCTGCACACTGACCTAGAGCTATCACTGGCATTCAGTAAATGAAACCAGCAAGATGCTTGGTGGTGTGTATGCTATGTTTATGTTTGTGGGAAAGAGAGAGAGAGAGAGAGAGATAGAGAAGGTGCAACTCAGATTTGGATGTTTTATTTGCATAAAGAAATTCTGGAAAGTGGGCTGAGCAGATGGCTCAGTGGGTAAAGTGACTCACAATCATGATGACCTGAGCCTAGATTCCCAGAACATGTGTCAAAACCCAGGCTAGGTGGTGAATGCCTGTGATCCCAGGGCTGGTGAGATGGGCGGCAGAGACTGGTGGGTCCTTGGAACCAGAGTTATTAACAGTAGGCCGTTAGTCAAGCCTTTTCCGTGAGGTTCCCGTCTCAGACAAAAGGTAGACAACACCTGAGCAATGAATGCCACCTGAGGTTGTGCTCTGACCTTTATGCGTACTGGAGACACATGCCCATGCACACCCACCCCCCCACACAAACGTGTACACAGGGAAAGAGACAGAGGAAACCAAAGGAGTATATTAGAAAATTATGAAAATGCTGGGAGTTGTGGTGTCTTGGTAAAAATATGAGGCTATCTAGATTACTCAGCAAGACTGTACTTTAGGAGTGGGGAGAAGGAGAACATGATTGAAAATTTTCATTTTAGACTTCATGACATTGATTTCTTTTTCAAACTTTTCATTTGAAATTTCACAAGTCACCAGGGTAGTATGTTGTTATAAAGAATGAAAATCCCAAATTGTCAGTTTTTATCAATGAAGATTCAGGAGCCAGGTGCTGGGGTGAAAACCTGCTAGCTCAGAGAGGCAGAGAAAGCACCCAGCTGACCTTTCCAAGGCAGAAAGCTTGCTAGCTCAGCTGACAGCCCAGGAAGAAAAAGCCAAAAGCTCAAAGCCAAAAAGCTCAAAGCTAAAAGTCCCTCCTTTCTGTTTAACCCCTGGTAGCTGGTTTCTTGCTCTGCCTCTTGACCTAGGGTTAACTTTATTAAATCCCGTGTACGGAAAGCTCTTGGATTAAAGGTATGTGTTAGGGCTGAGCCACACCAAACAAGTAACAGGTTTTTACAGTTCACAATGGGATCAAGTAACCCTGCAGCAACAGTACAACTTGATCTTTCGCACTCTTCGGTAGCTTTCTGCAGTTGTGGTGTCTGAAGTGAGGGTATGCGATCCAGAGGAATGACGGTCTTCAGAGCATGTGCAGATCCCATCTGCTGTACACACACACTCCTGTGCATGACTCTGAGCACAGGAACACCCCATTCCGACAGACACCTCTTTATAGTCACACCCGCCCCCTTCGTCCTCTCTCACCCCACTTATCCCTGTCCCCCGTTCACCTGTGTGCCACACTCCAGAACGCCATCCTGCTGAAACTGCTCCTCAGATAGAACCACACATCATGGAACTTTTTGAGACCAGAACTTTTTTATTTTTCACTCATAATAACCTTGAAACGCACCTGGGTTGCTGCCTGTCCATTCCTCTTTATTGCTGGGCAGGGCAGGGCATTCCTGGAAAGGGTGTGCCACCTGACCCATTCAAGGTAAATTCTCCCAGCATTTAGCTGTAACAAATAAAGCTACCACTGGGAAGACTCATGGACATGTTTCTGTGTTGACATTAACGGTTTTTTTTTTCTTTTTCTGTTTTTAATTTTGAGGTTGACTCTCATTATGTAGCCCAGGCTGGCCTCCTACTCCAGGCTCTCCTCTTCAAATTACCAAGTAACCTTTTGTTTCTTTAGAGTAAATAAATGCCTAAGGATACAAAGGCAGGGCCACAGGGCATATGTTTAACTGTTTTAACTAACCCTAAGCCAGTTGCAGTAATCTGAATACTTGGGAGGCTGAGGTAAGTTGATAGGTAGTTCAAGGCCAGCCTGGGCTACAAAGCAAGACCCTGTGTTTAAAAAAAAAAAAAAAAAAATTGTTTTAAGTTCCAAATTTTTCAGATCGACATTTGATTTTTTATAAGAATATTTATTTTTATTTTATGAGTATAAGGGTCTTTCATGTGCACTGTTAGCATAGCTGGCGCCTGCTGAGGTCAGAAGAGGGCACTGGGCTCCCCGGAACAAGATTTACAGAGGTTGTGAGCTGCCACGTGGGTGCTGGGAACCAACCCAGGTCCTGCGCAAGAGTAACAAATGCTCTGAGCCACAAGTGCCGAGCCGGGGGTCCGCCTACCCACCCACCGGGCAGTGATTTTTTAAAGAACATTTTAGAAACAGAGGAGCAGGGCTGAGGTTGCGCACACAACCCTCGGAGCACTGGCCTAACGTGCACACGTCCTGGCTCCCACCGTAACACCAGGACTTTTTAAATGACTTTTAGATGTCGATAGGGTTGCTGAATCCTACCGGTCATCTTCGGATGCGGGAGCTCCCTCGCTAGGCCTGGTCGCGCCATCCAGCCTTAAACCCGACTCTCTTCCCCTAGGTGTGGTGCAGATAGTGGAGGTGACCTTGAACGGCATGGTTCTCATGTGCGTCGTGGCCTCCTACTTTGTCCTGGCTGGATTCAGCGCCAGCTTTGCCAGCGGCGGCGGCTTCGGGAATAACTACTACTCACCTTTTGAGGGCACGGAGCTGGAGCAGGTCCGGCAGCTGGACCAGCAGTACACGATCCTGCGGTCGCCCCTGATCTACGGCGGCGTGGCTGTCTCCCTGGGGCTGGGCGTTCTCACGATGGGCGTTCTACTGCAGGGAGCCAAGAGTCTAAGGAAGCTGCCTGGGAGGTGGCTGCCGCTGGAGGCAGCCTTCAGCCTTCTGGCTGCGGTGGGCTACTGCGTCGGCATCGGCTTCTACCTGCACACGGCGCTGCGCATCAATTCCAGCGACACTTGCAAAACCAGAGAGAGGCTCTACGCCCGCAGGGGTCTCACTTGGATGAACTGCCAGCTGGCGGGCACTGACGGGGCAGCAGCCACCTTCGCCTGTCTTCTGGTGATTTTGTACGCTGCCAGCGTGGTGCTGGCCCTGCGGGGCTACCGAGAACAGAAGCGCTCCAAAGACAGCCAGGAACAGCACAGAAGTTACCGTGATGTTCCAGAATACGTGTGGTCTGAGACGCTCTAAGGAGACCCTCCCTTGTTCCTCCCCTGTACGCACATGGGTAGACAACCATGATTTCCCATGTGCCCGAGGCACTTAAGCAGAGTTAAGCTGTAAAAGGAGATCAGTAAATCTATGGCCCTCCCCATGAAAGCTTGGTGGTGGGGGACCATATTTTTTTGTGGCAAGCCTGGGTACAGCCTCATGGCAGGGCTCTTGCCATGTCGTAAGGCGATAGTGTTAAGCAGGAGTCCAGCCAGAGAAATTGTGAGAGCTGGGAACACATCAGCCTAAGCCTCAGAAACCCTCCCTCACGCTGTAAACGGGAAAAGGCATCTCAGGGCTCGAGCTTAGCTGGGCACTGGCTGCTCTTGCAGAGGACTCAGGTTCCCTTCCCAGCACCGATCTGGCTCACCGATCTGGTGCACAACTCCAGCCGGGGGCCGAGCGGGGGCTGGGGGGCTGGGGTGGGGGTTCCAATTCCCTCTTCTTGACTCCAGGGGCACTGCAGGAGTGTGGTGAGCACACATACAGGTAGGCCAACACCCATGCATAGCATTTTAAATCTGGTGTTTGTTTGTTTTTAAGGGCAGCAGCATAGTACTGTACTTGACAGTTGTGGGGGTGGGTTCAAATAAGTAATTGTTTCTGCCTCCCAGAGGGAGCTCCTCTGTTGTTGGAGGGTATCATGGCAGTTCTCCAGCGATGGGGGTTGGGATCCTAATGCAGGAGATGCTTTTGGTCCTCTTTAGGATTCCTGCCTCAGAACAGAGAAAAAAATGCTTTCTACTAGCTATTCCAAGTAGGTTGGGCGGGGGGGCAAGGGAGGATAGCCCTTTGGAATTAACTTTAGTTTTGTTTTTGTTTTTAAATACAAGTCTTTAGTGGCTAGAGAGATGGCTCAGCAGGTGAAGGCACCTGCTGCCAAGCCTGATGACCTGAGCCTGATCCCTGGGACCCACATGATGGGAAGAGAGAATGGTCTTCCTCAGATTGTTCTCTGACCTCCTGTGCACACTGTGGCATTTGCACGTGCACACACACACACACACACACACACACACAGGAGTAATTCTCATGGGGCCTGTCTAAGATAAAGGTTCAAAAGGAAATCTCATGCAGAAGGGTCTGGAGAGATGGCTCTTGCAGAGGACCCCAGTTCAGCTCCCAGGGCCCACATGGCAGCTCACAACTATCTGTAACTAGTTCCAAAGATCCAGTGCCTCCTTCTGCCCTCTGAGGGCACCAAGCACACAGGTTATGCACATACATACAGGCAGGCAAACATAAGATTAAAAAAAATCTTATGAAAGAAATGAAGTTCAGAGAGAAATAACCACAGGGAACTATGTATTCTCTGGTTAATATGCCTGCTTCACTTGTCACCTTCGCCCGAGTATTGACTAGTGTCCCACACTGAGACTTGATGAGTAGCAAAGAAAGTTTAATAATAGCCAAAATCAATTAAGTGCCCTTCAGCAGAAGACAAACAAACACCCCAACATACTGTTCTCATTATCTCCTGTTGTGCCCACCTTGCATCTTGCTCTGGCCTGTGACTGCAGCCCTGTGCCCAGCTGGCTCCTCATCTGACTGACTGTCAGTGGCTAATCAGACTGCCGCAAGTCCGGAGTTCAGTGTTGGAAACCCTCTAGCAAACTTGAGATTCGTTGTATGTGGGGAAGGCTAAGGCTTGTTCTTCACATGCTCCAGAAGAGGAGACAAGGTCCAAGAAGGGCAAGGGTTGTTCCTCACCAGTGATTCAGTGTGTGACATCATCGCACGGTGGTAAAGAAGCACTTCCTATCTATCGTTCCAGCACTGATGACAGATACTGTTGTTCCTGTTTAATGACAAAAACTGCTTTAAACAGGTTGACTTTCCTACCATCACAAAACCTCTAAGCAGGAGGGATAAGATTTGGGCACAGGCTGGAGGGACAGCTTAGCAGTTAAGAGCACGTGCTGCTTTCCCCAGCATCCAATTAGGTGGTTTATAACCCCCCATAACAAGCTCTGGGGGACCCAATGTCCTCCTCTGAGATGTCAAGACGTGGACACACACGTTGAAAGAGTGTGTGCTGCTAAGAAACAAAGTTTTTAAAATGATGATGCCAGATGAAGAGGAAGCCTGAAAGATGACACTAACATGACCTTTACTTGGATTGAATGGTAGCTGATCTTGTTTGAAATCCACAGACCAGAAGACACTCAGTGAGAACAGAGAACAGAGTGAGAACATCAAGTTAGAGGCTTAACTGAATGACAATTATCTTGTGAACCAACACTCACCAAGTCTGAAGTCCTAATGCCCCACCCTAATCTTATGGGAAGGATGCCAACCAGGGCCAGTTAGCTACCTGACCCTTGTGTTACCATCAGCTGTTACTCGAGGAGCTGTAGCGGCTCCTATACAAGTTTCCTGAGCTAGCACCCCCCATTCAACAAGTATGCTGCCTGTAGAGCTTTTTGAGAGTGTCTCATATAGCTCAGGCTGGCCCCAAACTCATTACGTAGCCATGGCTGGCTTTGAACTCCTGAGCCTCCTGCCTCAACCTCCTAAGTGCTGGAGTTACAAACATGTGCTACCATGCCTAGGTGGCATTTCTTCATACATAAATCAAAGACGAATCTTTAATGAGTGAGGTGTACTTTCCAGGAAACAGGTGCTACGGCTTGCGTGTAGTCTGGGTGTTCTCCAGGGATCTCTGAAGCTTTGATCCACAAATGGAAGGTACTCTTGGGAGGTGGGTCTACTGAAAGGTTCTTAGGTTCTGGGAGCATGCTGTGGAGCATGATTGTGGCAGATGGGACTCCTAGGAAGTTCCTGTTTGCTATCTGCAATGATGTGAGCAGCCAAGAATTAAGCTGCTCTACCTCTTTCAAAACTGAGCTAGAAAATGAGGTCAATCTGGCTTAAACATGACCCACACTAATCACTAGGTTTGAGTAGGTCTATCTGGCTGAGCGTTGTCCCTTCCTTTTCCACTGTTACATGGCTCTCTCTGAAAACTTAAGTCTCCTGCTGGAACCTCCAAGTAAGCTCTCAAAATGTGAGCTAAAATCTTTCTCTTCACAAACTGCACACACACACACATACACACACACACACACACACACACACGCACTTTGTTATAGGGACACAAGCTGACTAGTAGAAAAAATACATGACATTTTCATGAGGGGAGAATCATTCTTTTTAGAGGTTTCCCATGTTCCAGTGGACAGCCCCACACCCATGCATGTATGGGCAGCACTAAATGGATCCAGTAGGATGTTATAACAAAATGAAGTTGAGACGGGGTAAACTGGAGGGAAAAAAATAGGAGACAGACATGATATTTCCTTGTATACCTGCATGAAGTGCTCAAAAATAAAGAAAACTCAGTGTCATAAAATAGGTTTTGCATATGTTCTTTTCCCCCTAAGTCCTAAACATACTTTTAGTAAAGAACTTGATTATGCATCTAATTATAGAATATTTATAAAGCAAAAGCATGGAAAAGATATTCTATTTTATTTTATTTATTGTTATTATTATTTTTTACAAACAATAGATTTGCTGCAACATGCTCTGGCTCATATTATTGAATTAAAAAATTTAACACATTTCAAAAATATCAAAAATACACTATAATGAGTTTTAGGACTACAATACGACAATGATTGCACAAAAACCATAAGATATGAGCCCACTGTTTGGATGACATCCACTGGCAACAGTGAGAAAAACCCCTTAGCATCTGGGAGAAGTGCGTGAGATTTAGATACAAGGAGCTAACGCTGATTGGCATTGGCTGACCACCAAATGAAGGAACAGAGCGGATGTAATGTCGTTGCTTCCCTCAGTCTAGGGAGTGCTTACCCAAGCACAGGGCAAAGTCCCTACCTGGAGACAATGATTAGCCTCGGGGAGTCCAGAAGGCTCCACCCAGAGGGAAGTAAAAAGTGACACAAGACAGTTCTACAGTGATGCTGCAGACATCACCGGATGGCTTGAAGACGGATTCTTTAGTAATTGGTCTATTTATCGGTAACAGCCAAGTGCTCCCTTATGGAGGTCTCTTCATTAATGATTATTGAATAGATAGAGAAGGTGAGCCTGTGGTTTCCAAGTACCTGCTTTTGCTGAAAGTCTACACAGAAAGAAGAGCACTGTTTGATATTCAGAAGATCAGCCCAATCTAATCACCTAGAAAACAGCACTCATTACACGCACTTGTAATAGCACCCAGAGATTACAAGCTGCTCAGGTGGCTCTTCTGTACACCAGGGAAATGAGTTCACTGATTATTGCACGTGTATACTCCACAGTAGTATGATCAAGCCTTGCTTGTGTCAGGAGTGGTATGTTCAATGACTGGACTCCATAGCGGCACCAGAACTTTATTTCCTATCAACACTGGAATTTTCAGTATCTGTCCACTGGGTTAAAACCTTGGCTGGGGGCCACAGACATTCTTCTTTGTCAGCGAGCCTCCAGAACGGCACCTACAGCCCAGAGTATTCTTTAGGAGCTCTTGTTTTTGAGGCGGGGACTCATGTATACCAGACTGGATTTGAACTCTCTCTATAGCCAGAATGACCTTGAATTCCTGACCCTCCTGCTTCTACCTCCCAAGTGAGTATTCACCTGGCCTCAGAAATTCTTTTAAATTAATGAAATGGGAGATGTAGGCAGAATCTCAAGAATCATACAGAGGGTAGGTTCTCTGTGTGAGAAGTAACCTGTACTCTGGCTACCTAGAGAACACACCCTCTGGGTAAAGGGAAGGGATCATACTCACCTGACAGCCTGTTCAGATAACAACATCAGCAAAGTCACCTCACATCTACAAGAAGTGTGCATTATGTTTTAGGAAATGGGCTATGGCCTTTTAACCCTCAGTTTTTTGATACAGAGTAATGACAGGACATGAGGCAATTACTAAAACAGAACCAATAGTTTTGGTTTGGCCTACATTGAGGTTTTTCAACACAACCTAAGGAATCCTGAAAACTCTACCACAAAGGATACTGGAACCCCAGAGTTCCACTAACAAAAGGTAAGTATGTTTACTTCTGTCAAGGTCATTACAAACTGAATTTTGAGGTGACTTTAGAAGATGAGTGGTAAACAAACAGAGGATAAGAAAACAGTTCACATAGAAAAAGATAATCTTTCTAGGACTATACTACTGAAGTGCCATTTTTTTTTCCAAAATAACTCATTTCTCGACATCACACCTTTCTACAGGTCAAAGGTTCTGCTGAGGAGGAGGCTGCCCTATATCATTGGCACCTTGTATTTTTCCTTCATTCTCACTTTTTCTTTTTCTTTTCATTTTTCCCTGTATAAAAATAAGGTGGAAAAATAAGGTGGCAACACAATTTCTCATCTAACACACCTAAACGCTGTATAAGCACTATGTCTCCATCTCAAATCACAGACCTGAGTTCTAACATTTTCCAGTAACTGACAGTAGTTTGGCAGAAGAAAAGTGTTCCTGATGATGCCTTGGGGGCTCAACTTCAAATTCTTGAGGGCTGAACATTAGGCAGCTAATGGAGTGATATAGCATTCTCCCCCCGCCCCCACTCCCAGTGTATCCCACTGACGTGCACATGAGCATGGGGCCTCTGAAGACAGAATCTGTTTTTTTAGTATTGCTTTAAACAAAAACTTCCTCCTCAAATACAAAGGAAAAAAATACACAGTTTCAATCTTATATTTAACAATTTGTTTCTATAAAGCAAATTAAAAATGGTTCCAATCTATTTGTTTTAGTTGTGCAATATTCTAAAACTTTAAAGCACATTTTCCACTGAGTAAAAATCAAGCAATGCCAAAATTTGTATCAATAAATAAGAATTAGTTTCCTAAGTAAATCTAATGGAAAAAGCAACAGAAATATACAAGAAGCTATAATTTGCTAGGGTTATGTGGAATGTGAAAAGAAATTACAGGTTTTCTGTAATTTCTAGAATTTCAGTTTCTCAGTTGAATAGTCTCTCTTACCCTGGTGTTGAGCCCAGTTCTTTGAACCATGTCAGGAGAATCAGCAGTTTTCGGAAGGACACAGTGTCAAACACTACAGGGTTAGCATTCAACTCACTACCAACATTCTAGGAAAATATCCTGCTCTTGAGAAAATAGAGGAAGTGGGGGGAGGAAGGAGGAAGGGAGAGGAAGAGACGGAGGGAACAAGTCTAGCTTGTAAGATATGTCTGCCCATATGTTCCTGTTGCACTCACCTGCTATAATTCAGGGTGTCAGCCTGCCTGTCAAGAGGCTGCCTGCCAACTCTACCACATGTAGGAAAAGAAGCCAATCCACAAGTACCTGCCTTGTGATCCTAGTTCCTAGTAGAGTCAGCTTATCCAGGACAGAGTCTCTTTTTGACTTGGGGGAAGAAGTCTTAGTTTTCACTCCTTCCCCATTTTCCTCCACAGAATAAAATCCTCCCACCCGAAGGTTCTCAGGAGCTTTCATAGTCTGATATCCAATAGATCAATTTCCAGGACCTTTCCAAGTACCCTTAAAAGAGGCTCCGATGCTCAGTTAGCTCTACCTATGGACAAAGGAGCTGGGCTGCCTCTAAGAAGATTGGCTCGAGTGCAGATTCAAAAATAAAAGGTTCACAGTCAATGAAAAGTGCTCTCGTTACATAACATTACATACATAAATTACCTGCTTGATTGGTTCTGTATCTCCAATAAACATCATTTGATAGGCTGTATTCTCGTAGAGAATAAAAAGCCATGTGACTAGTCACATCACACCCCCTAGTTAGTCTGAGAGATAAGGTGATTTCTCTTGTCACAGAAATCCATCAGCAGCAATTAGTAAAGGGAATCAACCTTCAGTTACTTCCTCCACAGAAATAGTCCCTTTCCTGCCCAGGCAGGCAAATTCTCAAATGATCCTAGGAGAGAAAGGGTTAATGGCAGGTGGCAGGACTGACACAGAATAACATCTGCTACCTCCCAGCAACTCTGGGAGTCCAGTGAAGGTTCAATTCAAAGCTTAACACTGATAACGGTACTAGCTCACCTAGAGCCAGACCCTGCTAGTGCTCAACTTTTTGGCTCCAAACACTACTCCACACATCTACAGTTAGAAACACTGAGGCAAATATCTCCTCAAGTTCCCGTCCCCAAAATGACATAGCCCTCCCTTATGCTGTGCCCACTTGGGGCAGAATCACAGTGCTGTATCAAATTCCTCCAGAGGCTCGGTCCGGTCCTCTTCACTAGGTTCGGGCTCAGGCCTGCTCTCCTGGTGCTGCTTCATCTGCTCCTTCACTTCTTCTTCCAGGTCACGAGGAACAACAAACTGATCCTCTGGTTCCAGCTGAGTGGGAGCAGCAAAATAGCCAGTTTTCCTTTTGGGTGCTTCTGTGGCCACCTCGATGAGGTTCAGGCTGTCTTCTAGTGGCACAATAGAGCCATTGGAAAGTTTCTTTCCATATAGACAGGAAGTGGAGGGAGACTTTTGTAACTCCATCTTGTCTTTGTTCACTGGCAGAAGTATACCACTATTCACACTGTTCTGTCTTCGGATCCCAAAAAACAATCCTCTAGCATGTTCCTCTGAACAAGGGGTGGAAGAGTTCTTTGGGAGAGTAGGGGAGCTCTCAGGCCCTCTTCCTCGGCAGCAGTGGATATCTACCTCTACTTCGACCCTGCTGCCATTGCTTATGACTCCTTCAACAGGCTGGTCATCATCACTGTCCAGTCCATTGTCAGACTGGTTGCTAGAAAAAGTAGCACAAGAGGGCTGGCGCTGGAAAACTCCTGAAGTGGGTGTTGGGTGCAGACTACAGCGCCTTTCTGGCCTTGGAAGCAGGCTGGCCTCCAGACCCACAGTGTTATGCTCATCAGAAGCAGTGGAGCCTACTTCACTGCTCACCTCTGAGGTGGACATCTCACTGCTGAACTCTGAGGCAATCCCACTACTAGAGGAAGGCGTGGTTGGCTTGGGGGCATCCTTGATGGTGGAAGTTGAAGCAAATCCCACAGGGCCTGGAAGAGTGAGCCCATTCATTTCACAGGTACAGCCTTCCTCACCAATGTTCAAATAAACCACCATTGCCCCCACATTGTCCTGACAACCATAGCTCTGTGCTAATGTGCACAGCTTCTTAGCAGCGGCTAACGGGTCTTGTACATGACGCACGGCATTGACAGCTTCTAGGTATGACAAGTGTTCCCACAGTGTTTTGTTTCCCAAAATCAGCAATTCATCTTGAATGGTAAGTGGAGTGGAAGATATGTGGGGCTTGGGGAGGATCCATGGATAGAGGTACGTACATCCCAGCATTCGGGTACAGCAGGTTACGCCATTCACCTTGTTGTCCTAGAGGTTGAGAAAAACACAAAATCTGAGAAAAAAACAATACTGATATGCAACTCAGTCTTTTTTCAAATCACAGTGTTTAAGGAGAAAAAAGGGTCTGGAATGGGCTTTTGAAACTTCAAAGCCCATCCCCAATGATACATGTCATCCAGCAAGAATATACTTTCTCCAACAAGGTCACACCTCCTAATCCTTCTCCATAGTGCTACTCACTGATGACTAAGCATTCAAATATATGAACCCATGGGGCCATTCTTATTCAAACCACCACAGGATGCATAGCAAAATCAAGTTTACGTTATATTATTTGTCCTAGGAACAGTGCAAGTGAACTCATGAAATAAATATATAAAAGGGTTTGTTGTTGTTTTGTTTCTTTGTTTTTCAAGACAGGGTTTCTAAATATATAGAACGTGAAAAAAAGTATAGAAATGTAATCAAAATGACATACCATTATTATACCAAAGAATTGAAAGAACTAAAGTTAAATGTAATTAAAATTAAGTGACTAACAGGCAGTACCACCTCAAAAGATGCTTGTTCTAACAAGAAGGACAGGCCTCAGTGTATCCTTAATAAAAAGTTGTGTTTGAGCTGGGCGTGGTAGCACATGCCTGTCATCCCAGCATTCAGGGAGGCAGAGGCAGGAGAAATTCTGTGAGTTTGAAGCATGGTCTACAAAGCGAGTCCAGGACAACCAAGGCTACACAGAGAAACCCTGTCTTGAAAAATGGAAAAATAAATGAATAAGTAAGTTATGCTTGAGAAACTATAAACAGAAACTGTCACTAGTTACTCTTTGCTTTTTTTCTTTTTGACACCCCAACTCAGATGGGTCACTAAAAAGGATCACTCATTAAAGGCAAATGAAACTAAATAAATGTCAAGTGGGTTGAGAATTTTATGCTGAAGTATTAACACATCCCTGAAAAGGGGAGTCTGAGTCTCACTGTCTGTTGAGACTAAGGCAAGAATGAATGGATCCATAAGTATATGCATGTGCAGGTGCCTGCTAATGCCAGAAGAGGGTATCAGAGTCCTTGGAGCTGAAGTTAACAAGTCTTTATGGGTGCTGGATCCAAAGTCTAGTCCTCATGATAGAGTCTTCTCTCCAGCCCTTTCCTCCTTTCTTAATTAATTAAAAAAAAAAAAAAAAAAAAGTTCTAGAATAACTGCACATAGACACAAAGGAAAGAAAACTCGTCACAGGGCCTAGTGGCTCCTGCCTTTAATCCTAGCACTCAAGAGGCAGAGGCAGACACAGATTTCTGTGAGTTCAAAGCCAGCTTATTCTACATAGATAGTTCCAGGACAGCCAGGACTCTATAGAGACCTTGTCTCAAATGCAAAGCAAAACAAAACACATCAGACTCAGAGCTGGGGAAAATGGTTCAGTGGGTAAAAGTACTTCCTACACACATCTGATTACCTGAATTGGCCTCCAGAACCTATAGTGGAAGAATAGACTCCCAAATGTTGTCCTCTGACCACTAACTACATACTATGGATGGATCCAATATTCACATATCACACACACAACCAATATAATAGGGAGCAGAAAAACTGTAAGAGCCAGAGGACCAGGACATCTGCTGTAAGATAAGGTCTTCTATCTATGACAAAGACAATGAATTTATGAAATCTCAAAAATATAGCTCCCTAAATAAGACCTGCATGATGACAATTCCAAGTGGCATGCCAACATAGATGGGGATAATCTCACAAAGGCACTACCATAAGATGAAGCACTACAGGCAATTAATAGCTAATGAGAGAAGAAGATTCGGTCCTCATCAGATTCAGGCTCCCACAGAGGTTAGCCAAGAATAAGTTGTCATCTCTAAACACAGAGAGTCAGACAGATACACACACGAGCAACATCAAATAGACTTATCAGTGTGTGTGTATAAAAGAGTAATTGAAGAGATCATGAATCTGAAGGGGAATGGAGAAAACAGAGAAGGAAGAAAGAGTGGTAAAAATAATGTATAATACTCATGTATGAAATTCTCAAGAAAATTAAATTAAAAATTAACTTTTTTAAAGACAACAAAATTAAATACAAAAGCAATCAAGCGTTTATGCTTTCTGAAAATTAATTCAAAATAGATCACAGATTCAAATGTAACACTGAAAGCTATACAACTTCCAGAAGATAAAATAGACAAAAACATGAGTAACCTTGGGTTACTCATGAAACATACAAACAGGCAGAATTTCAGCCATTAAAACTACTCAGGACAGGCACATAGTGGGGGCACATGCCAATAATCCCAGCACTCAGCAGGCAGAGGCAGAAGGATCTCTGAGTTCAAGGATAGGCTGGTCTACATCGTGGGTTCCAGGAAAGCCAGGGCTATACCAAGAAACCCTTGAAAAAATAAAACAACCTACTCAAGTCTAGTTGGGTGCAGTGGCACATGCCTTTGATGACAGCACTCAAGAGGCAGAGGCAGGCAGATTTCTTGTGAGTTCACAGTCAGCCTGTGAGTTCACAGCCAGCCTTGTCTACATAGTGAGTTCAAGGACAGTCAGAATTGTCTTGAAACAAAACAAAACACCAAACATGTAAACAAACAAAACACTACTCAGGTCTTCAAGATGGCTTAGCAGCTAAAAGTACTTGCTGTGCAAGCCAGGAGATCTATATTTGATTCCTAGAACTCACAGAACAGTGAAAGGAGAGAACTGACTCCAGAAACTAGTCCTCTACCCTCCAAATGAAGGCTGTGGCTGTGTGCCCTCCCCCCTATGCATACACACATAATAATAAATAAATAAAATTAAAATCCCTTTTTTGCTAAAGTAGTGGTTCTCAACCTTCCTAATGCCATGGCCCTTTAATACAGTACCTCATGTTATAGTGACCCTCAACCATAAAATTATGTTCATTGCTACTTCATACTATAATTTTGATACTGTTATGAATTGTAATATACGTATTTGTGTTTTCTGATGGTCTTAGGTGACCCCTGTGAAAGGGTCATTTGATCCCTGGGTCACAATCCAAAGGTTGAGGACTGCTGTGCTAAAGGCACTGTTTGAAGAATGGAAAGATAAGCCACATACTGAGAAATAATTGTTGAGCACATATCTAATAAAAGACTTCTTTCTAAAATACACATACACACATACACAAACTCTTAAACCTAACCATAAACAAAATACCAATCTGATTTAAATAGGCACAAGACATAATTTTTTTTGCATTAAGTAATGTTCATACATAACTAGTTGCAAAAGCAAAAGGATATGCTAGTTTCTAAAGAGAAACTACAAAGAGCTGCCTAACACTTCGTCATAAAGAAAACACAAGTGCAGTGAACTTAGTGCAGTAAGCACAGGAACAATGCTGAGACTGCATCTCAGCAGGTCTTCCTGCTGAGCTGGGGACTCACTAAGGCAGCCACAACCTTCACCTCACCTGCCGACTACTCACTCAAGAATCATCAACTACCATTTCATTTCTGCATTTTGCTAGTCAGTAACTGCTCAGTAGAACTTGCTTTATTTTATTGTGAGACATGGTCTCACTGTGTAGTCCTGGCTATCTAGAACTCCCTATGTAGACCAGGCTGGCCTTGAACTTGGAGATGTACCTCTCTCTCCCTTCCCAAGTACTGGGATTCAAGGCATCAGCACACCAGCCTATAGAAGTTTTTTTTTTTTTTTAATACTGATACTGAAGCCATATGAACTGAAACTTTATCAGGGGATGGACTCAATTTACAAGTCATAAGAGAAAGAAATTAAACAGACATTCTCTGTCTCTATTCTAACAGCTTTCACTAGATGTAGGGAGGGACATGACTGGCAGAGAGCAGCTGTACCTCTGTTATTATGGCTTTCTGACCCTTCACCCTCTGCGCCTCCTCGGGGTCATGCTCCAGGCTGAAGACTTTAGAAAGGGGTACCGGCTTCCCACCTCGGCACAGGACTGCTTGGCACGTGCCAACGTTGGCTACAGTCAAGCTAAAACTACTTGTTGGGTCAGCAGTGTCAGGTCGAATGTAGCATAGGAGAGCAGAGGACCCCAGCTTCTGGCCAGCCATTCCTAATTTCCTGTGTAGAAAGAAAAGAAAATGATGCCATGGCAACTAGTTTTCTAGAAGAGGTAGCCTCTGACACCCATGGTGAACCACTCACCCTCATCCACCAGGGCAGACTCTTCTAGGATGGTGGTGGTGGTAAAGTCCAGCCTAGCACTTTTAGCTAACAAAGACTTTAAAGGGGGGCTTATAAGGCAATAGCGACATCTTTCTCCACGGTTTCTGTATCTGATCAGGGACGTCTCTTCTGGAGCTTTCGGACTCCAGTACACCTCATGCATATGGAAGGCCTGATCACAGTTAGAGAAGAATATTGGGCCTCGCTCCAACCACAGAGCTTATCATTTGGGGCAAGAGGCTGGCTCTGCATGTCTAACAAGTTTCTAGTAAGAATGTTGAGAATGCTGGCCCTGGAGTAACAGTTTGAGAAGCACTGGGGCTATAAGTTCCTTGAGAGGGACCATGGGTCTCCTTGCATTTTCTCCACATCCAGCATCCATGTGTCCAGCACACTGGAGGCAAGGTGAACACACAGCAGACAACACCAGAAGAATCTAGTTTCAAACTTCCTTTTCATTTTTGTTGACTGTAGAATCCTAGCAAGTTCTTTCTCTGAGAAATCAAACTGATAAAATTCCTACCTATTTGGCTTGTTTTGAAAGATAAGGATGAAAACTGTGTGGTACAGTACATGGTCCCTGGCAGATACAAACTTCAGAGTTCCCTTTTACAAACTGTTAGTCTGCCAAGTCTGCAGGTCAATTCCACTAAAAAACTCGTTTTCCAACACTCTGCTTTTTAACACAGGAGATAAAGCCAGCTCCGGCCACAAGGGTCTAGCCCTGAGCATTCAAGTTTACAATGTCAGTGCTGCGTGCTTTAGGATGCCTACCTTTGCGCTCTCTGCTACTAAGAGAGTCTCAGGAGCTGGAATGTGAGGCTTTGCTTGTAGGTGGCTTAGACGTTAATGAGAAACAGGAGCTGGATAAATCCAAGTAAGTATTCTAACACATAAATCTGATGAGTGCTTGTTGGCTTTCTGTAGGTCATCAGCTAACCATGAAGAATCTTAGGAAAGCATACAGCCTTCTTCCCCTAAATGTTCACACACAGTCCAGCACATAACCTTTAGCTAGCCTTCCTATATCCTTAGCAAGTGTGGGCAGATGAATCCATGGATTCTTTAAAGAGGAATGACCACCACACTGCTGGTATCAAGAGAAGTAGCAGAGTCTCTCTTTGATCCTGCATCTAAAGCAATGACCTTCAACTTCTAAGATTTACTTTCTGGGAGCAAAGTGGAGTTAGGAATTATTCAACCCACCTGCTTACCTGTGAGATACCAAGAAGGTATTGGCCATGAAAACTGTGTCATTTGTTGAATGCTGGACTTCTTCCAAAAGTACATCTGCCATCGTACACTGTAGCAGACGAGGGAGTTCCTCATTCCGGTCCCCATCAAACATTCCATACACAGCTCCCACCCCCTCTGCAAAGTTATCCATAGCCAGAGCAGACACACAGAGTCTGGAACAAAATGAGAGACAATCACCAGAGGAGGTTACTGGCAAAGACTATTCTTCAGAGAATTTCTTTTAAAAAGTATTAACTGAAGATGGAGACTTAGCATCATGCTAAGTCTATGTCAGTCAGACAGCAGCTCTCACAGACAGCATCCCCAGGCAAGAACATCCAGCCACATTCACAGGCAGTGCACATTAACTTTGCAATACTATCAAAAGCTGGAAAGATACAATGTTTTTTTGGTCATGGTGGTTAAAAACTCATTTTGTCAATATCCTTTAGCCAAAGACCACCAGAGCATACCTGCCGATAAAGTTAGGTTTATTCTCTTGCCCCAAGAAGAATATTCACCATAGAACAATGTATAGACAGAAGGTACAAAGAAAAAACTTAGTAAAGGATATGGGCTTTGATTGGACCATTCTGAGAAAAGTCTACAGGAACTGAGGACCATTTTAGATTGGGGCAACTGGACAATCAGTGCTATTTATATGACTGGGCCTTGCTATAAATTTCACAAACAGGAAAGGAAAATTCCATAAGTAAACATTAAGAGTATTTAGTGCTTTATGGACTGCATGTCCATGTTTCCGCTTCTTCATTATGGTTTTAAAAGGATAGGATCTCGTGCTGAAGTTCTGAGACTTATGTTTGGGAAAAAGACAGGACAACACGGTCTATCCGTGAGCAGAGCAGGCCCAGGATGCCATGCAGCACCTCCTCTTTCTCCAGTCTGGAGCCAATATACTCACTTATTTCTCTGCCCTGCCATCTCAGCCAGTCCATGGCTCCAGAAGGTTGATGTAAGTGTAGAATCTGTGGTTGGCAAAGGTTTCTGATCAATTTTCAGGGTTGTGATATGGCTGTGGGAGGTGAAAAAGAGAAAATTAAATCATATTCTCTTCTATATTTTATAAGAACTATTATAACAATAATGTGTTTTTAGAAAATAATTGTTTGACAGAGTATAATCCATTTCCAGAGCGACTAAATCAAAGTGGGATGATGAATCTGTGGCTTTGATAGAAGAGAATAGAAAGTGGTAGGGGAAATAAAATCTAAATACAGTTTCAACTAATGCATCACAAAGATCTCTTGACATCTTCTTTTTTAAGCAATGACAAGAGATCTTCAAACAATTCATATGTATTGTTGCTTAGATGTTATAATGTGGCCTCTGCCACCAGACACATCTATGCCCGCCATGTAAAATGATTTAGTGTAGAGCTCAGTAAAAATGAAGCAAAGCAGAGAACCTACGAGTGTTCTGACCTAACCCATTCTACTCCTTTAATTAACTGAGGTTTCCACAATCCAAAAATGATCCACTGATGGCTCAAAAATATAGACTCAATTTCAGATTTTTTTCCTACCTAAACATGTCCAAAGTCTTGTGTTCCAGAACCAGATTTGTATTTCCTGTCAGATCAAGATCTTGTAAAGTAGCAGGCAGAGCCTCTGGAATTAATATTTCTGTCAAGTCATTGCAACTCAGGTCTACAAACTGAGAAGAAATAGAGACATCAAAAGAGAATACATTATATTACAATGTCGACTCACAAACATTCACTATTATAGCTTCAAATGGGAACTTAATTTCTTTCCAAGAATGAATTAAGTATACTCAAATTTTAAACTGAGCATGTGAGAAGAGAACACCACCCAGTCTTTATCTCTGAAGAAAAGGGGATTCAGCCATATTCATGGGCAGTACACATTAGCTTTGCAAAGCTATCAAAAGCTATAAAGATATCTGATCATGCTGTTTAAGTAGTAGCTTTGTAAATATTCTTTTGCCAAAGACCTCTAGAGCACACCTGTGGTTAAAGTTGGTTGATCTCCTTGCAGCAATAGAGAATGTTAACAATGGAATCCTTGGTGTATGCAGGGAAAAAGGTTTGGGAAGGAACCTAGTATAGGATTAGGCTTTGGCTTGGCCAGCTGGGGGAGGGTCTAAGAAGGTAGAGGACTGTACCCAATAATTGTACCAGTTATACAGTTCGGTCTCTCAATGAATCTTACTGGCAGGGAGAGGAAATTAGCTCAAGAGAAGTCTTGAGAGGGGAAGCAGTCTCATGTACACTCCTTACTTCCTTCTTACAAGAAAGGTACCTTGCCATTCTGCAGTGAGGAGGTCAGGCTAGCTCGTGCACGCACCTGAATCTGAGGCAGCTGCAGTATCTCTGGGAAAATGCTGATGTTGTTGGCATGTGCGACAAGAGTGTGCAGCCTTTTGCAGTTTGCTATTGTTGTGGGAATGGCTTTAAGCTTGTTTCCACTTAGGTTCAGTTCTTCCAATTGCTCCAATTTATTTAGTTTGCTGAAAAAAAAAAAAAAAAAAACATCAAAACATCGTGCTGCATCAGAAAAGAGCAGCTGCCAAGTGGTGCTATTTTATAGCCATCACAAAGTAAGGGCAACTTGATTCACTGCAGAAAACCTTGAGAGAAGGGAACAATCAGACATCAACTGGGCCACAGTTCACTATCATGACCAAGCCTGCTACCTGTCAGCATGATCTGCTACTCAGCACTCAGTGTTTTAAGGCTGACACTGCCCTTTTCTTATAGAAGCAGCATGAGCATCTTGTCTGAAAAAGTGCTGGCCTAAAGTGCCTGTCCTTGCTGAGCACTAGCAAGGCTGCAGAATCCTATGTAAAGGAAGGCTGATGAGCCCTGATTGTGTCAGCCATAAAGTAAAGAAGCTGAACTAAGACTCCTTTCAGTTTTACAGTTCTTGGTGGCAACTTCCCACCACTAACCACCCAGTTCTTACATACACGGCAGTCTGCTCAGGACAAGGCAATGATTTATACCACTCTAATACGAAGCCTTTCACATGTTAAGCAAAATATCTTGTCTCCATTAATAAATTTCTCTGGAAACAATAACTGTGCAAAGTTTGGAAAATAAATAGTACTAGCAATCTGAAAAAAAAATTACTATTACAATTTTATTAAACTTCATACTGGATTTCTCAGAATGGTTTTTTAATTTTATTTATTATTTTTTAAAGTATTTGTGTTTGTTTGCATGTGCACTACACAGAAGCCAGGTGCCCAGAGAAGCTAGAAGAGGGCATCAAGTCTTCTGGAGCTGGAGTTGTAGATGGCTGCAGTTGTGCACTGCCAGGTACATGCTTAAAAGCAACCCCAGGTCCTCTGCTCTCAGCTACTGAGCCATCTCTTCAGTCCCTCTCACGTAAGTACGTGATATGAATTTTCCATCTTACCTGTCTAATAGATCACAATTTCAACTGCTGGAAGATGCATACTTTTCAAATGCACCTCCTCACAAGACACACACCTATACACACACAGAAGAAAACTCACACATTTAATAAGTAAGCTCAGAAAATTATTTCCCTTTGTATTATGTGATAATATATATACACTTAAAGAAGCTAAAAAATGAAGACAAAATAGAAAACTATTTGTATGTATGTGTTTGTGTTCAACTTTACATGCATGTACAGGTATGTGCACACCTATGTGTGTAAAAAAAGAAGCCAGGAGTGAACATTTGGTATCTTCTTGTATTGAGTCTTTTGTTTTGAGGCAGGCAGGGTCTCCACTAAACGTGAAGTTCACTGAT
Source organism: Meriones unguiculatus (assembly GCF_030254825.1). Taxonomy (NCBI): domain Eukaryota; kingdom Metazoa; phylum Chordata; class Mammalia; order Rodentia; family Muridae; genus Meriones; species Meriones unguiculatus. Next base: position 18,040,858 of record NC_083358.1, read on the forward strand.
TGGCTGGACTAGCCGACCTGCAAGCACCAGAGAACCTCCTGTTTCTATTTCCCCAGTGCTGGGATCACAGCTATGTACCAATATAGCTGCCTTTTTATGTGGGTTCTAATGATCTGAACTTAAGTCAAGTTTGCACAGCAAGCACTTTACCAACTGGACTATCTCACCAACAGCTCCCCCAAAATCTTTTAATCTAACTACTATAATAATCACATAATGAATACTATTTGACAAACGGCTGGATTCATGTTAAAGGCATGAAACAAATTTTCAAATTTAGGGAGAGTTCAAACTTCCAAATTTAGAAAGTGACAAATGCCTATAAGTAGAGGGTTACACAGTTATCATGAGTTTGAGTCCACTTGGACTCCATCTTGACGTGTGTCTTTTAAAACTAAAAGTGATATAATTATCCTCTAATTTCTTTTTAAAATGTGTTCCCAAGGGCAATCTTCATTCCTTTTTCTTCTTTCCTTTGTTCCTTCCTTTTTTCCCTACCTCCATTCCTTCCTTCCTTCCTTCCTTCCTTCCTTCCTTCCTTCCTTCCTTCCTTCCTTCCTTCCTTCCTTCCTTCCTTCCTTCCTTCCTTCCTTCCTTCCTTCCTTCCTTCCTTCCTTCCTTCCTTCCTTCCTTCCTTCCTTCCTGGCTTCAAACTCAAGGAGATCTGTCTGTCCCTGTCTCCCAAGTGCTGAGATTAAAGGTGTGTGCCAATACTGGCAAGCATTTTTTTTTTTTTAATGTGCATTGGTGTTCTGCCTGCATGTGTGTCTGTGCAAGGCTGTCAGATCCCCTGGAAGTAGAGTTATGGCGAGCTGTCAGCTGCCGTGTGGGTTCTGGGAATAGAGCCTGGGTCCCATTGCTCTTAACCACTGAGGCATCTCTCCAGCCCTAATCTTTTCTTTTACACTACTAGCCTAGGTTCTTTTGACTTGTGATTAGAAACACCCATATCCTAAATCAGCTACTTTGTGATTATACAGCTGAGCCTAGATTGTAAAATCAGAGCTGATGGTCAGTGGATAAAGGAAGGCAAGACTGACTACCTGAATTTGATCCCTAGGACCCACATGGTACAAAGAACACGCCAATTCCTACTAGAAGGTCAGCAAGTCTAGAATAAGAAACTATAAAATGGAGATGGATGCGGTGGCACATACCTGTAATCCCAGCACTCAGGGAGGCAAATCTCTGTGAGTTTGAGGACAGCCTGGTCTAAAAAGCAAGTCCTGGACTGACAAGAAACAGTGTTTTCTAGACAAAGCATACAGTCTCACAGCAACTTCAATAGTATGCACAAGCTCAAGGTAGATAAAACCCCAGCATCAAAAGGGGAAGGTGAGTAGGAAATCCTACCACTATCAAATGCCAGGAGCTATGGACATTTGATAGCCTCTAGGAGTCAATTTGCTTTAATGTGAGCCATGTTAGGTTAAATATATACCATAGCATGCCTTACTTTCTAAGACTAGATGAGTCAATAGGTATTTTAAAAAAAAAATGAAAAAGAAATCACAAAGTTGGGTGGGAAGAGATGGGAGAGTGTGGAGAGAGTAGCTATGTAGGAATTGGGGTATATATGAATTTGTTCAAGATACATTATATTAAAGAACAGAAATACATTAAATACACTAAAGCCGTAGTACCCATGCCTTTAATCTCAGCACTTTGGAGGCAGAGGCAGGCAAATCTGTGATCTACATATTGAGTTCCAGAATATTCAGGGCTACATATTTATATATACATATTATTTTTGAGGACAACAGGGAAAGAGAATGAATAATACAAAGTATAATGATACATATTCATGAAGATGCCATTATGAAACTCATTACTTTTATTTCTTCCTAACAAACTTAACAAAAAAGAAAATGTTATTTTTTAATGATTCATTTATTTTTATGTGCATTGGTGTTTTTGCCTGCACAGGTTTTGGTGTGAAAATGTTAGGAGCCCTGGAGCTAAAGTTATAGGCAGTGGTGAGCTGCCGTGTGAATGCTGGGAATTGAACCCAGGTACTCTGGGAGAGGAGCCAGTTCTGTTAACTGCTGAACCATCTCCCCAGCCCCAGAAAATGTTGTATTTTTTAGTGATAAGATTTTGGGAGTGGGTATGGGGAACAGGGTCTGTGTATCCCATGTTGATTTTGAAATCTCTATGTAGTCCAATGGCCTTGATTTCTGATTCTCCTGCCTCTATATCCTGAATGCTGGATTACAGGCGTGTGCCACCATACCTGTTTTATGCAGTACTGGGAATAGAACATGGGGTTTGTGCATACTAGGCAAGAACTCAAGCAACTGAGTTACTTTCCCAGGCCCATCTTTTTTTTAAATCAAATTTTAAAAGATATTTATTTTGTGGCTGGAGAGATGGCTCAGGGGTTAAAAGCATTGGCTGCTCTTCCAGAGGTTCTGAGTTCAATTCCCAGCAACCACATGGTGGCTCACAACCATTTATACACAGGTCTGATGCCCTCTTCTGGCATAGAGGTGTATATACTGCACTCATCTACATTAAATAAATAAATCTCTTTTTTTATTTTTTCTTTATTTTTTATTAGTTACATTTTATTAACTCTGTATCCCAGCTGTATCCCGCTCTCTCATCTCCTCCCTGCCCCTTTCCAAGTCAACTGATTGGGGGGAACCTCCTCCCCTTTCATCTGACCCTGTTTTATCAGGTATCTTCAGGACTGGCTGTAAAGTCCTCTTCTGTGGCCTAGCAGGACTGCTCCTCCCTTGGGGGGTGAGGAGGTCAAAGAGCCTGCCATTGAGTTCCTGTCAGAAATAGTCCCTGTTACCCTTACTATGGTTACTAAGCTACCATGGGCTTCATCCGAGCAGAGGTTCTAGGTTATATCCATACATGCTCCTTGGTGGAGTGTCAGTCTCAGAAAAGACCTCTGTGCCCAGATATATTTGGTCCTTGTAGAGCTCCTGTCCTTTCCACGTCATACAAACTCCCTTTCTTTCATGTGATTCCCTGCACTCTGCCAAAGGTTTGGTTATGAGTCTTAGTATCTGCTTTGACATACTGCTAGGTAGAGTCTTTTTCAGGGGCCCTCTGCGGTAGGCTCCTGTCCTGTTACTTGTTTTCTTCTACGTCTAATGCACCTCCCATTTGTCTTTCTAAGTGAGGATTGATCATCTAACCCCGGGTCCTCTTTCCTGTTTATCTTCTTTAGGTGTATAGATTTCATTATGTATATCATATCTTATAGGACTATATGAGTGAGTATATACCATGTGTGTCTTTCTCCTTCTGGGATACCTCACTCAGAATGATCTTTTCTAGATCCCACATACTGCACTCATCTACATAAAATAAATAAATAAACCTTTCAAAAAAAAAAGATATTTATTTTTCCATGGACACTGTTTAGGCTTTAGCTAGATGAACTTTCTCATGTCTTCTTGCAAGTACAGATTGCAAATTATTATTCCTCTCTCCTCCAGGCCTAACTCATTTTCCCAAGCTCTTCGCAGTACGACTGGCAACCTGTTATTTTTTTTTTTTAATTTATGTTTTTTTAGGTATCTTGTGGGTATATGCCACATGTGTGCAGGTGCCCTCAGAGACCAGAAGAATTGGGTCTTTTGAAGCTGAAGCTACAGGTGATTATAAGACACCCTTATGAGTGCTGCAAACTAAACTTGGGTTTTCTCGAAGAGTAGCAAGTGCTCTTAACCACTTTCCAGTACCCAAACTCAGACTTTAATGTCTTACATTTGTTATGCTGCGTGGAAAACGCCTGGACCAGAGGTTCTGGCTGCCCCTTTGGCAAGCCTCTTATCTCCAAAATTACATTAGGATTCATAACACTAGCAAAATTAAAGTTATGAAGTAGCAATGAAAATAATTTTATGTCTGGGTGTCACCCCAACATGAGGAACTATATTAAAGGGTCATAGCATTAGAAAGATTGAGAACTACTCCTAGACACTTGTCTATTTCCCATTCTGACTGTAGGTTCGAGGACAGAGGCAATAAATGTGACACAGTATGTGACACATATTAGGCATTTTATATAAACGCATATAATGAATAAACTATCAGACAACATATTATATAATACAGTGCTGATAAGAAAAATTTAAAAGATGTAAATTTTATTTCATAACCTTGTACTTTTCTGGGTGTTTATTCTTAGATTATTATTAAATAATTAGAATTAAAAGTTAAATACATTTTAACCGCAATTTATTTGGCTATTCACACTTGATCATGAACAAATTAAAACAACCAGATGTGTCATGGTCAGATAGCGATAATGTAATGTAGAATGATGACACTTCTCACTCACTCACCTTGCAGGAAAGGTCTGTAGCTGGTTGTTTGCAAGGTGGAGAATTCGCAGGTGTGGGTGCCCAACCAAAACAGGTATGCACTGATCTGTTAGGAGGTTGTTGGTCAGGTACAGCAGCTGCAGTGCACTCAGACTCTCCTCTCCAGCACACGCAGAAGGCAAAGACTCCAGATTATTTGCAGACGCATTCAAGTATCTAAGACTGACAGAACACACATCATTCCCTCTAAGTTTGTTACCTTCCTAAGTTCTACCATCACACCCTTTGCAACAGGGAATGTTGTTCCAAGCTCTCAAAGTCAAGAATAACTTTGGAATAACCCCCAGGAAGTTTTCTCTGCACCTATGCAACTCAAAGCCAAGTGGCAAGAAGGAACATAGGCATGGAAATTTTTTTAGCATTCTATAATGGTTGCATGCAAAACCACCTATTCTCACTGAAAAAACACTATTAAATACCACAATATACATCTGAACTATAAAGATGACCTTCAAAAATTTTTGTCTCTTTGTAATAAGTCATTATCTATTTAATCCCACAATACTAATAGTGTATCGACACAGAGTATTTATACTTCTGTACATATATTATTATAGACACTATAAGGAAAATCTTGTATTCTTATCCAATTATATCCCTAGTATACAGTTCTAGAAACAGAATTTATGGGATCAAGGAGTTTTTTTAATGGCTTTTAAAAATATACTACCTATTTAAGGTCCAAAAAAGTTATATCAAAGAGGAATTGTGTTGTTTCTTGGCATTTTGGTTATGGTCAAGTTCAAACTGCACTTATGCAAAAAGAATGCAATCCATATTTTTATCTACAGTATCATAATTTAATCTTTGTCAATATAACAAGTAAACCATGGTATAATTTTTATAATCTTTCAAATATAATGTTTGTATACATAGTATATGCTTAATGAAAGCAAGCATCATTAAACTTGTATATCTTTGTGTGTATGTAAACAAAAGGACAATCTTGTCTATCATCTTCAAAAGATGCTACCCATGGCTTAGCAAGTAAAGGCTCTTTCTATCAACCCTGACAACCTGAGTTTGAGCCCCAGAACCCATGAGGTAGAAGAGAACTGACTCCAGAAAGTTGTCCTCTGACCTTCACAGGTATACTATAGTGCTTGCGTAAGCATACTTGTACACATACACACACAAAATAATTTTTTAAAACGCTGTCTATCTCCTCTGAAATGGGGTCTCCCGTTGTCCTGGTGCTTACCAATTAGGCTAGACTAGCTGGCCAGCAAGACCCAGGAATCCATATATCTCTACCATATCTGTGCCAGAATAATAACCATACACTACCATGCCCTACAGTTTTATATGAGTTCTGGATAATTTAACTCAGATCCTTACACCAGTGAGGAAAGCACTTTACCAACTAAGCTCTCCCCCTATTTCAACTTGTGTGTTCTTAAATGTCCGTGCTTCGTGATCAGCATCCCTAACGAGCTTTTAAGCTTGTGGAGGATCATGTGGTCCAGCACTGCATTAAGTAGGTGGTTTCTTAATTATCTTCAGTCACTTCCCACTTCATTCTGTGTTACACATAGCTTGTTAATTAACAACTTTAACCTTTCCCAAAAATTTGCCCAGAGGAAAATTTTCCTCAAACAGTTTCATTTCTTTCTTTTTTCCTTTTTGGTTGTTGTTGGTTTCACTTCCCAAAGATTTTATTTTGGAAATATCCAGTATTATGGGTGAAAAGATGTATAAGCTGGAAAGTAGAAAAGAAGAACCCTCTGGGCTAGAGGCTTGGTTTCGTCTCCTGTGACTCTATGTCACATCAGTATTGCATACCTTTGTTTCCCCCTCTCTACACACCCTTCTTCACATGGTAAAGGAGTAAAGACTACCATTAAATAGTAATCTTATCAGGCTAGGATTGCCAAATTTTAGAGCACGTACTCAGTATGAGTAATAATAACATAATTATTGAACGTAATCCCTAGCACCACAAAAAACAACAACAAAAATATCTACTTTTTCTTTAAAGATGACATTTAGGTAAACCTGACTATAAATTTTAAAACAGAAAGACATAACATTTACTTACTAATTTACAATAAGAACCAAACAATACCTTGTACAAGAATATTATCTTTAAATGCATATTTTTCAAAACAGCTAAGACATGTTCTGGAAGTCAGGAGACTATAATTCAAAGATTACTTGATGAAGCTAGAATAAAACTGACTTTAGTTTATGTACTTTTTTTCCTCAATACAAAAGCTGAATTTCATCAAAGGCTCCATCTGAATGCTGTTTCTCTCTGGACACAGTGAAAGCCTGAGTGTTCCCAACCTGCCTGAAATCATTTACCACATAAATAATTAAGTTTTGGATAGTTACTTCAACTTTCAAGTTTATTACAAAACACTGCTATATTTTCCATCATAAAAATTGTGATTAAGTCTCTGACCAGAGCTGGAGAACTGTAAACATGGACGGGACAGGTCAGCACAGCTCATGGAGACAAGGACTGCTCCTCTGCAGCACTCACTTTAAGGCCTTGGAGAAGAGAGTGTCTGGCAGCCTGGAGAGAGTGTTATGCTGGATGTCCAGCACCTCGAGGGGAATGTGCTCCACCAGTACCGGAAGGACATGGATGTGGTTGTGTCCCAACATCAATTTCCGAAGAGTCAGACTACTCAGAATTCTAAGGAGAAAGAACAGAAAGAAACAAAAGCTCACTTAAATCCTTTTTAACTAACAGGTCAGTGAATTAAAATCAGTCAACTAACAGAAACCTACTTTAGAATATACATCCACTGACAAGTGACTGAGCCAAGAGAGCTGTCACATACATCACCTAGCAGCTAGCCAGAAGTGAGATCTTCAACACAAGCAGCACAGAGTCTAAACCAGTGGTTCTTAACCTGGGGGTCAACCTTTCCACAGGGGTCACCTAAGACCACTGGAAAACACAGGTATTTATATTATAATTCTTAACAATAACAAAATTACAGTTATGAAGTGCCAACAAAAATAATTTTCTGGTTGGGGGTCCCCACAACATGAGGAACTGTGTTAAAGGTCCACAGCGTTAGGAAGGGTGACAGCTAGTAAAGCAGTGTCTGGAGTAAACCTATCTTCACTTGTCTAGACAGAATTTATCAATTCTCCTCAGTGTGCTTATTAACATAATTCCATAACGAAAACTTTATCACAATAAAAATGATTAAGGGTTTAAAATGCACTATGACCAGGCCATTAACAATGAAATCCAAAAAGAATTAGTGGCTTGCCAAAGACTTAGTGATCTGCCAAAGTTCTCATAGAAATGGTGATATCGTCTTACTCCAAAGGCTTGGTGCAGGCCTACTGTGCTACAAAGCCTCCAGGTTAACTTTAAAGACTTCACAAGCATACAGTTTACATTTAAGTATCTGGAATATATAGTGCAATCTCCTCACCCTACCCATCAAGTACCAATCTCTCCTTCCCCAAGTTAGATAAATCTTGCCATCTGGTAAAGGTCAATTCAAATGCCATTTTACCACAAAGCACTCTCTAATTACTTAGAGTTCTTCTGAACTTCTAAAACAATTTGTAAGTGTCGTGATTAAAAATACTCCTCCAGGGTAAGATTGTTACATTCAAACGCTAGCTCTCCTGGTGAAGAGCTACCATGGACAGGTTACCTAACCATTCTTAGTTTAAAGGATTAGGTAAGATCATAAAACTGAAGTTCTCAGGAAATTTCCAGCTCAGAACAACTCACCCTACAGAACAGCTATATTCATACCATCACGCCACTAACCATGCCAGAAACTTTCAGCACATGTTAGCAGTTATGTGTGTGTACGTTACACAATCCTACTAAGCTTCTTGTAGGCTAAGACCATGCTTTAGTCATCACTATATCCCTATAGTACATCCCTTATAGTACCTCCTACTCGGAAGGTCCTTCCTCAACAGTCACCAACAAATGAAAGGCAACCTAAATTTAGAAACAATTAAACACATATATCATATACGCATTTATACATACACACCTCACAGGAACCTCTGTAAGAAGATTGTAGCTCATATCTAGTATTTCTAGCTTTTTTGCTTCACAGGCCCAGTCAGGGACACACTCTAGCAGGTTTCTGAAAAGAATCATTTTGTAACGTAAAAAGTTACTATGGCTTCGACATTAAATGTTTTCCCCAAACACAAGTTATTGCAGTTTGTTCTAGTAGCCTGTGCTGCTATTATAAATTGGTAGGTAGGACTGGAGAGATGGCTCAGTGGATAAGAGCACTGGCTGCTCTTCCAGAGGACCGGGGTTCAAATCCCAGCATAGACATAGTGGCTCACAACCATCTCATATCCAGTCCCAGGGAATCTGAAACCCTCTTCTGTCACATGTATGCACCAGGCATACATGTGGTATTACAGATATACACACAGGCAAAACACCCTTACACATAAAGAAATAGTTAATCTTTAGAAAATTAATTGGTAGAACTAGCCAGGGTGATGGTTCATATATAATCCTAGCACTTAGGAGGCTGGGGCAAGCATAAACATCATGGGTCAAATATGGAGACTGTCATTAAAAAAAAAAAAAATAGAAGACTAAAGGGAGAAGGAAAAGGAGAGAGGGAGGAAGGAAGAAAGGAAGGAAAAAATGAAAGAAGGAAGGAAGGAAAAAAGAAGGAAGAAAGAGCTTGAAGGAGATCTGGCCTCTCCCTCTCTGCTTCTCAGTTGTCAGGAGGTTAGCCACTGTGAGCTGCCACCATAATACAATATTACCTCACCAGGAACCCAAAGTAACATTCATTAAGTGGCCACAGATCTGAAACTGCAAGCTAAAAATAAACTTTTCTTCTTTTAAATTGCTCATTTCAGGTATTCTTGTCATAGTTATGAAAATCCAAACAACACACAAATGGAATTCATTTCACTAAACTCCACTGTGTGTAATAAGTCATATATAAACACCTTAGGACAGCGACACTATGTCCAAGGAAGTCTCTTGGATACTGCCAGAAATACAGTTGTCACTCAGAAAATACTGTTAAAGAAGGGTAAAAGAGACAATTACTCAAATGTGCACAGCAATATGTACCAGCTGTGTTACATCACATGTTCAGAGAAGGCTTCGAACAAAAGCAGCAGGGTGTAGTGAAACAAGATGAGAGAAGATCTGGAGGAAGTGGCATCACAGATGATCAGGAATTCCATGGGTAATGACAGAGAAAAGAAAAACTGTGAGAAAACTAGAAGGAATGTAGAGTGAGAATGTAGAGGCAGAAGGCACTCAGTAGTAAGGCAAAGTTTCAAAGCTCTGGAAACGTGAACTTGAAGCATTTAATACATCTCTTCATCAGGAAGACTCCCACTGTCAGATGTGACTACCCTTTCTAGATCTCAAGGTGTCAGTTACGTGTCAGAATACAGTGAGAGCTATGTAAGAGAAACAGACATTGCTCTCACAGCTTAGTGAAGAGAACACTTTGCCTGAAATAGACCAAGACAACTTTGCTAAGAAACATGGCATCTGCGTTAGAGTCCAGAGAACGTTATACTGCAACCTTACATGAAGATACTCAAGCAACGATGCCAACGTGAGTCAGAGTACAAAGATAAGGCAAGAAGGAGTGTGATACATGAGGGAATGCCAAGCAATCTGATAACGCTGGAGCATGAAGTAATGGGATACAGAGGGGAAGTTAGGCTAGAACCAGATCAAAACCATGTCTGGAAAGTTCTTACTTGATCCTACAGGTCTAGGAGATACCTCAAGGGTTTATAAGCAGTGTACAGATGACATCAGCTTTGTGCTTTAAATAGATTATTGGTAAATGAAGCCCTGTTAAGATGATTCTGTCAATAGAAAGAGAATAATCAGAAATGATACAAGCCTAGAGAGAAGAAATCCCAGAAGTGCTAAGGGGGCAAAAACGGCAATGACTTGGAGGAGATTAGATATAGGAAGGAGCAGAATAAAGGATGAAAGCTACTTCCAGGCTTTTGGCCTGGATGACCAGGGATATGACAGTGCCAAGTGTGTATAGACATAGGAAACAAAACTGGTGCAGTGGGAGATGAATTTAATTTTGCACAGGTTTCAGGCTAGGGATGTGTACAGCAAAATTAACTAGTGAAGACCTGGACAGATGAGCCCAACCTGAGAGAAGAGGTCTAGAAAACTGGTTGATGCCAGTACTTTGTGGTGACTGACATCACTGGAATCAGTGACACTGCATCCATAACAGCGCAGTATTGAAAGCAGACCTGGGGGGTGACTGTAAGAGAAAACAGAACCAAAGAGAGAGAAGCAATGACTAAAATAGCATTAAAAAGAGACTGTACTGGCCAGTTTAAAAGATGTTTTAAAAAGAGAGAGCAAGTGTCAATAGAGAAAAAAGTGAATTAAAGAAGGCATAAAGTGAGCTGTTGTCAGGATAAGAAAATGGGAAGTAAGGAAATGGAGCTCTTGTGAGAAATTTAGACAAAAAAAAGTGAAGATGGTGGTTACACATAGCACGAGGGTTGTGGGATTAAGTAACACTTTGTTTATTCGGACAGAAGAGATCTAAGTCCCTTACTCTCCCAGAAGCTCCTTCCTTTGGCCACACAATAGTTCTCTCTCCCTCTTTCTCTACTCCCTCCCCACAAATCAAGACAAGTGCCACCCTTATGGACAAACTCACCGGGAGAGTTCCAAAGAAGTCAGCAGGCTGGGTACTGGGTAGACATTCACTGCTGTCAGCCCTGTGAGGAAAACAACATGTTAACAATGTTCTCAGAAGACAGAAGAAGAAAGAAGAGGAAGAGGAGGAAGAGGAAGAGGAGGAAAAGAAGGAGGAAGAACTTCTGGATAGGGCTGAAGAGACAGCTCATGGTTAAGAGCACCTGCTGCTCTTCCAGAGGCCCAAGTTCAGGTTCCAGCACTACAGCAGGTGGCTCACAACAGCCTATTAACTCCCGCTTTCCAGGAGATCTGATGCTGCCGTACTCCTTGAGCAACTGCACATTCCTACACATATACACACATTTTTTTTCCTTAAAAGGAAGAACTGGTAAACAAAGCAAAAGTGTCTTTATGGAGATGACTACAGATAAAACTACGGCAACTCCCTCTGACTACTGTTTAGTCTGTCTTTGAAAACACATGCAACTACTAACTGTGGGTCTTGTGCACTTATACTACAGCAGGCAGACGCTAATGTTAACAGTACACTGAGTTCGAAACTTGAAAAATTAATACCTGGATATTAAAAAGGATATATTTTTAATTAAGTGTGTGTGTGTTATGAACATTCAGTGCAGGAGCCTTCAGAGGACATAGGTATTGGATCCCCTGGAGCTAGAATTAACAGCCAACTGTGTGAGAGCCTAATATGGGTGCTAGGTACTCTCCAAGAGCACTGAGAACTCTTAACCACAGAGCCATCTCTTCAGCGCCAATATCTGGAATTTTAGTAAAAATAATTTTACTTTTAACTGAAGAATAATGCAGATAGAGAAACAATCTTAAGTATATAGATAAGTGAACTGGAACACATTAATAGAACCAATGCTCACATCATCGAACAAGGTATTACCAACTCCCAGGAGAATTAGCCCTAGTGGCCTAACAGACGGATAGAGCATTTCTTCATCTCCTCTTCTAGCCACCACCCCTTCAAAGATAACATTCTCTATCCTGGCTCCAAATACTAGACATTTGCCACTTATAAAACTGAAAATTTCCTCTATGGCCCACTCCCACAGGAGCTCTTTGGGCAGGTGGTCTTGAACTCATAATCCCACCTTACCTCACCAAGTACTGGGATAAAAGGGTACACAATGTCTGGGGATATAGCTCAGTTGGCAGTGCTTACTTAGCATGCAGGAGGAACTGGGTTCTAACCCTAGTACTGCATAAACCTAGCATGGTGGTTCACACTTGTAATCCCAGTGATACAGATACTTTGTTGTGCTTGGTTCATTTTGAGACAAGGTCTCATGTAGCCCAGGCTGTTCTTGAGCTCGCTATGTAGCTGAGGATGGCCTGATCCTCTTCTCTCTTTCTGGTATATGCTTTGATCTGACTTAATTCACTCCACATCGTGCTTATGGCATTTGTTCATACTATTACATTTGGCTATATATTTTTTAATGTTCTTTCTTATGAATATGAAACAGACCAGAGAGATGCATTCCTTCCTAGGGCACTGAAGGGTTTTGAATTCTGTTAAAGTGTTATAAAATCTGGCAAAAATCACTACTAGTGTTACTGATGCTATTTAAGCTCTTACAGTAAACATTCCTTCTGATGTTCATTTTCCTGTAAATATGCAAAGGTGTTGGGAGGTAAGGCAATCTGGTGCCTTTTTTGTTTCTGTTTCTGTTTTGTTTTTGGGGACAGGGTTTCTTTGTGTAGCCTTGGTTATTATCCTAGACTTGCTTTGTAGACCAGGCTGGCCTCCAACTAACAGAGATCTGCCTGCCTCTGCCTTCCCGAGTGCTGGAATTAAAGGTGTGTGCTACCACACCCAGCATGCAATTTGGTGTTTTAACTGGCAGAAACTGGACTCTCCCTTGCTGCCCCTGACTTGTGTTAAGCAAAATGAGTATCAGCCAGCCGAAGGACTTTAGGCCAGCACTGACCTCTATGAATACACCTCAGAAGCCTGAGGGAAGTACATGACAACTGTACTGTTATTTGCTGCAACTCCTGAAGGGGCTCCTGAAGTGACTGCCTCAAGCTGGGACTGGTTGAAACCATTTACATGAAACTTTTTATTGTCACAAGCCTTGATGATTCCTAAATGACTCTGTGACCATTCCTACCTAGGCCAGAAAGAAACACTTAACCCTAGTGGCCTAGCAGATGGATAGTTGAGAGTGGTGTAAATACAAACCTTACTTTGCGTGAGAGGTTTGCTGTGATTGCTGTAAGCACCATTCTCTGGCTATAAGCAGGAGCACTTGATGAGCCGGCTTGTAGACACAACATTTAGCCCTAACACAAGACTTCTCTCAAGTTATCTTTTCTTGTCTCCTTTACCAGAGGAGGCTAAGCTGATACAAGGAAAGCAGCCACAGAGACAGCAGAGCAACAGTGGTGGCTGAGGCAGTACAACATGATAGTGGAGCATGCTAAGCTGTGACGGTAGCAAAGCTGTGGCTTCTTGAGAGCTGAAGAAGCTAAGGAGAGTGGCAAGCCTGGCAGCCAGCAGCAGCAGCAGTAGTAACAAAAGGGCAACAGTATCTATTTACTGTGACACTGACCAAAAAGAGGCAGCTGAGGGAGGACCCAGGCTAGGGACAAGAGTGGCACAGGAGGCACAGAGAAGGTAAAGAGGGTAGAGATCCGAATCGGAACAACAACCGAGGCTATAAAGAGGCAGAAGAAAACAACTGCAGGCCTTGGTTGCTGGAAGAATACGAGAGCTGCCAAGTCTTCAGACACTCCATATCTGGGAACTGTAACAGTGGCTGCTATCAGGGGATGAGGATTCCTGATATTTAGGTCTGTCTCGAAGCTACAATACCAACTGCTGCTACAGGCAACACATGTAGGGCTAAGGGCCCTACTACCAAAGACCTGTGTGAGAGTTGTAACACTAGAGGGAGCCATCAGGATTGACTACCCAACTGCCGTGCCATGGGATATAAAAGTTGCTGAAGCTAGCACCTGAAGACAGCGCCTCTTTGTCCAGACATGGTTTCTATGTGATTGAACATACGGACCCTCCCAGCTGACTGGCACATACACCATGACTACTCAGTTTAAGATTGCTGGACATTTACGGCTTCTCCAATTTAGAGTGACTACGAATATCTTGTCCATATACATGAGAACTAATCCACACACAGAAGGCGATTATGAGCCAAGAGAGGAACCTTGGGTATACCAGACAGGGTTAGCTCTAGTAGATGCACTGACCATTTTCAAAGTGGCTGTACTGATTAGCTGTCATAGCATCAATGTACAGACAGTGGCAGTTAACACTCAGTACATTTGGTTGTTGTTATTATTGCTTTAGCTTTCTTAAGGAAGAGGTAGGCAAAATAGTATTTGACTTTGTAGCTCAGGCTACCCTGAAACTTTGATCTTCCTGCCTCATCCTCTCAAGTACTGGCAGATTACAAGTGTGGACCACAACACCTAGTTTTTACTCAACAGGCATTTTTTTTTAATTATTATTATTATACTTATTTATCTCTGCATGCATGTATGCCTGTGTCTATAGGCAGGTGTCATGTGGAGGCCAGAGGGCAATGTGTAGGAGCTAGTTCTCTCTTTCCACACTGTAGGTCCAAGGGATAGAACTCAGGTCATCAGGCTTGGTTATGTTAAGCTCCATCACAGAGCCATCTTGTAGCCCTGCTCGGCAACTGGACCTTCTGACTCAAAAAATTAATCTAAACCATGAGTGAAGCCTCTATAACATGATGAAAGACAACAGAACTGAGTCCCTAACATCTTTTATTCTAATAACATAGACACAGAAAAGCAAAGGAAAAACCCAATAACCCCTTTCCACTATCATCAGCTAGCTCTTAACATGTGGATATCTACCTTATATGCTTTGCTTTAACACCAAGAATCAAACATCATCCTGAATTTTTATCATTTGTGACATGGTTTTAAACCTACAGAATGCTGTTTCTGTGTTTACATTTTGGCATAACTTATACAATATACTATGATCATGAGGTTTTTCTTTCTTAATCAAAAGCTGTTTCCGAGACTTATCTGCACCAATACAAAAAGCTTCATTTCCACTACTGTATAAAACCTATTGTGTAAATACATCATTGCTGATTTAGCCATCTTCCTGTTAGAAGTCCTTTGCTCTCACCATGCTACAACACTGTGACAATAACTCTGCGTTTGCAGCCCCACACGCCAGCGGAAAATCACTGTTCACACAGATGCGTCACTTCTCTGATAGGGCCGCCTTCTTCTGAGGTGGCTTCCTAAGTCACTGCCTCTGGCTGAGGACTCCAGAAGATACTGAGTCTAGTCTCTGGTTACACTTAGCACTTTCTCTTTTGAATGTGACGACTATAAAATATTATTTAAATCTTCATTTCTGGCAATTGGTGAAATTAAACATTTTCCCTTTCCTTTCCTTCCCTTCCTTAAACATAGAAAACTGCCAACCATGCTAAAGCACAACTACAATAACAGTATTTGGGAGGTTACGTCTGGGGCTACAGGGGTGGTACAGTGAAACTGCTTTAAAACACCGAAAACCAAAATAAAATACATAACAAGCCTAACTGGCAAAGAGCTCTCCATAAAAATGGCCACTGTCTGAAACAGACCAACAGTAGTTTCTACACACACATGGTCTTTTACGTTGGAAAACATTCCCACAGACCACCTCTAATTGCTGAGAGGAAGATAAGCTCTGCGCTAAGTCACTCCACATTGTATGAACTGTGGTTTTTCAGGCTGGGCACAGCAGCTTTGACTCCATTTTGAGAGAGGGTAAATCAGCCCCATGGGTGACCCAGATGTCAGGTTCCACCCATGCAGCACAAACTGAAAATGACTTATTCCTGGTGACCAAAGGAAGCCACTCTATAAGTTTATTAGCATTAGCTGAGACTGTAGTGGCACAGAGACATAGTAAAATCACATGAGGAAAACCAAGCCCAATAACTTATTGGACATCCCAGGCCAAGAAAAAGAGTATAACTCCCTTACCTGGACTCCATAAAGAGTGTGTGTGTGTTGTGTGTGTGTGTGTGTGTGTGTGTGTGTGTGAATACACACCAACCTACCATCTGATATCTGAAGAGAGAGAGAAAGAGAGAGATAGACAGACAGACAAAGGCCTACCCTACTATTCCTGAGCTTCAGGCTCAGCTCAATCTCCTGATCTTCATGTGGTCTGCAACTATCTGTTCGGTCTATCTGTTTGCCTCTCTGGACCTGGACCTGCCTGACATGCTGTTTCTTGCTCTTAACCCATTCCCAACTCTCAAACCATGGTTCTGTTCAGCCGTTCACCTTGGAACTGAACTCTGTAGCTTTGCTCTCAAACCAAACTACAACAGCTCTCTCCTGGCACTTGTCTGATTCCTTATCTTATCAATACTGACTCCCACCTCCTGCAGTCTCTTTAAACTTATATTCATTCTATAAACCACATATGTGCATATAGACATATATACTGTCTACTGTATGACATAAGAGTTGGTATTAGTGATTAAGACTAGAATAAAAGAACACCTCAGCCAGGCTACCAAGGTAGGCAGGTTGTATAACAGATCTCTGTCACGGGAACCACAAACCCTTGTTTATTTATTACCACTGTGCCAATTGTTAACTGTGGAGAGCACACACATCTGATTCTGGCATTTGTGCTCACTACACTACTGGAGCAGGGTCTTCTCACACTAGAACCATTAGAGACTGGGAAACTTTTTAACTTTTTTTTAAAAATTATTTATTTATGTATGCAATGTTCTGTCTGCATGTATGCCGTCACACCAGAAGAGGGCACCAGATCTCATTATAGATGGTTGTGATCCACCATGTGGTTGCTGGGAATTAAACTCAGGACCTCTGGAAGAACAGACAGTGCTCTTAACCACTGAGCCATCTCTCCAGCCCCAACTTTTTCTTTAAAAGGCTAAAAGAAACACTTCAGGGTTTTTGGACCATAACAGTGCCTTACTCCATATGAAAACACTGATGTGCAAACCTGTGAGTACATACCAATAAAACTTAACTTATGAATATAAATGCTTAAATTTCATGTCACAAATATTATTGTAATTTTTTAACCCAACTTTTAAAAAAATATAAAAACAATTTATACTATCTGGTTTTGTGTCAACTTATACAGTTAGAGTCATCAGAAAGAAAAGAGTCTCTGTTGAAGAAATGCTTCCATGAAATCCAGTTGTAAGGCGTCCTCTCAATTAGTGATCAATTGGGGAGGGCTCTGGGTTCCATAAGCAGGCTGAGCAAGTCACAAGAAGAAAGCCAATAAGCAGCATACTTCCACAGCCTCTGCATCTGCTCCTGCTTCCAGATTCCAGCCCTGTTTTGAGTTCCTGTCCTAACTTCCTTCAGTGATAAATCACAATGTGGAAATGTAAGCTAATTAAACCCTTTCCTCCCCAACTTTTTTTCATGGTGTTTTGTTGCAGCAATAGAAACCCTAACTAAGACACCATTCTTTATAGACTATGCAAAAAGGAGGACTAGAACAGATTTAGGCCCTTGGCTGTAAGAACCAACGCCTACTTCTTAACAGATGCTCTGGTTTGAACAAGCTCATCCACCTACCCGACCCCTATGATTCTGCAAAATGCCTCTTACTGTGCTCACACAATGACTCTTAAAGTACCCTGCCATGTCTCTTTATGTATATGTCCACTGCTTCAGGGCTACTGGCAAAACTAAAAGAGAAAGCACAGGGACACAACTCCATTCTGCAGAGTGGCTGAGAAGGACCACAGACACCACACTTCTCAGAAGGCTCAGACTACAGCTGAAAGAGCAAAACAGGAGGTTGGATAGAAAACTCACTGTTCCAATTGGCGTAGAGGGTTCGAAGGGAGAAGCCACTGAGTGCCAGCTCCCTCAGCTGGTTCCGCTCACAGTGCAGCTGCTCCAAGCCACATAAGGAGCTAAGGTCCAAATCAGTCAACTGATTGTCCCGCAAATCCATGTGAGTGATGTGTTTATTTCCCTCCAGATTTTCAATAATCACCGTTTTCAACTGGTTCATCCTTAATATTCAGAAATAGGAAAATAATTGAAAAGAATTTCTATTACGTGTATAGAAACATGGGCAAGGTATGACCCTTTCCTCTCTGTACTGAACTTGAGAATTTCACTACCTGCTTCATTTTTCAAAGTACTACAGAACATAACCAGAGTTGATTTATAGGAAAACAAAACAAAACAAAAAAACAAAAAACCCTCAAGACCCAGCTGAGTTAGAGCTGGTAAACACACACACAAATTAGAGAGGGGAAAGGCACTGTGCACACCGACACCTGAGTCCCTAGTAGGGCCCGGTGGGGACGGGCGTGCTCTGGGTGGTGGGAAGCTGAGTGGCAGGCGCAGTGCCCTCTCTGTGGCTGCTCCTCTTTCTCTAGGGCTGAGGCTCCATGCGCTAAGCAGAGAACAACCTGAATGTACAGGAGTGGTTCAAGTGCAAACTTCACAAAATGTCTGTTTCCTTCTCTCACCTACATGGCTGCCACAAACTAGCCTGTTCTCCTTCTCCCGTGCACTGCCAAGTGCCTGTCCATGTCTTCACAGGGCTCACTATCAGTGTTCTGAAGTAAGAAAAGACCCAGCACACATCTTTTACCACCTTCCTTTCAGAAAAGCCTGTCACTACAAGACACAACTCCTAAGAAGGTTTTTAGTTTTGAAGCCTTTAACATTTCAACGACAACATAATGTTACCAAGGGAAAAGTGACTCAACAGAAAAATGGTTAAATTTACAGAAAACTGGAAACCACTAGTCTACATACAAAACAATGTTCAACATCACTCATAAATAACCAAATGCTCATTAAAACAATGAAACAATGCTGTACCTTCTCTTGACAATAAAAAAATAAAAATAAAATACTGAAATCCACTACAGATAAAGGTTCAAGAAAATAGAAATTCTCAATAAACGCTGTTGAAAGAGTAAGTCAGACAGTCATCAGCAAGTTAAGGCTGTCATTGACAAACCCACCAGATCCTTACTCTCTGCTACTGGGTGAATAATAAAGTTTTACTATAGATCTGAGAACATCTATTTTTATGCTGTTTTAAATTCCTAATGTTCTAAAGAAGTAAAGAAGTCCTTATGAGGAGAAGACATCAAGGTCCATCACAGCAAAGCTAAGGAAGTTCTCAAACACAGTGGCCTCACCTTAGATCCACATGCTTAACATGGCTCATCCTGGTCAGCACCCCTAGGTTTAAGACTTCCAAACAGTTTCCTGCCATAACCACTTTATCTAACATGGTGAGTTTCTCCAAAACCTCAGGAATTTGACTAAAATTGTTGAAGGAAATTCCCAGAGAAGAAAGCTGCTGCAGGTTTCCCAATTCATCGGGTAGAGTGGTGAGAAGGTTGCCATCGAGGCAGAGGGTCTGAAGACTGTGGAAAACAAACAAGCCTGCATTATGGAACAGCTCACACAAACAAATTTACAGACAGAACCAACAATAGGGCTTGTAATTCATTATTAAGCCATGCCACTAATCATTAACAATCTAAACATGACAAAATCCCCCAAATCTTGGCCCATGGAGAGTAAACAGAGGCTTAGACATAACTCTTAAGGGTGGGCCTTCAGACACTAAAGACCCAGGGTCTCTGTTGCTGAAAAGGAGGGAATGGGTCACTGCTTGGTGGCACTGTCACCTCTGGTGTCAAGAGCCATTGCTTAATAGAATCCTGGTAAGGATATGACTTATCTCACCATGAAAGTTCAAAGTGTTGCCCTCATCCTAAGATCAGGAGGTCCCGCAAAAGAAAGGAGAACCTAGGAAGAGCTAACACTTACTTTAGCAGATTGCCAATCTGACTTGGCAGGTCATGAAATCCATTACATGAAAGGTTGAGTTCAGTCAGGGTAGAGATCTCACACAGCAACACAGGAAATACTCCAAGCTTATTATGGGACAAGTTCAGGCCCTTCAGTTGAGAAAATCTAAAAACAAAGGCACAATACAGACCATATTTCCATATTGTGATGGTATGAATAACTAATATACTCATTACATGTCTTTACAGGGAGACCATCAATGGACTTTGATGATTAATTTTGTTTCCTGACTGTTTTGTTATTGCTGTTGAAGACAGGGTCCTTCTATGTAGCCCAGAACAGCCTAGAACTTACAATGTAGCATAGACCAGCCTCAAACTCAAAATCTTGCCTCCATTTGCAGCTAAATATGTACCAAATAATCTGTTCTAAAAACATGTTTTCATTTATGTGCTAACAAATGTTTTATGGACACAGAGGCTAGTAAAGTAGTTAAAACATAGTCCACGCACGCTGTCAATGAAACCTGGTCAAGAGAATTCCCCTAATGAGGCAGAAAATGTACATGGGAGTTCATGCTGCAACAATCACTTTCTATTGAGTCACACTTAATACACTTAATCTTACTTTACTAAATGTCAACATGCAATATACAAAACAATCTATTCAGATACCACAATAACTAACAAATACATAGTACATTATAAGCAACTCCCCCCCCCCTTTTTTTTTTGGTTTTTCAGGACAGGGTTGCTCTGTGTATCCTTGGCTGTCCTGGACTCCCTTTGTAGACCAGACTGGCCTTGAACTCACAGAGATATACCTGCCTCTGCCTCCTAAGTGCTGGGATTAAAGGCGTGTGCCACCACACCCAGCATAAGCAACTCTTTTACACTGAAATTATATTGGCTCAAATGTCACTTGAAATAAATAGATCAGATGAGCTTGAAAACATCTGACGGCCTTGTATGGTAAACTGATCTGATCTACATGAATCCTGTGTTGCTGCCATTTGTTCACAGAATAAAAGTTTCCATATTATCTTGCCTTGAGATAGTGTGGCCAAAAAACAGGTATACGAAACATCATGTTTTATATCATACAAGTGTAAAATGATGATAAGTCAAAGACACTGTCCTCCTGCCCTTGAGAATGGAACCCATGGTACCTTACTCTAAGGCTCCTCTTCCAAACCTCAACGTCTGACTTCCAGGTGACCTGACTTGATTGCTTCCTATTCTTTGTCCAGGTGCCTTGACTTCAGAATCTCTGCCCAAGCTCTGTAACTAGATCAATTCTAGCTTCAGGGCAACTCAGAAAAAAAATTCTGAAGACTGACTTCTTTAATATTATAGCTTATCTTAATTTACTATACAAATATGAGTCAAATACCTGCATCATTACTAAATATTTACTTGATATATACTTGTATTTGTAAAAGATTAGATTTTAAATACCAGTGTGTTTCTGAAGATTATACTGGTACTTTAAGAATTATGTTACTAACACGAGGATGTAAAACATGTCATTTTAAAGCACATTATTTTTTATTCTCCATGTAATGTAAAACACGTTGCTTTAGCTGGGTGTGTTAGCACACACCTTTAACACCTCAAGGAGGCAGAGGCAGGTGGATCTCTGAATTCAAGTCCACCTGGTCTACAAAACAAGTCCGGGACAGCCAAGGCTACACAGAAACTCTGTCTCGAAAAATCAAAACAAACCAAAACAAACCAAAAAAGCAGTCTGCTTTGATTTTTAATTTTTCCCTTCCCCAGTAAAAGCCCACAATCACATCTTGTTAGTATTCATGGGCATCCACTTTTTGTGTTTTGTGTAATTTCTTGAGAGGTGGTCTTACTTAATGTAGCCCAGGCTGGTCTCACATGCTGTTTTAGGTGAAAATATGAGGTGGAATGTGGGGAGAGTAGGAAGGTAAAATATATTCTAACAAAAAAGATAAAAGAAAAAAACAAAAACAAACAAACAAAAAAACATAGATCACAGTCTTGTAGGGATGAAATGTTTCCGTTATTGGCAGAGAAAGGTTTCAGGGATGACAAAAGACTTGGGAGCAGACACAAAGAAAAGATAAAGACTGATCAGCTTACAGCCATTTCGATTCAAAACTTTTGATTAAAAAACTGTCCACTTATGGAATCTCTCAATCTACCATGGCTGCAAATCAAGCTTTATCATCAATACAAAATATGTTTTACTATTAATAAAAAGATTATCCTAAGCCTGGCATAGTGGCACATGCCTTTAATGATAGCACTCAGGATGCTGAGGCAGGTGGATCTCTATGAGTTCAAGGTCAGCTTGGGCTACAAATTAATTCAGTTCCAGGCCAGCCAAAACTACACACTGAGATCCTGTCTCAAGACAAAAGAAAAACAAACCACCGAAAGATTATGAAAATCAATGGTAATTCATTATAGTCTTTGAAACAGAACATTTCATCAACCTTGTTTTATAGGGAGAATAATGAGGAGAGAGATTGTGTGAATAAAAATTGTGCTTCAGTAAAAATTTAGAAAATATGATGGAATGTGCCAATGAATTCTTCCCTCAAAGGTTCATATGATAGAAGCATGGTGTCAGTGTGGCAGGACTGAAAACGACAGACCTATAAGAAGTGAGGGTTAGGGTATAGCTCAGTGGCAGAACACTTGTCTAGCATACAGAGGGTCCTGGGTTCAATCCCCAACCTCACTAAAATAAATAAACAGAAAAAAGGAAGAGGAAGTAATTATGTCACTGAACATTCTGTCCTGGGGAAAGATTACGCAGTGAGTTAGTTCCCAAAATAATGGGTTGTTATAAAAGAGCAAGCACTGAGCACTAAATATCCCTGGTTTCCCTGTCTTGCCATCCCACTTCTCCCTCTTATGTGGGTATCCACCATCCACCATGATATCCTGAAGCGAATGGACTATCTGATCTTACATTGAAATCTTTTATTTTTACACACTACCAGCCTCTGGTTACTTTGTTATAGAAATGAGGAATGGATTAATTCAGTCAACTTGTCCACTGAAAGTGTGAACCACATCTCATTTTCAACATGGTAGTCTGGAAACCTCTTCTCTACATACTTGTAGAGTGTGTCAAGGCCCCCCGGTCTTTCTAATTGCATGAAGTTGTGTCGCAGGTTGAGGTAGGTGATATCTTGACTATAGAAGAGATGCTCAGGAACCTCCTCAAGGCTGTAACATGAGAGGTCCACAGTGCTGATCCGCTGGGACACCACCTGAAAGACAGCAAAAAGAAAAGCCTCCTGAGCGCGTGGGTGATTTCATGCAACACGGGCTGGAATGGCATTTACACAGAAAGTACTGACTACAAACTACGATAGGGGAAAAAGTAGAGATGCTATTATTCATTTATAGAAACCAGTTAGTTTTTACTTTTCCCTAAAACTATAAACTGCTTTAAAAAACAAAACAAAACAAAACAAAAGGCCTGTAATTCTAGCACTGGGGAGGTAGATATAGGATGATTAGTAAATCAAAGCCAGCCTTGGTTACATAGAGAGATTAAGGCCAGCCTATCAAAAACAACAAAAAGTTGAAAACAAAAACCCATAGTGGGTCCATGCTTAAAATTCTAGTAATTGGGATCCTGAAGCAGGAGGATCACTAAAAGTTTGTTGAGCCTAGGCTACAGAATAAGTTTCAGGCCAGCCAATACAATGTAAATGAGACCCTATCTTTAATAAAAAGAAAGGAAGGAAGAAAAGGATGAAAAGAAGAAAGGAAAAGAAAAAAGCTGCTTATGTCACCATAGGGAATTAAAATTTAACATTTCATATCAGAAGCAATGATACATTGACTCAAAATAGGCAAGTTTTAATAAGAAACAGTGTGGGACAAAATTCCTTTTGTAGCCTCACATCTCTGCAAAGCATATAGCACATTGTTGAGTATGCCAAAGATGGCCAAGAAACAGTAACTTCTCTTTAAAGAGGAAGAAGGATGGAAGTTACTCACAAGTGAAACCAGTTTTACATGGAACAGATTTTATAACTGATACACACAGGAAAAAAACAAAAACAAACAAACAAACAAAAAAAAAAACCCAACCCTGAATCATCTTTAAAACCTGTAATGCCACACTAATAAATATGGCTATAATGTGTTTAAAACATGATGAAACTCACTTGTGTCCTGAGACATGCCACTGCACTGTGGTGCCTCTTCTGCATACTGCTGCCAAGAAAACAAAGGGCAGCAGTTCTGGACTTGCAGCACACATTAGAGTAATGCATCTTTAGCGGCTAAGCAGAGCTATGCTGAAACGTCAGCTATCCTCAACATACCAGAAGAGGGATTTGTGACACCATCACAGGTTATGTCCCATCAATAAGGTCACCTTTAAGTGCTTCTAAAAGTGTACAGACATGAAGCAGTAGGCTATAAGCCATGAAACAGATATGTCAATCAGTGACCAATGTGGCAGATGGGAAGCAATGCAAATCTCATGTCTCAATTCCTCTAAAGGGCAAACTTCACTGTGTTTTAATTCCACCTAAGACACACCTCACAAAGATGGTACAGAGGGAAATGTACCTGAAAACATTTTGACTGCAAGTATAAATAAGTAATGACTCAGTGAAATGCCTAAGGAAAACCAAGTGTGACGTTAAGGGCACTTGTTGCTACATCCTCATCTCCTATCCAAGTTTCCAACCTTAGATGCCTGTCGTTGCCATCTCTGGTACTCAGCCAAAGTCTCAAAGCTGACATGATAGGTCTGGGCTTGGGCTCCAGCTGAGCTGAAAGCAAGGGAGTGTTGCCGGCGCTTCACTTCTTCTATCTGAAGAAGAGGAGGAGAAAATCAAAACCACTAATCAGAAATGACAGTCAAAAAGCAGTAACAAGACACACTTTTTAAAATGGCAAAGATTCTGATCAGACATCTCTCCAAAGAACATATACAAAAAACCAGCAAGAGTATGAAATAACGCTCAACATCAACATCCATTATGGAGAGGAAAATCAAACCACAACAAAGGTGGGATGTGGGGGTACACACATGTAACCCAGCACCCAGGAGGTAGATGAAAGAGAACTCCAGGTCATTCCGGGCTACCTAGACATCGTTGTCTCAAAAGAAGGGAACTCTTCCGTAAACTGCGACAGCTCAACTTACAGACTTGCTAAGGAGACACTCTTCCCACCGCCATGGACCCACTTCTGTTTCTGGATGACACTGCTTCTGAATCTTGGCAGACCAGCCACAAATTGGCTTACAAGTTATACTTGCAAATCATATATTCTAGTGCTTACTAAAGATAGAACCAAGAGGCAGAAACACAAAATACTTTGAGCAAAAAAATAAAAAAAAGCACCCTGTACAGACTCATTAAAACTACACAATTTTTGCAACATTAAATTATGGTATTCACAACATAATCATTGTTCATTGTTAAGAAATCAGTGAACTATAGAAATTGCTATCAAAACAAAGAATTTCATTGAAACGAACAGATAATGTTCTAGAATAATTGCCGGGTAATGGTGCATGCCTTTAATTCCAGCACTAGGGAGGCAGAGGCAGATGTATCTCTGTGAGTTCAAGGCCAACCTACGGAGCAACTTCCAGGACTGCCAGAGCTACACAGAAGAAACCCTGTCTTGAAAAACAATAAATAAATATATTAATTTAAATGTTTTACTATGAGGAACTGGAAAGATGGCTCAGTAATTAAGAGCACTTGCTATCTTTGCAGGAGACAAGAGTTCTGATCCTAACATGTTAGGCGGTTCACAGCTATCTGTAACGCCAGTCCCATGAAATCTGATGCCTTCTCCAGCCTGGAAGGGCACCAGGTTCACAAATGGTGCACATATACACATACAGACAAAACAGTCACACATATAGAATAAAATGAAAGGGGTAAATAATTTTTCAAAAATTAAGTGAATTTCATTTTAGAGATTAAATTATACCTCTGTACAACTCACCCTTCCAATTTAAAAAACCAAACCAAACCAAACCAAAAACTTTGCTGGGGGGTGGGGTGGAACACACCTTTAATCCCAGCACTGGGAGGCAGAGGAAGAGAGGTCTCTGGGTGTTCCAGACCTGCCAGGGATATATAGTGAGACCCAGCCTCAAGCAAACAAAAAAATAAACAAAAAGAAAGACTAATGGAAAAAGCTTTGTGGCAAGAAGCCCCACCCACTACAAAATGATAAAAGGACCACCTGACCATTAATAGTTAATAATTTCCAAAGTTGCACACATATAAAACTACAATGCCTATTTATATAATAGCAATTAACATAATTATATACATAATTATATAGAAATGTTTAATTTGTTTTGTTTTTTGAGACAGGGTTTCTCTGTGTAGCCTTGACTGTCCTGGACTCACTTTGTAGACCAGGCTGGCCTTGAACTCACAGAGATCCACCTGCCTCTGCCTCTCTGCATGCTGGTATTCCAGGTGTGTGCCACCACACCCAGCAAATTTCTATTTCTTATCAGTAATTCATAAAACTTTCTCAGTATTTGACTATGTATGATTCTCTAAATCTTGACTGAAGTATTCCAATGTAAAAAAAGTTTTAAATTTTTCAGTTTTCATTTTTATTAATGTGTCTGTGTGTGACTGAACATGTCTTAGGCCTACAAAAGAACATGGGACTCCCTGGAACTAGAGTTACAGATAGATGTGTGCTGCCCCATGGATGCCACTGGAATTGAACCTGGGTCCTGAGTAAGAGCAGCCAATGCTAAGCCATGTCTCCAGCCCATTATTTTTAAATTATATTTAAATCATATTTCCATTCCTAAGGTTTTCACTGAATCCTCCCCAGGATTCTGATTCCCGAATTTTTGTTGTTCTGTTCTGTCTCACAAAATCCTAAGCATACTTATTTTCAGGGTACCCACTTATTCCCACCTCAATCTGAAATGAGTTTATTTCTTGATGAGTTTATGGATATCTTCATTAACATAACTTTTCCTGGTGTTTTCCAGGACTTTGGAGCAAGCACTTTTGCACTCTGAGCCATCTCTCCAGCCCATGTTATCTTTCTTTTTAATACATGTTTTATGTCTATATTGATATATATCTAGACCAACTGCACACTTTAAAACATAACTTTCAAAGGTCATTTTGACTGTGAATCCTCTTCAGTTCACACTAGTTATGCTAGTCAAGCCTCAAAACATTGAATCTAGCATCCTATAAATACTAACCTACCTATGGACACCTGTCACTTTGGTCTAACTAGCAAATTACCTTTTCTAGGACAGATACAGATTTGTCACAGTTCCCTAGCTGCATAATTGAGGCTCATGACCACCCAATTCTCTAATGGGCAAAAAGAAGAAACCTCAAAGAATTTATCTTGGAAGCTGCTTCTAGTTTCCAAAAGCAGCTTCTATGCAGCATCCTGGTAACAGCATCTTGGTGTTATCGGCTACAGCACTGAGTCCCTGAGTATGGAGCAGACAGTTCTGCAACAGCACTGGGGCATTAGAGAGCTCTGGAACCTCCCAAGAGCCTCTGATATAATCTTTTATAATATTCCTATTGGTTTCTATGAAAATCAGGCAGGATGTTTTCTTTCCTTTCCTTTCCCTTCATTTTTTCAAATGCTGAGGATTAAACCCAGAGACTCACAAGTGCTAGACAAGCACTGTGTCACTGAGCTACAGCCTAGGTTGCTCTGTGTGTGTGTGTGTGTGTGTGTGTGTGTGTTCATATGTGCATGCACATATATGCATGTGGAGGCCATAGATCCACCTGGGAGTCATTACTTGGGAGCAGCACACCTTGTCTGTTCAAACAGGGTCTCTGATTCACCAGGAGTTGACAAATGGGCTAGGTTGGCAGGGCAACAAGGCCCAGAGATCTGTTGTCATTGCTTCTTCAGAACTAAGAGTACATGTACCACCACACTTGGTTTTGTGTTGTTGTTATTGTTTGTTAGTGTTATTGTTTGTTCATGTCCTTAATAAACAAGGATTCTGAAGATCAAATTGAGGTCTTCCAGATCTTCCTTTACCAACTGGACAATCTCTCCAGCCTACCCTTAACGTTCCTTAATGACCAAGATAATATTTAAAATTTATAAACCTTACCTTTCCCCCAACCAGAGGCAAAATGTGCATCTTCCCAGTTTGACAATCCTTCACTGAGGAAACAATAAGGCAGGTACCACACAGAACAACTAGGCGTTCAGCCCATTTGTGCAGCTGGGTTTTTCCTTTTCGTACATTATAGATGCCAGACAGTAGGATTCGATCCAGATGATCCATCTGGCATGGTTTTTCTAAAAAGAAAATAGTACTTCAGAATGTACCATTAAAGTAACATAATACTGGAAAAGGAAAATGTATGAGCCAACATTCAGTACCTCTATTTATAGATAAGAGGAACGAAGCAATATGGGTTTTACAAAAAAAAAGATTTCAGTCCTAAAATAACACCCCACCATGCACTTATACAGTGGAAATAAGACTTTACCTCAGATGTCACCCTTCTCCTAACAGCCACCTTTCTTGCAAGGTGTCTAGATCATGGACTTTGGGTTCAGGCACACTATAGCCTGAATGCAAGTTATGCCACTCCCTTCAATTACCTGGTCCAGTAAGCTTACCTTCCTCAAAGTTAGACTGTATTGTCCTGTATTGTCTCAGATTTTATTAACCTACCTTCCAGAGTATTCTTGTAAAGAAGTAAAATAACATGAAATACTGAGCATAATGGGGATACAAAAGATGCAAAGAATAAATGATAGTCATTACTGACATCAATCCATTTTAGAATGTAAAATTTAAGAGTTCTCTAATTTTGTATGTAATCTTCCACCTCTCTGGCTCTTGCAAGAAAAGCTTATGGGTGGTATTTCAGTCAATGTTCCCATAATGAAAGCAGAATCAGAGCACATACCAGCTTCTCTTTAAGTACCTTCCTTTCCATCATGAGATACAGTGATCAAAACAAAACACTGAGACTAAGACGTGAGGGCACTGACATGGAGATAAGTACCAAACACAGAAATCAGTGGGGCTCAGCTGGCAAAAGTGCCTGAATCCAACCCCCAAAACCCACAATGGAAGGACAGAACCAGCTCCTACAAATTGTTCTCTTCCTTCATATTTGTGCTATGGAAAACATGTGCCTGTACACATACACAATCATACTCACAAGCAATTACTCAAAATCAAAATAAATAACCAAGGAAAGCAGCAGAAATAAAAAATGGTACAAATAGTAAACAGAGCTCTTCAGAGATGACCACGATTGACCTGGTACCCTCAGGTACCACTTTGCTCACTTACTCAAGCATTTCTGCATATGTAATATGAAGAAATGGGTCAAATACTTCAAAGACGCAAAACTGCATTACTCAAAAAACGTGTTAATACCAGACTTACTGAGGGCCACTTAAGCCAATCCCTCTGCCTACATTCTGATTTCCACTGCTTAGGGAGTCTGGTCCTCTCAGATCTATATTTTCTGAGCTTCTACTACCAGCCAGGCATTCCCAACAATGTGTCCATCAGCACTTAAAATGAAGAGATACTAAACTGACAATAGGAGCTACTGTCTATTAACTATTAAAGTCGTTAATGAGCGTGGAAAGTAAATGTAAAAAAATTAAATATAGATAATGACATATTTGTATTTTACTTGTATAATTAAAATTTTCTAAGAGGTAAAACATGAACACAATAATTATAAATATATAATATGTATATAAAATAAGAGTAAAAAACACAGACCATAAAAGTAATATATTAGTGTAGTGGGATGTTTTCCTAAAGAGTATTTCTACACTTTTAAGATTTATTTTTATTTTTTAATTGTGTGTGTGTGTGTACCTGTGCAGCACATGAACAAAAATAGCTGCAGAGGCCAGAGGTATCAGCCCTCCCTGGAGCTGGAGTTAGAGGCAGCTGTGAGCACCTCTGTGGGTGCTGGAGTTCAGGTCCTCTCTAAGAGCAGTATCTGCTGGCTTAAGCATGGGGCCAGCTCTCCAGCCCTAGCACACCTATATTTAACAAACAAGTTTCAGATATGCAAATTAACCTGAGTCAGTAAGGGTTTTTGGAATTTGGGAAAAGATTCGTTTTGTTTTGTTTTTTATTTATTTATTTATTTTCAACACAGGGTTTCTCTCCATAATCCTGGCTATCCTGGACTCACTTTGTAGACCAAGCTGGCCTTGAACTCAAAGAGATCAGCCTGCCTTTGCCTCCTTGAGTGATGGGATTACAGGTGTGTGCCATAAAAAGATTAATTTTTAACAATGTTACTTGATATTGAAAAAGGTGTAGAAAAACAAGCTCTACTGAACAAAGCGCTTACTGGTAACACATTATTTGTGTAATTTAGGAACATTTAGTCATAATTTAAAATATATGCCTGTAGTGACTCAAAAGTTCTAGTCATACGACTGATGTCCTCCTCTTATATGCTGGAAGTCAGCCTCTTCCCTTTCCCCAACTGTCACCTCCTGTTCTCTTTATAGTTGTCATCTATAGTGCATACATCCTATGTAATACAGGTTAAACTACCACAACAGGATATACTGGAACAAACGTAAGCTCTGACTCTACCCAGGTTGACATTCTTGATAGCCAGAGATCAATACTGCTCTTCAGAAACTCAGCATGGCAGTGGCCCTGACACTTGTAACATCTGACTTCAAATACTGTTCTGACTATTGTCATCTAGGCCCTCAGAAGAGGAAGACAGCACGGAGGAACAGAACAAGGTATAGAAGTGGCACTCATTAATTCCACTTCCTATCATGAAGAGAACACAGTCAAATACGCACAGCTGAGATGGGCTGGGGAATGAAGTAGATCTGGGCAATCGTCACATGCAATCCACACTCTGCAACTCAGGACCTAAATATACAAACTATTGCCTTATGCTCTCCCACCTCCAAACAATATGGCTGAGATTTATATGTGTCAACTCTTGGGTGTTTGAGGGTTTGTTGTTGATGGTTGTTTTGTTTTCTGAGACAGAGTCACATGTGCCACAGGCTGCTCTTAAGCTTAGAATGTAGCCGAGAACGCACTTTAACTGCTGATCCTTCTGCCTCTACTAGGCAAGGCTGAGACTACAGGTAAATGGCAACTTGCCCAGCTTGTTTTTGAACTTTAAATGAAAACATACTGTGTGATTTATATTAATTAATCATCAACTTGACTAGACTTAGAACTGCCATAGAAACAGAGCTCTGAATGTGTCTATGAAGGGTTCCCAGAAAGGTTTAGTGGAAGAGGAAGACTCATCCTAATTGTGGGTACCCTGCCCATGGGCTGGTCACAGAGCTGAGGCCAGCATCCTGTCTGCTTCCTGACTGTGGATGCAAGGTAACCACTTGCCTCCCAATGTACTCCTGCTGCCAAAACCTCCCCTCAAACTGAGACCTAAAATAAATGTTTTCCTTAAGTCAAATGTTCAAAGTGGCAGGGTCACTGTAGTCTTGACTTCCTTCTGACAAGTATCTTATCACCACAACCAGAACAGTAACTAATACAGGATTCTTGTGTGTGGTTTTTCATTTGTATTTATATTCTTTACACTAAAGTATTTTAAACAATGTAGGCAGATACCATGGTGAAGGAGGACACCCTGAGCTACCCACCTATAACTACAACTAATAGCAAATCACATCCTTGAGACTCCATTTCTTCTCATACAAATAAAAGAGGAAATTAATGTACTTCAAATCGTCATGACTGATCATGCCGGCCACTCAACTTCAGTGAAAAATATATCCCCACAGCACTGGGGAGAGAATCCAAGGCTTTACACAAGCTAAGCAAGCACTCTACCACTGACTGAGCTTTCTCCAGAGCTGTTTTCCATAGCCCTTGTACTGGCTATCCTTTGTAGCTAGGGAACACAAGAAGGCTAACTGGTTTCAACTTAGGCCCCGCATGACCTTGGCCTCAGTGACTGTATTGTATGTAGTATGCAGAACACAACAATTTTACACATGAAATATTTAAACTGATTATGTAGCACTTTGCTCACAGAGAATACTTGAAACCTTTTCTTTTTTTCTGATAACTCTAATGTCTCTGGATTTGGGAACTGGGAAAAGAAGGAAGTATTCTTTATTGATAATCTTGATATGTCAAACATTCTCTGATACTCTTACCTTTAAAAATGAGAACTTAATCCCCTTCCCCTTCTGTGATGCAGGCTGTAGTTAATGATTCAGGTTTTTGTTTGTTTTTTAAGATTTCAGATTCTTTTTTTT
Source organism: Meriones unguiculatus (assembly GCF_030254825.1). NCBI lineage: Eukaryota > Metazoa > Chordata > Mammalia > Rodentia > Muridae > Meriones > Meriones unguiculatus. Next base: position 18,072,888 of record NC_083358.1, read on the forward strand.
AATTATGTGTGTGTGCCTGTGTGTGTGTGAGAGAGCAAGTGAGTATAGGTGCCCAGAGGCTAGAGAAGGGAGCCTGATGCCCTGAAGCTGGAGTTACCAGCGGTTTTCACCTGCCTGACATGGGTCGTGGGAACCTAACACATGTCCTAACATGCGCATTCTTAACAGATGAGCCAGCTTTCCAGCCTCAGTAAACAGAAAGCGGTAAAAATGATGATAACTTGTCAAAAAAAGATGCTGAAGCCTGCATGTGTGTGCAGATGGTGTATGCGGGGGTAATTTTTTACCCTGGGTAGACACAGTTAAGCAGTCCATGGAAAGTCTACATAACCAAGAGTTAAAAGTGTCTACCAATGGTCAGTCAGGAACCAATGCCTCTAACCAACAGCTTTTAAGCCATAATAAAAGTGAGTCCTCAACTAAGGGTAAACTGCCTGCTTCTCAGGCTGGCCAACCACAGGATCTAGATGGTGGAAGGAGAGCACTGACTCTTACAAGTTGCCCTTTGACCTGCCCATGAACACCATGAATATGTGCATATGTACATGAATGTACACATACACACATTCACACATACATAAATGTAAAACAAAGAAAATTGAAGTGACTTAGGTTGGAGAGATAACTCAGCAATTAACTTGATGTTTAGACAGCTCACAACCATCTTTAACACCAGTTCCAGGGGATCCTACTGCCTCTACGAGGCTTCAGGGGCACCAGGCATGAAGATGGTAGGGGCATGAACATACATGTAAAATAAAAATAAGAACAAAAGGAGGGAAAGAGGGATCTTCAAGCCCCAGATAACAGTCTGATGAGACTCAAACCTGAGCCATCCAGCTAAAACTGCTCCTTTATTTCCAACCTATAAAAACTACAAAATGTAGATTTGACATTACCATGCTCTGAAGCAATTAGTTACCTCGCCAACAGATAATTCACCTACTGTCTACCTCTACCTACCTTCCTGTCCACCTACCTTCCTGTCCACCTACCTTCTTCTCTACCTACCTTCTTGTTTGTTACCTTTTGGTTGGGGCACCAGATGCATATATTGCCTATTTAAAAAAAATAATAGCTTTTAAAATTCCCTTTAGTGGACATAATTTTCTTTTTCAAATTATACTAGCTTATCTAAACTGGTAGAGTTCACTTTTTAAGGTTTCCTGTCTAGCACCTGCCATAACCACCATCAAACACAAACTTACTCTTGTAGTTTATACTGGAACTATTCTTTTAAAGGCATATTAAGATTCTGGTCATATGACAATTTATCAAGTGGTGTTAGAAAATTGGTGGCATCAGAGCCAATAACTATTCTATCTCCTTGGATATAAAAGAAATCCCAAGGCATTTTAAGCTCAGCCTTCATTCTGGAGTGAAAACACTGACTGCACAAAGAACCCAGTTCAATCACAGTCAAATAAGGAACACACTGATATTTCACCTCTTGACTCTAATATTTGTTGTATTAATTTCATAATGTGTACATGGGTATGTACATTTGAGTACTGGGCCCACAGAGGCCGGAAGAGGGTGACATATTCCTAGGAGCTAGAGTTACTCAGTTGCTGGTTCTGACCCAACCACTGTCCACATGTGCTTTAAACCAAGGTCAGGCCCACTGCAAGGGTAGCACATGCTCTTAGCCTCTGAGCCATCTCTCCAGCTATCTGCTGGGTTTTTAAAAGCAAGTTTTACAGCAACAGATGAGTTCAAAATGTTCCTACTTTTTCTCAGATTTGACTTCAAACTATCAACACTCTCCCCCACAAACCACCAAAGGATTTTATTTGCATTTCTCTCTCTGGCACTTAATCACTCATTCACTCTCTCACTCTCACAGCTCTCAAGAAGATGAACCTAAATGTATTGCCCTTCTACTCTACACATACTTTTTGTACCTTCCTTTTTTTCAATTAACTGAAAGGAACATATACCACTTTTCAGTTTGTAGAAAACAAAATCGCCCATCTAACACCTTTTCTGGTCTCTAAGGGCACCACAGATGTGTGCGCATGCAACACACATACACACAGAATACTTTTTGTTTGGTTGGTTGGTTGGTTTGGTTTTGCGAGGTAAGATTTCTCTATGTAGTCCTAGCTGTGCTGAAACTCACTATGTAGACTACACTGGCCTCAAACTCAGAAATTTGCTGGCCTCTGCCTCCTAAGTGCTGGGATTAAAAGTATATTAAAGCCACCACCCCCTGGCTAACAAAAATAATTCTAAGAAATGTAAATAAAGCATAACCTGGCAAAGATCTTGTGTTGAGATTCATTTAACTGACTTAAAAATAACTTGATATCAAATACTTTCAGCAAACACAAAGTAAGATACAAATAATCAATATAATATAAAAGTAGTTAACATTCACAAAGCTACTGATAAATCCTTACCACCATAAAATCGAATCATACAGCTGAGGTCAGGGTTTGTAGCCTCCTCCTGTATGCGCACAGGATCTTCAAATCCGAGCCTGGATAAGTAATCGTAAACAATCTGAAGAGGCCGCTCAGTGGGCTCCAGTCTCCTGCTTACACAATTCAAAACATAAGACATGTTAAGTAATAAATATGTTTCTTTTTCTCAGTTCTTGATTTTTATTCCGAGAACAAGACCCTCCATGCACATGCACATGTGTGGAGATGCAGAGGCCAGTAACAGATGTCAAGCATCTTCCTCTATTGATCTCCACCTAGTCCCTTGAGATAGTCACTCATTGACTGGTGTCTGGGCTACACTGGCTGTCCAGCAAGCTCTTTCGATCCACTTGCTTCTAAGTTCAAATGCTGGGGTTCTAGCACAGGCAGGCACGCCCAGTTTTTCATGTGGGTGGCAGGAATTCAAGTCCAGATATTCAAGTCTGTAGAGCAAGCACTTTTCCTCACTGGGCTATCTGCCTAGCCCAAGATCTGCCTTAATATCATACAACTAATCTAAACAAGTACTTTTCAACATAATGAGTCTTAGGATTCCTTTTGAGATCGTGAGGACCACAAAAAGTTTGTTTACATACACTGGATTCACTGAAACAAACTGAACTAAAAATTTAAATTAAGAACTTCCAATTATATATTTAATTAAAACAATTATACCCATTGTAAAGTAACACACAAATTACTTAAAATGTTTTCAAAAAATAAAGTTTAGTAAAAAGAGTAACACTCACTGTTTTTCATTTTTGTGAATTTTTTTTTTTCAGTTTTTTTAAGAAAGGATCTCACGTAAGCCGGCTGGTCTAAACTCTGTATGTTGCTGAGGATGACTTTAAATTCCTGATTCTCCTGCCTTTACCTCCATGTGCTAGGATTATATACATGTTACCATGCCCAGTCATTTTTAAAAAAAATTTAACAGATGGTTTAACAGGAAACAGGTGAAATTCATATCTCCTTCTACACTCAGTCTGTCAATGTAGTCTGCCGTGTAGGTTCTGGAAAGCATCCCTGTATCCTCCAAGGACTGCAAACAAAAAGAAAACTAAATACTATCTTACAGAGTGGCTTCAACCTCACATACCTCTTTAAAGAATCTCAAAGGCAAGTTTGCTGGGATGTGCCTTGAAATCCAGCACTATGATGAGGCAGGAGGATTAAGAGTTTGAGATCTGCCTGAGCCATGAGATCCTGACTTTAAAAAAAAAAAAAAAATGGGGGCAGGGAAACTCTCAGAGGTTCCTGGGGTCCTCCGAACATTTCTGATCTAAACTTAAAAGACAGAAACAACAAAAATGTGTAATATAAAGAGTTATACTTATCCATAACTAGTTTCAAATAAGCTACACACAAACACACATGTAGACTGTGTTTCCTACTCTGCTCCAGGCACCATGTGTCTCCAATTGGCTTTACAGAAAGTATTTTCAAAACAGTAGGAACAAATGGCACAATAACCCTAACCCTCACCCCTCAATAAAACCAAAACATTTTGCTCAAGGCCCAGACTAAAATCTAAAGCTCATGGTGATTCTGCACTTTAAGTCAGTTTAAGATACTTTGAAAATATAAAAATTGTGGAGTTTAGGGGTTTTAGCAGTCTCAATAGCAGACAGATCTGAAAATACTTTTTATCAAAAACCAAACAGTAAGAGACGTAGTAGATAAAGGAACAGGCTCAAAAAGTCAAAATGCCTGGGTTAGAGACTCAGTTTTTCCATTTACCTACTACCTGCCCCTGCTTATTTAACCTTCATGTATTAAATTCCTTACTAGCATAGTAAGGATGAAAATCAAATTCATAGGGTTGCTACTAAGATGACCTGCTTTCTTACAACAAGAACGATATAACATGCAAAGTGCTAAGCAAAATATCTTGCATGTCCCCTAACATACTGACCACTGTAATTCAAAAACAATTTAGGACTGAGGTCAGTGAGACGGTTCAATGGGTAAAGACAAGGCACCTGCCACCAAACTTGATCACGTGAGTGTGATCCCTAGGACTCACAGAGTGGAAGGAGAGAATCAACTCCCACAAGTTGTCCTCTGACCTCCACATGCCCACACTAGCATACATATGTCCACAGCACACACACAAATAAATAATTGTAAAAAAAATTAAGACTGACATCACATTTTAATTGGAATAAAAACAGATCCTCTCTTCTATTTTAAACAATCACTATATCAGAGTCTATGTAACTTCAAAAGGTCTTTAAATAAACATTTAGGACTTACAGTGATTAAAAAACATATGAAACCTAGTGTGGTGGTTTGAATGAAAATGGCATCCAAAGGTTCATAGGGAGTAGCACTAATAAGGAGGAGTGGCCTTGGAGGTTATGTGTCACTCGGAGTGGGCCTTGAGATTTCAGAAGCTCAAGCCAGGCCCAGTGGCTCATTCATACTTCCTATTGCCCGCCGATCCAGCTGTAGAACTGTCAGTTACCTCTCCAGCACCATGTCTGCCTGTGTCTGCCATGCTTCCCGCCATATGACATTGTACTAACCTGTGAACTGTACGCCAGACTAAATTAAACGTTTTCCTTATAAGAGTTGCTATGGCCATGATGTCTCTTCGCAGCAACAGCAACCCTGACTAAAATGGACAAGTATAGTGGTACACATCTTTAGTCCTGGCCCTCAGGAGGGCAGAGGCAGGCAGATCTCTTTGAGTTCAAGGAGACTGGTCTACACAGAAAGTACCAAGATGGCCAAGGCTACAGGGTAAAACTTTGACTCAAAAAAATAAAAATACAACCAATAAAGAAGAAATAAAATAGACTTCTCTGTATGGACAAAAGATGTAAAGAAGGTCAGTGTTTTATATTTGAATAACTATAAAATGCTGAGGCAACAAGATTTAAGTAAAAAAAAAAAAAACCAAAGTAATGAAAACAGAAATCAGTACAAAAGCTGCACACAAACATCTGCATCAAAATAAGAACCAAAAAGAAGAATCCAAACTGCTGCACAAAGCACAAAAATAAACCAACACCTGGTCTTGTTTTCCTCCTGCTCAGCTTAGTTTTTTGTTGTGTTTGCTATTATATACCATGCTGGCCTAGAACTCCCAACAGTTGTGCCTCAGTCTCCAAAGTATTGGAATTCTAATTATGTTCTACCATGTCCAGCTCAATATGATCTTCGGTTCCCAGAAACTGAAAGATGAACTCAGAATAAACTACTACTACTACTACTGAAAAAGGGGACAGCAGAGAACATACAGCCCATAAAGACAGTAAGTACTGAATCTTTATATTGTTATTTTATTTACATAGTATCGTTTCTGAGACAAGAACTTGCTATGTAGCACTGGCTGGCCTGGTACTGTGTAGCCCAAATGCATCTCAAACTTGCAGTGGGCCTGCTGTCTAAGTGTAGGCCACCATGCCCAAATAAATTTACTAGAAAGAGAAAAGAAGCTTTTTAGACTAAAAGCATCAATTAACCCTTAGCCAAAAAAAAAAAAAAAAATCAAAACTCACCAAGGTCTGTGCCAATGGTAGGCATTTTACCAATTTTAATGTAGAGTTTTTCTTTAAAAGATGAATTTTGTGTTGTTATTGAGAGGTGTATGTATGTACAAACCACGTGCTCTCGGAAACCAGACAGGGATCAACATTAAACGCATTTTCTATATATATAGCTTTCTCCTCCTATTTTCAATGCACCTTGCTTTGGTTTGTTTGTTTGGTTTGGTTTGGTTTGGTTTGGTTTGGTTTTGAAACACCACATCCCACTGAGCCTAGAGCTCATCAATTTGGCTAGATTGGCTAGACAGTAAATTCCAGAGATCAGCAAGATAAAGACACATTTTAAGAAGAATTTATAGGGTCAGCAACATAGTTTAACAGTTAAAGGCCTTTGCCAGGACCCAAAGATGAAAGGAGAGAATTAACTGCTGAAAGTTGTCCTCTGATCTATACATGTACACTCTGCTGCAAAAAAGTTTGAACACACAACACTTAATGTGTTTAACAAGAACTTACAACATCCTGTCAAAAGGATCAGACTTGCTCAATATTGACCTCTGAATGAGACCAGGCCCAGTGAGAATTCATGCTGTTAGACCTGGACCAAATACAATGCAGAATCTTAATATGTCAAGATGTTCAATAATGAAAGCATCACTTATCACAGGTGTAAGAGGCATCTGCAGAAATAAACTTGAGCCATATGACCAGTATCATTCTTTTACAACTTCAATTGAAACATCTTCCAAATAGAATGCAAATTTCATTTTTACTCTATTCCTACTGGGATTTACAGTTATTGTATATCAATACCAAAATTCCATAAGATGATCTCATATTCATAATTAATTCTTTTTTTTTGGGGGGGAAGGGGTGCATGTTTTTTTCAGGTGGAGTCTGGTTATCTCCTTCCACCACTAGATCCAGGAATCAAACACAGGTAGCAGGCTTGTGGAACAGGTGCCTTTACCAGTGAGCCATCTTGACTCCATCCCTACACTTTAAAGCTAACTCTCACTGGTTCAATTTTCCTATTTTCCCTAGAAAAGAGAGAAAAATGTAAACATCCTAATCATCATGGATTTTGCATGATCAAATTACCAAGCTTAACAAAGGCTTTGCTCATTTGGGAAAACCTCTCTATATATTATTTCCACTTTTCAAGTTGCATGAAAAAATTAAGAGAACCTCCACATCTGTTCATTAAGGTAATATAAATTAGTTAATAAATGATATCTTAGGAAGTGCAAAACAAGTAAAATGAGAGACTAATTGCACTCACTCATTAGATTCATTTGCTTTAACGAGTAGAGAATATGGAGGAAGGAGAGAAGGTAATATGCTTTGAGCTCACTTTTCTGTTCCAAAGTTTTGAAAGTTTAACAGATTGGTAACTAGCTATTTGTTAAATCTTTCACAAATCAAAAAGAAATTATATTCTGCAAAATAGATTTGCGGGAGTTGTTTTTAAAAAGTCATAATCCTCATTCGAATCACTTGTATAACTTCTCTGACATAACAGTGAAACTACTGATCCCTGTAGATCTGAACAAGCATACAATTTTAAGTTCTCAGGATAACCAGCTAGTAAAGCAGGCAACAATGTCATGACAGCATATTATATACCTCAGCCAATAGTGTTTGTGTATTTAATTATTCTAAACAGTGCTCTAGTTAAGCCTTATGTAACAGGATATTCCAGTAAGCATATTGTCTAAGAGTTAAAAATGTGGCTCAAGGGGCTTGGAGAGATGACTCAGCAGTTAAAAGCATTGACTGCTCTTCCAGAGAACCCTGGTTCAATTCCTAGCACCCACTTGGCAGCTCACAACTGTTTAGTCTGTAACTCAAATTCTAGTAGATCTGACTCACCCACACAAACACCAAATGTACATAAAAATAAATATTTTTTTTTAAATGTGGCTCAGTGGCAGAGCCTTGCCTTGTGGGAGTAAGGCTCTGGATTTAATCCCCAGCACTGCTCCTATCCAAAATGAGTTCTGCCCAGACAGGTTGTTGCAAACTGTAATCCCATCTACAATCCCAGCACAATCCTTACAATCCCAGTAGAGACAGGAGAATCATGGGTTCCAAGCAAGCCTGGAAAACACAGGGAGAAGCCGGTTCACAGCAAACAAATACGCAGTTCTAGTTAGCAGTGGGAAGCAAAGCACACACTGAAATCCCATGTAACACATCACACTAAAGACCCTGACAGAATGCAGCACCATTCTCTATAATGGATTCAGATTACAATTCCAGTCACCTTTGATGATAAAAATATCAATGAGCAATACAGAGAATAATTCCAATAGCAGTAATACGGATAATTCTTACCTCATGCTATGCTGAAAGTATCTCTGGTATTACACAAAGTATTACAAAGGTATGCCTATTTCAGAAATAAGAAAAATGATGTTCAGAGTGTCACAACTAGAACACAGTAACAATCCATTTGACCTTGTGTCTGTTTCATTAAAACAAATCTTTTTTTCTTAAGGAAAACCATATTGCTTTATTTTGCAAAAATAATTTATGCAGAAAATAACTCAAAGCACTTCATTATGTCATTTCACTGTATGGACCCTAAAAGGCTTGTTTTAAATGCCCGTAGTTATTACATCTACTATACCATCTCTTGAAAGATACTTTTTTTTTTTTTTTTTAATGAACAGTTGTATAACAAAGAACATGGCTGGCCTTTGTCCCTGGTTCCTAGAAGGCAGGTTCCAAGGAGGGTCTTTGTAAAACTAACTTTTATTTGACTGTTGTAATTGTCATCTTGTAGGCTTACTGCCTGTGTCTGCTAACCTAACAATCTAATTTAGGCCTAGAATATTTTCAGCCCTGAGATTAACTGATGAATAAGCTTACCCTTTCTGCTCTTTCTGAACTCTGGCTGGCTGGTTCAACTCAGCTGTTTTGGCTCAAATTTCTCTCCAAGCTGACTGATTCAATTTGCCTTCTCTCTTGGCCTCTAGTTGAATTGCTCTGCTTAGCCTCATACTAACTTTGGCAATATGTTCTAATCTTCTGGTTCCTTTTTATTCTCCGGATCATTCTCCAACTTATCTCTGTAAAACTCTCCTGGTAAAACGGCCTCCTCTACGCTGTTCTCTCTAAAAACTGCCTCTCTTTCCATTCTGTTCTCATGAGATTTGGGCATATCCTAACCTGTCAAACCTTTCTCTGATTTGTCCCTTTGTCTGCCCCTCAATTAAATGTCAATTTCAAACATGGGTACTTCCTTCTACAAACTAACTTTCCCTTCCTTATTTGGATTAAAGGTGTATACTGGGGCATATCTGTATCCCAGCCAGAGCAGGCATGCTGCTGGAGTAAGAATCCCTCTGCATGTCTTTATATTCACAGGCCCCTTAGGTTATTTATGCTAAGAAAACAAGTGACTCAGGATGGGACCCTGGGACCAGGACAACCAACCATGTCATAGAACTGGGATTCTAGGCTAGCCTGATCTGGGTTGGCAAACCAAAGCGGCTGAAGACTGCTGGCAGTCAGTCATGTGGACACTGATTAGTCAATCAACCTTTGGTACTAAACCCCAATAAAGGTTCTGTAGAGGGGATCTTCCCAGATCTTGGCCTATTTTCTTCAGCTGCTGCTCTGACTTGCATCCTTTATATTCAAACTCTAATCCTCCTGCAGCCCTTTCCTCCCTCCTACTGAGGCTTCCAGGGACCCACTGAATTTGAGTAGCTCCTGGGAACTTCCAATTTGTTTATCTAGTTATCCAAACATGCAGGTGGCCTAGGGACCCCAAAGAGCTGCTCCATTCTCAAGTAACGACAGTACCTTTTTTTTTCTTTCATTTTTCTTCGACAATTTCATACATATACAGAATGTATCTTGATCCTGTACACATCCCCCAGTAAGCACATGACACACCATACTTTTTTTCTTTTTTACTTTCAATTTTTATTACATTTAGCCTGAGCCTATGTATGAGGTAGAGGGTGCCGACAGACAAATAGTATGCAAATGGAGGTCAGAAGACAACTTTCAGGAGTCAGTTTTCTCCTTTCACCACATTGGTCCTCAGGATCTGATGGCCATCTCCCTAGCTCTTTCTTCTTCTTTTTTTAAATATAAGTGTTATTTCTTCCACAGAAAAAAACTAGAGACCGTTTACTCACTGCGAAAAATATTAAGTGTAATTTTTTTTAAAGATTTATTTATTATTTATAGTGTTCAGTCTGCATGCCTGCATGCCAGAAGAGGGCACCAGATTTTCCAGTAGATGGTTATGAGGCACCATGTGTTTTCTGAGAACTGAACTCAGGACCTTTGGAAGAACAGCCAGCGCTCTTAACCTCTGAGCCATCTCTCTAGCCCTAAAGTGTAAAAATTTTTAATGACAGTAAAATTTTCACATACTGTGACTCCTTTACTGCCCACCAAACACAAACCAAGCCCTTAATTTCTCATGTCAGCATTAACCCTGGTGTATAAAGAACACTGCAGTTAAACTGATGGTGTCAGAACAAACATTAAAAGAGAAAAACCACCAACAATTATATTATCATCTGCTATCCACTGTAAAATACATACCAATTTCATAAGTACCAAAATGCAAAAGAGTCTTAAAATAAAATTATTTATATTGATTTGTAACGTTTATACAACATAGTGTACATTCAACTGTGCAGGTCCAGGTATGTGGCTACCTGTGCACATGTATGCATGTGTGTGGTGGCCAGAGGACAACCTTGCGCACTGTTCCTCCAGTACCACTCCCCTTTTTATTAAGACAGAGTCTCTCATCAGCTAAGACTGCCCAAGTACACTGGAGTGGCTGGCCAGATGTAATCTGGCACCCAGAATAGGAGGGGAACAACCACGCCCAGCTCCAATACATGGGTTCTGGGGATCTAACTCAGGTCCTCATGCTTGTACTTGACTTGGTTACTATTCACAGTACAGGAATGACCAACCTATCTCTCCAGCCCAACATATTTTTTCTTTTAAAATCTTAAAAGAATACTAAAAAGGCAGGCAGGCAGGCATGGCAACACATGCCTGTAATCATAGCACATGGGAGGTAAAGGCAGGAGGTAGTTGATGATAGCTGAGACTCCTGATCAAGGTCATTCTTGAATACATAGCAAGTTCAATGCCATCCTGGGCTACATAAGGCACCATCTCAAAAACAGTGCTGAAATGTGAAGCAAAGACAAATCTCCTTTTCTTCTCTAGTAACAACCTGGTATATAAAAATAACACTCTACCTCAAAATATGGTACAGAGGGATGAGAATTTAGCTCAGTAGTAGAGAGCTTACATGTACAAATCCCTAAATTTGATACTCAGCACTGCACTGAGGTGGGGGGAAAAAGGGAAATGTATGTGTACAGATAGAGATATGTTTGTGTCTAAAATGTACCTATCTATCTAAAACAAAGTGTTGATGACTTATAAGAAGCCACTCAGCAGTGACAGAAAGATTAGCACTCAGGAGCCCAAATCCCTCCAGTTTTATCTTCCGCTACAAGTATCCTACCAGCTCTCAGAGTTTACCTTAAAAAGACAGCTATCAAACCCTTGACATCTTAGTCATGTTATCACTAAGAACAAATGCAGATATATGACAGTGAGTCAAAGGGCAATCTGTTTTTATTATGTATGATCTCATTACAGCTTCTCAGACTGAAGGGAATGATTACAATAAGCTTTACTGATGAGTCATTTGCTGTTTAAACAGCTCAACAGAAAAAGACAAGGCCAAACAGTACAAGGTAAAGAATAGACTGAGAGGGAAACACTTTTTTTCTAAATACAACTTTGTCATCAGCCAACTACAAGAACATACATCCAGCCTGAAATCTATGGGCCTCTTCCACATTTACAAAAGGAAATAAATGGTCTCAATGACTCCCAGTGGAAAGTTCCTGGCTTTGGAAACAGTATAATTTACTATGCCATACATCTGAGGCATTCAGCTTTTCTTTTTCTTGCCCCCTAAATGCTGGTGTAACTTCCCAGCAGTTGACACAACCAAAAAACTCTGCCCCAACACACAATGCATAAGAGGTGCTACTGAGTGTGCACACCTGTTTCCTTCACTAGTAGATGATCTCTCAAAGGTCCCTTCAAGTGCTAAAATTTCATAAGTTTGTAACCCATCTAGTATCCTGAGTCACAGCTGTCTTAGTCACTGTTCTATTGCTGTTACGAGACACCATAACTAAGGCAACTCTTACAAAAGGAAGCACTTAATTGGGGCTGGCTTACAGTCTCAGAGGTTTAGTCCATTATCAACATGGTGGATAACATTATGGCATGCAGGGAGGTGCTGGAGCTACATTCTGATCCATAGGCAAAGACTCTGGGCTTGGCATGGGCTTTTAATACCTCAAAATCCAACCCTAGGGACATACTTCTTCACACAAGGCAACAACTCCTAATCCTTCTAATCCTTTCAAATAGGGCCACTCTGTGGTGAATAAGCATTTGAATATATGGGCCTTGGGAGGCCATTCTTATTCAAACCACTACACAAGCCCTTAATTGGGGGTGGGGAGTAAAATAAATAAATAAATAAATTTTCAAAGAAATTATTTAGAAAAAAAAAAATATTTTCAGGAACTAGCCAGAATTACCAGTGGTTTGGCTAGCACAATACTATTTCTAAGAGTTGAATGATTTGGAACAACCCACATAGATAATATTTACTAAGTAGTAGGCTAGAAAAATAGTTCAATGGTTGAGCATCTGCTTAGCAGACATATGGCCCTGGATGAGGTGGATGTATATCATTTATTAAGTGGTCTCAGACAAACATTCTAAGTGCTTTACTTCACTGAGACTTAAAGTACTAAGCATCACACAGAAGCTTAGTAGGGCTACCATCTCAAACGTCAGGTGTGGTAATGAATGCCTGTAATCCCAGCATTCAGAAGCAAGGCTGAGGTGGGAGAATTGCTGAGAGTTCAAGGCCACAATGAGCTACATAGAAAGTACCTGGCCAACCAGGGCTACATAGCAAAACCCAATCTAACAAAAACCAACCAATGAAATCAGAAGTATGACCTCAGGCTATTGTAGATCTTCTGAATCAGCATCTGCATTTTATTTATTTTATTTTTAAGTTTTTATTTATTTACTTATTTACTCATTTATTTTTGGTTTTTCAAGACAGGGTTTCTCTGTGTACCCTTGGCTGACCTGGAACTCATTCTGTGGACCAGGCTGACCTCCAATTGATAGAAATCTGCTTCCCAAGTGCTGGGATTAAAGGCATGTGTCACCACTGCCCAGTCAGAATTTGTGTTTAAACAAGGTTCGTATGGGTGGACAGTTTAATAAGTGTTATTTATAAATAACTCATTACTTTTCATATAAGATGCAATGGATTTAATCCTCATGATAAACAATAAAAATATTCTCCATTCTACAAATCCATATGGTATAGAACATTATGTACTTGCATGGTGAACTGTCAAGGACAGGATTTGAACCATACTTTACTCCATAATCCAACCTAAGCTACTATTGTACATATATTTTTAAAGATTTATGTATTTGTTTATTTTTTTAATGTATATGAGGGCTCTGTCTGCATGAATGCTTACAGGTCAGAAGAGGGCATAGTATCCCATTATACACAGCTGTAAGATGATGTGAGGTTGCGGGGAATTGAACTCAGGACCTGTGGAAGAACAGTCGGTGTTCTTAACTGGTGAGCCATCTCTCCACCCCTGCTACTATTGTATATTAGGTCTCAATCATTTTTTCAGTTTTGGAAATAAGGTCTCAGGGAGTCCAGGCTGGCCTCCAACTGCATGTGTAGCTGAGAAATGACCAGGAACTCTTACCTTCTTGCCTCCACCTCCCAAACACAGGGATAACAGGTAGGTGTCAACACACCCAGCTTTGCTCTCAAAATGAAAAACTGTTTTTAGTATCTAGTAGGTGTGTATGGACATACCCACACCACGGTGTGCATGTCTACTATATGAGTCCCAGGGATCCAACTTGTTGGGCTTGGCAACAAGTGCCTAAATATGCTGGATCATGTTTGTTTGGTTTTTTAACTGATTGTTGTGGAGATAAATATATTTTTTGTCTTAATACCAGGTGTAGGATGTGGAACTGATTCAGATGGTCCACAGCAGCAGACTTCTTTCGGGTTCTGAAAGGAGCTCTTTGCCAGCTGCAGATAGTTAAAATCTGAGGACTCTGGAGAGAGAATAAATGCCAGAGTGCAGAGAATGCAGAATGTCTCTGAGAAATGACAAGCTGCTGCTGCTGCTTCCCCTCTGGCTCCTGTTGCTGTTGATGCACTGAGACAAGAAGTTGGAGATCCCCTGAAAGGAGGATTGGACTGGCTGCAAGGAACCCAATGATCCTAACCAGCAGGAAGCAGCCAAGAGAACTGATACCCCTAACCCTTTCTCTCTCCTACCTGGTGATGGTGTGTTAGAAGGGATTGGGGTGGAAGTAGGGGGAAAGAGATATAAGAAACGTAAAGGAAACAGTTTTTAAAAAGCACACTACTACCTGATCTTTGCTCTGGAATGCACTTACCCTGCTGCAACCACAGCGTGGCAGGGGATCTGGGAGGTCCTGGACCCAGAAGAGGCACCCAGTACCTCTAAGGCTGCAGCTGTGAAATAGCGACTTAACCCTAAGCCCAAAGTCTATCTCTTCAAGTGGAGTGAGAGAATGGTCCCACCAGGTTGGGGGCTCATCATCTCCCAGGTTCTCAGCACCAAGGTAATGCGTTTTCTCCAATGACGAAATGAGCCATTTCAAGTCAGATTAAAGCATAAAGGCAGGTTTATTAAATGTAGCTCTTAGGCATATTCACTGGTCCCAAGGAACAAGGCCAGGAAAACAGCCATGGGGAAGGAAGGGGAAGAAAAAGAGAGAAAGAGCCTGTGCACATGCAGGGAGAGAAAAAATGCAGAGGGAGGGAACCAAAATATCTGGATTATATAGTGAAGAACCTCTGGGGAAGAGGAAGCCCAGCCTCTGGGCTAGAAAGTTCAGGGTAAAGGACTGGGTACGTCAGCCATGCCTTGTAACATGTAGCAACTGAGGGATGGTGGTAGAACCCGGAGGCCAGGTCCACTTTGGAATGTTAAATATGCACCTCAGCTGCTTGTCCCTGGTCTGAAACCCAACAACTATTAATTATCAGAGCTACAGACTAACAAGAGGTAAACATTCCACTTTAATTACAGTTTACATTCTCATGTGTTAATAAACTATATCACATTTGAATTCATAACTAATTATACAACTAGTGAGAACAAAGTAATGAAGTGTGTTTCTTCATATTCCAGGCATCTTCTAATGCAAACACTAGTAAATGAGTAAGACATCTGCTTAAATAAGTGAGCACCAGCAATCATTACCAGCTATAATCTAGGTCAAGGCTTTCCACCTGATAAAATTAGATCAGAATCGTGTTAAGATTTAGAAGAGCCTACGGATCACCCGGCTGATCCTTTTGTTATACAAAAGGATTTAGGAAATGAAGTTAACTTGGGAACAGGGAAAACATTCACATGCTAATCTACTTTTTCAGGATTCCATCCAGATCTTAAAAAGAATACCCAGTAAACCCCAGTTCACACTTCTAAAGAGGCATCAGCTTCTGGCTCAGCTGAAGGTGTTACTATTACCACACCTCTAAGGTGTGAGCAGTTTCACTTCACAAAGGAACTTCAATAATGCTGAACCCACAGCTTCGAATTCTGTTTCTGTTTACTACTAAAGAGGACAGAAACATAGTGAAGGATTTAAGGAACTAATGCATTTTCACTTGTTAATGTTGAATTAAAGAGCTGCGATGCACAGTATAAAAGTACTGTAAGACTATGGTGGTCTGAATGAAAATGCTTTCCCCATAGGCCCATAGGGAGTGGCATTACTAGAAGGTGTGGCCTTGTTGGAAGAAGTATGTCACTGGCGGGGGTGGGCTTTGAGGTCTCAGAAGCTCAAGCCAGGCCCAGTGGTTCACTTACTCTTCCTGCTGCCTACCCATCAGAGTAGAATTCTTAGCTACCTCTCTAGCACTATGTCTCCCTGTGCACTGCTCTACTTCCTCCATGACAATGATGAACTAACTCTCTGAACTGTAAGCCAGGCCCAATTAAAAAAAAAAAAATTTAAGTGTTGTAATCACAGTGTCTCTTCACAGCAACAGAAACCCTAACTGGGACAAAGAATATTGTCTTTGCATTTATATAAAAAATTTAAATCACAGATTAATTTTAAGCCTATACCAATATGCTCAACTTCACTCATTAAGAGAAATCAATATTAAAACAACAGAATAGCAAAACTCCTATCTGAGCCTGGTATGGTGGTACACACCAGTGCTTCCAAGCATTTGGGATCCTTTAAAAGCAGTTTCAGCTCATGCAAGATTATCTATCTGCACTTACATATAAAACTTAACATTAATGTGTTTTAGAGAAAGTAAAGAAAAATGGGTAATTTTTTATATTTTATTTCAGGGACCTTTTCTGATTTAAAAATATTTAAGGATTTATTTTCATGTACGGGTGTTCTGCTTACACATATGTCTGTGTACTATAGCTATGCCTGATATTCAAGGAGGCCAGAGAGGGTGTTAGATCCCCTGAGGTTGCAGTTACAGACATTGGAGAAATACCATGCAGATGCTAGGAACTAAATCTAGATTCTCTGGAAGAACAGCATACTCTGAACTGCTGAACCCTTTCTCCAGCCCCCTATTTTCATATTTTAGATGGAACTATAACCTCTATAAAGAAGTTGCAAATAGTTATCAAGATTACAAATGGTCATATTTCTTTGGCCAAGGATATTGCACTTCTGAGGTTTCTCCTTCTGTGTGAGACGGCAGGTACGGAGGGATTCAGTTGTGGCACTGTCTGCTCTGCTAAAAAACTGGTGACAGGCTAATACCCATAATGAGAGATTAGGGGGATTAGACAAAATTATGGTGACCCACAAAGTGGAACAGTCATGTAGTCACTGAATAAATATTTTATATAAATATGAATATAGAAATATCTCTTAGAGATAATAAGTCAACAATGTGTTGTGTTTTTAAAGGGTGGATGTAGAGCATTAGCATGTTTATGATTGGATGCATAAGAAAAAACTGTCTTCATGAAAAGGCCTGGATGGCTGGGAATGGCGAATAGAGAAGGAGTTCTCACTCTGTACCCTTTTGTACACTTTAATTTTGTTCTATTTACACTTCCCAAAAAGGTTAACTTTTAAAATGCTTACATTTGTATATAGGACATACAATGTATTCCAAATAGAAGAACTATCAAATTTTCCTTCCTCCATTATAGTGTGTAGACTGAGAATCATAAGGTAAGAGACTGGGAAGATGCTTGGTTAGTAACGTATCTGCCATGTAAGCATGAGGACCGGAGTGTGGACTCCAGCAACCACACACAGGCCAGGTGTGATGACTGACGCATGCCTGTACCTCTAGCACTACGGGGCCCAGAATGGCAGGTACCCCGGGCTCACTGACCAGACAATCTAGCAGTTGGTGAGCTCTAGACTGAGAGACTATCTCAAAATACCAGAGCTAGAGAGATGGCTTAGCTGGTAAGAGCACTTGCTGCTGGTCCAGAAGAACTGAGTTAAGTTCCCAGCAGCCAGGCAGCTCACATGCTCATACCCACGCACACACAAAACACACACACACACACACACACACACACACACACACCCCTAAACATAGTTAAAAATAAAATCTTTAAAAAGCTATAGAAGAAAAAACTTGACATCAAACCCTGGCCTCTACAAACACGTAAATATGAAGATATACTACATACAAAACATTAATTTTTAAAATCATTAAGTATTCCAAAGACAAATCTTTTCCAGGCCCATTGACTCTAAAATCACCATCAGTTACATCCTAAAACCCACCTCTGATCAGAAATGCATGTTACCAATGTTACAGTAGAACCACTAGTAAGACCTCAGC
This sequence comes from Meriones unguiculatus, assembly GCF_030254825.1. NCBI lineage: Eukaryota > Metazoa > Chordata > Mammalia > Rodentia > Muridae > Meriones > Meriones unguiculatus. The sequence continues at coordinate 18,090,773 of NC_083358.1, forward strand.
TGGTATAGCAGTGCATGCCCATAATCCTACCATTTAAAAGGCTGAAGCAGAAGAATTTGAGTTTGAGACCACGCTGAGACTCAGAGGACACTCTTGACTCAAAACAAAACATCAACAAGAAAACCTCCAGACCTCACCTGACCAGGTCTCCATGAAGCTGTAGATAGAGACTTTCTCTTCCCTCTCCAGCACATATTTCTGATGCTGATGTCTCTACTGTACAAAGGACAAGATGTAAGTCAGAAGAGGTGGAGGACGCGGAGGAGGAGGAGGAGGTGGTGGTTGTAGTGGCAGTGGTTGTGTCTGCTCCATAAAGGTAAACACAGCCTCTCTTCACATCTTCTCGCAGCCAGTCTCTTTCTCGAGAACCAAACCTACTTCTTCTATTCAAACAATTTCTGCTCGCATTGTGTTTCATATTTCTCTAAAAAAAATACCAAGAGAAAGAAATCATTAACAAAAACATTTGTCTGAATTATATATGTTTGGTCCTTCCCCTCTGTGGTGGCTGATCTTGACAACATCTGGAATCAGCTGGAACCCACGCTGCAGGGCGCCCATGAGGGATCCTCTTTAACAGATTACTGAAGCAGGAACACCCACCCTAAACCTGGGCCACACCTGGTGGCAGCTCACATAACAGGACAGGCAAGAAGGAAGCTTTGCTTTTGCCTGCCTGCCTTCACTCTGCTGGCATATTCATCCAGCCTGTTACTGGAACTGGTATTAAATCCAACTTCTTCAGGATTCCAACACAGGCTGAAAACCAGCAGCTCTTCAGGAATCTTCCCAGACTTGAGCACCAGACTGAGACTGCTGAGGCATCGAGCCTCATGGGCTCAAAAATAACCAGAGTCTTAGGCCTTTTATTGTGAGATAGCTATTGTTGAACTATCTGCACTACATCCTGTAGATCAGTGTAATAAATCCCCTTGACTATCAGTTTTATCAGCTCTGTTCCTTTAGAGAACCCTAAAAAAGCCTTCTTTAGGCCTTCATCTATCATCTCATTTGACCCTTTCTTTTTGTTTTCAGTAAAGTGCTAACAAGATATACCACCCGCCTTGGACAAATTTTTAACATTTTGACTTATTTAGTTCGAATCTGTTATGGGCTGAATCTGAACTATCCCAAGACAAACTTTCAAAGGCTTGTTCCTTGCTAGCCAAAGGGACACACACCATTACTCCCAGAATTCAAAGGGAAATGCCAGCAGCTCTTTTTGAGTTCAAAGCCAGTCTGGCCTGCAAATTTCCAGGCAAACCAGCACTAAATAGTGAGACCCTGTCTCAAATACACACACACACACACACACACACACACACACACACACACTCACACTCACACACTCACATTCTGCTTCCCAGCTGATGTGTTATTCCAAGTTGGTGAATCTTTAGGGAGTAGGGACTAAGCTGGCAGAGGCAACTCAATGGGATGGATCTTTGAAGGTTATACACCAGCCCTTCCTTCTAAGGTGCTTTCTACTTCCTGATTCAACACATAGTAGGTATAAACTTGTCTGCCTTCCTCATACTTGTAGCTTGAGACCCACTAAAACTATGAGCCAAAATAAACCTCTCCCCACTTAAGGTGCTTTTCTCGCTACCTGTCCCAGCAATGCAAACGTAACTCACACATCCTTATTCTAAATAAGTCAATCATATGTGTGTACGTGCCAACAAACATAAATGTTACAGTATAACATAGGGAAATGAGAACAAGAAAAGCTGAATTTAAAGAGCAAATGCTGTTAATAGATACAAGTATATATATATATATATATATATATATATATATATGTAATTAGAACTAAATGTTTCTAGTTCTAATTCTGTCATAAAATTTTTTGGGTCTTGGTGGTGGATAAGTGCATAAAATACATTCAGTACTAAAAATGTCAAATTTAATGTAAAGTTTTAAGTTTCGGTTCTAAATGCCAAGTCTAACTGTATATAAGTTCATTAAGTTATACAGTCTTTGGGTCTGGTTAATTTTTGTGTGTTATGTTTTTATTTATTTCCAAAGGGTTTATGACAAAAAATGAAAGTAATAATTATTAGTTCACATTTCAGATGGAATCTGATACATATAAACTAAGCTTTTTACACAAAGAAGTCAGTTGATAAAAACCTCCCCATTTTAATCTGGTAATACAGAATGTTTCTCAGACCTCACAGTCCAAACAAACACATAAAGCACTACATACAACCTTATAATACAGTATCTGTCCTATTGCTGGCATGCTTTAAAATAATTACTGCTGGCATTTTATAACCACGGTATGTGAAATTCACATTTGTACTATAAAGTCAAGCTATCTTAAAGCAAAACAACTGTTAAGAGCCAATATAAAAAATGTCCAGCCAGGCTGGGTGGTGGTAGCACACACCTTTAATCCCAGCACTCAAGAAGCAGAGGCAGGCAAATCTCTGAGTTAGTTCACGACCAGCCTGGTCTACAAAGTGAGTCCTGGACAGCCAGGGCTAAACACAGAGAAACCCTGTCTCAAAAAAGCAAAAACAAAACAACAAACAAACAAAACATCCAGCCAGGCAAAGTGGGACACACCTATAACTGGCCGTCAAGCAGAAGAGCAAGGAGAGTATCTAGAGTGTAATGACAACTTTGGCCTAAGTGAGTTCCAAGCTGGCCTGGGCTACATATTGAGACTGTTTCAAAATGAAACAACAACAAATAATTTCTAAAAGTCACCATTTGCCTGTTGTTTTCACAATGGGCCATTTCCAGTCAACAAAAAAAGAAATTTCCACTGACCTCCCCACTGCCTTTGCTGTGCTTCAGTCCTCTCTAACCATCTGTGTCCCTGAGCACATTTACCGTCCTGCCACTCTGTGGCATGTCTGAACCGTCTTCTCACCTTATCCACACACGCACTCTGCAAAGCTCTACTTAGATGTCAGGTTCTCTTCCGAGCCTTCCACAGCTCCCACCCAATCTGGCATCAGTGATTCTCCTCTCAACAGAACAATACTTCTACCAAACACATGCAACCATCAACTCTAATTGTCTCTTCTCTCTTCACAAAGACCCTTGACAGAGTTTTTAATGCAGAATGTCACAGACACAGGTGCAAAGCCCAGGTGACACCACAGGAATTGACACCCAATGTGCACTTTAGCGTCCCTAAACGCTATGGCAAGGAATTAAACAAATTTAAAAAGAAAGTCTCAATTTTTGTAGTCCAGTACATAATCTTTACCAAAGTCAAAGTAAATAAAAACTTTCACTAGTATTACTCATTAGAAAACAGAAATACATATAAAAAAATATTAGTTTGGCTGAGAGTAGATACTTGAGAATAACTATAAACTGAGCCAGGCATAGAGAAACATGCCTGTAATCCCAGATGCTGGACAATAGAGAGTCAGAGGCAAAAGGATCAAGTTCAAAACCAATGTGGGCCACATCAAAATAAGTAAACAGTAAAAACAAGGGTAAAAAAGGAGACATTCCACATGTGATGATTTTAAAACAAAGGAATGAATGCCCTTACTTTTTAAATTTAGAATAACAGGAAAACTGGCTTTTGAAAAATAGTCCTATGGATTGAACACAAGCCTTGACATACTAGGTAAGCACTCTACAACTGAGTGACACTTTCATCTTAAAGATCTTAAGCAGATCTTTCTGCAGCTCCTCAAGATCTTAGAACTATTCAAAATCATACAGAATAAAGCCCTGACACCGGTGGAAATGAAGTCTCTTTTCTCACCAAAGGCACTTTTCCTCCAACCTCAGCTGAATCTCAGCTGAATCTCAGAATCAACAAAGGGCTTTCAAGTGCTCATCTCAAACAAACAAGAACCATCATGTTTGCACCGAGAAGTTGTAACCACTCAGTAGTTAACCAGCAGCTAATTTTTAATAATGCTTACTTTCTAATCTCTAATAAAGACTAAAAGGTCCCTCTGGCCAGAATTCTATGTGGTAGAGTAACATGTATACAAACAAGCTTTGCATCCCACACTAATGTAGAGAATGACGAGAAAGCAAACACAACCTACACACACCAAAAGGCTTTGGAAAAGGCAAGAATGATAGGCATACCTGTAGTCCCAGAACTCAGGAGGCTGAGGCAGGAAGACTGCTGCAAGTTTGAGGCCAGCCAGACCTACAAAGTAAGACCCTGCTGCAAAAACAACAATAAAATTAACAGATCAAATAATGAACTTCATAGTCTTAGAAAAGTGCAGAAAGATCCAGAAGTAGTATGACTCTTATCCCAAAAATTGTTTGAGGTGGGGGCTCATGTAACCCACATGGGCCTCAAATCACTCCATAGGTGAGGCCAGACTTAACTCTATCCTGTGGACTCCATCTCCCAAGGCAGGGAATGCTGTGTGTGCCACCACACCAAGCATCTCCCAGGAGATTTTTAGCAATCATCTGTAACTGTGTACAGGTATTCCTCTAAGACTATACATTTCTTACAGAACTTTATGTTATCAAAACACACATATTTATTGGTTATCTCAAGATCTGTCTGTCTATACTCTAGACTTTTTAAGTAAAACTACTGAGGAGTTAAGAGAACCCTGGTAGATATGGTTCAGCTGCACCTCACAAATAGCCTTTTAAAGACCTTGAGAACAAGCAAAGCAAAGATGTACAGCAACAACAAAGACAGACTGTTGGGCTATTATTAGCCACTGCTTAACTACCTAGTGCTTCCTTCTTCTCAGGAATGTCTTGCTCTGCTGCCTAAGACATGAGAACTGCTGGAAGAACCTCTTAGCAGTCAGGGCTGCCGTGACACTGTTCTCTGGGCAGCCTTCAACTGCTAAGAATCAGCTCGCTTGAAGCTGCTCGCTTGAGGACAGTTTGCTTTTATAAACGCTGTTATCACAAACTTATCCAAAAGGGGACACAACTATAATCATACACCACGTCAAACAGGAGTCCAGACTTACGATTTAAAAGTCAGGGTTGGAAAGATAGCAGGTAAAAGCCCCTGTTGCTCTTGCAGAGGACCCAGGTTCAGTTCCCAGCACCTACATGGTGGCTCATACCTACCCATAAACCAGGGGACCTAAAGCCCTCTTCTGACATTCGCAGACACAGGTATGCGTGTGGTGCATGTACATACAGGCAGGCAAAACACTCATCCAATATTATAAATCCACACACAAAAAAATTCAAAATATTAAATCTACAAAGCCAAACATTTTAATGTAGGCCATGAACTGAGTAGCTACTACTTGACTAAAACACTCCTACTTCTAAAAGTAAAGATAATATATGAGAGCTACAATCAGCTCAAAGGTAGTAAACCTCCACTGCATATACATATTAATTCTAATTCTCATATGGTCTAGACTGGCCAATCTTCATCCTTCGGGAGGACCATCAGAATATACAATACCTTAAGGTAGGAGATGTTTCTGCATTCAAGCTTTAAAACAGTAAGAGCTTTAAAACAATATCACATTATGGAGTATTTCTAAGGGACCAGAAAGAGTATGACAATGGGGAGAGGAAGAACATTTCATTTCATTCAAAATGTGTGGCACTGGTTGCATAGAACCAATACAGCACTCAGAAAACAAAGGCAGGATTGCTGCAAGTTCTAGATCAACCTGGACCACATAAGCAAGTTCTAGATCAGCCAGGGCTACATTGTAGGACCCTATCTCAAGAAAACAATACCTGAAAAACAAACAAAAAAACCAGAGCTGAGCAGGTAGCTCAGTCAGTAATGGCTTAGCATGCAAGCATGGGGGTCTGAGTTTAATTCCCTACACATAAGTATAATCAGGATGTGGCAGCAAACACAGGTAACCCCAACACTGAAGGTGGAGACCCAAAGGCTGACTGGTTAGCCAGTCTAGTGGAATTGGTTCAGTAAGAAAAACCCTGTTCAAAAAATAAGATGAAGAACAGAGAAAGATACCTGACACCCACCTCTGGCCTCCATACACATGCACACAACATGTACATGCACACAACTTAAAATATGTATTTTAGCTTGGTGGTGGTGAACGACTTTTATCCCAGCACTCAGGAAGTTTGAGGCCAGCCTGGTCTACAGAGTGAGTTCCAGGACAGCCAAAGCTACACACAGAGAAATTCTATCTTGAAAAACAACAAAACACAACAAAGCCAAAAAAACAAAATTGATTTAAAAAATATGAAACTATTCTTAAAGAAAAAAGCAAATAATATTCACAAACTAGACTGGCTGTAACTTCCTATCATTTCCTGATTGAACAAAACTGTAATCGTAAAATCATAAGAAACATCTAAAACCTTTTGAGCCTGGTTCAGTAATTTAATAACTTTAGAACTTTAAGATACACACTACGTTGCTCGGGCTAGCCTTGAACCCTGAGGCTTAACTGATCGTCCTATGTCAGCCTTCTGAATAGATGAGACCACAGGGAAGAGGCCAAAGCCCTGGTTTAGGAGTGTATTTTGAATAAAATGTTTCAGTGTCCTGTACAAGACAGAGGGATCTTGATGTAGGCTGGATAAGTTATGCTGGCTCAATTATGGTGGGCTTCTTATGAAAACCCTTTCATGGAGACGTGAGAATAAGGTTCCTGATGTGGGTGTAAGTATAAAGGAGTAAAACCAGAGCCTTATACGCTGGAAGTATACCCTTTACCTTCTTCTTCTTCTTTAATCACTATTAGTGCTTTGATGCTGAGGTATACAACCAGAGGCCTGTACACTAGAGGTAAACCTGCCATGCAGCTGCACACGTGACCCAGAGCCAAAGCTCTGGGCTAGAGAAGTCTTCACAAACATCCTCAGAGAAAAACATGTGGGCAAACATGGCATTCTCTTCAAGGCTCGGGAATCTTCTGCTCACCTATATATTCTTTATCGCTTGAGAAAGTGATCCTTTCAGCAACTCAAGAGAACTGTCTATGGAACACAAAAGACCTATTTTCCACGACAATTCTGCTTATTTACAATGATTAGAGTATTAACCACTTGCAGGAAAGCAAGGGCCAGGAAGGCCTTCCAGACAGGCTCTCATGTCAAGAGCTCAGTATCAATCCAGAATAAAGACTGACCAATCATTGGAATCTAATGATCCCAAAATGGGACCTTTGGGAACCAGGAAAAAGCAGTCTTCAATAAAGATTCTCATTTCTCTTTCACACAATTTATCACTTTAACATGACCAAAAAAAGTTACCACAAAAAAGTGTTAAAGAATTGCTCCTCTTTTACATACCAAAAGATATTACCTATCACTCAGAACTATTTCCTGATAAGTAAAGCCTGCAATATTTTTGTTTTTATTGAATCCACCCACAATTTACAGTTTGTTATTTGCTACAATTTTAAATATCCAGAAGACCTAGAGTAATTACACTCTGATTTACACCTGAGTAAATTCCAATGTGGGTAAGCAGTTATGAAGTAGTCTAAGGTAATCTACTGAAAGGTCTTTAAGTCTATGCGTTAAGACTGGGAGGTGACAGAAAATAAGATTTACATTTTACCGAGTACTGGTTTCATGGATTCACTAAGTGAATCTATTCTACTTTTCTGACGTTCCCATCTTTGTATTACTCTACCAATAAACTTAATAAAAGGAAATATTACTCAACAACAACGTCATTTAATTATTTAATGTTTGCTTTTAACTATATGTATTTTCGAATGTTTGGCAGACTGTTGAAGACACATTACATCTCAATTTTCTTCCCCTTCTGCATTGGTAAGTTTTAAATCCTGCCGATTGCTCTTCTGGAACTCTAGAGGAATTCCATTCCACTTCGTTTATACAATGAACCTACAGAAAAATTTCTCTGCACTATTTCAGAGGTTAGTTGAGAACTCCACCCAGTTAGCCACCCTTTAACCATCTTGGCTGACCTCACCTCACCTCACCTCACCTTCTGCATTCTTCCTGCAGAGAAACTTCTTGTCATCACTCACCTTCAAGGCTCCACTCCCCCTTTCCCTACATCTGTTTTCCTAGCCTCCTACTCCCCTGATTCTACCCAAAAGCCCCGCTCAGCTGCCTGTTGCATAACGGCTTCCCCATTGCCTTCTCCCCGACTGTCAGCCAAGCAGGAGTGCCCCTTCGGGTTCTGCTCCTCCTCCCGACATCCCCGCAACACGCCCAGCGGCTCCCCAGGCAGCAGATCCTCCGGGACTGTCCCCGAGCGGGAAGCTCGGGGTGTCGCGCCTTGGGGCCAGACGCCGGTTCGGAACCCGGGTAGCCAGTCCAGAGGGCAGTGTGGCCGCTCCAGCCGGCGCAGCCCGCGCACACCGCGGCGCCTGGCCAATCCCCGCCGCCATCCTTCGGCTGGGGTGATGTCTTCAGGTGTCCGCCGAGCCCTGCGTACCCGCCCGCCTGCCTCCCGCCAGGCACGGCCCGCCCTCCGGGACCCCCGGAGCCCGTCCCAGGGCCCCGGGCTAGGCCCAACCAGGCGACGACGGCCCGAAGGCGCGGGCCTGCCGGGCGGCGGCCGGGGACGGACAGCGCCGGGGACCCAGGCGGCCGAGGCCCGGGCGGGGGCGCGGCCCGGAGGCCCACGGCAGGCCCGCGGCGCCCCGGCCCGGTGCAGGAGGCCCAGGGATGCAGGGCGGGGGGCGCTCGCCGCCTCGGGCAGCCTGGCGAAGGCGGCCACGGCCCTCCGGCTCCCTCCCGCCCCCTGCCGCCTCACCTTCAGGACCCGGATCCCTCCGGGCCGGCGAGTGGCCGCCGCTTCAGGTGGCTCCGGGGGCTCCAGCGGGCCCGCGGGCCCGGGCTCCACCTCCCCCATTGGCGGCCAAGGCTTCACTGAGACGCCCGGCCGGCGCGACAGCGCGCGAGCCTCGGAGGCGCGCGCGAGCAGCAGGAGGCCTCGCCCCTCCGCCTAGGCCCCGCCCCTAACCCTGCCGCCCCGCCCCCTGCGGCCCCTCCCCTGGCCCCGCTGGACCTGCGTAGCCGCCGGCCGGGTGAGGCCGGAGAATTGTGGGATCCTGGCGCCACTGCAGGGTGAGCCTCCGCCGCCGCGCTCCACCCTGGCCTCAGAGGACTGGGGCGCGGGGAGAGCAATTTGACGATTTCTGGTTCCTCCAAGAAGAGGCCAGAGGAAGGGACAGGTGAGGCCTGCACCTGTTAAAATAGACAGAATGCAGCTCTCTACCAAGGGAGGCGCTGGAATTCTCTCTCCAAGACGTTTTCTCGCTCCCGAATGTGCGAATCCCCTGGCTTGCACCGGCGATGAAAGAACTGTTGTGCACACTCACCTCTCTTAGGATAGCTTGCGACCTTCTTCAGCAAACATCCTCAATTACACAGAAGTCACTTCGTGTCCTTTCCTGTAAGCAAAGTGTCAGAATTTTTTTTTCTCGACCTCAAACAGTAATAGGGTGTGTGAGCCGCCTTATTTTTCAAGGCTTAATTCAGCAGAAAATATTTTAAGGGTTGACTTTTCTTCTAGTTCCTGTGGTAATAGTAGTTTTGTGGCCAGCTGGCCAAATTATGAGTCTGCCTAATTCCAAATCTCAGTGGTACTCATTAGGTCTACACTTGTACAAATTTCTTGGTCTTTTTTTTTTTGTTTGTTTGTTTGTTTCGCGGGGAGGGGGTTTGAGGCAGAGTCACATGAAGCCCAGGCTGACCCGAACTCACTAGATAGACAAAGCTGGCCTTAAACTTCTGATTCTCCTGCCTCTGTTTACCAAGTGCTCATTGCAAATGTGCACCACTGTGCCCAGCTTCCATTGGCTCTTTATGTTATGGGTATTAGGCCCATGCAACATTTGCATGCCTGGTGGTAGAGGCCCAAGAGTGTCAGATCCTCTGGACCTGGAGTCACAGATGATTGTAAATTGTTTGGTGGTTGTTGGGAGTGGAACCTGTCTCCTGTAAGAGCAGCCAGTGCTCTGAACCACTGAGTCATCTCTCCAGCCCCCTTGCATTGGTTCTTAAGGGTTGAACTAAATTAACATCTATCTGCCTGGCAAGTTATTTGGATGTAGTGAACAAAACACCTAACTCCTATTAGAGATTAATAGTAGCCTGAAAATCTAGATTTCACAAAAGGTACTAGTATTACCTGCTCCTACACTGTGTAAGCGGCCTTTTAGACCTCTTCGTTTTTAGGGCTTCCTCTCTTATGTGTTGAATCTTCAGTCAACTTGTAAGGAATAAAAAGAAAAACAGCCACTCAGGGAGGCAGAGGCAGGCAGATTTCTGTGAGTTTGACAAGGCCAGCCTGATCTACAAAGTGAGTCCAGGACAGCCAGGGCTACACAGAGAAACCTTGTCTGGGGGCTGGGGTGAAGCAAAACAACTTCCTTCTGTAGTAATTGGCAAAGGTGGCATCTATTATCCACTGCTTCAGTTTGCCTAGTCCAGCTACTTGGCTGGAGTATTTTAATTGTATGCTTAAAGCAAGAGCATCTAAGGTCTCACAGGACCTGTCTTAAGATGTTTTAAATTTGGAATTAATTTTTAGGTTGCAATAAAATTTTGCTTCAAAGATTCTGCATCATACTCACTATTTTCTTCTATAAAAGATAACTTCTGTCTTCATCTATTACAGTCCCAATCTTCATTTCTTGGTTTTCTTTTAATACAGTAGGCAGAGTTTCTCTCTGCCAGGTCTAACAGAAGGATAAGCTACTTTCCCAGGGTTTTCCTTCTACTTTGAAATTATATCAAGACACCTACCTGATTTAATTGGACTTCTATGGGGTAATTTCTCAGCAAACACACTGGTATATATGGAACAGACACCAATATGAAGACAGAAGTAGATGGCCAAGGGCAGGGAAAAAGTAGTTGGGATGTTTCCAAAAGCCTGTTTCTTGAGGTACTACAGATTACCTTTTACAGATCTCGTGACTTATCATCACACTTGATCCTGCCCCAAGTCCAGTAATGAGCTCATACTAGGGAGCAGCAACGCTTGTAGATGGTTATCTGGATAGTAGCCTACACCATCTATTCAAAATAATTCTATATGCTAAAAGCTAGTATTTACTACTTCACACTTACAAAAGAAATACCCCAAGGGCACTGGCCCAAATGCCTCAGGGAAACAGCTTTTATATGCAGCTACCTTTAAAGGTCCCCATAACTTCAGATCCAGCTCATCAGCAATAATCAGCTGCTGTTTCCTTTTCAAATTATGTACTGCTGTTAACATAGCATACTGTTACAAAGGTCACAACGGGTGCTCAACCCCAGTTCAAGGCAACATGCATTATGTATGTCAAGTGTTATGTAACAGCTGAAACTAATCCTCAAATTCCTTTGGGATTTATGTATGTGTGAAAATGTGTGTATGTGTATACGAGAGAGAGAGAGAGAGAGAGAGAGAGAGAGAGAGAGAGAGAGAGAGAGACAGAGAGACAGAGAGACAGAAAAGAAAAGAAAAAAGAAAAGAAAAAGGAAATAGGAAAATCTTCCCTCACTGCAGGCTCCTCACTACACATCAGGCCAGGGCAAAGAATCATTAGAATCCCTCTCCATTTCCTTTCTATTGAGGCTCTACACACACTGCCTCTTCAGTACATTGTGGAGAAAGAAAGCCAACATCAGACTTTGGTAGAGGTGCCCGGGACTTCATCTACTTACTGATTTCTAGTTCCAGTTCTTCTGCTGATTATAAAGTCCTCTTTAGGCCCAAATCCATTTGATGCTACCACAGGATAAGCAGGTTAGGCGTTCTGTATTCTGGTTCCAGTGTTTATCTGACTTCAAAGTTTGGGAGAATTTTTTCTTGAACGTGCCTCGTCCTTCTTCTAAAGTGAACCCAGGGCTTCATACAAGCTAGACAAACATTCTACCACTGAACTGCACCTCTGGCCCATTGAACATTTTCATTTTTCACAAAGAGACACCTGAACTGGGGGAGATCACAGAATAAAAAGCCATTCAGGTGATTAAAATTAATTTTGTACTTCTGGATTAATGTTTAAGCCTGTACAAAATTCACTGTACTGTTAAGTAAATGTCTAGCATCGGTTTACTGGCTAAACTATAGCTTTTCTATTTTCACCTAATTATACTTAGATTTTCATCAGCTGAATTTAAATACAGAAACGAATTTTGACTCTGGCATGTAGAGGACAAAGTTTACAGTGTTATCAACCAATGCCAAAAGGCACTGCTGCATAAAAGAGATAGCCTGCCAAGGATTACACCGACTGCTGCATAAAAGAGATAGCCTGCCAAGGATTACACCGTTCTCCTCTTCAAGCTACAAACGGCCGTGTCTTCTCATTTCTCAATTAAGGGAATATTAGGGATCATGAGAATTCACAGAAAACAAAAAGTGTTCGACCTTCAGCAAAAAACAAATGAAGTTTGGGAAGATAATGTGCCACGCAACCGTGAGGACCTGAATTCCCAGAAGGTAGCACTAATATAATAGCAGCTCTAGGGATGTGGAGACTGGTGGCCTGGCTAGCCAACCAACCCTGTCTAATGGGTGAACCCCAGGTCCCAGTGAATGACCCTGTCACAAATAAAAAGGTGAATGGCTCCTGAGGAACACAACACCATTACCTTTAGAGCAACACCTGCCTATACACACACATAAAAAAGAATAAGCCATGAGATGTAAATCATTTGGGTAATTAGACTTTTCTCTATCGAGTCACCAAAACAACCTACCAAAACCAACCAAGGAAACAAACAAAGCACGAAACCTAACTTTTCAACACATTATTTCATCTTAGTGGCTTCTTAGCTTTGTGGAGAAAACAAACTTGATAGTAATTGCACTCCAGTTAAATGACCACTTGCTCTTTTAGGATTTTCGCTGCCTATAACATTTACAAGGTTTTAAAATGTTGTTTCTTCTCTTGGTGTGGTTTCAGCACAAAGAACATTAAAAGGTTCGGTCTAGCTCAAAGCTTTGGAGTAAGAATTCACCCAAGGCTTCTAATTCACATGTAAAAAGCAAGGCAGCAAATTTTAAATCATTGAGTATTGACTTTTTATTATTAGTCACTGTTCATAATTTGTTTCAACCAAAAGACAATACACACAGCAGAATTCGAATGCATCCCATGTAAATGTTTACATCCATTTTATTCCTCACTCGCCTTCAAGACTTATCATATCATTTTAAATTTTTTTACATCTCAAAAATATGTCTGCAATAATTAGAACTTCATTAGCTGTCCCACTTGGAAACAGCCTTTTAATAATTTTACAGTAAAGAAGATGTGATGGGGCTTAATGAAAATGTAACTTACAACATAGTGAAAGAAAAAGGACTTTACAGGAACACAGTGGGAGTTTACAAAGGAAAGAGTTCAGAAGCCCTTTCCTATGAGGTCCCCGAATAAAAATAAAAACAAAACACACAAAGCGCAAATGCAGGTTCTTAGGGGGAAAAAGTCTCCAATGATCCATCTTGAAGCCAGTATCAAGAAGCAACTGCTCAAACTGCTTCAAGCCACTTCAGCATTTTCTTCTGTTCAAGAGTTCCAGGTTCTGGGAATGGAACCTTGTCCATGAGACCCACTCACTGCTATTGCTTGAAAAAGGTTTCCATTTTCATTTGCATGAACAGCCCCACCCTCCCAAGCCCAAGCTGGTCAGAAGTATTTTAAACTTCAGAACTTCCTGTGCGATCTTCAGTGATCTTCCCCCACACCCACACTGACAAATACATCAGTATACACAGCCCTCCCAACCACAAAGTTTGTGAATATGCATTTTTTGTTGTTGTTGTTTTCTCTCAGTTTAGGACACTGTAGTTAAAATACATTCAATAGGAAAAAAATACACATTCAAACTCCTTCTTCCCCTAGTTCTCATGGCCTAAATATATTCCAATGTAGAGGATAATGAAGTTGAACTACAAAAGCAGTATTCCCTAACTTCCAACTTTTTCAAAAAGAACATAGAAATGGAAAGCATGTTGTTATAGAAGAAACTAACAGTGCTGACAGTTTTAAAAGTCTATTTTCATATATGAGGGAGACAAACAAAGGTTAAAAGCCTTTGTTTTTAAGGAATATCTGCACTGTTACACTGAGGAATGTTGCTTTAAATGAGAAAAAAAAAAAAAAAAAACCTCGAAGTTAACAGATGATATAGACACAGCAGAAAACTTCCGTGACTCCCTAAACCATCAAGATAACAGCACCAAAGCATTATGGGAGAAGCGTCTACAGTTTTCTGAGATTACTTAGAGGAATTCTCCCTTAGGATGACCCTGGGGTGGGAAAGGATGACATAAGACTACTCCTCAAAGAAGGCAATGATGATGAGGTACAAGTGTGTATGAAATTGTCAGTAAGTGGGGCTCACTGCTTATTACCCTGGGCTTATTCAGAAGTCACAGAAATCACTTTCTTCACAATGGCTCTGAGGTTGTCAAATCCATCCAAATCTGTTTCCTCTTGAAGGGTTACATGTGGGAAAGGAATGACTGAAATGTGCAAGCATTCACAGAGATGAAGAGATCTCTCCTTTAAGCTGCAAGCCCAAGTGAGAAGGTAACTAACGCTGATCCTAGACGCTAAGAAGGCACGCTGAAGCTTTCAAAGATCCGATCACTTGGAGCAGTCTTGCCAACCATCAGTATCCTAGGCAGTTATCTGGCTGCTAGTCCGTCAGTGTGGTGCTCAGGCCGTCTGTCTCCCAAATGAATTCATATCTACACAGCACCCTTTGTGTTAAGGCCATGATATTTTTATTCCTTCTTGATGAAGCCATGGATGATCGTAAACGCTACCTCAAAACTCATCACCCAGGCAGAAGCTCTGTCAGCAGTGGAGGTATTCCAGCTCCACCGGCTAGCTCTTGGTCTTGAGCAGATTTCTTCAGATTCAACTCAATTCAACAACAACAACAAAAAGCAACTAAAAACCTGAGCTGGTTAGCTACAATGTAAGGGAGAAAATAAAGCCTCCACACAAAAAGGAATGTTAAGACAAATTCTATTCAAGAAATCCACCAATACAGCATTAATCCTATCATTTTTCACAGCATTAAATATCCAACCAATGAAATCCATCTGCAGGAAACTCTAAAGGCTTTCACTGCATAGGCAGAGCAGCTGTCTAAAGTATGCACGCATCCACACTTGCTTTGCTGAACACAGGAGAAATATCCTGTTTGGAACTCAACTGTCCATTTACCCAGTTGAGTGAGTTACGGTAAATCTTGCTCTTAAAAGACTATTAAGACCAGAAACTTTCCCTTTTGGAGCCTTTATTTCAACTCCAGCTTGTCATGTTAGGAATAGTCTAGCATCTGATACAGAGCTAGGTTTGACAAGACACTGAAGATTTAAGTAAAGGCTTGGTGAAATGGAGCAGGGAGAAAAGGAGATTGTATCAAGGTTTAAAACTGAAGCCAAAGTATTTTACTGCATAATACAGTAACAGTTGCAAAGGCTTTAAAAGCAAAGGGGGGCCCCACTTGTTCTTTCTCCTGCAGTATATTAGACATGGTGCCTGAATATCTGAACGTACACAGTACATTCAACGTGTACCACAGACAGTCGCCTTTACCTCATTCCAGCAAGTCAACATAAAGGCTTGGTAACATCAGGGTCTTTTCTAAGAAGCACTCGGCACTCTTACTGATTAAAAACCTCAAATCTTTAATGCAGATGTCCATGAGATTGGTTTCTTTCAAGAGACCAATTTCTCAAACTCAGGAAAGGATATTCCTACCCTATGCTGACCATAAGGCTTGCTCTCATATAGGGGGCAAGGAAGCTACAAGGCTTCATTTCAACACCATAAAGTACAATGTAGGAAAGATTTCTTTAACCGTGTGGTCTTTATTTCAGTGCCAGTGTTACAGATACAACACAAATGTTCCAGTTAGAAGAAGGAATTCAAACGGAATGCCAAGGGCCAAGCCAGGCTCAAGAAATTAAAAGGGAGGTTTGGAGCAATGGATAAGCTGACTCCAGTGTGCTCCAGACTGAGTCTGGTACTGCTCTTCCTATGGGTCATGGTGTTCTATGAGAGTCTGCTCCTTAAGACTAAAGTCCTCTTTTGACCCATTTGTCATTGCTCAAACAAGCAAGTGACAGGCTTGGGAGAAACATTGGTGGGAATAAGGTCATTAATAACTATTCATGTATCTTTTAGAAAGTGTCCACTTTGCACTTTGAGGGGAACTGATTTTGAAAATCATGGAGAACTCATGACTACAGCTAAAGAACGGAGAGAAAAGGGAGCTGGAAGAGCCTTGGAAGTTTCTATTACAAATAGAGCACCATATCCTTCATGCCAAATTTCAACAAAAGCTCTTTGAACTGCATCTGTCCAGTGTTTACAAACAACCTCTCAAGGTCTAACCAGTTTTTTTTTTTATATATAACAAACATACATACATACATGTGTGTCTGTGTGTTTACAGCAATGCGCAGAAAAGGCTGCCAGGAGCCTAATGCCTCATCCAAACATTGGGAGAACCAGCAGAAAAGGACAGGGCTCCCTTATGTCCATTGTTATAATTCCATTTCAAATGCCTGATGTAGAAAGCGCCTTTCGATGGTAACCAGCTAGTGAGGAATAAACACCCCACCTTGCCCAGTCCACAGAGACACAACAGTAGAAAGAAGGGGCCACTCTTTGCTGCAGAGACAGAGTGAGTGTTTTCTTGCCATGGATTTTAGTCCTCTCCTCCAGACCAGCTGCTGATTGCCTTAGTGGTCCAGAGAATGTTGACTCTGGCTGCAATTGTAGGAGGGGTGAAGTGCGGAAAAGGGAGAAAAGGAGGGAGAGTGCAAAGTAGCCTCCAGAAGCAGCCAGCCTCAACAGCGGAGGAGAGGACATGAGTCTTTACTGATGCTTCAAGGTCAGCAGTAACTTGAGGAAAACCCTCCTCAACAGTTCTCTCAGCTCCTTGTGCCCATGGTACAGTTGGGGGGACTTGCCAGCAATCACAACCTCCTTCCCAGAATTCCTTTGATTGAGTGGGATAAGAATGAGAATGGTGCTGCACCCTCATTGCCAGGACTGAGGGGGAAAATTGTTCACTTCTGCTAGATCTTGCATTGCTGAGCCCTTGTGATTATACGTGAGCTTGATCCGCATTCGCAGCTGTTGCTAAAAGGGAAAGAGAACCATCAATTAATTCATCGAAATAAAATCTCCCTATCTCTCCAGTCTATAAACAGACTATTTCTTGGAAACAGGGTTCCACTACAATGGCCAGGCTAGCCCCATACCCTTGGGCTCTAAGTGATCCTCTGATTTCAACCTCCCAGGAATTGAGGACTACAGGCACACACCACCATGCCTGGCTCCACAAATATATTTAATCCTAAAGGTAAATAAGGTACGTCAAAGTAAAGCCGCCTCAAGTGGCACACAGAAAGACAGTCAATGCCAAAATACCTATCATTCTAAATTGGAGCCTTGGAGTCAACAGCAAGGCCATGAAGACGAGAACAGGCATGTCTAGAGTAACAGGCTTAACACTGGGAATGAGTTGAGAGGGTAGCAAAAAGTTTCAACTCTTAATCCAAGTCTCTATAAAATGAGGGAACATGCTGCCACATGATTTACGTTTGGGTCACCCGCTGCCTGGTTTACAAAGGCTGTGGCAAACACCAACATCAATGTTTCTACTCCCAAAGCATAAAGGAAAAAAAATGGGTGCACAGGTAACAGGAGTAGTCTTAAGTGTATTTTATTTTATGTGGCAAATGTCAAATATTAATACAGTAAGACATTTTGTTCCATGTATCAGCTGATGAAAATAATATGTGCTTATTTGTACTAATGACATGATCAAAACAGAAAAGGCAAAGTAATGACCAGAGTTTTCAAGGGGAAAAAAAAGAAACTTTTCAAAAACTCTCTGAAAATTAGACAGTTAATTATTATGTAAAATTTCTTTAAAAGATACAGTGAAACTATTGCTAAATTGCTTTCTAATGCTATCTTTAATTTAACTGCTTCACTTAAAATGCTTCCAGTTTTCAAACCACACTTAGTAATTATAGCAGAAAAAAAATGGATTTTGATTCAACAAATGATTTTTACCTCTGATTTAAACTTTTGTTAAATCCTCAAAACTATACCTTTAATCCTCACAATAGAGAATTTTTAGTTGCATTTTAATGTCACTAATCCATTTGATGTCCCTGGGCTTGGTTTATCTCTACAAAAGAACAAGGAAGTTAGACCAGGCATTTTCCTAGATCTCTTCTCTAACTATGAGTCAGAAAATAACAATCAAATAGAACAGAGAAACAAAAGCAAAGGTTTATTGTAGAGTTAAACCTTATAAAGAGATCTGTTCAAATGTGCTACTCACCTTCTGTGGGTTCAAAACTTTGATGACTTGTGTGATGGTCCCTGTATTGAATGCTGGGACAACGCTGCTGCTGGGAGACAGAAGCTGCAGCTGGAATGTCTACAGAGGGACAAAGGGCACTCTTCAGAAAAAGCAACAGTCTTAGGTCAAAGGAGTCAGCAAGTACGAAGCTAAACACCCAGCAGATAGGTCATGTCATGGGTTTCTCCAAATTTTGCCCAGTGCTTGTTTTTCAGACTCCCACCCATAGTACAGAGGCAGAAAGTCACTCAATGAATTTGTTAGGTCTCTGGTGGTGAAAACTTAAGAGATGCCACTTTCAAATTTCTAGCAGAAGAGAGTTCTAGACTATCACTTTTCAAAAGGTAACCAATTCTTGTTCTGAAAACTCTGCTTAGTAGTAACTGATCAACTATGCAAGTAAAGGCTGGATGCCTGTGGCCTCAAAAAAGCAAAAAAGGACCTGAAAGAAATGCTTTCCAAGTATAATACACCAACATACTAGTCGCTAACTATAGTGTCATCAGATGGCTAGGCCTCAGGGACTTGGACTTTTGTTTTCTAAAGCCTGAAGAATATGGAACATGCCAAGGTATGCCATACCTGCCCTACAAGAGAAGTAAAGAAAAGGCTTGAAAAGGCAGCCATTAAAATATAAGTGGAACATTCAGCATTGCTCCACCAGGACACAAGGCCCTAAAAAAAAGTACATGCAGAACCAGCCCAAACAGCAAAAGACCAAGATAAGCCAAATATCATTAATTCGTTCAGTGTGAATAGGGTTTTCTCTGTTTACAGAGATGAAACAAGAAAGTGCTTTAAGCAAGATAGGTAAGCCATACTCTAAAAACCCTTTCCTGAGAGACAGGGGAGCTTTTTCATAAGTTCAAATATTAGAAAAGGAAAAAGTCAAACTCAAAGCATAGGCTTATTATCTTGGGTCTCACTTATAATTCTACTGCCAAAAAGAATTATATAAGGCAAAAGTGGAATTACTAATAAATTTCATTACATTTAAGATACTATCAACTATGATCCAAATAGTTATTTTATATAGCACCAAGAAAGAAAGAAGCTGCCCATTAAACTATGACAAGCTAGCAAGCTTACTTTTTTATGGCATGGGGAGGCAGTAATCAATCTTGGAACCTTGCACATATTAGGCAAATGCTTCACCAGAGCTACATCCTCAGCTTTAAGATAACGAGTTCAAATTGCACTTCAATTTCAGAGACATTTTAGTACAATCTATGAAATATGGCATTTTGATGCTCAAGATACATAAACAAAATGCAACACCAGTTTAAAACCCAAATCAAGGCCACTCAAAGGTGATGCTGCCAAGCCAATATAATGTAATTACTTTAAAACCCTAAGTTGTAACAGCTGACATTTCCTGACCACTGAACACAAGAAAAGTGCTTCCAGTTGGATTCAACATGAGAAATTCATTCATTCTTCAAAGTGACACTAAGAAGAAACTACCATTATTACCACTCTCTTTGCAAATAAAGAAATAGAAACAGAAATTAACCAATTCATATAAAACAACTAGTACTAAGATCAAAACAGAACAGCTCTAGGATTTATTAATGACATAACTATATCACAGAACTTTAAAAACACATAAACCCCATATACTGGCTATAAAAATTATGAGTAAAGATTTAAAAAATAGCAGTAACAACAATAAAGCATTTTCAGTTTCCAAATGTATACTGTATGCTACATATGTCAAAAAAGGTTAAATCAGTCCACGATCAGCTTTAGCTAAGTTAGTAAAGATTGGCTTAGTCTAAGCAGTCTAAAACTATGCAGTTTTCATGTCTCTGAAATTAAAGTGCAATTTGAGCTTAATGCCTTAAAGCTGGAGATGTAGATCAGTAGCAAAGCACTTGCCTAGTATGTAAAGGCCCCAGGTTGGTTACCTCTTCCCCATGCCACAGAAAATTGGCAGACAACAGCCAGTAGCTGTTTTTAACATGGGAACAGAGGCATGTTCATTCCCTTATGTATGTATTGTCTACAGCCTGAATCACTGTCTTTCAGAGAAAATTTTTGTACTCTGCTCATTCTAAACATCATTAAACTTTTTTCAGCATTCAAAAACAAATGTAAATATTCCTAAAATTACTCATTAATTAATTATTTTTAAACACCTTAATTAACAAAACAGTCGTGTATCAATAGTAACTGGAGGTTGATGAGGAAGAAATGCATCTCTCACTCAGGTATCAAGACACGAAATGTTCTGAGGCTGGGGAAATAGCTTGCCACCAATCCCGATGACTACAGTTCAATCCCCAGAACCCACATGGTAGAACGTTTTCTCCCAACCTCTACACACATGATGACACGTTTACCCACTCTCACATATGAATGCATGTACAGACACATACAACATCGGTAAAAGTAACTTTAAAAGTTTAAAATATCTATAGTTTTTAAATTTTTTAAAACTCTAATCTAGTGACTAGCTACCAAATAGTCTCTTATCTTAATTAACATTTAATTCTATGTTAAATTTTGTGTTTTCAGATATTTAGTACTATATTACTAAACCTAGGTCAATACTCAAGAATTACCTTAACACACTGTAAAATTCAGTTCTCTCTAATCCTAGTTTTTGGTTTCCTTTTAAAAAAAAGATTTATTTACTTATCATGTATACACTATTCTGCCTACATGTGTGCCTGCAGGCCAGAAGAGGGCACCAGATCTCATTACTGTTGTAAGCCACCGTGTGGTTGCTAGGAATTGAACTCAGGATACTTGGAAGAGCAGACAATGCTCTTAACCACTGAGCCATCCTCCAGCCCTTTGGTTTACTTAAAAAGAAAAGAAAGAAAGAAAAGGGGGAGAGAGAGGGGGGGGGGAGAGAGAGAGAGAGAGAGAGAGGAAGAAAGGAGGTCTTATTATGTACGTAGCACTGGTTAGCCTAAAATTCACTACTTAAACAAAGCTGGCACTGAATTTATGGCAATCCTCCTATCTGTTCCTTTCAAATGCTATGCCCCCACACATACAAATAGACACAGACACACACACATACACATGGAGCTATGATTCTAGTTCCAGAGGATCAAATACCCTTTTCTGACCTCGATGGACAGATAGACAACACACAGAGACAAAGAGTATACATTTACAGAGACTGACCCAAATATATTTAAAAAATTAAAGAGTACAACAAAATAAAAGTATTGACTAAAATGACATGCTTCAATCAACCACAATGTTTTATAACACTGCTGACATAAGTTAAATCGAAATTTTAATCTCTAAACATTAAATATATTCTTCACCAACTGCAAGAAACAAAGTTAGCTAATTTTTAATCAAAAGAAAAGGCAGAGAAGACACTGTGATACCTTTGGTACTGCAGCCTGGAAAACAAAGTCCGTCATGTCTAGCTCTGTGCTGTTAGAGGCCTGTATCGTTATCACTGTTACGCTGGGATTGGTGTTTGACCGTTCAAAGGTGAATTCTATCTTCAAGCCATTCTTACTGTATGCTGTGATGGAGGGGATGCCTTGGGAAATACAGGAAGAGCAGTCATACTGGAGTCAGCTAACAATAGCAAAACTACTCCCCCTTTGCTCAATAACCCCCACGCAGTGCTCAAGTGAGGCTGGTCACTGTACCTGGAGCGATGTCATTGAAGAGAGTCTGTGAGGAAAGCCCATCCAACAAGAAGGGGGGCTGGGAGATCTGTGGCACTGAGGCAGGGGTAGGAGCAGCAGCTGGAGCACCTTAAACAAATTTCAACAGAAAGCCAATCTCAGGGAAATACTGTAGTTAATACGAACTCAGTTAAAGAAGGAATTCCTAAACAACATACAAAAAGCACAGGCCAAACAGGAAGAACCAAAAGTTCAAATACTTTAACTTCTGTTCATCAGAACTTACCATTAACAGACTTATATGCCAGGGGAAAAGTCTACTATACAACAACAAACAGGTAAGTATCAAAATTACAAATATCTCAACAGAAAAGATGACCTCACTCTCCTGGGAGTGGTGGCACACACCTTTAATCCCAGAACTCAGGGAGGCAGAGGCCAGGCTGTACTACAATGTGAGTCCAGGACGGCGAGGGCTACAGAGAGAAAACCTGTCTCAAAAAACAAACAAAAAAAAGATGATCTGAATAAAAAGTGGTATGACATATTATGAACAAGCAATTTAAAGAAAAGAACCTGAACAACAAGGTATCCTTTGTTTTTCTTTTTTCTAAAAAGGGAGTTTTAAAGGTGACTCAATCCCATCATATAAGGCTGTAGCTGCTTGATTGGTTGGCTTTGTTTTGTTAATATAAAGTCTTGCCATGTAGCCCAGGATGGTCTTGAACTATGATCTAAATATTGGGAGTACAGATATGAACTACAATACTCGGCTAATACTGTGTTGTTGTTGTTTTAATAAAATACTAGACGGCAATCCTATCACTCAAAAAGCCAAAGCAGGAAGAGTCTAGCTCAAGCTTAGCTTGGGATACATAGTAAATACCCAAAAAAGAAATAAAAGTAAAACTTTTAAATTAAGTTAAAAGTTAAAGACCTTGAACTAATGGTGCTTTTCAGTTACCGGTATAGTTCTGACATCTGAGGGTCTGAAGGTGTCTTTTGCTCTACTCCCTGGCCCCTCCCTCCCCACAGATGCAGGCTGCCTCAAACTCGCTATATAACCAAGAATAATCCTGAATTTCTGATTCTTCTGTCTACCTCCTGAATGCTGGGATAGTAGGCATGCACTTCCACAACTCGCTTATTCAGTGCTAGGGATAAAACCCAAAGCTTCATGAATTCTAGACAGTCATTCTACCCACTAACTGCATCTCCAACCCTGAAACAGACTATTTGTAAATGACTCTAAGGGAATAAACAAGCTGCATTTTTATAGTGTTAAGATTTAAATTGTGCACAAGGCTGGTGCACACCTTTAATCCCAGCACTTAGGAGGCAGAAGCAAGCATGGCTCTGTGACTTTGAGGCCACCCTGGCCTTACCATACAAGTTCCTGGAAAATTAGGAAGTCAAGGCTCAACAGTGAGTCTCCCTGTCTCTCCCTCCCTCTCCCCCCCTCGAGCATACGCACACACAAACAAGTGAAACGAAACAAGATATATAGGAGAGCCCTGGGAGCCTGCTATGTTTAGGGAAGTCATTTAGATGGTGGGAGGAAGAAGAGCTGTTCCATACTCTGAACCTCTGGCTGTTGTCTACTCAGGGCATACAGGCTGCCACTTCCTTTGTACTTTTAAAGACACCAACTTTTCAGCAGCATTTTACACAATTTCACCTCAATGATACTTGAGACACACCACTTACAAATGGCTATTGCATATGAATAAAGACAAGAAAGACTATGCTAATTGTGGGTGCCTTTCTCCTTATGTTGCTTTAATAAAAGAAGGAAGGGAGAATGATATGTAGTAAGCTAACATACCGGGAATGTCCACAGCTGGTGAAAGCTAACCATGAACAGAAAGACACCTGGAGACTGCTTTGAGGCACCAACTAAAAACAGAAGTGGCTGGAGATACATTCTTTACGAGTATAAAAACAGAAGTTCTTCCTATCTTAAAATACTATGAACAACTCATCCTTCCAAAATTAAATTTGTCTTTCAGAAATCCCTCTGGATTGTCTTCAGAGCATTACATGGCAGCTTACACCTCAGATGTTACAGAATCTAGCCTTGCTTCTCAGACTCTTCTAGCTGACTTCCTCTGGAAAATGCATCCAGGATCACTTCCCCCATGATGTCTATTGCTATCTAAGCTCCAGTCTGACCTTACCTGTTAGGGTGATGTCTCCCAGCAAGTCAAGAAGTTCTCCACCAGCAGATGCTGGCTTGCTCGTAGGTGCAGTTGGAATAACAGGTGTTATGTCGTTTCCTCCCAACAAATCCAGTAAATCATTGGCCTAAATAATAACAACAATAATAACAATAACACCTTCATTTATTCATAAGTTATTCATAAGTCTAAAATATATTTAATACAAACTTTTTTTCAATATTTACATTAAGGATGGCAAATAACAAGTAATCAAAAACCACTAAAGGATATCACGTAAGAAGTAAGCTACAGAAACTAAAGTATCACCAGGAGTCCCAGACAAGCAAGTAAAGGCTACCTGGCTGGTGGGCTGTGGCCCAGAGGGTGGTGGTTTAGTCTCTAGTGGAGCTGGTTCTGTCTCTCCATTTGTCTGCACAATCTCAGATGGGCCATTTGTGGTCACTTTTTCCATGACAGGCATTCTTTCAAGTAGGGCAGACCTAGAAGAATCTGAAGTTGTTACATTCTAGGCAGTTAACCTAGACTCCCCCCATGATCAATTACTACTGAGATCAATGTTGAAGCTCTATAGGGAGAAGCAGTTCCCCTCCCCACCCAACACACACACTAAATAAAATGGAAGATGAATTATAAGAATACATATATGACCTAAATTCTCAACTGGATTAAGAACAGGCAAGAAACCTTGAATAAACAAAATGTCCATCTAAATCCCCAAACATACTACTTAATAGTTGAGACTAGGATCAACAGGTATTAGCAGCCTTCAATCATGAATTCGATATTATGTAACAGAAAGAAGAAAAAAAACAAAGCACCAAAATGTTTGAAGTACTGGGATTTGAATAAAATTATTTCTCTTAAAAAATTTATATAACTGCTTTTTTAGCCAAATAAAATGGAAAATGATGCAAACTTTATAGATGAGGTAGGAGGAGGTAGAATAAAAAAACACAATAATTTTTATTTATTTATTTAGAGACAGGGTCTCACCATGTAATTATGGCTCGCCTGGAACTCACTCTGTAGACTAGGCTAGCCTTGAACTAAGATACACCTGCCTCTGCCTCCCAAGTGCTGGGATTGAAGGCGTGCCCCACCACATCTGGCTCAATACATTTATTTCTTTAGAGGTTATACAGAAGAGAAAATGGACAAAACAAAAGCAGCCAAGCAATGCGAACTAAAGAGGGTTATAAACTCAAGTGAATGCTGCACAAGCAAGAGCCTCCTTCACCGACGATGTGGATAAGTCCCTCAGGTGCTAGAGGAACATGCACTGCTTGGTTTCTTTTTTTTTTCTCATTAGTTACATTTTGTTAATTCTGTATCCCAGCTGTATCCCTCATTCCCTCCCCAATCCCACCCTCCCTCCCTCAT
Source organism: Meriones unguiculatus (assembly GCF_030254825.1). Taxonomy (NCBI): domain Eukaryota; kingdom Metazoa; phylum Chordata; class Mammalia; order Rodentia; family Muridae; genus Meriones; species Meriones unguiculatus. The sequence goes on from NC_083358.1 coordinate 18,116,181, forward strand.
CTCCTCCCTGCCCCTTTCCAAGTCCACTGATAGGGGAGGACCTCCTCCCCTTTCATATGACTCCCTTTTGTCAGGTATTTTCAGGACTGGCTGCAAAGTCCTCCTCTGTGGCCTAACAGTACTGCTCCTCCCTTGGGAGGTGGGGAGGTCAAAGAGCCAGTCACTGAGTTCCTGTTAGAAATAGTCCTTGTTCCCCTTACTATGGGAAACCAATTGATTACTGAGGTATCACAGGTCACATCTGAGCAGAGGTTCTAGGTTTTATCATCTCATGGTCTTTGGTTGAGTGTCCATCTCAGAAAAGACCCTGTGCCCAGATATGTTTGGTCCTTGTGGAGCTCCTATCCTTTCCACATCAAACTCCCCTTCTTTCATATGATTCCCTGCACTCTGCCGAAGGTTTGGTTATGAGTCTTAGTATCTACTTTGGAACACTGCTAGGAAGAGTCTTTCCGATGCTTTCTGCGGTAGACTCCTGTCATACGTTCAATGCATATCCCATTTGTCTTTCTAAATGAGGATTGATCATCATACCCCGTGTCCGCTTTCTTGATTATCTTTTTTAGGTGTATAGATTTCATTATGTTTATCGTATCTTTTAGGTCTATATAAGCAAGTATATTCCGTGTTTGTCTTTCTCCTTCTGGGATAGCTCACTCAGAATGATCTTTTCTAGATCCCACCATTTGCCTGCAAATTTCATGATTTCCTCTTTTTTGATTGCTGAGTAGTATTCCATTGTGTAAAAATACCACAATTTCTGTACCCATTCCTCCGTTGATGGACATCTGGGTTGTTTCCAGGTTCTGGCTATTACAAATAAAGCTGCTACAAACATGGTTGAGCCAATGTCCTTATTGTGTACTTGAGCAAATTTTGGGTATATGCCTAGCAGTGGTATAGCTAGGTCTTGAGGAAGCGCTATTCCTAGTTGTCTGAGAAAGCGCCAGATTGACTTTGCTTACCTCATGTGGTCATATTTCTTAAAAAGTGCATTGTACTCTACTGCCCTCTGCTGGAGCTCGACATCGATGCTGCTTCCATAGATGGAAACCACTTTCTTAATTCGGCTGTGGGATAAAATCAAACATTTAAAACACAAAATTTATAATGAAGCAGTAAAAATATTAAAAACAGAGTTTTTTGGTTTAATTTTGGGTTATCTATGTTTCTTTAGTTCACATAGTGTTTCAAGAACAAAATACCATTCCCTTATCTTATTCTAATTGTAATGATAGATTTCTAAGTATTTATTCCACGTCCTTAAACTTGCTGGAGGTTTGGGAACAGTTTTGTGGTACAGCACAGCATGTGTGAGGCCCTAAGTTCAATGCCCAGCACAGGGGGGGAAGGGGGGCACGGCTGCAAACAAATGTGCTTATCATTTTGCCACAAAAACCAATTCTCTTCCTTAGTAACTTTAAAAATAAGGTTTTACCATCAGAATGTCCACCACAATCCATCCAGCAATTTCAACACTACACAATTTATACTTCTCTTGAAGCCTTCCACTGAAAATGAAGTAAAAAGTCCAGGAAAACTAACCTTGTCTGGAAAACTGAATCAACTTTTGTTTGAAATAGTTAAATAATAAGCTTAAAGATTTAATCTCTCTCTTTCTCTGTCTCTCTCTCTCTCTCTCTCACACACACACACATTTTTATTTTATATGATTTTTATTCCAACACCAATATTTCAGAATATAATAAATTAAGGCAGACATCATAGTACACGCTTTTAATCCCAGCACTTTGGAGGCAGAGGCAAGCAGATCTGAGTTTGAGGCCAGTCCAGTCTACAGGGCAAGAAAAACAACAGCAACAACAAAACCCAATAAACCACAAATGTTAGAAACTGTTGTAAAACTATAATTTTAGCTGCAAAATAATCCACAGTAGGGGTGAGGCAATGAGAGAACAAAGTACACACATAAAATGATTAACTATGAACTGATCATTTTGAGTGTGTGGTACTAAGTAAATGAAAACTCTTTTTACTATTGTCTCTAGTTTTCTCTATTCCTTTTTTTTTTTATTTTATGTGTCTGAGTACGTTGTCTCTATGTATACCTGTTCACCATGTATGTGCAGTACCTAAAAAGCCTAGAAGAGGGTGTTGGAGATGGCTGTTAACCACCATGTGGATCCTGGGAATTGAACTGGGTCCTCTGCAAATACGTGCAAATACACAGACATGCACAACAAAGCATTTTGGGGAGACTGAAGGCCTTGACTTTGTTTTGGCAGCAACCCTTGGTACAAGTGGCTGCGTGGTGTATAGGTGTTAAGTGCTCTTAACTGCTAAGCCATCTCTCTAGTCCTGTTTTTGTCTATTCTTGAAGTTTTCCAATATAAGCTTTTAAATTTCTTAGACAGAGTCTCATGCAAGCTAACTTGGCCTGAAATTAGTTATATAAGTCAAGGATGAACATAAACACCTGATCCAGGCCCTGTTTTTTCAGTGCTTGCAATCAACCTTAGGTCTTGCATACGTTAGGCAAATAAATATTCTACTAATATGAGCTACAGAATAAGGGGCTAGGAAGATGGCTCAGTGGGTAAAATGATTCCCATGCAAGCATCAGGACCTCAGATTGGCTTTCTAGCACCCATATTTTTCAGAAAGCCAGGTGTGCCAGTAATCCTGTAACACCTGTAGTCCTGGAGCTATAGCGGTGGACACTGAGGGACAGATTCTTGAAGCTTTCTGGCAAACTTGTCAATAAGCAAGCTTCCAGTTGAGTAAGAGACCGTATCTCAGAAACTAAGGTGAAGAACGACAGTTGGTGATACCCAAATCAACCGTGGGCCTCTATAGGCATGGACATAGACACCATTACAGAACAACCCTTTCACTCTGCCTCCCCTTAATACTCACTTTACAGTACAGGTGAATCGAGTAGAGAGCTTCATAATGGCAGTGAGAGCGTAACCTCTCGTTACAGAGGTGGACATATTAGAGATCAGGACACTTTCTAAAATATCCAGCACTTCATCTTCAGTCACCTGGGGAGGAAAAAGAAGGAACAACATGCAGCCAATGGGAGCTGTGAAGCATGGAAGTCAGGTGAGTTGGAGGGTGCTACCTCTCATGCAGCCTGTGCTAAATTATAGCACTGATCAAAGCAGGTTTTACATGACCATTGGCAATTAAGAACAGGTTATATTTAACTGGCAGAAGAAAGAACAAGAGTTCAAGGCAGTTGTCAAAACCTTCTCAAAAGCCAACCCTTCAATGAGCAAATCCAAACATGAGCACAAGCCTCATAACTAGGTGCCCAAAGAGAAAGGGAGAACAGAGCTCCACTTGCTATGGAGAAGAGTAAGACACTGGTGGTCTTGGTTTTGTATAGGGTAGTGGAGACTGAACCCAGGACTAAACTCTATAACTCAACTACATCCCCCATCCCACTAAAATGGATTTAAATTCACACAATAGGGGGCTGGAGAGATGGCTCAGAGGTTAAGAGCACTGTCTGTTCTTCCAAAGGTCCTGAGTTCAATTCCCAGCAACCACACTGTGGCTCACAACCATCTATAAATATAATCCTGTGCCCTCTTCTGGTGTGCAGGCACACATGCAGGCAGAATAATGTATAAATAATAAATAAATAAATCTTTTTTAAAAATTTTACACAATAATCCAAGATATTGCATCTTCTAAGTGACACATATCTAAACACAGTCCTGATACTACTTCTGTAATAGGCTTCCAAGGAATCAATTCCAACTCCCCATTAAACATTACTCCATTATCAAAAACACAATCAAGTTGCCTCCTTAGCCAAAAGCAGCAAGAGATACCTGAATAGGCTCTTCCTCTTCACATTGGCCAGACACAAGAAGATCGCCATATTCACCTATACACCACGCAGCCACTTGTACCAAGGGTTGCTGCCAAAACAAAGTCAAGGCCTTCAGTCTCCCCAAAATGCTTTGTTGTGCATGTCTGTGTATTTGCATGTCTTTATTCATATACAGGTATACATATATGTGAGTGTGTTTGTATATATACTGGTTTAAGCACATGTGCCACAAACATGTGTGAAAGTGCACGTGGAGGCCAGAAAACAACCTGTTGCTCCTAGAAGCTGTCCACTTTTTTCTAATGCGTGTAGGCATATGAACACATATGTGTGGGTATATGTGCGTATGTGCATGTGTGTGGGTAGAGGCCTGAGGTTGACATCTTAACTTCTTCTCTACCATTTTCATTGAGGCAGGGTCACTCTTCTGATCACTATACTCACAAATATGGTTACCAGGCTTGTTTCAACCTGTTCTGGGGTCTTGGGACCTTCTGAGCACTGGAATCACAGGTAAACAGGCATAGCACTTCTATGTCTCTTCTGTTGGTTCATCTATACCACTTTTATGTCTTTCGTGTTGGGTCTGGTGAGCCCGGCCATGATTTTCAAGATGTCTGCATATACAGACAGGGCTTTAACCACTTAGCAATGTCTGCCAGCTCAGCCACAGTTTTTATTTGTTTGTTTTTGAGATAGGACTTCACATTGGTCCGGATTTCATCAAGCAGGATAGACCAGCTGTCCAGGAAGCCCCACGGATTCTCCTGTCTCCTTCTCACCAGAACTAGGATTATACAAGCCTATGCCACACATGTCTTTAAAAAAAAAAAAAGGTAGTACAGAGGCAGGGAATGATGACAAACACCCTTTATTTTCCCAGTACCCAGAAGGCAGAGGCAGGCAGGTCCCTATAAATTTGAGCACAGCCTGTTCTACACAGTGAGATCCAGGCTAGCCAGAGATACACAGTGAGACCTAAAAACAAACAAAGGTACAAGGTATAAAACTCAGGTCCTCCTACTTACAGAGTCAAGAAACTGACCTACTGTACAGCCTCAAAAAGTATTTAATTTAAATTATACATCATGTAATTGTAAAGTTCAAAGCATGCCTCAATGTTAGTGACATGAGGGAAAAAAAAAGTATTTTTCCCAAGAAATAAGAGAGAATCAAGTACTTACTTGAGAATAATCACCAAGAATTGCTTTGTATAAGCGCTGGACAGTATAAGCATGCATCTCTACACTATTAGTTATCAACTGAATCAAGTTGGGGACAGCATCATCACGAACATAACTTCCTGCCTAAAAGGAAATAAAAACAATTACCCAAGAGCATACAAGCAGTGTTGGCAAGTACAGGTAAACGGTTTTATAATTTCTTTTGGAAAAGATACTGACACACACACACACACACACACACACACACACGCCAAAACAAAAGAAAACAAAAAACAAAGATAAGAGTGTTTCTAACTGCCAAGTCCATGAACAGCTCAGTTTCAAAATCTGGCTAAAATATTTTAGGCCTTTTAATTCTAACCAAAAAAATTGCCCATCAAAATAAAAATTCAAAGTTTCACATTTCCAAGGATAACTTTTTTTTTTTTTTTAATCTATTTAGGTAAAACCCTTAAATTTCAAAAATTTTTAAAATCCATTCTCTGGGAACTTAGTCATCATTTGTGTTTTCCACAACTCCCCAACACAATTAAAACCCCATGATCAGGGGCTAAAGAGATGGCCCAGCAGTTAATAGCACTTCCAGAAGACCTAGGATCAATTCCCAACACCCAAACGGGAGCTCACAACTGTGTAACTCCTGTTCTAAAGGATCCAACACCCTTACATTGACATACACACAGTCAAACAACAATGTACATAAAATAAAAATAAACCATTTTAATAATAGAACCTTCTCGTTTAAAAAAAAAAAAAAAAACATGAGCAAGGTACAACACTCACTTTCAAGAAACCAAGGAAGGGCACCTGAGCACAAAATGTCAAATCAATTTTGTTCTGTTTTGTTATTTTGTTTTGAGTGTTAAGAGCAAATATAGGGTTCTCGCTAAAGCTACCCAAACATTAACACTAAAGTATACCCCAGCACAGCATATGCATTTTTCAGTAATAAGCTTATTTAAGTATCACATTGTCATTTAAAAACTAGTACTTAACTAATATTATACAATCAATAATATAGTTCTAGAGATGGAAGGATTTTGCATTTAATTATTCACGAACTGATCCTCTGATTTTAGAATGCCATCTAGGATTGAACAGTCTTGTATATTTTACACAAGCACTCTATCACTAAACCTCTTCAGTACCTCCATCCCCACCTTTTAACTGTAAAAGTATTTTGCTTGCAAGTATGTCCACCTGTGCTTGGTGCCCACGAGATCAAAAGAAGGCACTGGATCCCCTGGTACTGGAGGAGTAACAGATGGTTTTGAGTCAGTGGGTGCCAAGAACCAAATCTGGGTCCTATCCAAGTGCAACTAACAACTGAGTCTTCTCTCCAGCAGCAATCCACATCCACCCTTTCCTTACTTACTTGTGTGTCTATACATGTGTATATATGCACATATACTGAAGCCAGAGGTTTGACATCACGTGTCCACCCAAGTCCCTCGCCACCTTATCTTTTTGAGATAGTATCTATCACTGATCCAGGAGTTGCTAATTCAGCCAAGCTGGCTGGTCAGCAAGCTCCAAGAATGTGTCTACCTTTGCCTCCCCAACGCTGCAACTACAAGAATGCTCCACTACACCCAACCTTCTCTTTATATGGGCTGGGAATCACACTCAGGTCCACAACTTTTTCAGCAAGTGTTTTACTAGATGAGCCATCTCTGCAGCCCTGACTTTTTGAGACACAGTCTCACTACCCAGGCCGGTCTTGAACTTTCAGCCTCCCAAGTAGCTAGGATTAGAGGCTTGAAGCAGCAGTTTTTAGGGTTTTTTTGTTTTGTTTTATCTTTTTCATTAACTTGATAGTTTTACTATTCTCCCAAATGATAAAATCCGATATAGTATCTGCAGCTATGACAAAGCAAAGCCATTTAGCCTGTGAGGAAGGTAAGTCTCAGGCAGTTAGACTGCTCTAACTAACCACATGGGAAATGGAATGGGAATCCCAGCTAACATCAGCCATCCCTGGTTACACTCTACCACAGAACACAACCTCGGAACTGACTTGTAAGACACAGGCCAGGCCTAACCCTGTACATTTTAGAAAAATATAGGGATCACAAGTAACCAGAATTCTCACTCAACACAAAGAAAAATGTTCAAAAAGAAAAGCAGAGAGCTCAAGAAATGGCTCAGTAGTTATTAAAAGCACTGAGGTCCAGAGGAGCTGAGTTCAATCCCCAGCAACCACATGGTATCTCATAGCCGTCTATAATAGAATCTGATGTTTTCTTCTGTCATTCAAGCATACATGCAAATAAAGCAAATATGTACAAATTACATAAATAAATAAATCTTTAAAAAACAAAAAGAAAAAAGAAAAGTGGGAAGCTCAAAAGATGGTAATCTGTGGTATGGCTTAGATTTTTACACAGTTCTTTGTAGAGTACTTTCAAAAAGAGAAAGTATCACCACAAACTATGTACCCAACAAAAAAATTATACCCTTTCAAAGTCATACTGAACCAAAAAAGTCATTATTTTTGCCATTAAAAAAAAAAAACTCAATAAATTTTCAAGAATAAAAATCATTTCTCTAAGTGGGACAGAGGGGCAACAGCATAGTAGGAGTGCTGAGGTTCAGGCCCTAGCACCAGAAACAGACAGCATGAAGGGGTTTCTGAAAAGAATGACAACCCTATGGCAGAAGTAGGGACCTGTTCTTAAGCCTTTTGATAGGAGAGATTCATAGCAAGAGCCTGAGAGCAGCCTGTCTCTAGACAGGAGACAGGGAAGGGGTAGAGAACAGAGCACGTGTAGCACCAATACCTTAATATCAAATACCCTGTCTGCAACGTCCCAGTAGCATGCCTGTCGGTACCTGTGAGAGACTGATTCTAACTTTACCTTCTCACAGGACTAAAGAAGATATGTGAGCTAGGAAAGTGACAAGTATTTCAAAAGATTCTTCTCCAAGAGCTCTAATTTTCCCTTCTTTAGAGTCTCACCCAAAGTAAGAATGAGTGTTCTAACCCATCATGACTTTTGTTAGAATATACTTATTCCCCATTATCAGTAACATTTATTACCTTTTAGTCTTCTATAAAATTAACTTATTAGCAAAATAAAAACTAGCACATCCCAGAAAATTTGCTACCAAAACAAACAAACAAAAGATCTTTCCATTGCTGTTCTGTTTGTTCAATGACAGGGTAGCCTAAGGCAGCCTTAAAGTTAGCCCAAGCTAACTTTGAATTCATGGTGGTCCTTTTAAGGGAAAGGGTCTTTAAGGGAAAGCCTCGTAAATACTAAAATTATAGTCATTAGTCTCCAACAAATGCTTCTGAATCATGATAATTTACTGGACCAATTCTCATTTATGAACTGAAAATTGCTTCCAGTTTGCCTCTGTTAAAAACAAGAATGAAATGGACAATGGTAATGCACATCTTTAATCCCAGAACTCAGGAGGCAGAGGCAGATGGATCTGAGTTCAAGGCCAGCCTGGTTTACAGAGTGAGTCCAGGACAGCCAAGGCTACACAGAGAAACCCTGTCTCAAAAAATAAACAAATAAGTAAACAAACAAATAATAAATAAATAAGCAAGCAAGCAGGCGCAATTTTTTTTCCCCAAAACAATGGTTTCTTTGTGTAGACAAGGTTGTCCTGGAACTCATTTTGTAGACTGGGCTGGCCTTGAACTCAGAGATCCACCAGCCTCTACCTCCCAAGTGCTAAAATTAAAGGTGTGTACCACAACCACGGGCAAAACGAACATTTTCGCATGCATATTTTTGTGCACTTTTGTCTTTTTTATTCTTCTAAGTTAAAGCCTAAAACTTTCTATCAATGAAGCAAAAGGTACAACATAAGATTTTTGTTGTATGCTTCCATACTGCACTCTGAAACGATATCACCATTTTGTTAGGCTATCAAGCAAAGAGTGTGGACTGTTTCTCTATTGTTTTAAATATTACTTACATTTTTATGTATTTTATGTGTATGGGCTTGTATGCTGTGGTATGCGTGTGGAGGTCAGAGGACGATTTTTGTTAATCTTTTTCTTCCAACACTCCAGGGATTGAACTCCGGTCAGTCACCAGGATTGGCTTAGAAAATATAACAGAAGCTAAGTGGGTTGGCCACACCCGGCCTCCCAAATAGCTGTAATGTTAGCCTGGCCAACACAGCGAGGTCTTATCTGAAGAACAGAAAATGTGGCTGGAGGGATGGCTGAGTTATTAAAGGCTAAGGCTTACAAGCAAAAAAAGGATCAGGACAGGTATGGCAGTATACCCTATGATCATTGCACTCAGGAGGTTCAACTCCAGCCTGAGTTACATGAGGGGACCAGTCTAAAAAAGATAAACCACCATGGATTAACAACGATACTTTGCTTTTCTTTTTCTTATTCTTTCTTTACATTTTCTTCTCTTTTTGTAAACTATCTATTCAGATGTCAATGACTGTTCATTGGATTTTTTCCCATTTTATTTACATACTGAAGATTATTAATTTGCTGTCATGTTACAACGTTTTCCCTACTTAGTTCCCAGATCTGTTAGTTTTCTCTTTCACTTTATGACTTTCTAATTCTAAATGCAGTCATTATGTGGGAATATTTTCCTTTATGGTATCCATTTCTAGTAACATCGTGACATACAGTCTATCTTCTGAGCAAGCCACTGGGAGAAAAGCCAGTAAGCAGCATGTTCTGCTTCAATCCGTGCCTCTAGGTTCCAGCCTCAGCTTCTCTCTATGATGGACTATAGCTTTTAAGCTCCAACGTTTTCCTCCCAAGTTGGTTTTGGTCAGTATTTTAGCAAACCAGTATAGTTACACAATTTCCAATCGCCTCCAATTGAACCCAAACCTCCCTGAGAATAGCTTTATCTGCTTCATTTCTCTGTACATCAGCATGTAGTCCGGCTTTCAAAGCTACTTACCGTTGTCAGGACGCGCATAATTGTATCGATATGCCACCGTTTGGAAGGAGCATACCTGAGAAAATAAATTGAAAACACTGAAATTAATAACTGCACTATATTCTGTGACTTTTAAAAACTCTGTTCTACAATCTTTTCTAGGTTTTCTAGTTAAGTGATTCTATTTGGAGCTGTTTCACCATGAAACCTAGCAGAAACCATCATTTCAATGAACAATTAAATATAATCATACTCACATTTCCCATAATATTACAATAGGAGTAGCTAAGCTGAAAAGATGGGACTAAGACAAATCATGCCATCAGGAAAAAAGGTCAATAAGGAGGACTGGGGAGACAGCTCAGTGGTTACAGCAGTTACTTTAGAAATCTGAGAAGCAGAGTTAGAACTCCAGAACTCACTTTAAGTACAGGGGAGCGGGGGAAAGAGATATCCAGAGCAAGCTGGCATGAAAGACTTAGCCACATTAGAGACCGCTGGGTCCATCAATGAATAAGTTGGAAGAGCAACTGAGGGCATCAGCCTTGGACCTCCATATGCATGTGCCAACACACATGCAAACACATACTACGTGCATATACACAGCATAAATGGGGAAATAGGGGTTCTCTAGAAACAAATCAGAGTGGAATGAGATTAAAAAAATAAAATAGCTACACTACCACAACTGAAAAGCACTTTGTACTTCAGGTTTTACACATAGCTTTAATTCATATGCTTTTCTGCCTCTTCATAATAGATACAAGGTTAATTATGGATACAGAAGTTAAGTTCTCAAAAGTGGAGTAGTATTTGGTTGTAACATTTTCAACAACAGCTACAATCGCTTGTAATTGAGAGCTAGAAATAAATGTTACATGCCTTAAATATGTCTACAGCATCTCTTCACCCAATGTTTTAAAGATACTTTTAGGAAATTCCAAACACCTTCTACCAATGAAAATAAAAATTGTATCTTACTTTTCTGCAGCAAGAAAGATTCCAGATGCACAATCGGCTTTAAATTCTGGCTCACATGAATCCAGAAAATAAAGTAATTCCTTCATCATGCCTCGGATATTATTCCCATTTACCAGGGCAAAACTCAATTCCATTGCTCGTCTTGCAGAGGGGAAAAAAAAACAACAAAAATGACAACATATTTATGGTGGAAATGTAACAAATATTCAGGTATGTTCCCTACACACCAAAAAACAATGGCATAAGCATCTGTGCAAAGTCTTCTGATTTCATTATTTACAAGCTAGATAAGCATGAAAATGTATTCATTTAACAGCTGTGGTACTGTGAGTGCTAACCCAATACTTCTCCAGAAATCCCTGAGAGGACCTGGTTGTGGTGGCACATGCCTACAAGCTGACTTGTATGTATGTGCTCTTGGGAGGTAGAAACAGGAGCATCAGGAGATTGACAGCACCCTCAGCTACACAGCTGGAAAAAGGTCAGCCTGAACTACACGAGACACTGCCCCATAAATAAAATTATAAATTAGCAGATGAATGAATGAATAAATAATAATACCAATAAAAACTTAGAAATAGTCTAATAACTATAGTTCATTAGTCTAGTCTAGAAAGCTAAATTTCTAAGAATTAGGGTTCTCAAAAAAGGCAAAAAGTTATTACCCAATGATAATGCCTCTTTGCATTTCCTTAAAAATATGACCTGTTTATAATATTCTGCTTGTATTCCACTTCTGTCTAAATATAATATAACTTTGTTTGCATCAAACGGTATCATAGAAGTGGAGATGTGGCCTAGTTGTTAAGAGCGCCTGCCTCCAAGTTCAAAGCCCTGGGTTCCCTGCCTCTGCACTGCAGAAACTGGTTGAATCACTTGTTCCCAGCACTAAGAAGGTAGAGGCAGGATGCTAAGAAATTCAAGATCATTTTTAGCTACATAGTGACTTCAAGACCAACCTGAGCTACATTAGACCCTGTCTTAAAAAAAAAAAAAAAAGGTGGGGAAGGGGGCACTACATACTTCAGAGTAATAAAAATAAATCTTAAAATATACTGGTTACGGGACTAGAGACATATCTCTGGTTTAGCCATTAAGAACTCAAGTCCTTAGGCAGCACACATCTCTGGCTCCAACACCAGGGAAATCCAATGCCTCCAGCTTCTGAGGGCACCTGTACTCACATGCACAGTGACTGTATACAAAACACATGAATGTGCCTACTATTTAAAATTAATACAAATTGTGAGGCATGGTGGTGCATGCCTATCATTCCAAAACTCTGGAGTTAGAAGCAGTGGATCACTGTGAGTTGAAGGCCAGACTGGTCTACCTAGAGCACTCCAGAAAGTTAGGGCAATGCAATGAGACCCTACACAAAAGAATCTTTTTAAGGCAGGCGTAGTGGCCCACACCTGTAATCCCAACACTTGCAGAGGCAGAAGCAGAGAGGCAGAGAGGCAGAGAGGCAGAGAGGCAGAGAGGCAGAGGCAGAGGCAGAGGCAGGCAATGTGTTTGAGGCCAGCCTGGTTTACAAAGCAAGTCCAGGACAGCCAAGGCTACACAGAGAAAACTTGTCTCAGAAAAAAAAGAAAGAGAAAGAGAAAGAGAAAGAGAAGAGAAGAGGAGGGGGAGAGAGAGAGGTAGAGAGAGAGAGAGAGAGAGAGAGAGAAAGAGAGAGAAAGAGAGAAAGAGAAAGAGAAAGAGAAAGGACAAGATACTTTTTAAATTAATAAAAAAAAATTAATGGAAAACTATAGAAGCCAGGCACCGTGGCTCATGACTATAATTCTAGCAGTTGAGAGCCAGAGGCAGGAGGGTCATCACAAGTTTTAAGCCAACATGGTCAACATTAGTTGACCTATCAGCCAGTGCTATATGAAGAGATCAGTCCTCAAAACACAAATAGGACACCAACAGAAATGCTGATGTAGAAGAAAGAAAGAAAGAAGGCCTCAACCCTAAACAAAGGACTAAGGAATTCTGAGAGCAGGAAAAAATAGTTTTCCCTAAGGAAGATTAAACCAATTGGTTATCCAATACCAAATGGTCACACCTGAAAACATACATACAAGTAACATTTTACAGTCTGACAGGTTACATTTACATAGTAAGAAATGCGTGTGTACAGACACACATCTAACAATAATTAAAGAGAAAGATGCCGTAAATTTGAATGAGAGCATATACATAACAAATAACATTATATAGACTGAGTAAGCTATATGTGTATATTTAGGACTATATGTATGTGTATATACATATGCACATGTGTAAGTGTGTATATACATATGTATACACACACACAAATATACATAGTATGTGTGTACACATATATATTTGACAATAATTAAAGAAAAAGGTGCCACAAATTTAAATAAGAGCAAGTGGGGAGGTTCATGGGAAAAGCTGAAGGGAGGGAGTAAATGATGTAATTATATTATTTAAAAAAAAAAAAAAAAAAACCTAGGGCTGGAGAAACAGCTCAGGATATAAGAGAACTGGATGCCGTTCCAGAGGTCCTGGGTTCAATTCCTGGCAACCATATGGTGGCTCACCAACATCTATGAGATCTGGTGCCCTCTTCTGGCAGATGCACACGCAAACAGAACATTGAAATAAATTGTAGTAAAAACAAACTTACCAACAAATTAACCATAAAAGTTCCATATAAATCTTTTCATATTTGGTAAAAAATTTAAATATTGTTCATCATCAGAATGATGACACATGCTTGTAATCCCAGCACTTAGGAGCTATAAGCTACTCCGGAGTTCAAGACAACCTCAGCTACACAGAAAAATTTGAGGCCTTGTCTGGGGGGAAAAATACTATAATGCCACCATTTGAAACTAAGAATAAGTTTAAGTACATGATTCCACATTAATTAATATACAGAAATAGTGATTCAACCCTCAAATATATAATCATTCCCTTATCATGTTAAGGTAGTTTTTATTTATGAATTCAGTTTAGCCTTGTAAACCTCTAAAGTAGGTAGTCCTCTACCTGCATTTTATATAGAAGGCAACCAATGTACTGAAAGGATAGGGAAAAAAACACAAATCTGAGTCTCAGCTCCTACTGCCGCATCTTCTATCAAACGCCCTAAGCTACAGGAACATAACAACAACAAAAAAAAAAAAGTGAGAAAATTTGACTTATATTTCCAGAATTGGCCCTTTTAAGAGTTTGGGATTAGGTCACCTGATCCTTGGTGACTATATCTTAACAAGTCTATTAACCAGACAGAACGTACTTGCTTCTCACTGGCTCACTGTGATAACCAACTGAGACAGGGCTATTACAAGCTGATATAACTAAGTCTAGATCTTACCTGAAAACTGTCCAAGCACTTAGCATTTGTTCTGTGTAAATAAATGTTTGTTTACTGAATAACTACAAAGATCACTTTAAATCTCCTTTGTTTTGAGTTTGGATACACACCAAGAGTTCATTAAAGCTAAGTATAAATTCTACACTTCTGGGAAAAGAATCAACACAATAAAGAGATTTATGTCTGTTGAGAGTGTCAACTGCCTAGTAGTCATTTCTAGAAGTACTATTCTAAGGAACACACTTGCCTCCTCAATCCTGGAAGTGAAGTACTGTGAAAAGTGCACTGTCAGCAATTTGAGTTTCAGCACAGTGGTAGGACACTTAGCCGATGGATCACTCCTTATTTCATCCTCCAGCACACATACACAGCATCTCTACTATGTAAAGCCTGGCCCAACATATTTGTGCCAATTATTTGACCTAAGAACTGAGAACACTCTCAGTGCATGCCTCAGTATTTCCCACGGGTTTCTCTAACTGACATAAACTACTTTTGCCAATCCTTTATTTATTTAAAGAGAGAGATAGATCATTTCTGAACACGATTTGACTAAATACCCAGATGCCTAGCTCTCAAAACTACAACAAATTATCAAACTGGTGAAGAACACAGACTTATCAAAACTCTGTTTCACTTAACTGCACTGGATAAAGAGCCTCTTTCTTACCTTTTTATTGAGACATCCAGATCCTTTAGACAGTCCACGATTGTGCTTCTGTGCCTCTGTACAGCATTATGATCTGTCTGCACAGTCTTCAACAGAGATGTCAGAGCAACATATCTACAGGGAACAGAGTTTCACAATAACCAAGTTCAAATGTAAAACAAAAGTTTTCCCTCTACAAAGATATCAAACAGATAAGGAACTGCATACATCTTAAACTATTCCAAGGTAGACACAGAACTAGTGAATACAAAGTAATGTCTTTGAAGAAATAGAAGCAAAATCTATAGTAGTGACAAGCTGGAGAGACTTGGAACTAGCCTTGCTTTCACAATATCCACTTAAACTTCCAAATGTAACTGACTCAGTTCTAAATCTTACAAAAAAAAAAATTTGTTTAAAAAAACAACAGTAATTACATACTTTTTCATACTGCTTTACCCACAAAGTACAAGAGGAAATTAGTTTAATTTTATAATTTAAATGTCTTATGCTCTTTTTTAATAACAATACCAAAAATGCTTCGATAGAAGCAATAAGAACATAAGAATTTGAGTTTAAAGCTGGGCATGATGGAGCACACCTTTAATCCCAGCACTTGGGAGACACAGGCAGGTGGATTTCTGAATTTGATGCCAGTCTGGTCTACACACTGAGCTTAGGACAGGCAGGACTGCATACAGAAACCCTGTCTCAAAAGTGCCACCACTTCCCAAAAAAATTAATTTGAGTTTTAGATCCAAAGCCATGGAATTGAGTAGTTGCTAAAAAGACACTGTAGTTTAGAAAGCCTAAAATGATTACCATTTGGTCCTTTATAAGATATTTGCTCTTTACTTATAAAGTAAAAATTAAGCCATAAAGGAAACCCTCAAATTCCTCACAAAACAGCAATTTTAAGACTAAAGTAAAAGTTCCAACTGCAAAGTCTAGATCACAAAATACATAATACATATATAATCCTGAACAAAGTCACTCTGTAATATGCTAAATTTTATAATGTAATAGATGTAGAAATGTTTTCAGTTGACTTACCTAATATTTTTGTCATTGTTCAATAAGAATCGACCGAGAATATTTATGGCTAGAACCTAAAAAGAAATAGCATAAGTTTGTTTTTATAAATCTATAAAAAAGATATCCTCATACTGTTTTTTTACTTTAAAGAATCAATTTCTGGCCTCTGGGTAGAAGCTGGGTAGAACAATTTATAGATAACCAACTGTTAGGTCCCATAAGACAGAAGGACAGAACCCATTCCCTCAAGTTGTCCTCTGACCACCATGTGTACACAACAGTGAACACATATATATACACATGCACACACACACAATACTCTTTTTTAAAATCCCATTCCATTTCAGCAGTGTTTCTTAAAATTACTGAAAGACATAATGAAAAATTATTCTATTTATGGAATGCTGCCCAATTTCAGAATGACAGTAAAGTCAACTGAGATCTTGAAACTACTCCACTTCAGTAGCTTAATTCTTTTTAAAAAATTATTTATTTATTATTTATAATTATTCTGTCTGCATATGTCCTTGTATGCCAGAAGAGGGCACCAGATCTCATTACAGATGGTTGTGAGGCACCATGATGTGGTTGCTGGGAATTGAACTAGGGACCTGTGGAAGAGCAGCCAGTGCTCTTAACTCCTGAGCCATCTCTCCAGCCCCCTAGCAGTTTAATTCTACAAATTTATCTGACAAATGCAGCTGTACAAAAATAATACACAAAGCCTCCAGGAGCAGTATCAACAAGGGACAAGTGACGAGGCATCCTAGACCTCCATCAGTAACAAAGCTGCTGATATATTACTGCATGTACAATGAAGTCTTATTCAGGCATTACAAGAAGGCATCTGACACCTGACACAAGTGAGCCGACACTCTGCTCAATAAAGACACAAGCAGAAGGATAAGTACTATATGGTACATTCATATAAGATAATAAAATAGTGGAGGGGTAGGACACCACAAGAAGACTACTACATAGGACACCACTACATAGCCAGCTCACCTGGGACCATGGAGCCTCATAGAGACTGAACCATCAACAAAAGAACATGCCTGAACTAGCCTAGCCCCTCTACACATATGAAACTGATGGGCTGCTTTTCCTCAAGTGGGTCCCCTAACAATTAGAGCAAGGGCTGTCTCTGACTTGGACTCTATTGCCTCCCTCTGGATCCCGTTTTCCTAGCAGGGCTGCCTTGTCTTTCCTCAGTGAAAGAGGACATATTCAATCCTGATGTAACTTCATGTGCTAGGGTAGGTTGTTTTGGGGCGGGGTGTTATAGGGAAAGTGGGTGGGAGGGTAGCACTGGGAGAAGAGGAGAGAATGGGGTTGTGAGTGGGATGTAAAGTGAACAAATAAATAAATTAATGAAGAATGCAACCAGTTCGGATGAGACCGGATATGCTAGCTAGGGTAGATAGAAGGGAAGGAAGACCTTTCCTATTCGTGGACTTGGACAGTGACATAGGAGGACATGAGAGAGGAAGAGTGGGGTTGGGAGCGGAGGAGGGAGGGGGCTACAACTGGGATACAAAGTGAATAAACTATAATTAATATAAAAAATAAAAATTTAATTAAAAAAAGATAAATTATGAAATATACCGTCACTGTCCCCATTTCTTGACATAAAGCTCCTAAATCTCATTTAGTTTTTATTTTTTCAAAAGGTTTCCTTTTAAAATGTGTGTGTTTATGTTCGTGTGTGTGTGTGTGTGTGTGTTACCCCTCAGAAGCCAGAAGAGAACCCTGGAGGTAAAGTTACAGTGAACTGCCTATCATGGGTGCTAGGAACTGAACTCTGGAAAAACAGCAAGTGTTCTTAACCACTGAGCCATCCCATTCCCATATTTAGTTGCTATGATGTAACTTCTGATGACTCCCTGCAGAGCCTCAGGATGGGGCTAGCTTGTCAGAGAAAGCAACCATGTTACTGGAGGGTTGGAGCTTTCAGCCCATTCCCAAGATCCTGGGAAAGGAAAAGTGCTGAAGGTTATAGCCATCACCAATGACCAATGATTCAATCAAGCACACCCACATAATGAGGCCTCCATAAAACCCAAAGCACAGGGCTTTGGAGTAGCTAAACACACGGTACATGTGAGGACAATGTTTCTTATCCATTCCCATATGCTTTGCCCCTGTGTGTCACCAATCTAGAACTCATCTTCTGAATATCCTTTGTCATAAAAAGTACAAGTAACTGTCCCCTTAATTCTGTAAACCGTTCTAGCAAATTAATCAAAGCTCAGAGGAATGTAGAACCTAGAATTAGGGCTTTCCGGTTAAAAATACCAGGCATATAACTCGCATCTGAGGTAGGAGATAGTCCCCGAGAAAATAAGCCTTCATCCTGTGAGATCTGACACCATCTCCAAGAAGGGAGTACTTAAAGTGAATTGAATTTGAAAATACCACCTGGTAACTACTGAACACACACCCCAGGTCTGCTGTTGGAGGTAAACTACTGAGTGATTGTGTGATTGTAGAGGTTAGAAGGGAAGAGAGAACAGGTTTCCTCTTCTTTTGCCGAAGTGAAGGAACCCAAGGCCTAGTGAATGCTGAGCACACTACCACTGAGCTGTGTCTCCTTCACATTCTGCTGTTTATTTTCTGTATCTTTGGAGAAGTAGTGAGGAGAAACCCATACACAAAACAAATTGGTGGTTTTAAGAACTAAATTTCCAAAATAAAACCTTTTCTTAAAAAACAAAACAAAACAAAACAAAAAACGGGGGTGAGCAGGCAGTTAATAGCACAGTGTTAACAGCACTGGCTGCTGCTCTTCTAGAGGACTTGGGTTCAACTCCCACCACCCCATGGTAGCTCACAAGCATCTGCAAATCAAGTTCGAGGAATTTGACACCCTCTTCTGGACTCCACAGGCACCAGATACACAGACAAACTTGCAGTAAAAACAACCATGCATATAAATAAAATTTTTTAAAATAATTTTTTAATTAAAAAAAATAGGGTAGGGAACAGAAAAGTTCAGGAAGACAAAAAAAGCTCTGGACAAAAAATGGTATTGGTTACTTATGTAAATGTGCTAATGTCATTATTATACATCTTTAAATGATCCAAATGGTAAATTATTTTATATATATTCTACCACAAAATATACACTCTCTCTCACATACACACACATTGGTCTTTATGCAAGATAATATATCTAACAGAGCGGAGAACAATATTCAGCTATTGCTTTTGCTTCAAAGGAGAAAAAATAAATTGATCTAAGTGAATTTGGTACATCACAAAATAGTATTAATATTATACTCTGGCTGGTAAGTCTGTTTCTTTAAAAGCTCTGGATTAGCGATTCTAATATTAATGATTGATTGGATTAAGCCAGGCAGGGATGGTGTATGCCTTTAAGCCCATGGGAGGCAGAGGCAGGTGGACATCTTAAGTTCCTGGTCTACAGAGTAAGTTCCTTGAGAGCTAGGGCTACCTAGAAAAACCCTGTCTTGAAACACCAAATGATGATGATGATGATGATGGTGGTGGTGGCGGTGGTTATGGAGGACCGGATTGATGAAAGAATACATGGAGGAGAACCTCATAGAACTTTCATTATTTAATGAGAAAAAAATAATGAAGAAAATAGGAAACTAACTTTAGAATATCACCCTAGCAAATATTAGAGACAAGAATGTCTAATGGATACCAAAAATCATGGGCAAAAGCCTCACTAAGTATATTTGCACAGGCTCAAAGTTCTCTCCCAAAAATTTTCATCACAAAGGGAACAAGAGCAAATGTGCAGTACTGAAGACACCCAGCACATGGGGCTAGAGAAATGGCTCGGTCATTAACAGTTTCTTGCTCTTGTAGAGGACCTGGATTCAGCTCCCCACATCCATACGGTGGCTCGTAATCATCCCTAACTCCAGTTCCAGGCAATCCCATGGCCTCTTCCAAACTTCATAGGAAGCAGGCATATACATACACGCACACAAAACACTCGTTCACTTAAAAAATAAATAAATCTTTACAGACAGCACAGAGTGGGGGAAGCACACCCAGTTGGTATCACAGTAGTAAGAAAACTAACTGTGCCTCCTGGTATGCTCAACTGCAAAGGACACGTCAAGTCTATAGAAGCAGAAGAAAAACAGAACTTTAATCTACAAAATTATGAGAAAAAAAATCAGGTGGACTAAATTAAGTTGCGGGGTTGGGGATTTAGCTCAGTGGTAGAGTGCTTGTCTAGCAAGCGCAAGGCCCTGAGTTCAGTCCTCAGCTCTGGAAAAAGAAAAAAAAAGAGAAAAAAAAAAGAAAAAATAACAAAAAGACCAAAAAAAAAACAAAAACAAAACAAAACAAAAAAACAACAAGGTAACTAAAGTAAGTTGCATTCTACAAAACAACTTTTGCTTCTCAAGTGTCAACACTTCTAAAGTTTCAAAATTATGAAAGATAAAGACAGGCTGAAAAACTAACAGACCAGGAGACTCAAAAAGTGACAAATGTAATGCAGGACCACTGACTGGATCCTGTAACAGAAAATAAATACCACCTGGAAACTTGGAAAAATCCAAATGAAGTCTACAATTTACTTAACAGTAGAATGTCATATTAATTTCCTGGTCTTCACACGATGTATAAATCTATAAGTTATTACACTGGGAAAGTCGGGTAAAGGGCATTGCTATATAGGAGCTTTAAGGCTTCAGGGATGGAGATGGCTGAGCACTGCGGAGCAGGCATTCCCAGCACCCACATTAGGCTGCTCACAACCGCCTGTAACTGCAGCTCCAGGGAACCTGACACCCTCTTCTGGCCTCCACAGGTGCAGCTCTCAACACAGGCACATGCACGTAGGTATGCACAGTTAAGTTGAAAAAAAAAAAAAGAATCTTTCAATAAATGTAAAATTATTTCAAAGTTAGATGAAAGTAGGGTAAGGGCTGGATGTGGCTCAAGCTCTATAACCCCAGCACTGGGAGGCTAAAGCAGAAAAATCAAGACATTGAGGACAGTAAACCCTACAGAGGAGTTCCAGGCCAGCCCGGTCTATATTATATAGCAGGATTCTATCCAACTATAAGCAAAGTATCACAAAACAAACAGTGTTTTCCTTTTAAGGAGACCTGATGGCTGTATGTGAAAGCTACAGAACTACCATTTTTCTTTCTGCACACCTTTAGGACTGCCTGAGTTTCTTGCTCTATAGGTTTATTAGCTAAATAAGTTTACTCAAATATTTTATCTCTGCCTTGTTTAAAATAATGGATACAATTCAGGTTGTGCTCCAGTAAAAGCCATAGGTTTCCTTAATAACAGCAATACAACTAACCCTACCTTAGTTCTTCCAAACTTTCATATTTTCATCAAGGTTAAAGCACACATAGAAAACACAGCATCATGCTTTGGTACATCACTCCTTCCTAAAGTTCCAAATAGAATCTGTTTCCATACTGAAGTCCAATTCAATCACTCTAAATAAAATGTTTAGAGGGAAGAGAAGATTCAAAAGACTTACTCGCAATCCACTCTCTGATTTAATATCCATGATAGTCAAAACCGTTTCATAAAGAATAGCATTTCCTACATTTTTACTAGTCTCTGTATTAGT
Organism: Meriones unguiculatus; assembly: GCF_030254825.1. NCBI lineage: Eukaryota > Metazoa > Chordata > Mammalia > Rodentia > Muridae > Meriones > Meriones unguiculatus. Next base: position 18,137,630 of record NC_083358.1, read on the forward strand.
TGCAACCTGAAAAGACAAGCAGTAAATAAGTGATAAAGTAACACTTCCAAAAACTATCTAGTGGCAACAAGACATGCTGTGATTGCAGTCTCTCAGTAACGAGGTAAACAAACTATTTGCCCTAATAATCACTTTTTACTCAATGCTGGATGAATTGAGCACTTCATATACTTAATATCAACTCACCTGTGCTAATATATCATTCATAGCTTCACTTGAATCATCATCATTCCGTCCTAAAATTCTTAATAACCGCAAAATTCGTACCTAATATGCAAGATACAAAAATATCAACAAATCAGTCTGACTCAATCTCATTCAGTATGAAATACAAATAATCCAAATGAAGTTAGATCCCATCAGAAGTCAGAATAATTTGAACACCTTTTTAAAGAAGTCATGCACACTTACACATCCTATGAAGTTATCAGATAACCCACCCTTCATGACCTTTTATCATTTAGCTACTTAAATGATAATTATGTACCTAAGTAATAAATTTTATGTTTACAATGTCATTTTATTATTAAATACGATACTTACTTGGTCCTGGTTCACTTATTAATATAAATGATGAATTACCAAATTTGACCACTATATAAACTTAACCTAAGAAAACAATCTCTTCAAAAGCATCACATTCACATGACATTTATCCAAGATGTTTTCAACCTCACCTGCAAAAAGGGGTCACTTATACCAGAAACATCATGTTCTGGGGAATATCCGGACATGATGAGGTTCTTTAGAATACGAACTAATTGGGGCACAAGCTGCAGAAAAGAAAGATGTGTCAAAACAACAACAATAAACCGGTAAATATTTAAAATTATCTCTTCAATAAACAGATTTTTTGGTTTAAAAAAATGATGCAAGGGTCTGAGTCCAAGAAATTTCTTCTGCTACAAATAGAGTATTTGCAGATGGGTAAAAAATATTAAGTGGCTATGTAGGCCAAAACCTAACAAGTAATATGCACTTCATTGGCACGAAAATAAGCCAGATCCACATGTGTTTCCTTCAGAGATCTGTATGTTAAGACCCTAGAATCATAGTGGGCCTAGAGCCAACAGGAACCAAATAAAGCAGGCCAATGAGATATAATGCAGCTCTACTTTTGTAGAACTTAAAACTCACACGCAGGAAAAAAAAAAAAACAACTGTCCTTTTTAGCCATTCTAACAAATTCATATAAAGCGTTAACCAATGATCTTATTGAAATATTAAGCATACCACACTTCAAATAGAAAAAAGACCCTCCTCTGAAGATAGGTTAGTTATATATCCTTTCCCAGAAAGCAGCAGGAAATACCAAAGTGATCAACTTAAGCCAAATAGAAAAGAGAGATGAAGAAAGCACACCTAAGATACCAAGGTCCTTCCCTTGACTCATATGATGGAATTCTGTCAAATCTACTATCAGTACTCAATTCTGTTTTCTTATGGCACCAAAGAGACTACACATTCCTTACAGTTAAGATTTCCTTTGTCCTTCCTTTACTCAGTTCATGTCACAGAGGCAATTTATTAATGTCAATCTAAAGTTACAGATGCTTTCAAGTAAATATGAGCACTCATTCCCTTTCTGTTGATCAATTTCTATATGCTAAACCCCTATTCCAAAATAACTCCCATAACTTAACTTTCCCAGTCTCCAAAAGAATACCCCATTTAACTAGATGAACAGTTCTTATTACCTAAAACTAAATGAGGGAGGGTACAAATACTCCATCTTTCTGTAGGAAAGAAATCTGAACAGAGCCAACTCGGCTACAACTCATTCTTTTTCTTCTTTGTGTTTATTTTGTTCCCTCCCTGCTCCCCAAGCCTAGAAAAGTATTGAGATTAAAATGAAATGCCAAGCTACACTCAAAGCATGCACCCAAAACACTCAAAACATGAAGGCCACTTATAAATGCAAGAGAGCATAGTATGAACTTAAGTCACGCTAGCCATGATACTTCAGAATTTAGTGACTCCTTCAGTCATCGTAACAAAATCAAATTTGGACAACTCCAAGAATAACACAAGTCTAAGCTATCGAGCTGTGTAAATTCTAAATAAAATCTCATTATCTCTGTCAACTGTGGTGTGAAGATAGGCAGCTCACCTTGCACACTCTCCACAGTTTGCATCTCATGTCCTACACACAACCCTAGCCACTTTAAAACTCTGATTTAGTTCTTGGAGAAGTCCTTTTTCCTTGGGCTACTAAATTCAGAAATTGTTTTATTCGATGCCAAGGCAGGCACATTGCATAAGACTGCCCCAGGACAGAAGGCACAGGTCTAAGTGCTCAGCATACAAGTTCTTGGAACCCAGCTTTAGTTTTCAGACAGAAGTGCAAGTTACTAAACTGATGACAAGACAAACAACGTAAGGTGACAGAGGGAAAGCTGCAGCCATGAAAGTCAGTTGGTGCCAAATACTCTACCTCTTAATCCTTTCAGTATCCCAAAGCTCCTCAGAAAGATTAAGTCCAGGTAAGAGAGAATAAAAGCTGAGTCTGAACTCAACGCTCAGAAGTACACATGGAGCTTTTTCAAGTATGAGTTACCCACAGATGGCTCTAAAGTATCTACTTCAAAAAGAAGCAGGGTTTTGTGTAAAAGCTCCAGGCAGATCTGGAACTGCCATGAGTAAAGCTTCTCGGCAGCTGCCCAAAGCTTCTCACATGAAGATGAAGGCAAGGCAGAGGAGGAGGGCTACAACTCAGGAAAGGCTGCAACTGAAATCCAAGGCTGACTTTGGAGTCAGGAGATTAAAAGACAAGACAGAAACTGGACCAGGGAGTTAGCCAAAAATGCTAGAACAAATAATTCACAGTATTAAGCACAGCTTCAGCATTAGTACAGTTTAAAAGCCACACTTGTGGATGGATACACAAAAGCTACTAAGGACCTAAAGCCAGCATGCACCATCTAAAAAGAGGGTTAATTCTTACCTTTTCATTCTAACATACAGCAGGATTCCAAACAGACAACAGGAACAAAACATACAAAGCAAGCATTAGGGACAGATACGGGTCTCATACTATTTTACATTAATTTAATCAAGACATGAACATCTAAGAAAGAAAGAGCCGAAGGAAAAAAAAAACACCTATCTTTTGATCTAAAATATGAACTCTTTGTGGAGTGCTCAGCAATCTTCTCTAAAGGAATAAATGCCCTTAACTACACAAAGTACAATTGTTCTGGACCCTTCTCAATAAATAGAGAAATAAATACTATAAATAAAATATTATAAAAAAAATGGGGAAAGGAAGCTGGGTGGTGGTGGCACACATCTCTAATCCCAGTACTTGGAAAGAAGAGGAAGGTGGCTCTCTGAATTCAAGGACAGCCTAGTCTATAGAGCAAGTTCTAGGACAGCCAGAGCTACACACGGAAACACTGTCTTGGTGGGAAAAAACAACAACAACAAAAAGGGGGGTACTTTAAAAAGGTAGGACTCTCACAGGAACCAATGACCTTAAAATGAACACTATAACAAAGTAATCCAAAGTCAAAACTCTATTTGCCATTTTCACCTTAAGTAGAAAAGAAAAATTACCTGTTTTAAAACCAAAAACCAAAAACCACCTATTTGTAATTTGACCTCAGGTTACATTTCCTTGGCTCACTGTGAAAACAGCAGATAAAACACGTGAGCAGTCTGTAAGTCTGCCAACAACAAGGAAGGTCTTCTATTCTGAAAGGGGAAACACTACACTAATGCCAGCTTTCTATGCCTAACCCTGGCTTCCAGCCCTAGCACACAGCAGGGTTAGTTAAATTCTTTATTTAGCTTCATAGCTTGCCTTCAAAAGAAAATCCTATGTGGGGGGAAGGGAGTACTTTTTAGGAAAATCATCTTTCAATCAACTAAGGCTTAAGCACACAGAAGGAACCTACCTTTCTGAAATGTGCGAGCATGTCTGGGCTCCGTTCACACATCTCTGTGAGGAGGACTACAGACGTGTGAAGGACACCTGAGAAAAGGCCAAACAGAAGCAAAGATGAGGGCTACTCACCTCCAGAGAACAGGGCTTCACATTCCTAAAGATCAATTCCAAAAGAAGACTCACTACTCCTGCTTGTCAGTCCCCAACTCAGCAGGAGCTGGGCTTTAACATGCTCAAACCAGAACCTTTCCAACCGCTCACATGACGGGAACAAGTCTGCGTGGCTGAAAACATCCACGTGCAGTCTGTATAAACCAGATCTCTCCTCCACTCTTATTCAATATACTATCAGCTAAATTCTTACAAACAGTCCTAGACAAAAACCTTAGTAAGATACTAAATTTTCAGATAAAATGTATCAGAACACCAAGATAATTACAAATGACAAGTAAGTTTGATTGTCCCAAAGTCAGTAAAACAAATCTCTAAGGACATTTCACTAAGTAATAAATGGCAGGCCCAACTAAACCTTCATGTGTTCAGTACTTGTTTTGAGCATCCTGGGAACAGCACAAATTTAAATTAACTTAACTTAATCAAATTAAGTAAACCATGTCTTTTTCTCTTAGCATTTGAGACACAAAACTTTACTTGCAACTCATTTCACTGAGTTCAAGAAAACAACAAAAGCTTGAGAAAAAATGATCACATTCCATTTAATCCCTTTCAAGTTTTATATAAAGATATCTAACTAGACACTACAGATTACTGTTAAAAATAACTTTAAAAATTTTGCTAATCTTATATTCCTAACACTTGGTAATAAAGGAAAAAAATGTTTTCTTTTATGATAAACCAGCCAAAATTCAAAGATACGATGATTTGTACACTATACTGAATATTAATAAAGTAAGGCAAAACCAGAAATGGAAGGTAGGCTTACTATGAAGAAACTGATTGAACTATAAAGCTAGGATCTGGCAGGTAAGACCCTATCTCTGGTTAACAGAACTGCTCTGAAACACAGGGCTGACCCTTTCGTGGTACTTTATACATTCATCCAAATCACATTACCATGGTTCTTCTCGTTCAATAAATTTTTTGTTGCTGGTAAAAACATCTCCATAAGTTCAGGAACCTTCCTGATGACATGAACAGCACACAGTGCTGCCTATAAAATAAATAAATAAAAGGACAAAAAATTTTATTTCAAGTAAGCCAGAGCAATCTTATAAAAGAACTTAACCAACTAGTTCATCTACTAGAAAACTTAAGAAGTTAGATAGTGGGGTTCATTAACTGTGAACCGCCTGGGGCTTTCCATTATAGACTAGTGCAATAATGAGGACTTTAAGCTCACCTGTCTCTTCATTCACATACTGCCAGAAATGAGGAAATGCTTTCACTTACATCATAATTAGTAAGAGTTTATCACACAGTTAAACATAAGTGGAAATCAGATGAACTGAAACATAGGGCTTCCTGAGTCAGGTGATTAATACACCTAACAGTAGCATGTAATTTAAGACACCCACTGTAAACCTAATGCTACATTTGACAGTATCTTGCCCTTAACCAACTCTTCTCAAATCAAGAAAGTCACTCAGGGAGTTAACAAATACAACTCAGTAGCAAATGAGTTTAATTCACAGTAAAATAATTCTCAGTGAAATAATTCATAAAACAGATGTGCCACTGAGGACATAGTTTGTCTATAAATTATCTCTTTAAAAATAAAGAGAAATCAAAATTCATGTGTAACTCTTTATATGTACTTGCTGAGCAAAAAAAAAAATTGCTTAATTGCCTCTTATCTTTCAAAAACAAGTAACCTGCCTTCTCATTTCCATAATACTGCCTAATCCAGACAGACACTTGATTTAATGCAGTTACCTTTTTTCTTAAGTATGAGTTGGAGGTTTTCAGAAGCTTCTCTACCTCCCCTGCAAGATCTCTGCACATCTCTGAGGAGCCCATGCAGCCGAGGGTACAAAGTGCTAGCCCCTGTACAAACTGTGTGCTATGATTAAGGTCACTGCAAGAGAAAAAAAGGAAAGTAGGAACAAACACTCCCCACAATGAAGCCTAACAAAGTCTCAAGATTACTCCAGTGATTTAAAAAAAAAAAAAAGTTGGGGCTGAGGAGATGGGTCAGGGGAAACTGCTTGCCTTGCAAGTTGAAGGAGCTTAAGGGCCTGAGCACAGATCCCTGGATCCCTGCAAAGCAGACTCAGTAACGCATGGGGACCCTAAGGCCAAATGTGAAGTGGAGACAGAAAAATCTCCAAAAGCTCTGCAGAGCTCCTAGTGTAGGATATGAAATGGGGTAACAAGAAAGAGATCCTGTCTCAAACAAGGTAGAATATAGGTCTGACACCTAAGGCTATACTAAGGGCACACATGAACACTCACACACATTCTTTCTATTTTTCTCTCTCTCTCAAACACACACAAACATACATAAAATAAAAATTCATTTAAAATTAATAGAGTTTATGCTTATTCTAACTTTATTTCAAATTATTAACATAGTGAACCAACAGCGTCTAAAATTTCTATCCAAGGTTTCCAAATGACAAAGTAAAAGGAAAGTTAGCCACTTTAAAAAACTTAGCAACCACTGAAAGAAAAAAAAACAGGAACAAAACTGTCTTGAAAGATTTGTAAGAGATGAACTTACAAATGATCTTAAGAGATGATTTTATACTACCTATAAGAAAAATTAAGTTTACACAAACTAAAACTCTTTTGTAGCCGGGTATGGTAGCACACATTTTTAATTCCAACACTCCAGAAGTATAGGCAGGAGTATGCCTATGAGTTTGAGGCCAGCCTGATCTACATAACAAGTTCCAAGCCAGCCAGAGCTACATAGTGAAACCCTGCCTCAATAAATAAATAAATGAGTAAAAAAATAAATAAATAAGTAAATAAGAGCAATCAGAAAGAGAAATCTCAATTTCTATAGAATATAAGATAATGTAAACACAAGAAAAATAGATACTCTGACCCCTGGTCTTATGCTTTAATGTTAGCCACGTTACATTAACTTTTTTATATTTCTAGTTATACTTATTCAAGAAGAAAAATCAGTTAACTGTTATTACTATGACAAAAATAGCACAGATGAAAGCACCTATAAGATACTAAGCTAGTTGTCAGACAATTAGGAATAGCACTTCCTCAAGATACAGCTATCCCACTTCTAGGCATATATCCAAAAGATGCTCACATATACAAGGACATTTGCTCAACCATGTTTATAGCAGCTTTATCCATAACAGTCAGAACCTGGAAACAACCCAGATGTCCCTCAACGGAGGAATGGATACAGAAATTGTGGTACATTTACTGAATGGAATACTACTCAGCAATTAAAAACAGGGAAATCATGAAATTCGAAGGCAAATGGTGGGATCTAGAAAAGATCATCCTGAGTGAGGTATCCCAGAAGCAGAAAGACACACGGTACATACTCACGTATAAGTGGATACTAGACCTGTAAGAGGATAAACATACTAAAATCTGTACACCTAAAGAAGATAAACAAGAAAGAGGACCCCAGGTAAGATGATCAATCCTCACTTAGAAAGACAAATGGATGGACATTGAAAGTAGGAGAAAACAAGTAACAGGACAGAGGGACTCTGAAAGACTCCACCTAGCAGTTTATCAAAGCAGATGTTGAGAATCATAACCAAACCTTGGGCAGAGTGCAGGGAATCATATGAAAGAAGGGGGAGTTAGTATGACCTGGAGAGGACAAGAGCTCCACAAGGACCAAATATATCTGGGCACAGGGGTCATTTCTGAGACTGTTTCTCCAACCAAGGACCACACATGGATATAACCTAGAACCCCTGCTCGGTTGTAGCCCATGGCAGCTCAGAATTCAAGTGGGTTCCCTAGTAAGGGGAAGAAGGACTGTTTCTGACATGAACTCAATGGCTGGATCTTTGACCTCCCTTCACCCCACTCCCTGAGGGAGGAGAAGCCTTGCTAGGCCACAGAGAAGGACATTGCAGCCAATCCTGAAGACCTGATAAGCTAGGTCAGATGGAAGGGGAGGAGGACCTCCCCTATCAGAGGACTTAGAGAGGGGGCAGGGAGGAGATGAGGGAGGGTGGGGTTCGGAGGGAATGAGGGAAGGGGCTACAGCTGGGATACAAAGTAAATAAACTGTAACTAATATAAAAAAACAAAATTTAAAAAAGACCTACAATTTTAAAAAAAAAAGATACTAAGCTAGGTAGTAACAATGAGATCTCATAAGTTTTTCCTAACAGACCAGTGTGATTTGAGGGTCTTTGTACACTGGGAGCTAAGTTCCCAATGTGCACATGGTGCAGACAGTGGAATCTTTAAAACACAGAGCCTTGTAGGTCACTAAGGCCTTGCCCTCAGAAACAGCACTGGTGTTGAGAACTAAGCATTTCCCATGGCACTGAGAAGCTTTAAAGGAGCAAGACACTCCTGTTTCCTTGTGTGACTCCCTTTCCCATACATGCACTCCTGCTGTGTGCGATGCTGTCCACCCCAAGGCCCTCCCCAGAGCTGCCGCATTATGGACTATCAGCCTATAAAACTGCAAACTAAGTATTTTTCTTTATATATTACAGCCTCAGGCATTCCATTCTGATCATGATAGAAAATGAATACATTACTGTATAAACAGCTTTTTATTCAAGAAAAGCTAAAGTATTTAAAACATGAACTGTTAAACAGTTAAACACACATCTTGAAAGTAGTCTTGTAATTCAGAAGCTAAATTATCATATGATTTATGACACTTCTACCAGCTTCTAAGCATTCTGTATCATTTAGTGTCAAAATATGATTCAAAGCAGTGATTCTCAACTTTCCTAACCCTGAGACTGTTTAGTACAGTTTTTCATGTTGTGGTGACCCCAACAATAAAATTATTTCACTACTAATTCATAATTGTTATTTTGGTACTGTGATGAATTATAAATATCTGATATGCAGGATAGCTGGTATATGACACTCAAAGGAGTCACAGCCCACAGGTTGAGAATCACTGGTTCAAAGGATCCCAAAGGATGTCAACTGTGCTACACCACGGTTTTTATAATGCAAATAAACCCACACAAATACAAAGTAATAAACTGTAATTAATATAAAAAAATAAAAATTGAATAAAAAAATAACCCCCCACACACACACACAAAAAAAACCCACATACACATTTGTTAACAGATGTTCAATATTAGGGAACAAGGGAGACATGGGATAATGCAATGCTTAAAATGAAATGCTCAATCAATTCTCCATGAAAACATCCTCTCCTAAAGCCACCTGGGTTTAGGTTGCTGGCTGGCTTAACAACTGAACATAAGCTGGGAGTCGCACACCTGTAACAACAACGCCCAGGAGTCTCAGGAGTATCTTGAGTTCAAGTCTAGCCTGGACTAGACAGTGATTTTGAGACAGTCTAAATAACCTTTAGAAACAGAGTTTATCTATTTTTTTAAACAGGTTCTCACTATGTGGATCAGGCTAGCCTCAAACTCACAGTGATTTACCTGACTCTAGAGGCATATGACACTACACCCAGGTAAGATTGTATTTCAAAATAAAAAAATAAACACAAAGGTTTCTTTTTTATCCATGTGCCCCATTTTCAACTTTTATCAAGCCTCAAGCCTACCCTTTGGTTTGGTATTAACTTTAACAAGCCTTGCTGCCAGGCAGAACTACCAGCTTATCTGCACATGACTGAAAAACTGAGCAACAGACCATGAAAGAACCAAAGGAAAAGAATTCCCTGCAGCTCTGTCCACAGCAAATGTGGATGAAGATCATAATGAGCACCTAAGGATGCACTCTCACATCCTGAGGGCTGCCGTTTCCCGATTTCCACTCTCCGCCATGGCGCTTACAGCAAGCCCTGGCATGCAGGCAGGCATGCAGTAAAGCTGAGTAATTAACTGACTTGTGTGTTCACTCCTCATATCTCACAGCCCCTCCCCAAAGAAAAACAACCTTCCTAAAATTAAGCTGACAGGCCGCATGTGAATGCCACACTTCACAATGACAACCAAATTGTCTCTCATTTTGAAATATTCTATTACACTGTAAAAGTTTAAGTAGATCAATGCTAACAGAGAAAAATATACACAATTTAAATGTCTATAAAGGTGGCCAGCTATACCCCTAAAGCCTGTCCCCCTACTTCTAGTTTCTGCCAAATACAAATAATACAAGTTAAAAAAAAAAAAAACAACTTAAAATATTAAGTCACAGATAAACCCAAACCAAAAGGTACCTTTGACCATTTAAGACCTGCAGAATTTCCATAACTCTCTAACAGAATTCCTCTATTTTTATTTGTTTGTTGGCACTATCTCATCAAACATCCCAGATTAGCCTTGAACTTGTGATCTCCTGATTGAGTCCTGAAAGAGGTGAGATCACAGGCATGGGCCACTGTACCCACCTCACAGTATATTCTAAGAGAGATACTGGAGAAAACAGCTGATTTCCTACTGAGTCCTCTCATGTCTCCAGACAGCAGGTGTTCCTCGGGTATTCACAAGGTAAAGAAATACAGCAACTACTGCATCAGTGGGGAAGCACTAGACTTTAACAGATACTATGTATTAAATTCCAAAGACTAAGTCCTGCTACACACACTGTATTTCTAATCTTAACACTGCAGAGGCAAGAAGAGCCAGAGTTCCAGGCTAGTGAGATGGCTTAGTGGGTAAAGCACTCACCATACAAGCCTGATGACCTGAGTTCAATCCTTCAAACTCACTCAGGTAAAGGTGGAAGGAGAGAACCAACTCCACAAGGCTGTCCTTTGACTTACACACACACACACACACACACACACACACACACACACACAGGCCATGCTCCCCTCACACATATCACATACACACAGAATAATAAAATAAATCTAACATTTTCACAGGGGTTGAGTACACTTCCACACTACTAAAATTTCAGTCCCTTGCTCAGAATATACATTAGTAATTTTTAACAAAGGCAATATTTCATTATTCATGGTATCCAACATCCTAGAAATAAACTATGAAAATCTAGACTTCACCAATACTTTCTTCTCTTTTCTAAGAGCAGCAAATAAATAATGACTAATTATGTAATGTACCCAAAGACACACAATGCTTTGGTTTTCTTTTGCTTAGTTATCTTCACAATGTTGGCTACAATCAAGAGACACTCAGAATATGGTCTGGACAGTAAATATAAAATCAGAAAGTAGATGCTCTCCTAAGAAATCCATTGCTGTGGGGGAAGCCACGACTTACTTCTTGATGCAGTTGGTCATGAGGAGATGCACATCTTGTCTCTCATCTAATAGCAGCATTGCTCCTAAATACCCAATGCGCTTGTCTGTGAACTTTTGTGAGGCGATAAGCTTCAGGCACTCCAACTATAAAAAAAAAAAAAGAAAAAGAAAAAGAAAAAGAGGAGGGGTGAACAGAGAAGGTAAGGCACTGTTTCTAATGCCCAATTCACAGAGGACTGAAGTTCACATTTGTATGGCTCAGTGGGTAAGAGCAAGCACTCTGGGGAACGCTGACTCCCCTTTCTGGACTCCTCAGGCACTTGCACACAAGTGAAACACATACAGACAAACAGACATGCATATACAGAGAGAGAGACAGAGACAGTGAGACAGAGAGAAAGAGAGAGAACAATAAAATCAAATATTTTTTAAAAGATTTGGTTCCAGCCAGACACAGTGGCACACGCCTGTATTCCCAGCACTTGAGGAGGCAGAGGCAGGCAGATCTCTGTGAATTTGAGGCCAGCCTGGTCTACAAAGCAAGTTCCAGGACAGCCAAGGCTAAACAGAGAAACCCTGTCTCAGAGGGGAAAAAAAAAAAAAGATTTTGCTTCCTATTTTGATAATCAGAATACACTCAGCAGTTGGAAATAAAGCACTGAACAGTATATTAAATATCAAAACGTATAATGAACTCAAGAGCTTTGATATGACATGGGAAGTACCACATGTAGGGCTTAAACAAAGAAATCAAATGCAGGAAAATAAAATCTCCAAGCAAAATGCTATAGTGATTCTAATCTAAAATATTTCCTATGATTTTTTTTTCTCCACATAATTATTGGAAAAGCACTTGTCTAGCCTGTGTGAGGTTCTGGGTTCACAAAACAATACTAACAACAACTATTATTAAATAATTCCTCAGGGCCTAAGAGCCCTTAAAAATGAAACTTTGCCTTTCTTGAAAATCACAAACACTCTGATACTCTTGTCCAGTTTCTAACTGGACAAAGAAAAGGCCAAACATTCCCTCTGGGCTAGTGTTTTTCAAAGGGCATGCACAAATGAAACCCTCCCAAGAATTTTTAAATTCCACTCTCCTTTTGAATCAGGCATTGGCTTAAGGGCCTCCAACAGAGACCTGTGTACACAGGAAGCATCAGTCAGTCACGTGAGACTACCTTCCATTATGAAGTCATCTAATGGGCTCAAGTGAAACGGAAGAGTAAGGCAGTTCCACAAATAGAACTGTTTGAGACTATTTTTAATTTTTTTTTAAGTACCTGGATTTACAAAAACATCTCTAATTAGGTGACTACCTACCCCACCACAACACTAAGATCCCAAGGCCAGGGTCAAAAGGGAAACGGATTTTCTATAAGGGGAGTGAGGCATGAGAGTGAAGATGTAAGCAGCAGCATCCTACACTTTGTGCTACAGAATACCCTCCTGCATAGTCAATTCAAATCCTAAAAGCAATTTCTGAATAAAAGATGCAGTTGTTTTCACAATGTATGCAGAAAACGCCCTGCTGGTACAGGAGACAGTCAGAGGCTAAAATGTTGCCAAAGCTTCCCTTTTCAAGCTGGCCTGTAATCCCAGCACACCACAGATGGAGGCAGAAGGGTCAGTTCAATGTCAGCCTCAGCTACACAGCAAGTTGGAGGGAATCCTAGGCTATATATGACATACTACCTCAAACATGCTGTAACAAAAATCCTACTTTAAGCTTGTTTTTCAAACATTCCATTGAACAATTCTATAAAAATGTCATGAAAGAAAATGCCCCAAGATTCAGATTATCACAAAAGTTTTTGTCATCATTACTGAAGCTTGCTCATGGTCAACAACTCCAAGCACTATGCAAATAAACTGTCCAAAAACATTTTATTTAGATTACCCACTGAGCAGGCCATACCCTTTAAGGCATTGATCATCACTCATATCATGTTAGGGCAGTGTTTTAACACAGTCACAAAAACTCACCATTTCTTTCTTATTAAGATTTTTTTTTAAATCATAAAGGTTAACTTCATTTGGTTGAGCCATTTTGGATTTCTGAGAGCTGCCTTGTCACCACCCACCCCCTACCCCAGGGATGGAGTTACTGGTATTCATAAGACCATGCCCAGCTTGTTAAATGGGTGCTGGGACTTGAACTCAGGTCTTCATGGTTATACAGTAATCACTCTTAGCCACTGAGTCACCTCCTCAAGCACTCACCCTTTTTTTTTTTTTTTGAGACAGAGTCTCTCACTGGCCTTGGGCTAGGCTAGCTGGCCAGTGAGCCACAATGATTCCCCTAACTTGGCTTCCCAGCCCTGAGGGTACAAGGGCACACCATGACACCCAGCCTTTTCTACTTGGCTGTAGAGATCAAACTCAGTTCTTTAAGATTGCTGCATAAGCACTTTACTGACTGAACTAGCTCCCCAACCCCACTTACATATTCATATCGCAGACAATCTTAGAAGCAAACTGACTTGCATTAAAAATTCAATGAGAAAAGTCAAAAGACAAATGTACCTTGAAAAACATATCTGTAACTCATTTCACACTCATGAGGTCCTATGTAATGGCATAGGATCCTACCAACAGATTGCTGGGGGTGGGGGGTGACCAGAAATACAATAGTAAAATAGATAGCTTATGCCAGACAACTCATAGAAAACAAAAACAAAAATCACAGGTGTCGTGGCACACACCTGTAATTCCAGCACTTGGGAGGCAGAGGCAGAATGAGCTCTATGAGTTGAGACCATCCTGGACTACAAAGCAAATCTAGGACAGCCAAGTCTACACAGAGAAACCCTGCCTCAAAAAAAAAAAGGAAAACAGTTCAAACAAGTTAACCTCATAAAACAAATGCAAATTAAACTAAATAAATTTATAAGAGATTGAACTGTATACTTTAAAACATGAGCTGTATGATTTAGAAATAAGCCCCAATAAAGGTGTTGAAAGGGAGTTATAAATCCGAAACATAGAGAGATGCTACTTTTAATACTTATTTTATGCCAGGCATGGTGGTTCACTCCTTTAATCCTAGTATTTGAAGAAGTGGGCATATTTCTGAGTTCCATGACAGCCTGGTACACAGAATGAGTTCCAGAACAGCCAGAGTATACAGTGAGACCCTGCTTCAGAAAATTAAAAAAAAAAGGGGGGGGATTTTTATTTATGTGTATGTGTGACTGAATGCACATGTATGTACAATTCATGTGGGGTGGCCTTGAAGGCTTGAAAAGGGTGTGCTGGCTAATTTTATGTCAACTTGACACAAGCTAGAGTCATCAAAGAGGAAGGAGCCTCAATTGAAAAAATGCTTCCATAAGATCAGACTGTAGGCAAGCTTGTAGGGCATTTTCTTAATTAGTGATTAACGAAGGAAAGTAAAGTCCATTGTGGTACCATCCCTGGGCTAGTGGTCTGGGATTCTAGAAGAAAGCAGGCTGAGCAAGTCATGTGAAGCAAGCCAGTAAGCAGCACCCTGCATGGCTTCTGCACTGGCTCCTACATCTTGACTTCCTTTGATGATGAACTGTGATGTGGAAGCATAAGCCAGATAAACCTTTTCTTCGCCAACTCACTTTAGTCACGGTGTTTTGTCACAGCAATGGTAACCCTAACAAAGATAAGATGGTACCAGGAGAGTGGGGTATTGCTGTGACAGACCTGACCATGTTGTTTTGGGGAGAGTTGTGGAAGGACTTTGGAACTTTGGGCTAGAAAGTCATTGTGTGTTGAGGGCTTAGTTAGCTGTTCTGTAGGAGCCTAGAAGATAAGAATGCTGACAACAGTGCAAACAAGAAGGGATAAGATGGTACCAGGAGAGTGGGGTATTGCTGTGACAGACCTGACCATGTTGTTTTGGGGAGAGTTGTGGAAGGACTTTGGAACTTTGGGCTAGAAAGTCATTGTGTGTTGAGGGCTTAGTTAGCTGTTCTGTAGGAGCCTAGAAGATAAGAATGCTGACAACAGTGCAAACAAGAAGGCCTGGCTTGTAAAGTTTCAGCAAAGACTCTACAGGGGTTTTTTTGTATGAAGAATCTGTGGTTCTGGTCAGCGGGGGCTGAAGATTCAGATGTGATTAACAAGAGAGAACCACTAAAACAAAACCTTTGCTTTCCGGGAATACTCGAGTCTGGTCAACTAAAGCTGAGAAGTTAGCAGTGATTAAGAAGAGACCAGCCATTACTGAGGTAAAATCTTCTGGGAAGTGTTTCCTAAGAGTCGGCACACAGAAGCTGTTTCAGACATGGCCACGGTTGTGTCTTGTGCTGGCAGCTGAACTTGGTAGTGTGCATGAGTCACACAGGTGTTGCTGGTTTTGAAGGCATGAAGAAGTCATGGAGAGTAGCTGAGGTTTTCACTGTGTGGCAGGGCTAGAGTTCCTGAAAAGAGCCCAGGAGAGACGACTGGTGAAAGTACAACCCAGACGCAACAAGGGACCCAGCAGTTTTGAAGATGCCAGTGCCATGGGTACACCAGATCCCTTGGAGTTAAGAGTCGATTGGACTGCTGGTACTAAATGCCAGTCCTCTGCAGGGGCAGCAAACACTTAACCACTGAGCCATCTCTCCAGCCACTACTTTCAACTCCACATTTGCAAAGACCAACAATCATTTGATAACTTGAAGCCTTAATTTACAATGGGAGTAAAACAAACAAACAAAAGCCAGAATCCTAGCTCTCAGAGAGGCAGAGGCAAGCAGATCTCTGAGTTCAAGGCCAGCCTGTTCTACAAAGTGAGTTCAGGATAAGTAAGGCTACACAGAAAAACCCTGTCTTGAAGAAAAAACAAAAAAACAAAACAAAACAAAACAAAAAACCCTACAATGGGAGTATAAGCTGGCACAAAATAAAGTTCTGATCTATTTAAATGATAAATATACAACCTCTGACTTGGCAATTCTCATAAGAATCTATATTTACGGGGTCTGAGAGATGGCTCACAGGTAAGAGCACTGGTTGCTCTTCCGGAGGTCCTAAGTTCAATTCCCAGCAACCACACAGTGGCTCACAACCATCTATAATGAGATCTGGTGCCCTCTTCTGGTGTGCAGGTATACATGCAGCCAGAACACTGTATATATAATCTTTTTTTAAAAATCTACACTTAGAATCACATGAAAATAATATTATTCAAATATTTCAAACTAGAAAATAGGTTTCATTAACAAGACATCAGCATAATTAGTAATGATTCACGCATAAGGCAAGATACTATGCAAATTATACTACTATGAGTACATCAAAAATGCTGGAAGAAACAAAGACATGTGTCTTTTTGTGTTGTTGGGAATGGATCCCAGGGCCTCCAGAGAAATATGGAGGCAAACACCCTATGTGGAGATACATGGTGTGGCCCAAAGAACTTTTTAAATATGTATGGGTATTCTCCCTGAGAGTATGTCTGTGTACCATGTGTGTGCCTGGAATCTGCAAAGGCCAAAAGAAGGCAGCAGATCTTCTGGGGCTGAAGTTATGGGCAGTTATAAATAACCATGTGGGTGTTAGGAATCAAACTTGAGTCTTCTTCAAGAACAAGTGTTTTTAACCACTGAGCCATCTTTTCAGTCCCTGAGTATTTTTATATATTGATATGATACACTGTTGTGACATATTGATCTGATATAGTGATATGATACATTGATATGGGTTACTCTTCAACACAGGTTAATGAGTGTCCAAAGCCAATTACCTGCAGATGGACAATGTATTTTTTGTATTTGGAAGAATGTTTATTAAGAAGTTGAGTCACTGGTGGCCTCTGGAAAAAGTGATGGGAAAATAAGGATAGAAAGGAGAGTTTTTAATCCTAATCCTTTGTGTCTTTCAAATTTATAATCAATTACACTATCACTGCCTATTTCAAAGGCAAATAATAAAAACAACACCAGACTAGGAGGAAAAATTAAATTCATTAATTAAAACAGAAATGGAAGTAGCTAGTGGTTAGAAAAGCTAATAACAGAATTGAGGAGGAAATTATTTCTGTCTGTATAGTTGGACAGTATATTTCAAAACATAACAAAAGCACATTTAAGTATTAAAACACTTCACAAAATAAGGCTTAGAGTTTAACACTACAGTCTTAGGAAGATGTAATGCTTAGTAAAGGGGGGAGTGAAATAGTCATTTTAGAAAAATTCATAAAGAACAATTATTCTGAGACTTATAACTGCTGCAGGTGCTTCTCAGAGCTTCCATATGTCTGTCCCTAGTCCTAATCCTCACAAAAGCTATGCTTTTGTCCACTAGCAATCACTTTTTAACTCCTGTCAAATCCCCCTTTGCCAACACACTATTTAACTTATACTGTAATATATCTGATTTTCCACTGGAACCTCTCTCTCTTTTCTACCTTTAATCCCAAAGCCTGGTAACAATTTCTTTCCTATTCCCTGATTTTCTTTTTAACATTTGCTTCTAATTATGAGACACTGTTTTAAGATGGCATGGTTACCACTAGCCATCTCTAAAGATATCCTGATCTAATTTAGTAAATTTCTGCAGTGTAGCAACCAATGTGCCAGATCTCACTGATACTCAATTTAAAGAAAATATATGGTAAAATCAATATCTACAGTTTACATATAAATGTGACAGACATTATGCATAATCCACTATGAAAAAATGGGTACACAATTCTGGAAGGGAAAAAATGATCAGGGAGAAGAGGCTCCTATCTCCTTACAAAAAAAACACATACTAGACTACAAAGAAATCATTCTGAATTAGGAGCTGGACCTCCTTAACTCTAATTCTACTTAGGGGCTTAGATTTCCCATCACTTTCTTCCAGGTAGTCATTAATTCTCTGAAGCTGATCTTTGAAACAGCAACAGAATCCTTCTCGGCAGGCACCTTTGAGTTAGCCATTTAGCAGCAAGCCTAAGAGACCTGAAGCTATCAATCCCCTTTGGAACAAGCAGAGTCTTCGGAATGATTCCTAACCTGGACTGGTGAGAACTAGCAGTCAGTTTTGAAAGTATAGAACACTTCTAAAAAATTATTTTTATTTTTGGCTTTATGGCTTTTGATATAGGATCTCCTGTATCCCAAGCTGGCCCTCAACTACAGCCTTAAGAATGACCTTAAACTCTTGATCTTCCTGCCTTCATCTCCCAAGTGCTATAATTATAGTTATGTACCAGTATGGCTGAGTATTTCAAAGAAATTGTGATTGAGTGGATTTTAAGTAGAGACTGTTTGCTTGCTTGTTTGTTTGTGACAAGAGTCTCAACTTTGCAGTCCTGGTTGGCCTAGAACTTGTTATGAAGACCAAGTTGGCCTCAAAATTCAAAGGGATCTGCCTGCCCTGGCTTCCTGAGTGTTAAAATTAAAGGATGCACAACCCCACCCAGCTAACATCTTCATTTTAACAAAATTTTTCTAGATTCTAAATGGCTTTTGATGTTCCTTTTTAAAAGAAAATGTCAAACCAATCTTTATAATAAGAACTTTGGGATTCAAGGAGCTGTCTGAGTAAAGTGTTTGCTATGTAATCATGAGGACTTCAGTCCAGATCCCCAACCTCTACGTAAAGTTAAGTCTGGGAGCTGAAGAGATGGCTTGGTAGTTAAGAGCACTTGTTGCTCTTGCAGAGGACCTGGGTTCAATTCCCAGTACCCACACGGTGGCTCACAAATGTCAGTAACTCCAGTTCCAGGCTATCCAACAAGTGTGTACATAGTACAGAAACATGCATAAGGGCAAAATACTGATACACATAAGTAAAATAATTTTTTTTTTTTAATTTTAAGTTAGGCTTGAGGGCCACTTACCAGGCCTGACATGCCAAGTTCAATTCCTGAGAACCACATGGTAGAAAGAAAGAACGGATTTCTACAAAATGAACTATGATCTCCACACACAAGTCATGGAGCACATGAAACTTTTTTTTTTTTTTTTAATTTTTGAGAAGTCATGCTTAGCAGCAAGCATCCATGACCTCAGCAATGGGGGTAGGCAGAAAAGTAGGCCATGGGCACAACAGGCTAACCCCAAGCATGCACTACTCAGCCACTCTTAATGAAACTATGAGCTCCAAAGTATTAAAAAGATCTTCCCTCAAAAAGTGAATTGAAAAAGCAACTAAGGATGACAGTCCACATGCAACCACATGGCCAAATGCACCAGCACACAAATACCAAAAAGAAAAAAGCATTCAACAGGTTTCTGGTCTTGTTACACTTTCCTCTATCAGTGTCTGACATGGCTGTCCAGAAAGAAAGGGTGCTTCACTCTGTTAACTTTTAGAAGACTCTCACAGGAGGTCAGGGACACACATCATTTGCCAGAAAATTTAACAATGGTGCTTTGTGCTCATTTGTCTTATTTTAACATTAAAAAAATCAAAATAAACAAACATACTTTTGAAAAACCAGCTTGTTACAAGTACCACCACTATGTAGCCTAGCAACATAAAATCCTTACAAACCAGAAACTTTTTTTTTCCATTTTCCTGACAGAGGAAAAAAAATTTCCTAAAACCTGAAACTCCTATTGAATCACTTTCTTCTCTTACGAAAAATAACTATGAGCTGCATACAGTGGCACATACCCTCAAAGCCAGCATTCGAGAAGCAGAGGCAATGGATCTCTAGCCTGGTCTATAAAATGAGTTCCAGGACAGCCAGGGCTACACAGAGAAACTGCAGGGGGTGAAGGGAATAGGGGAGAGAGGACTGTAAAATATTTTATTCAAAATACATAGAAACTCTAATACTAGCTGACGAATCAACTACCTTTCTCAACCAACATTTTGCCCTACTTAAAGTGGAGGCTGTGTGATACTTGAAAATCAATTTAGAGTTTTGTGCATGATAGGATAACAGTTTATCACTTTGTCATTAATCATCATCTGTTTTCCTTTTTGTTGTTTTTAGGACAGTATCTCATATAGCCTAGGCTGGCCTAAAATTCACAGTGTAACTGAGTATGACTGTGAACTCTTGATCCTGCGTCTATCTCCCAGGTGCTGGAATTACAGGCTTGTGCACCTGAACTGAACCCAGAGCATGCAGCATTCTAGGCAAGCACTGTACAGCTGAGCTACATTTAATTTTTACTGTGAAACAGTGCCTCACCATGTCGCCCTGGCTGGCTTTGTACTTGCAATCCTCTTTACATAGCTAGATTACAGGTTTGTACCACCAGACCTGGCTTACATTTTTTTGGTTTGGTTCCCCCAGAGAGGTTTTCTCTGTATAACTTTAGCTGTCCTGGAGTCTCTCTGTAGACCAGGATGGCCTCGAACTCACAGAGATCCACCTGCCTCTGTCTCTTAAGTGCTAAGATTAAAGGCATGCACCACCCCACCCAGCTAATATCATAATTTCAATTGAAGCCTCTGCATGTTGAGCCTTGGAGCCTTTTGCTTCCTTTCCACTTCAGAAGTAACCAACCAGCCAAAACTGCTGTCCCTACAGTACATCTGGAAAAACTGTTTTGGGGTGTTTTAAACATTACAAAAATGTAACATATACCAGATCTTCCTGCTCCCCATCAACACCAACTCTATTTCAGTCACAGACTATATTGCTCTATTCTCCAGCCCACACCCCCACACATGCCCCCTACTTATAAATATAAACTTACCTACTGTTTTTGAGAACAAATAGGTTGTTCCCAATGTTTTATTGAGAAAAACAATGTTACAATGAATATAGCTACATGTTTTGGTTTTGGGGGGGTTTTGGTTGTTTTCTTTTCATAATGGACAAGAACTGTTTTGCATTAAATAAGGCTTGATCAGATGCAGGTTTTTTCAGTTTGAGGTTTGTTTTGATTTGCTCTTGCAAACATGTACCACCCTAAGACAGCACATTCACTTTCATCAGGGGACACTCTATCATTTACTTCCTTAGCCATCAGCAACACTGCTGATCCCCAGGTGTTGCAAGATGGCAATATTCTCATTCCTTTACTATCCCCCTTTACCAGCTAAGCAAAGTTCTAAGAAGCAACTTCCCTAGGTCATCAAGTCACTGACACCTGTTTCAGAAGAAACACTGGTAAGAAAAGTACAAGTTAGAATGTTTCTTTCCTTCTACTGACCAGGTTTAAAATGAGTTCATTTTATCTATCTTTTTAAGACAACTGATGAAATTCATAAAATTTTGTTTAAATATTAACTGGCTTTCATGGACTATAACTTGCTTGATGCTGAAGATAGACTTCCATGGTAGAGCACACTCTTACATGCTCTAGGGCCTGGGTTCAACATTCACATACTGGATGGGGGAGGGCTTGTATGTTTTAATCAATTATACTGTCAGCCTCAATACTCAGTTATCAGAATGAGAAACATAACAGCCTCTTTCAACACCTACTGAAGCCTTCTGTTAACAACCTCTGTAGCTAGTCTTTCTGGCTCCTGACAGAGACTAATGGTTCTAACTTGTTCTGTACACTTCTTAACCTGCATTTAGGATCTGTCTTCATTCCAATGGGCCCTGGTTCCTTTAAAGTAAAAAGGCATTTTGAATTTGTATGGTCCAATCACTGCTTTAGGACTTCTCTTTTTCTTTTTTGAGAGAAGTCACACATATCCTAGGCTGGCCTCAAATTCTGCATAGCCTAGCATGACTCTGAACTTCTAATCCTCTTGTCTCCTGCTCCGGAGTGTTGGGATTACAGGTTTGTATCATCACCCAAGATTTCATGTATCTCAACAAATACCCTCCAACCTGAGCTACATGTCCAGCTCCTGTTTTTAGGACATGTTAAGGGGCAAAACAAATTGAAATAAGGTAATACATGTTCAAATATTGGTATGGTCAATCTAACAATGTAAAAGAAAGAAATTCAGACTACAAAAGAGAATATAGCAAAGTAGCTATTAAAAAAATATCAATCACTAACAGTGGTTAAAAGAGAAAACTGTGATTATTTCAGCACACAGTGAAAGGCTTTAGGAAATTAATTATCAATGGTTTTCATATAATAAAAGGCAACTACCTAAGCTAATGACAGTCACCATCTTAGTCATAATATGTAAATACATAAGATTTTTAATAAGGGTATCTATTATTGTTTCCTTTCTCTTTCTTTTTTTTTTTTTTTTTTTTTTTTGAGGCAGGGTCTATGTAGTCCTGGCTGTCCTAGAGCTCTCTGTCCTCCAACTCACAGAAATCCCTTCTGCCTTTACCTCCCAAGTGCTGGGATTAAACACTGTCTCTTTAATACTACAGCACCTATGTACTGTAATAAGCAGATGAGGAAAATACTGAGAATGCTAAAGGACAAAAATAAATTGCCTCAATTTTACAGATGAGGACACGGTGACACACAAAGGTCAAAGATCTTAAAGAAAAGGGGGAGGAGGACAAGAAGAGAGAGGGGAGAGAAGAGAGAGGGAAAAAGGACAGTAAGATAGGAAAGGTAGAATTCACAGTGGCAGGCTGTCTGGCCCCTGAAGGCCGGCTCTTGCGTTCTGGCACTGGTAGCCACAGAGCTGCCTTCTCTGTGGCTGACTCAACAATATCTACATTGGCCTCATGTTTTGAGTTCCTTCTCCCAATTCTGACTTTGAACTACTGTTTTATTGTTTTAGATTGATGCTGGAAGTCTTTGCTTTCTCAGTCACTCTGTGGTTTGGCAGGGCTAAAATACATAAACTTAATGGAAGTAGCTATTTATAGAATTTAACTAAGCCGAAAAGCCAAGCAGGCTTTTGTGTCATGGAAGGCTGAAGTCTATTCTAATGTTTATTAGATAAATGAATTTAAACATGTCACTTAAAACTCTGATTTCTTTTCTCTGGCTCTCTCTCCATAGGGCAAGAATTCATCTTTGAGAGAATTACCTACCTCAAGGTTTTACTGTAAAATTTAAGTAAGATTTTACATTTACATCTTTTATGTCTCTCATTTAAATTTTTTTCTTGGCACTTTTGAGTCAGGGTTTTACTATGTAGGCTAGGCTTGCCACAGATTTGCTATGTAGCCCAAGCTAGCCTCAAAAGTGCAGCAATCCTCCTGCCTCAGCCTCCCAAGTGCTGGGATTATAGGCATGCACCACCATGCCTGGCTCTTTGTATTTTGTTTCTATGACAGCATCATTTAAGACACTGCATTGAAAATTAAAAAGAAACAGGTAAAATTAGTTTTAATAACATATTTTATTTAATCAACTTATCTAAAGTATCATTTCAACATATAATCATAGAAAATATTAAATATTTTACACTTTTATGCATGAAGGTTCTAAATACAGTATGTACTTTACACTTACAATACATTTCAATTTGTATACATTTTCAGTAGAAATACTTTAACTGTATTTCACTTTCATAAAATATACAATTGATAGACTCACGTATCCAAGTTGCTTAAAACATTTAAAAGTCTTTCAATAACTGAATCCATACTCAAGAAAATGTTGTTTTCCTTTTAATAAGTCACCTTAGTTAAACTAGCCATATTTCAAGAGCTCAGTGACTGACATACAGCTCCTACCTTCCATAATGAGCAGCCCATCTGACAAGTAATATGTAATTATACAGCAGCTGTTAAACACAATTAAACATGAATGGCTGCTACTCATACATGGAAGTGAGAGAATCAGGATATGAACCTTTTTATGAACACATTGTAAAGGAAATTACTGACATGAAAAAGGAAGGGACTTACGTAAAAGAAACAGAGTGACAGACTTAAAATTATAATTCTTAGCCCCAAACAGAAAGCTGTTTTTTAAATCAAAATTTTGCCATAGCTTTCTTGAGTATTCATACTCTTCAATTAAAAAATTCAATTTTTTATCAAATAATAAAGTTCCAAAATATCCCCAAAATGTCACCTACATTTTTTTTTTAACTATGGTGCTATGGACCAAATGTAGGTCTTACATATACTAGGCAAGAATTCCACCATCAAGCTACACTTCAGCCCATGTAATTTTATTTTGATCATGTTATAGAAATGAATCTTAACTTTAGGTTTGTGTATATACACATAGGTATTTATACATGTATCTTTTTCAAAATAAAATCTCCTCCAAAACCTTAAGTCTACTCTCATTTTAAATCAAGAGTTCTCTCCCTCAGAAGCCCCTTGGGAATATATAAATGTGCTGTTCACAAGACGTTAACAGTGAGCATCTCCAAATGGAGGGGCTCTGAGTCTTTCTCCAACCAGGTTACCGTTTCTTTTTAAAGCTCAATTCCTAATATCAGATTTCTATAAATCAGACCTAATGTTTCAACTGAAAATCACCTATATGGACACCCATGTCTTATATTGTACCATGCAGTATTCAATAACTACCTGGATCAAATTTAATGTACCTTCAAATATTAGGTTTTGATTCCATTAATTCTATAAGAATAAAATACAAAATCTGTATCAAAAAATTGTTTATATTTTTTTTAAAAAAAACTGTTAGCAACAGATGTGAAAAACAATGTTATTTATGATTTCTCCCAGGAAATCAAACAATGAATGTACACATCCTCAGGAGTCAGCACTGTTTTTGCCATTTCCTTTCCTCTAACCCAGTCTCCTTTCTTCTCACAGTGATGCCTCAGTTTTCCTCAGAGGAACTAATGCTCCTATACCCACTCAGGTATTTCAAGAGGCTGAGCCTACTTACAACCCCCAGCATGAGCATAACACTGAATGTAAACGGTCTGATAAAAGTCCACCCTATACTTTTTAAGTTGGCAGCAGATTTCTTTCTGCTGAAGTTGCCAAGCTAAATGTAAGCTCGCTGCTGTCCTTCTGGACAGATGTATCAAGTTAGTGCTGAGAAAAAGCTAAGCGACTACTCTTTTTCTTCCCTGGTGTTGAACATTCTTTCAATTTTGCAGTCCGTTTCTTAAAAAGATTAGTTAGCACTGACTGCTAAGTAAAATAGAATTTAAGACTAAAAATACTGATAAGAAATTGTAAAACAACTCATATACCCTTCTCTATGTCTAAACTCTAAGCTTCCTTTACCACAATATAAGCATCAGAAAGAAAAAAAACCTATAATTGAGACTATCACTCTCTACGCACAGACTGGAGAAAGCAGAAAACATGCATTTGTGTCAGGAAGAGAATCAGCAAGCAGAAAGATTTGCACAAAGTGGCAGCAAACAGGCCTGAGGAAATCAGGACAAAACAAATGCAAGTACCTGGCACCCACTTAAACTATCTTTAACTTAAATGCATCTGTCATGGCATTTTCCCGTATCATGCATAGGGAAAGTAAGTACAAAAACATTTAGCAAGCGCTAATTAAATATTCAGTAGAGCCAGGTCCTCTGGCAGAACAATCAGTCCTCTGGTTAATCCCAGTAAATATTTAAGCTAGGGGACTCCATCAAAAAAAAAAAAAAACTCTCATCTGCATAAAAAATAATTACAATGGGAAGGACAAATGAGGGAATATCATGCCTTTCCAGGTACACAGGCTGCTCTCTCCATCCTACTCTTGGTGTCACAGGGATCAGACTGAAAACTACTAGCTATCAAAGTATCTGCCTGCCAGAAAGGTTTGACTCCCTAAGTCACTGTCATCAAAAAGTGTCCTTGCTAGATGTGGTCTCACTCAGCCTACCTGTCCAAAGTGAGCAGGGTAGCCCAGCATGTGCATATATAGTAATTTTGCCACATTCCGACACCGGTATGTGTTGTCTTCTTCTCTAAATGATGACCGGATTGCAGCACATTCTTTCTGGATCATTTCCCGTTCCTCAGCTTGGGTTCGGGCTGTCCGGATGGTCCGGATCAGCTCCCGCAATCTGATGGGGGCTGGCATCCTCTGGATATGGAAAAACATAAAATAGAAATGTTATTTTTTGCTCCCCAAATCATTCATACAACTTTCAATATAAAATACTGGCTGGTTTTTAAGAACACAAGACTTGCTAAATCCAGTTCAGATATGATAGTTTTCTAATAGGCTTCAAAGATATTACATGCAACTGAGTAAATTTCTAAAAAGACTACAAAGTGTTAACTACTAAAAAAAAAAAAAAAATCAAAACAAGACACAGAAACATCTGTTTGTCAGGAGTGATGGCTCATTCCTGTAATCCCAACATTAGAAAAGCGGAAGTAGGAAAATTACGAATTCAAGGCCAGTCTTAGGTACATAGTGGGTTCCAAGCCAGTGTCAGACTACGGAAGTTGAACCAATTACTAGCTACTGAGTTGTGTTGAAAAAATTTCCCTCTTGCCTACTGCAGATCAACACTCTGCTTGCCATGACGGTCACAGAGAGCCCCATCCTACCTGTGTATTATTGTCACACTTTATGAGAAATAGCCGAGGGTCTATTTTTACAAAATATTTTTATATTCATTTTTCTCATGTGTTCTGTTCTTTCTTTGGTTTTGAGTCAGGGTTTTACGTTACTCGGATTGAACTGAAATTGCTACTAAATCTCTGATACTCCTGTTTCTGCCTCCCAAGTGTTGGGATTAAAAGTATGTACGTGCCACTGTGGATAGTTTAAGTGGTATTGGAAGTAAAACCCAGAGGTCTATGCATGCTAGGCAAGCTTTCTACTAAATGAATTACATCTCCAGGCCCCCTTTGTAATTAAGATAGAAATCATGAGCTCCGTTTTGCCTATGAAGAAACTTGTTTTCAAAATCTCTGCAATTTGCTTAAGACCTGAACCAGCTCTCAATACTTTAAAATAAACAGGTGGGTTCCACTTACAGATGGAATGACACATCTTCTAGAATTCATTTTTAAATACCCTAGAAAAAATAAATAGCGAAAAAAAAAATTGGGAAGACAGAAGTTTGAAAAATAGGCAAAATATGATCATTGCTGACTACATGAATGTTTGGTGCTCTGGCTTTGTGTACATGACATTTTCATAATCAAAAGTTTTTAGGAAATCAAAGCTTCCAGGTAAGGACATAGTGGAGTGCTTGTCTGACATGCAGGAAGGCCTGAGTTCAATTCCCAACACTTATAACTCATACATGGTAGTGCACCCCTGTAATGCAAGCACTTAGGAGGTGAGGGAAGAGTCAGAAGTTAAAAGCCAAAATAGGATACAAAAGCCTATCAAAGACAAAAGAACAGAAGGAAGGCTGGAAGAATAGACAGGAAGGAAAGAAGAAAAAAAGAGAGGAAACAAAATAGGGGAGAAAGGGAAGAAAAGGAGAGAAAGAAATTATGAAATTTCAATAAACAAGGCATTTTAAAACTTAAATGTCTCATTGAAAATAAGATGCTTAATAGTTAAGGATCTACTTAAAGAGCCACTTCTTTAATAGTAAACTGTAAATGCCACAGGCTTCAGTATAAAACATTTGTATGCAAACTGGTATGCTGCATATATAATATAAAACAAGAATAACGTAAAAAAAGAAAAAAAAGCATCAAGAGAGCACAGCTGCTGGTGCTCAAGAACATTAATTGCCCAGTCTGCTTTCAAAAAGTGGGCTTTACATAACTGGATTCCTGGAGAAAAGTAACCTGGCAAAGCTTGGTGGCTCAGCCTGTAACCCCTGCACTTGGGAGACTAAAGTGGCAGGATCACTCCATGCTCGAGGCTTGATCCTCTCACAGGTCAGGAGCAAATACTGCTGTAGAACAGGGTATAGCTGAGTGGCAGAGCGCTCGCTTATCACGCACTAATGCCCTAACACCACCAAAAGGAGCTGGGAAGCTCAACTAGAAAACAATGTTTCTCTACAAATACCGCAATGATCCTAAAAAACAAGAAGACTGTCAGAAAAAGCTTAATCTAGCCCAAGAACATGTAGTATGTAATCTAACTTGTTGGGGGGAAAAATCAAGACTTCAAGCTACATAATAGAAAAACAGGTATAAAATCTAAGCAATCAGTCACAGAAACCCAGAAATAAAGTCCATGACACCAGCATGTTTTTTTTTTTAAGCTCCAGGACAATTTATTATTAGAGTTTGAAAGAAAAACCCCAAAGAGGGCAAGCTGTCAATCTTAACAGCAGTCTGAAATAGAGAGAACATCATGCTGTTTGAGTGAGACCAGCATGAAGATCAGTCATATAACAGACAAGCAGAGCCACATAACTAGGAGGGGAGCTCTAGAAAGAATAAAATAGGCCTGAAGCACCAGAGAGGCACACTTAGGTTCAGGCTAGTACTTAATAGTCAAAGACAGAAGAAAAGGGTGAGGGGCAAACCCAACACAACTTCATGGTGGCTCTGGCCTGACTGCAGAGGCCACAAACTCTGGGGAGGAAAAGCATAGTAGTATCTTACTGTGAAGATACTAATGTCTCCTGCTTCTTTAGCACAGCTTAAGGCAGGTCCTGACTAGGCAGGTCAGCTTGGTGACTGACCTGCTCAGTTGGGTTAACTATTAAGGGACAAGACAATGTCTCCTTTCCACCCAGAGACAGACTCCATTCCTTACTGTAGCATCCCCTCCTGTGAAGAAGAAACCCTAAAAACCTTTAAGAGATGGATGAAAATTGGGGGATATAACTCATTTCTACCATAAAAGTCTAGGGATCTGGTCAAAGCTTTTCACCAGAAGAGATCAACAGCTGAGGTTTTAGACAGCACCCTCATAGGCAACATCCAGTCAGGGGTGACCACTTTAAGAGGAGATAAGAAACCAGAGCTCCCCCTGGCATTCCTAGCCAGAGAACCAGGGACATTTCTGAACTACTGCCCCTAACTTGAGCTGCTCGTCCCGTTAGTATCATTGGCCACCCTGAGGAGGTAATCCTAACTATCTTTAGAGAACAGAGGTGATGACTGAATCTGGCTTTGTCCTGGGCTGAGTCTTAGGTATAAAAGTTGGAGTACCCCTTCAGTGGGCCCATCTAGGAGACCAAACATAAAAGCCAGTAAAGAAAGAAGTCCGTGGCTGGTGTATGGACAGAGAAGTGGGGGAGAAGTAGAGACTTAGTAGCATTACAAGACCTAGGCAGAGAACTAGAAGAAGTCAGACCAAAGTGCAATTTTAAATGCCAATAAGTTTTTATGGAGCAAATTCAGGGTCCTACATACAAGAACACAGAATTAGTTACTATTTGACTCATTCTTGGTGATTCTACAGTTTGCCCAATACTAGGCAACATTTTTCCCTGAGCTGTTACAACTCACTACATTAACTACACTGACATCTTTATATATATATATATGTATATATATATATCTTAAGATCTTAACAAGCACAGACTGAAAACAAAAGTTAATTCAGATGGGGAAAAAACTGGGCACAAGGCCAGTGAAATGGCTCATCTGGTAAAAGTACTTGCCATCATAACTGATAACCTGAGTTCAACCCCTGGAACCCATACAGTAGAAAAAGACTCTGCACTCCATTTGCATACATGATGCACATCTCACACCCCCCACACCTGGCCCCACCCCCTTGACGGACCCCATTCCCACACACACAAAGAGAATTGGAAAAAAAATTAAAACATATTCTAAAATCAAAACTAAGCACATTCTAGACCCAGGGAAGATGACATGCCACTCGGGTCCTCTAAACCAGTGGTTCTCAACCTGTGGGTTATGACCCCTTTGGGAGTTGAATGATTCCTTCTCAAGGGTAGTGTAAGACCATCAAAAAACATTACAATTCATAACAGTGGCAAAATTAGTGTTATGAAGTAGCCACAAAAAATAATTTTATTGTTTGGATGTCACCACAACATGAGACACTATGAAAGGGTCTCCGCATTAGGGAAGTTGAGGGCCACTGTTCTAACCACATCTACAGACACTAAATAAAAAGCATTGCATGGCGTCCTAAGGACTCTCACATGCAGTGACATCGAGAAGACAGAAGATGTTTTCAAGTTCCAATGAACTCAACACAAGGTCTTCACTTTCCCTCCAGCTCTGTCCAGTCTGGACTGAGAGCAACACATCAGAAATACTCACCAATAGAGACGGAGCTCTGAGAAAAAAAAAGACCAAAATCAAAGGGGAAATGAAATTCCCTCTGGGCACTCTGCTTCTTTCCCTTCCTCCTTGCTCCAGCCCCACCCCGCCCACAGCACTGCAGTAGCAGCGGCTATGGCACAGAGCACAGCAGACACAGCCAAGCAGGCACATGAAAAACTGGGGGAGACGAGGGACTTTTCCCTGCCTACTGCTTATGATCCCAAGGCTCTAAGTAGGTCATTCTCTTCTCTTCTCTCTCTCCTCCAGTGGATGATAAAAAGGTAAAGTCTTCAAAATAAACATAACAACTCTCAATGTTAAAACACACCTAAACAATGTACCTAAATAATACACAAGAAAAGGCCTGGTGTGGTGGCACATGCATTTAATTCCAGCACGCAGGAGGTAGAGATAAGAAAATCTCTGTGACTTCAAGGACAGCCCGATATTCATAGCAAGTTCCAGGCTCGCCAGGATTACATAAAAAGACCCTGTTTCAAAAACACAAACCTAACAGATATTCAAAAACACAAACCTAACAGATAAACATTTCAAAAGAAATCCCCAATTAGAAAACTGCAGTGTGCTCCCCTCAAGGTCTGCCAATAGAAAGAACACAGATGCCTGGAACCCCACCCATCAACTAATCAGAACTAGGCAGCATTTAGAAATATCTCAAACTACCAGGAGGTAGTGACACATGCTTTAATCCCAGCCCGTGGTACACCAGAGGCAGGCGGATCTCTGTGATCAAGGACAGCCTGGTGTACAGAGTGAGCTCCAGGATAGCAAGGCTACACAGAGAAGCCCTGTCTCCAAAAAAAAAAACAAAAAACGCCTCAAATATGATAGGACGATAAGACACATTTTTCAATTTTATAGAAAAATCACCCAGAAAGACCTGAATCACAAAAAAAATTACATAATCATACAGAGTATAAAGCTGACAACGACAGAACTAAACTAGGAATCAATAACAGCTGTTAAGGATTAACCTAGATTATCCTAGAACTCCTTGAGGCAGAGGCAGGCAGATCTCTGTGAATTCGAGGTCAACCTGTTCTGCAGCTTCCCAGGACAGCCAAGGCTACACAGAGAAACCCTGTCTCGAAAAACAAGAACAGAAACAAAAAAAGGAAAGAGAGAGAGAGAATTATCCCAGATGGGCTGGAGCCAAGGCTCAGTGGTTAAGAGCACTTGTTGCTCTTGCAGAAGACCTGGGTTCGGTTCCCAGCACCCACATACCAGCTACAACAGTCTACAACTCTAGTTCCAGAGGTTCTAATGTTCTGTTATGGCTTCTGTAAGCACTACACATGTGATACACAATCATGAAGGCAAAATACTCATACACATAAAATGAAAAAAAGTAAAAAACACAATTATTTTTTACTGTGTAAATATGCACAATTAGACAGAAACCCATACGCTAAAGCAGTGCTTAGAGCAATAGTTCTCAACCTGTGGGTCACAACCTATACTCACAAGCATTGACAAAGACCATCAGATATTTACATTACAATTCATACCATTGCAAAATTAGTTATAAAATTACATATTAATTTATTATAACTTATATATTATAAATTTACAGTTACATATACTGTTATAATACTGCATAAATAGAGTAATAATTTTATGGTTGGGGGTCACCACAATATGAGGAACTGCTTTAAAAGGTTGCAGCATTAGGAAAGTGGATAACCACTGGCTTAGAGGGAACTCTCTAGCAGTGAATGCTTACATCAGAAAACAAAAGGCTCAGATTAATCTAAACTTCTACTGTAAAAACCTAAGGAGTAAAATAAACCAAAAAATGTTTTAGGGATCTTTTCTGTGGCGCATTTTCTTTTTAAGTAGTAAGAAGTTGGGGGATGGCTCAGCTTTCTGGCAAGCTGGAGTTGATCCCTGGGATCAACATGGTGGAAAAAGAATCAACTCTTGGTCAAGCATACATACATAAACACACACACCACACTAGATAGATAGATAGATAGATAGATAGATAGATAGATAGATAGATAGATAGAATGTCACTTTAAAAGAACAGAAGTCAATTCAACTAAAACAAAGGGAAAAGGCACTAGAAAGGTCAAATAAAACAGAGGACGGTGAGTTCAAGGCCAGCATGGCCTACATAGCATTATGGTCTCAAAAATAATTTTTTCAGCCAATGAAAATAAATAAAGAAATATAAGAACCAGAATGCAGGCCAGGTGCAGTGGCACATGCTGGCTCCCAGCTCTCAAAGAGCCAAAGGCAGTCGGATTTCTGTAGATGTACTTTTTAAAAACTTTTATTTACATTTCTTTTATCTTTTTCTCCCTATTCCACCCCAATCCCTTCCAACACCCCAACACCAGGTAGGAGAGAGAAAGGGTTAGTGGGAGAGGGGTCTCAGCTCTCTTAGCTGCTTCCTGCTGGTTAGGGTCATCAGGTTCCTTGCAGCCAGTCGAGTCCTCATTTCAGGGGATCTCTAACGCCTTGTCTCACAAGAGCAAACAGGAGTGGCAAGGGGGAAGCAGCAGCCTTGTTCTTTCCGGGTGCTCCACACTCTCTGGACTCTGGCATTTATTCTCTCTCCAGAGTCCTCACAATTAAACTACCTGCAACTGGCAAAAAGCCCTCTCCGAGCCCGCAGGAGGCAAATGGTTTGCTGCTGTGGACCATCTGAATCAGTCCCACATCCCACACCTGCGACCAAAACAAAACCATGTTTATATCCACAACAGATCTCTGTGAGCTTGAGGGCAGCCTGGTCTACAAAGAGAGTCCAGAATAGCCAGGGCTACACAAAGAAACCCTGTGTCAAAAAAACAAAGAAGAAGAAAAAGAACAAAAAGCAGGAATGGTGGTGTGACCTGTAAAGTACACACCTGGTGGCTGCACTTGAGCTCATGGATTTGAGACTACTCTGTGCAACATAATGAAGCTTCTATTAAAAAGAACTAGGGAGCTGGAGAGATGGCACATGTTGCTCTTGCAAAGGACCCACGTTTGAGTCCCAGAATCCAGGTAGAAGCACACATTTGTTTGTAACTCCAGTCCCAGGGGATCTGATGTCCTCTTCTGGCCTCTATGGGCACCAGGCACATACCTGATTACACATACATACAGCATACATACATGCAAGCAAAACCCTCATATATATGTATATATATATAATTAAATAAATCTCAAATTTTAATAATTAATCAAATCCACTAAGCTCTTAGATAAAAGATAACTCACTTTGAAGACAGTAATTTTCTGTGCTATTAGACGTGGCCTATAGGAAATGAAGACTAAAAGGGTCTCTACAAATCTGAACCAGAGGTGTCATGTTGTCTAAAAAGTTTCTGAGGGCTGATTGAAAGACAGTATCCTGCAAACATTCAAATCAAAACAAGTAGCCTATTAAGTTAAGCCCCCTTTAAACTTCTAAGTGGGCAAGGCAAAGATAAACAGTTGGTACTCAGACTTTCCTTTCCCCTAACTCTATGGAAGGAAGTCTGTTCTGAAATTTTCAGCCATGTGCAATACTACAAAGGAAAACAATAAGGAATGTGCCCTTATTTTGGCCAAAGCGTTAAAAAGAGTGAAGTATTCTATGGAAATAAAACACTGGAAGGAACAGCAATTAAAATAAAAGAATTATGATCAAAGAAAACTACCAGGATATAGAAATGAAGCTACTCAGCCAACCTCTTCGCCTGCCTTCCCTAGTTTTCTTGCATTAATAACCTTGGGATTTAGGGTCTGATATTTTTAAGAGATTTTTAGATGACAAGCAGACACAGGAAAGATAAAGGGAAGTTTTCAAACCTCATAGTATCATAACATGTCCCTCAGATATGGGAACTGCAAAGTTCTCAAACCTTTAAATGTATACTCTTGATGTCATCCATACACCTCAAAAATGGGATCTGTAATAGAAATGTGCTCCTCCATTAATTAAAGAAGAGACTTTAAGAAACTCTCCAGCCAAAATAATAAAACTGACCCAAGCCATCTAGAGAAAGCCTATAGACATAACAAAGCCTCTGTCCCAACAAATTAAAAATAAGGACATAGAATAGTCTCTAAAAATGTGTAAGAGTATTTGATGATCCTCTTACATATCATTCTATCTGCAATTTAATGTTAAAAGTATCATCCTTTGAGTGAATTAAAGTCTTTTCATTAATCAATACCATCAACCATATCCATAAAAGAAAAAAAAAATACTCCAAACTCTGCAGGACAGTGGTGGTGCACAACTTGGGAGGCAGAGGCTGGCAGATTTCTGAGTTCGAGACCCGTCTTGGTCTACAGAGCAAGTTCCAGGACACCCAGGGCTACATAGAAAAACCTGTAGACATACTAAGGATATTTAGTAATTCAAATGCTGATTTCTCTACTCCCCGCCCCCAATATATGGTTGCTATCTTTGTTCTGAGAATCTCCTATCTCAATGCTGTGTATACATTGCTCCCCAATTGTCCCCTGATTCGGCAATAAAGCAGCTTACAGGCAATTGCTGAGCAGGGGAGAGAATAGGGATGAACTTCCTGCCAGCCAGGAGAGGAGGAGTTAGAGGAGGAAGTAAGGGATTCAGCCACAGGCAGAGGTCCATAAGACACCAAGAGAGAGCAGCTAGAGGAGGAAAGCAATAAAGTACAAGTAATCTCCAGAACTTACTCTGGGGGAAGCAGATTAGCATAGAGGGTTAAGAGTAGAGTAACAGCCACTCAGTTAATGTGCTGTGAAGCTTGTTAAATTAATAATGAGTTTCAATTATTTGTGTGATAGCTGGGTTAAGAAAGAAACTGAGAAAGTTTTATAAAAATAACTGTAATAGAAACAACAACAACAAAAAAAAACCTAAGCAAGTAAAAAACAAAAAACTTCAAATTTCAATAAAAAGCAAGCACACTACATACTATGTACACAACTGAACCACAGTGACTAAGCTGGGAAATTTAGGCTCAGAAAGCTACAGGATCAGGTGCTTAATGAAGAAATTAAAGCTACTAATAGTTTAGTGTTGATGGGACTATGTTATGAAGTGTCATATAGTTCAAGAAAACAGAGAATACAAAAACATCATCAATACAAGGATTATTCAGATCCAAAATCAGTTTCATAACATAATATCTTTTCCTCCATGTTCAATGAGTCCCCCCTACCCCATAATGAAACATTTAGGAAAAGATTTATACCAAAAAAAAAAAAAGAAAGAAAGAAAGCAAAGTTTGCTCACTCTTTTTTATCGAAGATATTCCAAAAGGTTCTTGGGCTCAAATGGTCAATATATTTATCCTTAAAAACTTAAAAGTGAAACTGGATACAAACCTGTAATCCCAGCACTTAGGAAGTGAAGGCCAGAGGACTGGAAATTGAGGCAGCATTGGCTGAGAGACCCTGTCTCAAAAAGACCCCAAAAGAACTCAAAAGTCTAGTGAGGAAAACAGAATTTAAATTCCAACCATATACTAAAATGAAACAAACAGTGTCAATGGCAAAAAGAAGAAACTTTTCATACATTAAGTAAGTAAAATTTTGTCATGGCCAAAATAATTTAGTGTATTTGGGCCTTTTTTGTATTTTATGAAATGGCTTTCTACAGAATTCAGAGTTTTTCCAATTTTGTAAAGATAATGGAGGACAAAGACTATGCATGCTGATTTGTCCACTATGTCTGTCTAGCACAGCACCTCAATTACCAATGGTATTTTTGCAGCAAAAGACCAGTCATACCAAGAGAAAAAAATGTTAGCAACAAATTCATGCCTACTTGGGTCAGATTTTTCTAACATTGAAAGGATTATTAAAAACTGCTCATTTTCAGTGTCCTTGGATTTTTGTTGTTAACTTTAACTTCAAGCTTGAGAGACAAGAAATTGTAGACTGAGAGCTATAAATGATAACCTCAAATCCATTACCTGGGTTGAATCCTAGCTCCACCACTTAACAGCTTTGTGTCCTTGAACAAATGACTTAAACTGTGACATCTTCAGTTTCCTCATCTGCAAAATGTGGAGAAAGTACCTATCTCAAAAGGTTATTGTAAGAATTCAATATTACACATATAGAGTAAACACATAAAAGAACACATTCTAGTTGGCCACAATGGCTCACGCCTGTAATCCCAGCACTCAGGAGTCTGGAACAAAAGAACCAATTAAGTTTAAAGTCAGTCTGGGCTATGGTATACTAGAGAAACCCTGTTTGTTTTTTGTTTTTAAACCATTTTCTTTAAAAATACAACAGTGCAGAAAGGTCTAACTATACTCATGGAAAATATAAATGTCAACCCCAACACATGGCACATCTGTGAGCAGGGTCGGGGCAGGGGCAGCATGGGGTGAAGGATCTTCGGTAATATTTTCTTAAACAGATAATGGGTAAGTATTTATTATTGCTCACTACAATTATGAGTAAATATTTCATACTTAAAACTAAACTCAGGGGCTTAGGGAAAGAGATCATTCAGCAGAGTGCTTTCATGGCATAAGAAAAGCCTTGGGATTAACCTCCAATCCTGAAATAAAAAATTCCAAATTTAAATATGTCTAATTCATGATTAACTACTGTAATCACATTATCTGGAAAATATAAATTATCTGCTGTTGAGTTTTTTTGTTGTTGTTGTTTCAGGGTTTTGTTTGTTTGCTTGTTTCTGGTTTTTGTTTGTTTGTTTGTTTTTGTCTGTTTTTCAAGACAGGGTTTCTCTGGGTAGCCTTGACTGTCTTAGACTCACTTTGTAGGCCTCAAACTCACATCAATCTGCCTGCCTCTGCCTCCCTGTGTGCTGGGTTTAAAGGTATATGCCATCACACCCAGCTTAGTTTTAGGTTTTGTTTTGTTTTTAAAGACTTACTATTTATTATTTATACAGTATTCCGCCTGCACATATGCCTACAGGCCAGAATAGGGCACCAGATCTCATTCTAGATAGTTGTGAAGCCACCATGTGCTTGCTGGGAATTTAACTCAGGACTTCTGGAAGAACAGCCAGTGCTCTTAAGGAGCCATCTCTCCAGCCCCTTAGTTTGAGTTTTTTAGAGATATTTATGTGGCCATGACTCCAACTGGCTATACATTGCTGACCTTTAACTCCTAGTCCTCCTGCCTCTATTTCTACATGCACACATATAAGCTGGAATTATGGGTATGCACTACCATGCCACGCTTTACTTTTCAAAGTACTAAAGAGACCACAAATGGCTAGGGTTGTAGCTCGATGATCCAGCATATGGCAACTATTCACAAGACCCTGAGTTCAATCAACAACAACAAAAGAACAACAACAAAAAGTGCTGGAGAAATGGCTCACCAAGTGTGCTGGCTAGCACTATGCCAACTTGACCCACAAACTAGAGTTATCTGAATGGAGGCAACCTCAGTTGAGAAGATGCCTCCATGAGATCCAGCAGTCAGGCATTTTCTTAATTAGTGATCAATGGGGAAGGCCCAGCCCATTATGGATGGTTCCATCAGTGGGATGGTGGTCCTGGGTTCTATAAGAAAGCAGGCAGGCTGAAGAGATGGCTCAGAGGTTAAGAGCACTGGCTGCTCTTCCAGAGGTCCTAAGTTCAATTCCCAGAAACAACTACATGGTGGCCTCACAACCATCTATAATGAGATCTGGTGCCTTCTTCTGCCCTGCAGGCACACATGTAGGCAGAACACTCTCTATATAATAAATTTAAACAAACCTTAAAAAAAAAAAAAAAAAAAAAAAAAGGAAAGAAAGCAGGCTGAGCAAGCCAGTAAGCAGCACCCCTCCATGGCCTCTGCATCTGCTCCTACCTCCAGGTTCTGTCCTGTTTGAGTTCCTGTCCTGACTTCATTCGATAAACCAGCACTATAGAAATGTAGGCCAAATAAACCCTTTCCAACTTGCTTTTCAGTCATGGTGTTTCAGTCACAGCAATAGAAACCCTAAGACCCCAGGTAAGAGCACCCACTGTGCCAAACACGAGGACCAGAGTTCAGATCTCAATCTCAGCTTTGAAAAGCCCCAGACAGCATACT
Organism: Meriones unguiculatus; assembly: GCF_030254825.1. NCBI lineage: Eukaryota > Metazoa > Chordata > Mammalia > Rodentia > Muridae > Meriones > Meriones unguiculatus. The sequence goes on from NC_083358.1 coordinate 18,175,637, forward strand.
CATGACTGTAACCTCAGCACTGATTACGGAGGGTAAAGACAGCAAAGACAAGGAAAAAATTGGGTTTGCTGGCCACCAGCCTATTCAAAAAGACAGTGACTGTGTTCCAGGTTCAGTGAGAAAATATGTCCCAAAGGAGTAAGGAGAACAGTAAGTTCTACTTATACATCTGACTATCAGTCTCTCTCTGTCTCTCTCTCACTTGCTCGACAGCTCATAAGCACGCACACACCAAGAGGAGAAAGGGAATTGAGGCTATCTAGTATGCTAGCAAAAAGCATTCAATGCCTTTCTAAGGTCCTAAACCTAACTTCAATTTGCTGAACTCCTGATTCTCATGTCTAATCCCACTTGTTTTTTTCAGTGTTGGAAAATCAAACCTAGGGTTCCTTACATGCTAGGTATGCATTACATTACATCTTCAAACTGTAAAATTTCATTTTAGAATTTTTTTTTTTGAGACAGGATCTCACTCTGTAACCCAGACTAGAACTAAAATCCATCCCCACCACCACAACGTGCTGGGATCACAGGTATACAAAGCCATTTCGAAAATGTTCTGTCCAAAATACTCATGTGAAATTGGGTTTTGGAGCGTAAACTAAATGAGCTTATTTTAGATATTCAAAGAGTACTTAAAACTATAAGCACAGCGCACACATATACACTCACACACACACACAAGATGGGTGAGTGCTTACAGCACTGCCTGCTTTTCCAGAGGACCAAGCTTAATTCCAAGCACCCACATCGAAGCTCACAACTCTAACTCAGGTTCCCGGGGATCCAACGCCCTCTTCTACACACACTGTGGTACAGACATACATGCAGGCAAAACACCCATACACATAAAGTAAAAATGAGTAAATCCTGGGAGGGAAAGGAAAAAAAAAAAACCCTCACGAAATTACTGATAAACTCAGAAAAAAAAAAAAAGCTGAATAATCTTCTGTTTCGATTCCCCTAAAATTTATCACCCAAATGAAGAAAACACTCAGTTTCCAAAATCTATAGAACTACATCTGGGATAAAGAGCCCCTCAAGGAGTAACCCCATTCTCAAGCCAGGAGCACCATTTCGTCCCGTGATATGCTCATTTCCTCACTCCAAGATTCCCCAAGACTACGTTCTCATATGTTCACCTTTAGCTCATTCTCACCTCTGAAGTATGAGCCAAAGAAATACTGTTCTTATTGAATCTGGAATAGTAAAATAGTCTTATCTAAAGAATATGTATTTGTCTTTCAAAGCACATGCAGTGAAGGTGTACCGGCTGCTCAGCTTCAGAAAAGGGCAGTCAGGATTCAGCCTGGTTCCTGGCCCAGATTACTTTCTTCCTGCATCAGAACTCTCCACCTGCTGAGGGCTCTGAGCTACTGACAGGCAAAAGTCAAGAACATAAAACCAAAAGGTTGAAGTTCCTATGGCTACAAGGTCATTCATCTCCTCAACAAGAGGGTTTTGCCTGAATAAGTCTTTCTCGCTAAACACTGAAAAAAGACTTGAGTAAAAGAATGAGACTGTATTTTCCTTTGCCACTAATTCCTACATAATATCCAGTCCTGGACTTCGCGACTAAGACCTGAGAGACTACGTTCACCAGGCAAAATCCTCCATACTTTCCCTCTGGCATCTCCAACCGGTCTATACTTTCGTGTTACATGTTATACAAAACCCCCTTGCCAGATATTTCATATGCATAAATAAATTAATGTATTTACAAACTGCAAAATACTATGACTGGAGCAGAACACTAAAAAAAGTTAAACAAATAGGGTTAGAAGAAGGCAAGAGTGGTCTGTATATGCTATGTATATGTGTGCAACTGCCATATTATTTATTTGTTTGTTTGTTTAGTTATTTATTTATATAATTTTTAAAAGAAAGAAAGCCAAGCGGTGGTGGCATACACCTTTGATCCCAACAATAGGGAGGCAGAAACAGGCAGATCTCTAAGTTTGAGGCCTTCCTGGTCTACAAAGCAAGTCCAGGACAGCCAAGGCTACACAGAGAAATCCTGTCTCAAACAAAAAAAAAAAAAGGAAGAAGAGAGAAGGAAGAAGGGGCTAGAGCTCAGCTGGTAGAGCACTTGCCTAACATGAACAAAGCACCATGCAAAGCAGGCATGGGGGAACAGGCATGTCCCAAACAGGATCAAAGCTCAGAAATTCAAAGTCAGAGGACAGACAGATGGCTCAGTGGTTAAGAACAATGAATGTTTTTCCAAAGGACCAAGGTTCAGTTTGAATCAACAGCTTATAACCATCTGTCACTCCAGTCCAATTGTCCTCTTTTGGCCTCCTCAGGTACCGGACACACACAGTCATACATACATGCAGGCAAAAATACTCATACACATAAAATAAAATAAAAAATTTTCAAAAGTGCAAAGCAAGCCTAATCTATATGAGACACTGGTTCAAAAAAAAATAGAATTTTTCTTTCTAGTATCTTTTAGTGTCTTAGTGCTTTTCTTAGGCAGTGGAGAATGAGGTGAGACTGTAGGAAGCACGAATACTTATTTCCTCAAATAAAGAAACTTGTTTTTAAAAGTAAGGCCTAGGGCTAGAGAGATGGGCTTAGCAGATAAAAGCACTGTCTGCTCTTCCAGAGGTCCTGAGTTCAATTCCTAGCAACCACATGCTGGCTCACAACCATTTATACTGGAATCTGATGCCCTCTTGTGGCATGCAGGCAAACACACAGACAGAACATTAATAATTAGATAGACAGACAGACAGACAGATAGAGAGATAGATGTGAGGTCTGCAGAGCTAAGGAAGGTCAGTATCAGAATGTTACTAAGTCAGTGAGATGGCTCAGCAAATAAAAGGTGCTTACTGCCAAGCCTAAGACCTGAGTTTGATTCCTGAGACTCACAATGTAGAAGGAGAGCACCAACTCCCCAAAGTTCCACTGACCTCCACCATGTACACCACAGCAGCCATGCACCACCACCCCAAAACACACACACAGATAGATAGATAGATAGATAGATAGATAGATAGATAGATAGATAGATAGATATAAGATAGATAGACAGACAAATAAGATAGGTGAGCACAGGCTGGAGAATGGTTCAGTGGGTAAACAGCACTTGCTGCTATGTTAAAGGAACTGAGTTCAGTTCCCAGCACTCTCATCAGGTGGCTCATAATCGCCTTCCTCTTAGCTCAAGGGGAATCAGACACCCTCCTTCTCACTGTCTCAGAAATCCATGCACACATGCAATGCATTCACACAGACATACACCCATCCACGTAAAAAAAAAATAACAATAAAAATAAAATATTAAAATAATATTCAGACCAAGGACCCAAGGTAGGATTAGGCAGGATTCCCAGCACCCACATGGGCATTCTCAACCATCACTAACTCCAGTTTCAAGGGATCTGGTTCCCTCTTCTTGCCTTTTCGTGAACCTGGCATGCAAACTGCACACATAACACAAATGCATGAAAAACACTTATACACATAAAAATAAATTAAGATTATTGTTTCACTAAGAACTTAAATATCCTTGAATCACAGGGTTAGTTTATCCGGTTTCACATGATTCAATGCACAACACTAAAGTTTAACTTTATATGCTGTAGTTTCCAGCTCAAAATACAACTTCCTAATTATTAATCACTCTCTCAAGTTCCTCAACACCCAGAGTAACCTCCATACAAGACATGGTGCACTGTGGAAAACAGACACAAGAAGTTCAAATGAAGAACACAGTGCCCTGTGAATTACAGTACTGTAATTCTGACTCTCAGCTTGGTCAGTTTGGCCTGAATCATCCCTAGGTAAACTACTAAAATAGAAAGTCTGCTCTTCAAAGCAAAGGAGTATGTGGTAGAATTGTATGTAAGCACACCCTGTGTAGGGCAGCTAGTCGGCATCCCTCTAAGAGGTCTGAAGTTCAAATCTTCCTTAACTGCCAAGCAATTCTTTATGTTCAACTTGTTCATACCAAAATTTAACATATCTTAAATTTTAAAAAAAGACAATAAATTCAAGCATACTACCAAACAACTGAATAGCATTAAGCTGCATGAACAGCACCAAAGGTCGAGTACACAGCAATAAGTACACCAGGTAAATAACAAATTTTCCACTATGAAGCAACTGTTATTTACAATTCTCCAAGCAGAATTTAGCGGTGTCTGGTAAAAATATAAGTGCCTTTTTCTTTTTTCTTTCTTTTTAAAGACAAAGTCTCACTATGTAAACTCACAGAGATCTCTAAGTCTCTGCCTCCAGAGTGCTGGGATTAACGTCATCAGATACCACTCTAGGCCTAGAATTTACCTTGTTAATCAAAACAAGTTAAGGGGAACCAGGAATAAAGCAAAATCATACGCTTTCAACTTTAGTAAAATGTCATTCATTCCACAAGACTTAAAGAAGAGTATTTTCCTATAGGATGAAAGTAGAAATATCAAAGTTATTTCATAATAACATTTCAAGCCAGGCATGGTGGTGCACGCCTTTAACTCCAGAACTCGGGAGGTAGGGGCAGGTGAACCTCTGAGTTTCAGGTCAGCCTGGTCTATAGAGGTGGTTCCAGGACAGCCAAGACTACACAGAGAAACCTTGTCTCAAAAAACAAAAATAATGTAAAATTGCTCTAGTCTATACTCCATGAATCCAAGTTCTGTTACATCTGTATATCCAAGAGAAATGCAGAAAAATGTAGCATAGTATTAATTTTAACACATTTCTAATCATTAGCTTACTAGAAGTGGACAGAAAAAGAGTTAAAAAGAGTAGTAAAACAGCTAGAATAAATTCAGTAAGAGAGGCAAAGAAACTGCGTGAAGAAAATTATAAAATCTAGGGAATAATTATTTAAAAAGGAAAACAAAGTGTCACCCTGAACAAATGTCAAACCTCCAAAATTAACGCATGACTATAATGCAACTCAAGCAATGTCACTTTTTTGGTTTTCCAAATTATTTTCAATCCACAGACAATAAAAATAAATGCTTAAGAATAGCTAAAGATGGAAAAGCCTAACAAAATAATTATCTATATAAAGTTAGTATGCCTTTTAAGTTTCAGGACAGCAAAGTAGTATAAGATGGCTCAGCAGATAGGAGCACTTGCTGCCCAGTATGATGACCTGAGTTCAAGCCCTGGGACTCACAAAAGAGAAAACTGATTCCTGCAAATTGTCCTCTGATATACACAATACATACACACCCACTAATTAAAATGGGGAGCAAAGAAAAGACACTAGGGAAAGAAACAAAACAATAAAATAGAAATGTAAAGCATAACGAGTGACATAATTAATTGAGGAAAAAATTATTTTAGTCTTGGCACAGCTGGCTTTCTAAATAAGTCAGATAAAAGTCTATACTGACACAGCATTGTGACTTACACTTTGTAATCCCAACATACTGAAGGCTGAAGAAGTGAAGTCAGCCAGTGACATCCTAAGTTCTGGGCTAGCCCAGACTACAGAGTGAGATCCTCCCTCAGAGAAAAACAAGCCCCATCTCACACCGTCTATTAACTCCATGTTATTCCAGGACTAAGTAAACCATTCTTTTCTCAATTACCTCACCTGTCACCTGACAATAAAAATATATTAAAAAGGAAAAAAAATTTGGGGGGAGAGGTTTAAACACATAACTCAGTACATGAGTGCACGTGCTGCTCTTCCAGAGAACCCAAGTTCCCAGCACTCAGGTTCAGCAGTTGTACCATCCACCTGTAATCCAACTCCAGAAGAGCCAACACTCTCTTATGGCTTCCATGGGCACATGCAAACTACTATACTGACAAGTAATTCATAATAAAATCTAAAATATACTTCTATTGGACCTAAAATCCCATGTTAGAGATTCTGGTCATAGAATAAAAAATATCAGCAAACACAGTAGCATCTACAAGTATATTTATTGTAGCACTGTCTATAGTGACAAAAATGTGGGAATGATAGCTAGAGATAGCCCAGTGGTTAGGGCACTTGCTGCTTTCGCAAATGATCTGGGTTTGGTTTCCAGCACCACATGGAGCTTAGAACCATCTAAAACTCCAGTTCAGGGAACCCAACGCCCTCTTTGACCTCGAAGGCAGGCACTAGGCATATATGTGGTATACATATACACACACACAAGTAAAACATTCATACATAAAAATAACAAATAAATCTTTTTTTTAAATTTGGAAATTACCTAAATGCCCACAGGAAAATACTCAAATAAACTATGGTCTAGCAAGTGATGGTGGCACACCCTTAATCCCTCACTCAGGAGGCAGAGGCAGAGCAATCTCTGTGGCTCTGAGGCTAGTCTGGTTTACAGGGCTTTTCAGGACAACCAGAAATAAATAAATAAATAAATAAATAAATAAATAAATAAATAAACCAGAAATAAATAAACAAACTAGGCTCTATCTATGCTATAAATCATAATGGAGCTGTTTAAAAGATCATGATGGAAATATACCTACTGACCTCAATATGTTATGAGAGACTTTTTATGGAGTAATACGGTTCGATCTTTCTTTAGTAAGGATGACTCCTACATACACACATTTATGTCAACATAGTATTTAAGAACCCTGAAGAATGCACATCTTCTGGACAAAGCTGTTGGAGAGGAACCATGGAAGACTGAAGGAAATCAGTAGGTTTCTTAAGAGCCTTTCAATTTTGTTACTATAATAGATTATATTATTTTCTTGATTAAAAATAAAACCAGGCTTAATGGACACACCTTTAATGACAGCACTTTGTGCATTTGAGGCCAGATGAGTCGACATACCAAGTTCCAGGCCAACCATGGCTACAGTGAGACTGTCTCAAAAAAAAAAAAGATGAAAAATAATTTTTAATTTCCAAATCATAAAAGTATATTATTAAAACTGAGGGAGCTGGGCACTTGGAAGGCAGAGGCAAGCAGTCTCTGAGTTCAAGGCCAACCTAGTCTACATAGCGAGAGCCAGGGCAGCCAAGGCTACAAAATGAGACCCTAGCTCAAAAACAAAACAAGGAAGGAAGTCAATAACTTATCAGTGAACTACCAACACATTCACTGTTGGGAAAGAGACTGTACAACTCTCAGTAAAACTACTAGCTTTCTTGACAAAATGAATTACAAAACAAACCCTGAAAAGAAAGAAGGGTAGTGAGATTTCTTTACTGCCACTTGAAGCTTCTGATGGGTAAATCAGAAAGAATCCCTGTCAATGTCAACTTCAGAATTAAACATCTAAATACCTAAACATTTCAAAGATACACAGACACAATTACTTGCTTGCTTTCTGTTTTGTTGCTGGTGTTTACACATTAGAAATAGCTTTTAAATTTTTTAAACACTTATGTTGAGAGAGAAGGGTATACATGTGAAGATCAGAAAACAACCTAGTCTCCTTCTACCTTTACATGGTGACAGGGATCAGAGCAAACTTAGGTCACCAAGCTTGTATAGCAAACACCTTCACCCACTGAACAACCCCACCAGCCTGAGAAGTAAGTTTGTAACAAAGAAGGCTTTTTGGATTAGTAAGACTATTCAACAAACTATACCATCGTGTACTGAGCTAAAAACAAAACTTTTACTGTCAATTTCAATGTAATTTTTATGTCTGATTTTGATGTTTGTAAATGTCCTATTCTCTCAGTGTGTTACAGCTGATAAAAGCTATTTTGTATACTTGAGGACAAACCTTTTTACTGGCAGCTCTTCCTGTCACAAGAAACCTACAGTAGATTCCTGTAACTAAGTCAAGACTCTGGCTGTCTAGACTGGACCAATGACTGTATTGTTCAGAGGACCTGAACAAGTCTATACTATTTTCATTCATAACATCCATTCGGAGTGCAAGGCATTGTATTGTATATGCCACAAATTTGAATTTTGGTTTTCTAGAAACTCAAAAAATAAAAACAACTTAGCATGCACTAAAAAAAAAAAAAAAAATCTGTCCCACTCCCTTATCTGAAGCAAAGTTGTGTTCCTATAATGGGGTAGAGGAGGAGCAGAGGAATGGCTTTTCCAGATGAAAGAAAAGCATTACAAGTATAGTTGCACTATAACACTAAAAATTATTATGAAGTACTGGCATAGCATCCCATGTCTTTAATTCTGGCACTCAGGAGTCAGAGGCAGGTGAATCTCTGTGATTTCCAGGCCAGTCTCGGCTACATAGTGAGTTCCCGGACAGAAAGGGCTGCACAGTGAGACCCTATCTCACAAACATAGATAGATGGATGTATGGATGGATGAAAAGAGGATGGATGGATAAATAAAGAGACTGATAGACAGAATAAATAAATAAATAAATAGTAGCCAGAAAACAGCAAAGTTCAGTGTGTGAAAAAAAAATAGTACAATCAAACAGCAAAAATAATCACATGAACTCTGCCTATGCCCATATGTATGTACACATTAATTAACATTAGCTGGCTAATGCGGATTCAACAACTTTGACAAGTGGATTGTTGTTTTTCCTCATTTCTAAACCTTTCAAACTTTCACATTCCTAGTAACTAAAACTTATGCCAAATTAAGTATTTTGTATTATTCCTTCAGAGGAAAAAAAAAAAAAAACAGCTTGCAGGTATTTTCTAGGTAGAAATTACATTCCTTTTTTCACTTTTCCCTGCCTTCATTGAAATGAAATTTCCTACACAAACACTCATACTCATACACTCAAACACACACACACACGCACACACACACATTCCTATTCTGAAAAAAGCCTAGTTACAGATTGTCAAAATATTCAAAACAAGAAATATGAATTTATAAAAACGAGTATGTTCTCTCTTTGCTATGGCTGTTGTTATGGTTAGATACAGAGTCCAGTTATAAACTAGTCCTAGCAGGCATGACATCTGCTATGCAGATCAGGCTGGTCTAAAATTTGCAATGATCTTCATACCTCTGCTAGATTACAGGCAAGAGCTACCACACCTAGCCTAAGAAACTGAGTAAGACAGAGCCCAAAAGCAAAGGCCTGTAACCCTTGGTCTAGGGAGGCTAAAACAAAGAGATCATAGGTTTAAGGACACCTGAGATACACAGTAAGACCTTGTCTCAAAAACAAATAAAGGGGTGCTGCAGAGATGGCTCAGTGGTTTAAAGCACTAGCATTCTTTCAGAGGACCAGGGTTCAATTCCCAGCACCCACATGGCAGTTAACAATTGTCTGTAACTCCAGTTCCAGGGTTTTTGACACCCTTACACAGTCATACATGCAAGCAAAACACCAAAGAATGTAAAATAAATATTAATTACTACAATAAAATAAATTAAAGAAGCCAGGAAGTCGTGGCACACACCTTTAATCCCAACACTCAGGAGGCAGAGGCAGGTGGATTGCTGTGAGTTCAGGCCAGCCTGGTCTATAGGGGGAGTTCCAGGGCAGCCAAAGCTACACAGAGAACCCTGTCTCAAAAATACCAAAAAAATAAAATAAAAAAATTAACAAAATGAAGGACCAGAAAGATGGTGTAGCAGTTAAAAGCCCTTGCCAAGCAAGATGGCCTGAGTTCATGCTTCAGTATCTAGGAACAAAGCATATTTGGCTCATCTGTAATCCCGGTATGAAAGGCAGAAATAGAAAAGACTGCCTCAACATGCTAGAAGGCAAGAACTCTCAAAAGCTGCCCTCTGTAAGCTAGAGAGATGGCTCAGAAGTTAAGAGCATTGGCTGCTCTTGCAGAAGATCTTGGTTTGATTCCCAGCACTCAAATGGTAACTCACAACTGTGTAACTCCAAATTATGTATTTCATGGGCACCAAGTACACAGATATCATACAAGAAAAACACCAATACAAATAAAATATAATTTTTGTTTAATTTTAAGTTGTCTTCTGACCTCCACACTCTCACATAACATAAATATGCATGCACTCAGGAATACGTACACAAAATAACAATTTTACATATAAAGTGATAAATAATAGAGATAAAAGTAATGGAGCTTTGGGTTTTTTGTTTTGTTTTGTTGGTTTTTCAAGATAGGGCTGTCTGTGTATTTTTGGCTATCCTTGACAATCGGGGAGGCAGAGGCAGGAGGATCTCTATGAGTTCAAGGCCAGCCTGGTCTCAGTCTAGGACAGCCAGAGCCATACCCTATCTCAAAAAAGTTAAACAAATACATAAATAAATAAACAAATAAACAAATAAATAGAATAAATATTAAAGCACCTAAAACAGCTAAACAAACTGGTAGCATTTAACTGTTTAAGGATGCAAGCAGGCTTTTATTTTTTATTTATTTATTTTTTTGACCAGCACATGCCTGGAGCTCCCTAGAGGCCAGAGTCAGATCCCTGAAACTAGTGTCAAGGATGGTTGTGAGCCTCCATATGGATGCTAAGAACCAAATCAAACCTTGATCCTCTGGAAGAGCTGCCCAGGGCTCTACCAATCATCTCTCCAGGACCCATAAAGGTTTTATTTTTACATTCTCTTCAGCTAAATCTAAGAGTTTTCACGTTTTAATCAGTTATGCCCTACTATATACACAAAAATTTAAATTGCTATCAAATGCAAATAAACGGATTAAACATTTTGAAATCTGTCTTGATCTGTAGATTCCAATCCAACTTTTTAAATTAAAAATAAAGCTTTGGAAGAACTCATTTGACCTTATGTTTGCATAAAGAGTTTTTACTGATTCACTTAAAACTATTTGGGGTTTTATCTTCTTTGTATACTGTTTAGTTTTACAACTTTTGGGTTTAGACTTTCTGGGAGGTGGGGGAGGATAGAAACTATAGCTTTAAGTATGCCAGGCTAACACTGAGTTACATCCCACTACCTAGCTTTCTAAAATAATCCTGGGTGAAATATCAGTAAGGCACTACTGGCAATTTCTGCATTTTACAGGTTCATGCTAAATAAAATCCACCCTCAGATTATATAATTGCTGCCAGCAAAACAGACTGGATCAAAAAACATGTAACTTCACAAAAGAAATAAATGGAGCTTGATAGACCCTGGAGTGGTACACACCTGCAGTCTCAGGAATGGGAAGGTAAGACAAGTAGCCAAGTTCTAGGCCAGCCTGAACTACATAGGAAGACTGTCTCGAAAAACAAAAGCTGGGCCTGGACTGATGGCACAGACCTGTTAATCTCAACTATTCAGAAAATGTAGGAGGATCACAAGTTATATCCAGCCTGAGCAACTGAGCAAAACCATGTTTAAAAACAAACAAACAAACAAACAAAACAGGGGAGCGGAGAGGTTAGGAAGGGAGGAAGGGAGGGAGGGAGGGAGGGAGGAAGGAAGGAAGGAAGGAAGGAAGGAGGAAAATAAATGAAAGTTTATTAAACACAATCGTTAACTTCTAGCTCAATTCTCAACAGCCAAGACATTCATATATGTGCTGATCACAGAATAGCACTTTGCTAATAATTTGTTTAGCAAAAAGATACTTTCTCCAGGGAAACTGCTAATCATCTAAGAATGAATGACATTTAAATCCTTGTAGGTTATAGCATGACATGAGCAGTTAAAATAACTTTTGATAGCTCTTTCAATACTTGTTCAAAAAGTGAATTCAAAACCAGAACATTTCAGTAGTAAAGTACGAGAAGATACATGCTGAGTGCTTTTAAAAGCAAAACAAAACTGAGTAACTTCAGAGCACAGAGAACTCATCAGTAATAAACACAGTCCTGAAGGAGCTCCTTAAAACAAATAACAAGAGCACAGAATATTCACACTGAAAATACTGTCCTCTTTGACACTGCATGAACTGTAAAGAATTTACCTGTAGTTTCATTTCAAAAGTTTAATAAGAATAAAGCAGAGGGCTGAAGAGATGGCTCAGCGGTTAAGTGCACCTACTGCTCTTAGAAAAAACATAGATTCAGTTCCCGGCACCCACATGGCAGCTCACAACTGCCTGTAAGTCCATTTCCAGGGGATCCACATACCCTCTTCTGACTTCCACTGGTACCTGGCAGGCACATGAGGCATATGCAGGCAAGACATTCACACACATTACAAAAAAAAAAAAAAACTTCTAAAAAAATTAAATAAAGCATCAATATAAAGTTTACAAGCATTGGGAGATTTGCTTTGTTCAAGTTATAAACTTAGGTTTTGAGTCACTTAACTGTGATCTCAAAGTTACCTCCTTTGCAGATGTAAAAACCTAGGCTGGGATAAAATGGGGGTGATTCAACCACATTCACCTAACTTGAAATGTAGGAAATAATCAATGAATTATTGTGAAATGATTTTTATTCAAGCACACTGGACAGCAAATAAACTTTGAGAATTAAGTAATGAGGCTATCAATACTTCGAGGATCCACAGGTTTCAAACCAAAACTTAAGTATATAGTCTGGCAAATACTACGGTCAACAATGGAAATGGATGCTTAAAATCTAGCTACCCTGAGAAAAGTCAACATACGAAGCCAGCAAAGGTCATTACTATCCAAACACCTCAGAGGTAGGGTCACTAAGAGATCATTCAGCTCATTCTTCTGTTAACTAATCCCTACAGGAACCAAAAAGTTATTTTCCTTTCTACCTACGTCAGATTATTATTCTCCAAGGGCAGATTTCCGTGCTCAAGCAGATATAACACCAAAAGAAAAAGAGAAAAAGAAAAAGGTAGAAGTGCGTGCCCAAAAGCTCAGCTTTCAGAACAGAGAGGAAATCCAGAAAGTATTTCGACAGCTCCTTCCCACCTAAAGCCGCTTGGCCTGCTTCAAACCCATTTACTGCTGAAATACACCCTAGGTGGTTCGACGACTCTCCAACACCAAGCCCTGACTTGGTCGGGAAGCATAACCGACGCTTGCAGGCAATGAGGAAGATCTTGAAAATTACTGGAAACTGACGTCCGCAGAACCAAGAGTTGAGAGGAGAGTGAACAGTGCCGTCGCAGGTGAGTTTAAAAAGGAAAGGGGGAAAAAAAAAGGCGGAAATTTTTGGATCAGAAGTTAGTTGGAAGGTTAGAGAGAGGCGAGGCCGACGTCCGACTCTGAGCGGACGGCACTGCGGGTTCAGGCAGCATTACCCCTGCCTGTGAAAATGCTCAGAGTTCTCAGATCTGACCCGAGTCCACGACACAAGAACGCTGATACGTGGCTCGGAGAGGACACGCGGGGGTGGGGCCCGCCCGCTAAACCCCAGGCTCTCTGAACGAGCTTTCAAAGGAGGCTCGCAGCCCGGTAAAGTCAATGGGTTCAAGGAGGCCTGCACGGGCCAGGCAACGCCAAAGTAGGGGAAGCGGCCGCGCACCCGGGCGGCGGCTCTGAAGCCTCCAAGGGCCGGCCCTCAGGGAGTCCGAGCAAGCCCTGGGCTCCCCGGTCCCTCCGGACCCGACCTGGGTCCCCCTCTCCCCCCACAGGCTGAGACCGGACCCCTGGGACTGACAGGGGGTTTCCGGCCGAACGCTCGCAGCTGCGGCGGAGCCAAAGACACAACCTGCTCTCAGTGCCGCAAGTGACACTCACCGGCCCGAAACCTCGAATGAAACCAGCAGCTTCGGGGGCGGCGGCAGCAGTGGCAGCAGGAACCGAACATCCAAAATGGCGGCTCCCTCGGCCTCACCACCGCTACCGCAGGCGGAGGGATCCCGGGCAGGGACGGAGTTTCTAACTCAGTTCTCGCGCTCTCGAGAAGACGTCGCCACCCAGCTCCCTCTCCTCATCGACTCCGCATGCCCTGGGCTGCGACCTCTCCTGTTTCCCACCTCGGAAGACCCGAGAACTCGGACCCTGCCGAGGACTATTTGCCAAGGAGGAGGCGACTGCGCCTGGCAGAGCGACGCAAAGCGTAGCAAGGGTCGGGGCTGTCACTGATGACGCTAGACGCGGCTGCCGAGTCACCGCTGCGATGAGTCTGAGCTAGAAAGATCCGGCTGAACCCGGAGTCGGCGCACTTTGGTTCCGCTCGGCAGCGGGGTCGGGGTAGCTGTGCAACGCGGAAACGGTGAAGCCACCTGACGGGGCGGAGCCCGGCAAGGTAGTTGGAGCCCAGAGGCAGGTGGAAGGAAACGCAGGAGACTTAACCAGGGTGTAGTCCGAAAGAATTCTAAGTTGTTCTGGTCCACCTTTGAGTCCTTAGCTTTCTGTCCAACTTCGAAGCATACTCCAAGTGGTCTTAGAGGCTGTGGCTTTATGGTATGTTCTTAAAGACTTTACAAACAGGTGGAAGATGAAACAGAAGAATGGATTCCAAGCACAGCACCACCCGTTGTGCGTTCAGTTCCCTCCTATGGGAAAAGAGAATCTGGACAAATGACAGCTAAAACTCTTCCAGAACAGGTTTTCAATCTATGACTGAATGAACTAATAACCTGGGCCAAAGAAAGTCTAACTAGACAGTCCCTGGCGTGATAAATAATTGCTAACTTGTGACAAGTCTTTTCCATGTGAACCTAGAGATCCTTGATATCTTGGCCCATTTAAAGGAAAGGTGACCTACCTAAAATAAAATATTTCCGATAGCTTGCCAACGAAGTCGTCCGGGATGTGAATAAAACACAGCACTAGGCTGAATGCCAAAGACTAAGCCCCAATCTTGAATTTGAGACTTGAGTGTCATAAACAGGAAGTTGCACCTTTTTCCTTAGGCATTCGTTTTTTCATGCAAGGATTTCAAAATACTTTACAGACGTTGCACTGAGTATGTCTCGCTGTACAATTTTGACCTTGAATTTCTAGGGCATGTCAAGTGTCTGGAAAGAAAGGACGCAAAGGGCCTGATCAATTTTTTATTAAATATTGGTACCACATTGTTCATAAGGCGGTGTCATATGTACAACCTAGCCCCCTAAGCAATCTCTTAGGTCAAAGAAAGTAACCCAGTTTTACAAATAAAGAGACTTAAGACAAAGCCAGTAGATCATTGTGAGTTCGAGGCCAGCCTGGTCTACAAAGCAAGTGGAAGACAGCCAAGGCTACACAGAGAAACTGTCTTGGGGAAAAGAAAGACTTAAGACTTCAGTGAACCTATTACTGTCTCCCACACTGGATTCTTCAGTAAGATGCCATTAGAAAACCCACCACAGCCCAAACACAAATTCCAACCCAGAGCTACAGGTTTAGAGAACAGAATGCTTATGTATTCAGACCCTTCTGTGCACAGGGCAGCCCTGCTTACAGCCTGAAACTAGAACCTCCTAATGCTATAGCATAGTGCAAAACACTCTGAACCAAGCTTATGCATGAAACATGCCAGATTCACTTTGAAGTTTCCACAAAAGAAGTGCACAAGCAGAGATGCAAGGCAAAGGTAGCCTAAATATTCTACTTGGAAGAGTATTAAAATAGTTTAAGGGCCAAAATGAAGTGTTTACTATAGCAAATAAAAAAAGTTTTGGTTTTGGGTTTTTGTTTTGTTTTGTTGTTTTGTTTTGTTTTGTTTTGTTTTGTTGAGACAGAGTTTTCTCTCTGGATCCCTGGCTGTCCAGGAACCCTATAGATCAGGCTGGCTTCAAACTCACAGAGATCTGACTGCCTCTGCCTCTCAAGTGCAGGGATTAAAGGCAAAAGGATGTCTTTTTTTTTTTTTTTTTTCCTTTCTTTTTGCTTTTTTTAAGACAGGGTTTCTCTGTGTAGCTGTGGAAAAATGTCTTCTTAAGGACTTCTGAGGCAGCTATGGTGGCAGCTTAGTTCCTAAGAGGCTGAGGCAGAGGGATTGTGACTTAGAGGGTAGCCTCAACCACATAGTGACTTTCTCTCACAGCCTTCCCTCCCCCTAAGAAAAGCTGAACACTCAAAGGAAAAATAGCAATTTAGGCCCTTTCTCTGTTGTTGTTATTTTCTTTCTTTACATTTTTCTTTCTTTAAATTATCACTCTGTTATTCTGGTGTGATAGCATTCAATAAAATTCCAGCACTTAGGAGGTAGAGGCAGGAGGATCAGAAGTTCAAAGCCCATCCTTAGCTACTTAGCAAGCTAGCCTCAACTACATGTGACCCTATCTCAAAAAGATTAAAATAAAACTGTAGCTGTAACCTTACTATCCTAAAGTGGCAAATGTTCAAATAATATTCTTAATAATGAAATTTGGCATGCTGAAGAGATGTCTCCACAGTTAGAAGCACTTGCTGCTCTTGCAGAAGACCCACGTTCGGATCCCAGCTGCCAGTCATGCAGCTCCAGTTCCTCCAAGTCTGACACCTTCTCTGGCCTCCAAGGGCACTATGCACACCCATGGCAAACATTCACACGGACACACATAAGTAAACATTTTAAATCCTTTTTTGTTTTGTTTTGGTTTTTAGAGACAGGGTTTCTCTGTGTAGCCTTGGCTGGCCTGGGCTCACTTTGTAGGCCAGGCTGGCCTTGAACTCACATAGAGCTGCCTGCCTCTGCCTCCCAGAGGGCTGGGATTCACAGGCATGTGCCACTGTGCCCAGGTAACATTTTAAATCTTTTGGATTAGCTCCTTAAAATTGTACACATACATAGGAAAGATTGAGGAATAAAATTAAAACATAAAAATTGATATCATTGGGTGGCAGGATATAAAGAATGTGTTTACAATGAGGATAGGACACATTTATCCTTATAAGAAAATGGTCCCAACACTGCCAGGCATGGTGGTGCACACCTGTGATCCCAGCACTTGGGGAGGGATCTCTGTGAGTTTGAGGCCTGATCTACAAATCGATTCCAGGACAGCCAAGGCTACACACAGAAACCATGTCTTGAAATACCAAAAAAACAAAGAAAAGAAAAGAAAAAAAAAGAAAAGAAAAGAGAGAAGAGAAGAGAAGAGAAAGAGAAAAAAGAAAAAGGAAGGAAGGAAGGAAGGAAGGAAGGAAGGAAGGAAGGAAGGAAGAAAGGAAAGAGAATGTTGCTCCCCACATCATTCTGGCAGCAGGGATAATGGAAAGTTGAGACAGAGTCTCTGTAGCTCAGGCTGTCCTCAAACTTGCTATGTATCTTAAGATGTATATCCTTGCCAGGAGTGGTGGCTCACACCTTTAATCCCAGTACTCCAGAGGCAGAGGCAGGCAAATCTCTATGAGTTTGAGGCCAGCCTAGTCTACAAAAAGAAAGTCCAGCACAGCCAAGTCTGTTACACAAAGAAACCGTCTTGGAAAAAAAAAAAAATCTGCTCCTCATCTCCCATGTGCTGAGACTACAATTGTTCTCTTACATGCCTAGCAAGAAAATACAGCTTTATATAATGTAAAAGTACTTTTATTTTTCAAAGTAGGGTTTCATGTACTCCAGCATAATCCCAAACTCTCTATGTGGCTGAAGATGAAATTGAGCTCCTTATTCTCTTGCCTCTACCTCACAAATGCTGGAATTACAGGCATGCACCACCTTGTCCAGTTTATGAAATATTTGAGATAGACCCCAGGGCCTCGTGCTAGGCAAACACTTTACCAAATGAGCTATCGCTGCAGCTGCTGGTTTTGTTGTTTCATTTTGTTTGCATTTCTGGGGTGGAACTCTGAGCTTCTCACATCCCAGGAAAGATGCCATCCCTGAGCTATACCCCTAGCTCCTGGCTTTTCTTTCTTTTAAACAACAGTCTGCAAGAAAAAAAATAAACTTTAAGGAAGAGGCAATGGCTGAGAGAGAAGGTCACCATTTTTATTTTGTATGCTTCAATCTCACAGATAATATTAACAAACCAAAAACAAAATTAAGGAGAGAGACGGTTTGCACTCTAGTTTCGCTTGGCTTAGCTCACTTTGTCTGGCCAAGGTGTTTAACATCTCTGGGCCTATTATGCAGCTTTACCCTGTTTACTTATGCTTGTTCCAAAGGGAATTTAAAGGGAATTTTATCCAAAGGGAATCAAATACATGAGGACACTTTGAAAGTTAAGCCATCTGAGAACATAAGCGTAAACAAATTTGTATCACACCAGATTGAACTGGTAGGCTGCACACTGTACCTAACAGGAGCATATTGTCACTTATAACTTACACAGGTATTTCCACATGGGTTGACTCACTTGTTCAGCATGCACCATGAGCTTGTAAACTACAGAGGGATTATTTTAAAGCTTGGTTTCTGGTACTAGACTACCTAGGCTCAAAACCTTAGCTTCCTGGCTGGAGAGATGACTCAGTGCTTAAGAGCCATGGCTACATTTGCAAATAACATCGCTGCCATGGGTTTGGTTCCCACACCCATCTGACAGCTTACAGCTATCTCTAACTCTGCTTCCAGGGGGTCCTACACCCTCTTTTGGCCTCCACAAGCATTGCACACATGGTATACATACATCATACATAAATACGTATGTACCTACATACATACAGGCAACATGAGATA
The DNA here is from genome assembly GCF_030254825.1 of Meriones unguiculatus. Lineage (NCBI taxonomy): Eukaryota > Metazoa > Chordata > Mammalia > Rodentia > Muridae > Meriones > Meriones unguiculatus. The sequence goes on from NC_083358.1 coordinate 18,193,864, forward strand.
AAATAAACAAAATTTAAACAAATCCTACCTTTCTTGCCTATTCTTTTTTCCCATGGTTGTGTATGTGTGTGTGTATATATATATATATATATATTTATTTATTTATTTAATCACTTTACAGCCTGATACCAGACCCTTCCCCCACGTTCCTAGTCTTATTGAGTTACTTTACATCTTTGAACACATCTGATCCTCAGTGTCTCCATCTCTGAACGAAACTGGTAGTAATATTGGCACCTTTGAGCTGATCTGATAAATGAGCTGATATACATAAAACAGTACCTAGCACCTGGATGTGGTGGTGCAAGCTTTTAATCTTAGGATAGGCAAAGGCACGTGGGTCTTTGTTCAAGGTCAGCCAGGTCTACAGAGGGAGTTCCAGACCCAGAAGGACTACATAGTGAAACCCTGCTTCAACATGAATTAATTTTTAATTTAATTTAAGCACTAAAATGGTAGCTTACACATACTAAGGGCTCAAAAAATCCATTGCTATCTTAAGATGAGTTTTCCATCCCATTTTAGAGATATGAAAAGAAGGTCTCAGGTAGGTAAAATGATTTGCTCCCCTTTTGTGGGTGGGAGATGCTGGTCTTGGGGTAACCTGAGTTCAATCCCTAAAACCCACATATTGAAAGAAAGGAGCTGGTTTCCACTATTTGGCCTCTGACCTATGTGCAATATGCTGTGGCATGGTCATGGTGTGTGTCTGCATCCATGCAAAATGAATAAATTAAATGGAAGAAGACATTTTAATACTAATACCATTTATATGTTTATTCGTTTATTTATTGCTGCCTGTAAATGTATAATGCAGTGAAATGTGCCATAGTATACTTGTGGAGGTCAGAGAGCAAGTTTGTGAAATTTGTTTTCTCCTTGCACCTTTATACATGGGCTAGCACTCAAGCTGCCAAGTTGGCACGGCTAGTGCCATTACTCACTGAACCATCTAGCCTGGCCTGTCACACTCTCTTACAGCAGAAACCAGACTCAAATCTAGACCTTCCAATTCTGAACTTCTCTTCTAGTCCATACGGTAAGCATTGGTGTCATTAGGCCATGCTTCTCTGGGTGATCTAGAAACTGTAATAGACATTGCAAAAGAGATACCCATCCACGTAATTAAAATTCCATTGAGGAAAACTAGAGTTTTAAATAATTCACAAATGAAAAAGAAAATACTGATATTATCTTCCAGCAAATAAGCCCTTTCTAAAATAAAAAACATAAAGCTCACCTTTAATCCCAGCACAGGGGAAGTGGAAGTAGGCAGATGCAAATTCAAGGCCAGTCAGAGATACAGTGAGATCCTGTCTCTAAATAAGAAATAAAATAAAAGACAAAATATGGCACTGGATATGCCTCAGAAGTTAAGAGTGTGCGCTGTGATTTCAGAAGACCCAAGTTTGATTCCCAGTGCCCACATCAAGCAGCTCACAACCATCTGCGATGCCAGCTCTGGGGGATCTGATGCCTCTGGCTTCCTGGGGTACCCACACTCAGGTGCACATACCTACATACAGACACATACAAACACACATGTGATTTAAAAGAAAGACTTTAAATGAAAAATTGAAGAGCTCTCAATAGGAGCCAGAGCCATAAAATAGGCTTTTTGGAGACAACACTTCAATAGCAACACAGGGTTCTCAAGGAATTCTTCTGTCTTGGTTTCGGTATACAGTAGGATTTCTGGGTTTGGACCGTGGTTTTAGGGGTTGTGGGAGGCTGTTTGTTTGTCTTTTTAAATTAACGTGTATCTAGCCAAGCAGGTTTGGCCTGAACCTTTAATCCCAGCACTTGAGAGGCAAAGGCAGGGAGATCTCTGAGTTTGAGGCCACCCTGGTCTGCAGAGGGAGTTCAGAACAGCCAGGGCCACACAGAGAAACCCTGACTGGAATAAAACAAACAAGAATTGCATCTGTCTAGCTATTTATCTGTTTAGTATGTGTACGCATGCACCATATCGTGCACGTAGACATTGGAGGGAGTTTGTTCTCTCCTTTCACCGTATGGATCCTGGGAACTGAACTCATGTAGTCCATCGGGCTCAGGGTCAGCCATCTTGCCAGCCCTAGTTTTTGGCTTTTTGAGGCAGGGTTTCATGGAAGACGGCACATCAACTGAAACACAGCGTTCTCAATGGTTTCCTCTGTCTTGGTTTAAGTATATATTGGCCCAGCCTGGTCTTGAATATGTAGCAAAGGCTGACCTTGAATTCCTGATCCTCTTGACTCCATCTCCCAAATGCAGGATTGTGATCTGAAACCCAGCAAAGCAATGGGTTTCTTTTTACTCTCTATGGGGTATCAGCAGCTGAAACCCACACTCCCTTTAAACCAGACAGACAGATGACTCTGAAGAAAAGTGGTCAGGCAGCTTGACAAAAACCATTTCCTGTCTCTCTGAATGCCTGAGACTTCAACTGAGAGAAAAGAGGGACAAGGGGATGAGCCTATAGGAAACACAGTGAGTCAGTTCAAGAGGCTTCCCTGCTGACTGGTTTTATCCGCTGAGTCACAAGAATCTATAAATAAGCCTGAATGTCAGAGAGAAATCAGTCTCTGCTGTTGTTTATGCTGTTTTCACACACACACACACACACACACACACACACACACACACATTTCCATGCTTCTTCTTAGCATGGTCCCTGATGACAGTATGTCCTGACCTGGAAAAGGGACCTAGGAATTAATCCTTAAGTATGGCATATATCTGGAATGATGTAAAAATCACAGTTTCAAAAGCTAATTCCATATATTATTTGACCTCTTATTAAGGGAATTAAAGAAGGGGGGAATGGAGAGATGGCTTAGCAGTTAAGAGCATTATCTGCTCTTGCAGAGGTCCTGAGTTCAATTTCCAGCAATCACATGATGGCTCATGACTATCTATACTGGGATCTGTTGCCCTTTTCTGGCATGGAGGTGTACATGAAGACAGAGCACTCATGTACATTAGATAGATAGATAGATAGATAGATAGATAGATAGATAGATAGATAGATATTTTTTAAAAGAGAGAGAGCCTGGCAATGGTGGCTCACGCCTTTATTCCCAGCACTGGGGAGGCAGAGGCTGTGAGTTCAGAGCCAGCCTGGTCTACAAAGCAAGTTCAGGACAACCAATGGTACACAGAGAAACCCTGTCTCAAAAAACAAAAACAAAATAACTATATATATATATTAAATCTAAAAAATTAAAATTATAAAAAGAGAAGTGTAGGGACCAGAAAGATGGCTCAGCAGGTAAAAGCCTGAAAAACTGAGCTTGATCTGCAGAAAGAACTGTGACTCTCACAAGTTGTCCTCTGATCCACACACACACACACACACACACACACACACCCCAATAAATAAATAAATACAAAAATAAATATTTATGGAAGATTGCTGTTTCCAAATTGCATTGGAAACTCCAACCAATTGCATCCTAATGATGTTTCTTTCTTTCAGTGTGAGGGCTGTGATAAGAAAGATATACTTTCTTTACTGGTTCTCACATTTAGAGAAGGCTGGAAGAAGCTGGTGGTCTTTTAACTACTATCAGGATATTTCTTCACTGGCTTGGGAAGTATGCTTGTGGTTTCCATGGGTACCCAGTGTTCTTTCCTAGCAGCTAACCATTTACAAAGGGGTGTAAATCATGTTCTGAAATTCATGATCCAGTTCTAGAGGTATGAGCCTTCCATTATTGAGAGATTCTCAAAACTGGCAGGAAAATGAAGGTCCTTTCACTAGAGCCTTGTAGCTGGGAACCTGGCTAATGCAAATAGACAGGGTTCCTGTGTGAGGCCTCTTAAATAAATAACCTTGTTTGCATTTGGAGAGGAATTCTTAGCTCCCATCTTCTACATGGTCAAGTTTTTTGTTTTTGTTTTTAAACACACAAGGGTGATGCCTATTGCTTTGATCAGCCCTTATGGAATTCTTTTTTTGTTTTGTTTTGTTTATTATCTTAAGGAATTCTTAAGAACAGATAACTCTCTGGACCAGTAATCACAATAGGTCATTCGGACATGTTTTCAAAGGTTGGCCCTTAAATTTTTTATTACTACCATTTATTTTATTTTTTCTCATTTTTTAATTTTATTTTTATTAATTACAGTTTATTCACTTTGTTTCTCCCTGTAGCTCCGCCCCTCCTCCCTTCCCAATCCCACCCTCCCTCCCCTTTCTCCACTCTTGTCCCTCCCCAAGTCCACTGATAGGGGAGGTCCTCCTCTCCTTCCTTCTGATCTTAGTCTATCAGGTCTCATCAGAAGTGGCTGCATTGTAAGGTCTGGCTAAGATGCTTAATCCCCATTCAGAAAGGCAAAGAGGATGGACATCAGAAGAGGGAGAAGGACAAGGCAGGAGCCTACCACAGAGGGCCTCTGAGAGGGCAGGGTATCAGAGCAGATGCTGAGACTAATAGCCAAACTTTGGGAGGAGTGCAGGGAATCTTATGGAAGAAGGGGGAGATAGTAAGACCTGGAGAGGACAGGAACTCCACAAGGACAGCAACAGAACCAAAAAATCTGGGCACAGGGGTCTTTTCTAAGACTGATACTCCAACCAAGGACCATTCATGGAGATAATCTAGAACCCCTGCACAAATGTAGCCCATGGCAGTTCAGTATCCGAGTGGGTTCCATAGTACTGGGAAAAGGAACTGTTTCTGACATGAACTGATTGGCCTGCTCTCTGATCACCTCCCCATGAGGGGAGAGCAACCTTACCAGGCCACAGAGGTAGACAATGCAACTACCATTTATTTTTTAAAATATGATGGTGATGGTGGTGGTAGTGGTAACTGATGATGATGACAGTGATGATGGTGATGACAGGCATTGTCATTATTATGAAGCGCGTGTCTCAATGTTGTGTAAAATTCTTCTCCATCACTTCTGATTGGTTAATAAAAAGCTGAGCAGCCTATATCTGGGCAGGAGGATAAGATGGGACTTCCAATCACAATGAGGGGGTCACAAGTAGAGAGCAGCAGAGAGAGAGAGGAAGAGGGAAAAGGAGATGGAGAGGGAGGGAGAGAGGGTCACCATGAGGGAGTGGCCATGAGGATTCAGATGGAGTAGGATCAGCCAGGACTAAGATGGGAGGTAACGGGCCACATGGCTGGGAAGTAGGTGAGGTCAGGGACAGTGATACCCTGCCTCGAAAAGCCAGAAAAAAAATCATACAGACAATTGTGTACAGTATATAATAAAAACAATAACAATAAACAACTATATTACTAATGTATTCATGTGCTTGCAGTATATTTTTGTTGTTATTTTAGAGTACACTCTTACTAATACAAAACTTATTTAAGGGGCTGGATGGTTAAGGGCCCAATGGTTAAGAACTTTTTCTTCAGCACAAAGCAAGTCCAGGACAACCAAGGCTACATAGAGAAACTCTGTCTGGAGAAAACAGACAAACCAACAAACCAACAAACCTCTTTTTCTAGACTCACTTTGTAAACCCGGCTGGCCTTAAACTCACTGAGATAAACCTGCCACTGCCTCCCCGAGTGGCACGTGCCACAGTGCCTGGTTAAGAATTCTAAGTGCTCTTACAGGGGACTCAAGTTGAGCAGCACACAACCTGCCTGTAACTCCAGCTCCAAGGGACCCAGTGCCCTCTTTGACCTTCACTGGCACCTGCACACACAGTCACGTGATTTTTTTTTTTTCCCTCTTGAGCTTCATATGTAGCTCTAGCTGGCTTCAAACTTCCTAGGTAAACCAGGCTAACCTCAAACTCACAGATTACTGCCAGCCTCTGCCTACTAAGAAAAATAACCCCCCCCCTTTTTTTTAATAATAAAAAAAGCTTATTTGTTAAAATAATATGGTGAGACTGGGGTTGAGTGCTTGCCTACCATGCATGAATTTCTGGGTTCAATCCCCCAAACCATATAAACATCATAGAAGCATACACATGTAATTCTAGCACTCGAGAGGTAGAAGCAGGGAGATCAGAAGTTCAAGGTCATCCTCAGCTACATAGACCAGCCTGAGCTACATGCAAACTTGTATCAAAAATGAAAAGGAGGGCTGGTGAGATGATTCAGTAGTTAAGAGCACTAGCTGCTCTTCCAGAGGACCTGGGTTCAATTCCCAGCACCCACATGACAGCTTACAATTGTCTGTAACTCCAGTCCCAGAGGATCTAACACCCTCACACCAATATACATAAAATAAAATAAAGATTTTTAAACAAACATGAAACAGCTTGCTGTATTTCTCTGGAATCATTGCCACATAGCTTATGGCTACTGTGTCTTGACAGCAGCCACAGCTAAGACAAGTGATTGACTTGTACTGTCTAAGCTTTTGTAAATGTACTTTGTGACCATCCTAAGATGATGGCACAGTCTAACTAACATTTTTCAGAATGTATTCTGCCATTAACTGGAGTGTGGCTGGCTGAAATGTTCACAGTTGAAATCTGTTAATGTCTGTTGTTTGCTTTACATTCTTCCTTTGCTCTCCCTCCAGGAACGTTAGAGAGAGAGAAAGAGACGAAAGAATGGTGACTACTGTTGACAATGGATGGGTCAACTGGCATGTCCTTATATTATCTTTTTTTTTTTTTTTTTCGAGACAGAGTTTCTCTGTATAACAGCCCTGGCTGTCCTGGACTTCCCTTTTGTAGACCAGGCTGGCCTTGAACTCACAAAGATTTGCCTGCCTCTGCCTCCCCAAGTGCTGGGATTATAGGTGTATGCCACCATGCCCAGCTCATGATATCATCTTTAATTTACCATGTATCTAATTTTTTCTATTAAAAAACTTGCTATTTAATTATTTATTTATTCATTCTTTTGTTTGTTTACTTTTTTGTTTGTTTTTTTTCAAAACAGGGTTTCTTTGTATAGCCCTGGCTGTCCTAGAACTAGCTCTGTAGACCAGCCTGGCCTCAAATTCACAAAGATCCACCTGCCTCTGCCTCTGCCTCCTGAGGGATAGGATTGACTCAAATCCTAAGAGTAGGAGCTGAACAGCATACAAGGTACAGTTCTGAAAAACAATTTCAAGAGGGTAAAGTGAGAATTTGTTTAACTATTCAATCTTTTTAAACACTAGGTCTCATGTTGTAGCCCAAGCTGGCCTCAAACTCACAACCCTTCTGCCTCTGTCTCCCAAGTATGGGGATTGCAAGTATGAACCAGTAAACCTGGCTTCAGAGATAGTTCATGTCTGGAATGTAAACTGTTGAGAGGAAGAACTTTGCTGGGACTGGAGAGATGACTCAGATGGCTCACTGCTGTTCCAGAGGACCCAGCTTAGCCCCCAGAACCATAGTCAGGTGGCTCACAAACATCCCTAACTCCAGCTCCAGAGGATCTGATTCCCTGTTCTGACCTCTGCAGGCAGCAGCATAACAAAGCCTATACTCACAGAGGCACCTACACATAATAAAACATTTAAGAGAGAGAGAGAGCCTTGAGATAGACATGCCAACACAAAGTTAAAGAAAAAGATATGAAGGCATTTGTTTTTATGTCAAATGCTAAACAGTAAAGAAAATCAATAGCTATGGTTTTCTTAATATGGCTCTCTTTAGTTTTCCACTATTTGATCTCTTCAGAGTCGTGCAAAGTTGTGAGACTTTTATACTGTTTTTGGCATTAAAGTACATTGTTTCCATTATACACAAATGCAATATTTAAAAGCAAAGTTGGACCTTTCTCGTCCAGTTTTCTTCCTTCTTTCTTTCTTTTTCAAAAACTTTGCCTTAATGCCAAAGAGGCCAGCCACTGTGTTTCACGCACTGTTGAGAGTAATGTGCCAACATGCTGTTATGTCTAGAAAACGTTTGCTGAACTGTAGCAGTCGCAAACTGTAAACATGTTAGTTCATTTTACAAGATCTACTAACCACTTCATACAAGCCAGTAACTGTGATAATCAGTAATGAACAAAACACATAAAACTCCCTGTCTGCTGCCATTCAGTGGGAGAGACAGATACGAATCCAGTCTCCTCCTGGCTGCCTTCAGATCGAGATGTGGAACTCCCAGCTCCTCCAGCACCTTGTCTACCTAGATGCTGCCATGCTTCCCACTGTGTTGGTAATGGACTAAACCCCTGAAACTGTAAGCCAGCCCCAATGAAATGTTTGCCTTTATAAGACTCACCTTGGTCATGGTGTCTCTTCATAGAAATAAACCCAAACTAGGACATGCTGCTGCATCAGCTTTTTACATGGTGCTGGGATCCAGACCCAGGTCCTCAGGCTAATTATTTAGCAAGCACTTTTTCAACTGAGCCATCTTCCCAGCCTCTGAATTTTCCTTTCCCACCAGCTTAAAAATAGTATTATAGTTATATGGACTTTGGGTCTGGTTAATTTGGGTGTGATGTTTTTATTTGCAATCTTTTATTAAAATTATGTTTTACTTGTTATTGAGAGTAATGGTTTTCATACTGGAAATGTTGTTGAAGCACGCCAGATGCTTTGACCGTATTCACCCCCTGTTACATCTGTTTCCCCTGTCCCTCCTGTTAGACCCATTTTTTTCCCAAGCAGTCCCCTTTTGGCCTTCACGTCACATCTGTGAATGTGATGAGATCCAGCATCCACATATGAAAGGAAGCATAGAGTAGTGCTTGTCTGTCTGAGTCTGGCTTACTTCACTTAATATGGTGACCTCCAGAGTTTGGAGGTGACTGGGGAAGCCTCACAGAGAAGGAAACCTGCATTTTCCTAAAATTACATAATTTCTCCTTTCCTGACGGCTGAATGAAACTATTGTGTGTGCATATGTATTACGTTCCTTACCCACTTATCCATTGATGGACACCTAAGTTGATTCTGTGACATGGCTGTCATGAGTATGGGTTTGCAGTGTGTATTTCTTTGATACGCTGACTTAGATCCCTCGAGGTACATTCCCAGTAATGTCATAGCTGGATCATACAGTAGTTCTGTGTTTGGCCTTTTGAGGAACCTCTGTACTAATTACCATCATGGTGTCACTAGTTTCCATACTATAACATATGTTTCCCCAAAAGCTCATTCATTGAGTGCTTGGTCTCACCTGATTGTACTGTCTGCCGGGAGGTTACGGAAACATTAGGAGGTCTAATGGAAGGGAGTCCAGTCATTGGGTGTGTGTCTTTGGTGGGTATTGTCGGGATTATCTCTAATGCACTGTGTAAAGGTTGTCTTTGTATAATTCAAATGCTCATTTATGTACCAGCAGAGAGAACAGGCTGGACTTTGGTATTGTTATTTTTCTGAAGCATCATCTATCTCATTGTTTTGTAAACATCTTCTCTATCACCTTCTGATTGGTTTAATAAAGAGCCAAATGGCAAAGCAAGAGAAAGCATAGGTAGGACTTCTTGGAAGAGATTTTAAAAAAACAAACAAACAAAAAAAACAAAAACAAAAAAACTCTGGGAAAGAATCAGGCACAAAGGAATCCCCAGCAAGCATCAGAGAAAGAAGCAGGATGTGGGGACTGAGAAAGGGTAAGGAGCCACCTGGTAGAAATAGATTAAAACAAAGGAATTAATTTAAATTATAAGAGCTAGTTGGAAACAAGCCTAAGGTAAGGCCAAGCTTTCATATTAACAAAAAGTCTCCAAGTCATTATTGGAAGCTGGTGGTCTGAAGAAAGTCCGGGTTTTAGGTATAATGGGACTCTGGCTCTTCTCCCTCTCTATCTCTCTCAGTCTCAGATTCTCTCTTTCTCATCTGTGTGGTCATACATATATGTGCCATGGCACAAGTATGAAGGTCTAAGGCCAACTTGTGGGAGTCATTTCTCTCCTTCCACCATGCAGGTTCTGGGAATCTAACTCAGTTAATCAGACATGGCAGCAATAACACTGAGCAATCTTCCCAGCCATCTAACTCTCTTTCACTTCCAGGTTGCCATGAAATGAGTAGCTTTGCCCCAGCACATGCTCCTGGCTATGAAGAATCCTTCATGGCATTTGCAACTTGCAATCCTGAAGCAACTGGCCAAGCAACCATGGACTGAAATCTCTGAAACTCAGTCAAGGTGTGTTAGTTAGGGCTCCTGATGCTGTCATGAGCAAAACAACTTGGGGAAGAAAGAGTTTATTTCCATATCAATGTTCATCATGAAAGACAGTCTGGGCAGAAACTCAACGGGGCAGGAACCTGGAGGCAGCCGCTGATGCAGAAGCCATGAGGAAGTAAGTACTGCTTGCTTAGCTTGGTCCTTATGTGTTGCTCAAAACAAGACGAACAAAACAACAACAAAACACACAGAAAGAAACAGGGGCTAAAGAGAGGGCCTGGCATTAAAGAGTATTTGTTGCTCTTGCAAAGGGCCCAGGTTGGATTCCCAGCACCCACATCATCGTTGCGTTCAGCTCCAGGTACCTGACGCCCCTGGCCTCCTTGGACACCTGCATTCAAATGCACACACCCACACAGAGAACACGTAATTAAAAAGAACATCTAAAAAGAACAAATAAAATAAAATATACCAAACCTTTGAAACCACCGCCAACAAAAAGTGCTCGCTACAGTGGTTGCCTGAGATCTAGACAGTGTGTGCTAGCTCTTCGTGATTTCTGTGAGGCATTGTCCCTGTAGTTCCACTGGAACCATTGTTCCACTCAATCGAGGGTGAGCATTCACATTTGATTTACACGTTAGCTGAAAAGTGAAGAACGCGACAGACTTGGTGACACACAGAGCTACAAAATAAGGAAGAGTAAAGTTTAGGTTCTCCTTCAACGCATAAAGGTCAGAGGGCTTTCGGGGGAATGTTCTCCACTTCTACCATATGAGTGAGTCCTGGGGACTGAACTCAGGCCTTCAGGCTTGGCAGACACCTGCCTTTACTCACTGAATCATCTTACTGTCCCCCATGTACGTCTTTAAGGAGATGTATAGTTTAGCACTAAGGAGGGACGCTGCTTGTTACACGTGTCATGGATGGCCTCGTCTTAGAGTTACGGCATGTTAAACCAAGTACAATAAGAGGAAAGGAAATATAAGAAGCAATATTTCTGAACTGGAAATGGTAGTACATGTCCACAATTTCAGTACTCAGAGGGCTAGGGGAAGAGGGCAATGAGTTCAAGACCAGCCCAAGCTACATGGCTAGACCCCAAAAGGGACTAAGATGAGAAATATTTTGAAGCCTGGACAGCAGTGCTAGCAGATGCCTTTAATCCCAGCACTCAGGGAGGCAGAAGCAGGTGGATTTCTGAGTCTGAGGCCAGTCTGGTCTACAGAGCGAGTTTCAGGCCAGCCAAGGCTACATACAGAGAATCTCTGTCTGGAAAAGAAAGGAATATTTTGAATTAATAATTTTGACTTTGTGATAAGTTTTTTTTTTGTTTTTTTAGACAGGGTTTCTCTGTGTAGCCTTGGCTGTCCTGGATTTACTTTGTAGACCCTCAGAAATCCACCTGCCTCTGCCTCCCTGAGTGCTGGGATTACAGGTGTGTACCACCTTGTCAGGCTCTGTGATAACTATTTGAATTATATCATAATGCTATTACATACTTACTAACTAATACGACATAGTGTGAACAAATCAAGATGGACTCCCATAACAATGGGAATGTCTATGACTCTGAACGAGAGCAGTGATCGTATATTTATACTGTGAAAGCCTGGCCCAGTGGCACAGGCCTTCAATCCAGCACTTGATGGGCAGAAGTGGGAGGATGTCTGTGAGTTTGAGACCAGCCTGTTCTATGTAGAGAGTTCTGAGAAACCCTGTCTCAAAAATAAAAACAAACCAAAGGAAAAAAAAAACACATACAAAAGAACACATAGTCATACCTCTGTAATCTGAGTGAATGTTAGCCCTGAGTTACGTATGTGTGGTCATGGCGACTTATGTTCAGAAGTTGAAATCACTAAATTTCATTTATACCTTCCAATTATAGGTCAGTTACATCAAGGGAAATGCAGGCTTTCTTGGAAAGGAAATCTCATTTTTCTTGGCTTTAGATTTTTCTAGAGTTCTGATTTTGAGTCTCTAATCCAGCACTTAATCCAAGTCTCTCTGCTTTTTATGGAAATTTTATTTCTACACATTGTTTGGTATGCATAAAATTAATGTTCTGAGCATCCTCAGCTTTTCTTAGACTGGGTACATTAGAGAAGTATAGGCCTCTGAAAATGGTGTTACCCAAGAGGTTCCTTTCTCTTTGGTCTACACAGTTGGCCATATTCTTGGCTGCCTTTTGCACACTGGCTGATTTATCTCTCCAAGAAAGAGTGAGAGAAAAATCATATGTTAAGTGATATTTGGTTTAGATGAGGAACCCTAGAAAGCAAAACTCACTTTCCTGTTATCTCGTTGAAGGATGTTCTTTTAGCTTCCAAAAGACAGCAACAACAAATGTTTTGCTTTTAAGTACCTGATAAACTCAAAACTTAAAATCTCTCATTGTCTCATATCATAAGGTTTACAAAGTTGATACTTATAATCCCCAAGAGAAGCCCGGTTTCATTTGATTTTAAAGCTCATTTATTTCCTCCCATCATTAAAAAGTACTTTTTTTCAGTTAAAGACTCACAAAAGATAATTCGGTTTCCCTTTTAAGAGAGGAAAGGATTTCTCCAAATTCTATTCGAAACAAATAACAGGAGCCACACCCTCCCCAGTCATCAGGCCACAGGTTCAAACTGGTCGAGTTTACTATTTCCAGCTAAACACCTCTGTCTGCAGTCCAGCAGCTTCCCAGATTAGTCCAGATCTAGATTCAGCCAAGTTAGAATCCACTTATGTAAGAGGAACACAAAATTATAAAACTCAAGATTTCACGTTTCCTTTCCTTTCTTCAGAGAGATCATGGAAACTGGCTGTGGTGATGTCTGCCTTTAAATTGAGCACTTGAGAGACAAAGGCATGACCACCACTGCCCAGCAAGAATTCTATTAAAAATATAATAGTGGAACATAAACCCCTATGTAAGCCTATTGTGTATACATTTGTGTGTTTTCATACACATATACATGTGTATTCATGTATGCATACATATTTTATATATGCTGAAAGAACCTATATCACATTATATCCTTTTTTCTTTCTTTTTTGATTTTTTTTTTTTTTGAGACAGAATTTCTCTGTGTGACCCTTGCAGCCTTAGAACTAGCTTTATAGACCAGGATGGTCTCAAACTCAAAGATCTGCCTGCCTCTGCCTCCCAAGCGTAATCTGACAGTTTTACCCTAGAAGAGACTTTCTACACCAGCTTGCAAGAGACAAAGTACATGTTAGAGTTGCTGGGAAAATGTTCCCATGTGCTCAGTTTATTTACTGATTCACAATTTTTTTTTACCCTACTTGCACAACTTTTTCAAAACCAAAAGTACTTAGAGACATCTTATCTATTGGGAAGTGTATGGAATTTGTTAGAGACAGTTGTCATGTGAGTGTCCTGGCACCTTAAGGAGAACCAGGTTCTGTGGTCAACCAGTCTACAGGTCAATTACTCCCTGAAGGGTGCTGTGGGAAAAAAATGTGATCAAGATCTCTCTCAAAATGCCAGTGTACAAGGAACACACTTCAACATTTTCTGCCTGACTGGTGGACAACTGATTCAAGCGGCCCATGCTACTTGTGACTACGCCAAGCATGTCTCTGTTTACTGGTGACGTCTATGCTCAGGAAAGGGAAGCCTTTGGGTCCTGCTCTCAGAACTTTGAAACTTGATTCAGAAAGATATCTTTCCTGTTCACGTGCCTAAGAATCTATCAAGAAAAAATCCCCCAGCCACAAATTCAGATAAATGACCAGCAAGATGTCTCAGCAGGCAAAAGACAAAGCTTTATAACTTAAATTCAGTCCCTAAAATCCACAGTGGAAGAAACCATCAGACTCCCACAAGCTGTTCTCTGATGCTATACTTGTGCTGCAGCATGCAATCTATTTGTTTAGGCTGGCTGGTTAATGAGCTCTGGTCTCCCCTGGTCTCCCTGCCTCCCCATTGCTGGTGTTATAGATGCTATCAGCAGCTCATGGATTTTATTGTGGCACTGAGGTTCAGAACTCAAATCCTCTTGCAACAGAAACCTTACCAGCTTAGTCACCTCCTGTTTTCAGGTTAGTTTTTATTTTTTTATTTTGGTGAAGGTTTGGTTGTTGTTTATTTAGGAATGTTTTGTTTTGTTCTTGAGACAGAGTCAGGCCATGTAGCCTCCGTTGACCTTGAACTCATCATCCACCTGATTCACCATCCTAAATGCTAGCCTCACTCAAGCTACACTGAGCCAGCAGCAGTTCACAGCACAACTCCAGGATCTTCATAGCCTTCACAAGGTAAGGTGCTCTATGAGAATGCAAATGCCTTCACCCTCCCTAGTGGCCAGATGATGGGCAACCTCCTTCCATGCTTTTTGGTACTACTCAAATTGCAGCAGGAAGCACATATAGAAAAATAAGTAAACGGAGGGAGTTTGTTGAATAAAAGGAAAAAAAAAAGCATGTTACACACTAGATAAACAATGTTATATAAAAACAAAATCTGCACTTACACATAAACCATATACTCATAACATGGCCTATTTGTGCACGTGGTCTCCAACTTTTTATTTCCAGATCACAACCTCTATATACCTAGGAACTTCCTGCAAATGCACATTCCTTGATCACATCTTAAAGACTGAATTGAAGCCTCCCCACAAAGGTTGAGCTCAAATGCTTCCTGTGATTCTGATATCCTAAAAAAACTGGATGGCATCAGAGCCATGGAACACCTGCTGAAAGGGGCTGCTGGCAGGGAGCAGAACCAGCCTCAGAAAGAGAAGTGTGTTACAGTCAGCAAAGCTGAAAGGGGCTGGAGATCTGAGGAGTGCTTTGACATAAGATGTGGAGATGTATTTTGGAGTTTATCCAGCTAGTTCTTGGCCCTGCATTGGTGCACTGTTTCCTCATGATGCAACCCTTCCTCCCTTTTGGAAAGACAATGCATATTCTGTGCCAATGCATGTTGGAAGTATGTGATCTGCTCTTTGAATTTTGATTTTACAAGAGTTACAGTTAAGAGATTGCCTTGAGTTTCACAAGAGACTTTTATCTTTAAAACAGTATTGAGATTGTGATACACTATGGGGGATTTTTGAAGTTGGACTAAACAAATTCTGCATTATTACATAGCTACTAGTCCATGGGGTCAGGGAGAGGAATGTGGTGGTTTGAATGAAAATGGCCCCCATAGGATCATGGAGAGTGGTACTATTTGAAAGGATTAAGAGGTCTGGTCTTGCTCGAGAAAGTGTGTCACTGAGGCTGGGCTTTGAAGTTTCAAAAATCCCATCGCAAACCCAGAGTCTCTTCCTTCCTGCTGTCTGCCAGCTTCCAGACGCAGGATTCTCAACAACTTCTCTAGCACCATGCTTGCCTGTGTAAAACCGGGCTCCCCTCCGTGGACTAAGCCTCTCAAACTTTAAGCACATCCCAATCAAATGCTTTCTTCCATAGGAGTTGCTGTGGCCATGGTGTCTCTTCACAGCAATACAACACTAAGACATACATACACCTGAAAATAGACAAATATGAAAGTTAAAAAATGTGCAAATATTACTTCTGGGTGTGCTGTCCAGTAGCAGACCACTCATCTTCATCATACATGAAGCCCTGGTTTTGTGCCCAAGGGCTATAGTAACAAAATTTACAAGTATTGCATGAACTATCCATGTCGTCTTTATTGTTCATGTTAGCAAAAATAAATACTTCTGAGTCTGACTAAATTTCTCCATTCACACCTTTTCATCTGTGAAATTTTTTATGCCATACTATCTATAGAGGTATACAAAACAGATACATAAATCAAGCATTTACTGATCAAAAACAAAGAAATTTATCTTAAAATAATTTTTGAATACATGTAATGTCACCATTCATTAAAGGTGAAAGCGAATTTGCATACTGTCTTAGTTAGGTTTTCTTTTGCTGTGAAGAGACACCATGATCACAGCTACTCTTATAAAAGAAAATGTTTCATTAAGGTTGAGTAAGGGCTGGGGTGGTTGCATCCTAGCACCCAGGAGGCAGAGGCAAGAGGACCTTTGCGAGTTCAAGGCCAGCCCAGTCTAAAAATCTAGTCCAGGACATCCAGGGCTATTACACAGAGAAACCCTGTCCTGAAAAACAATAATAATAATAATAATAATAATAATAATAATAATAATAATTAGGGTTAGCTTACAGTTCAGAGGTTTAGTCCATCATTTTCATGACTGGAAGCATGGCATCACACAGACAGAACATGTGGTGGAGAAGGAGCTGAGAGTTCTACATCTGGGTCCTGAGGCAGTAGGAAGAGAGAGAGAGACACTGAGCCTGGCTTGAGCATTTGAAACCTTAAAGTCCACACCTAATGACACACTTACACCAACAAAACCACACCTACTCCAACAAGGCCACACCCTAATTGTGCCACTCCCTATGAGCCTATGGGGCCACTTTCATTCCAACCACCACACATGCTAATAGGATCTATCTGCATGTTTCTTTCTGTATAAAGAATGAAATCATAGGTACTGCAGGACGGAGAACATCTTCCACATTTTTCACAGTTTGAAAAATTTTGACCTCATAACCATCAATGCAAAGAATGCTGATTTTCACTATTATACAGGGGGAAACTGGCAGAAGTGTGTTTAGAGTAATTTCAGAAATTGTTGGAGATCCTACCTCTGACTTCCACCTATGCTCCCTGGGATGCAGCCAGCCCCACCCAGCACGTACACACAGAATAAGTAAATAAAATGTAATGAAAGAATCTGGATCCATGGATCAGTGCTTGTTAAGAGTGCTGGCTGTTCTTCCAGAGGACCCAGGTTCTGTTCTCAGCATTCACGTGGTGGCTCACGGCCTTCTGTACTTACCGTCCCAGGGGATCCGATGCCCTCCTTTTGCCTTTCCGACACGCATGCATGCAGTGCACAGACATGCACTCAAGCAACACAGCCATACGTATAAAATATTATGTAATTTATGTCATGTAAAAAAATTAATGTGCAATTAATGTGCGGTGGTGCATGCCTGTAATCCCAGCACTCAGGGAGGCAGAGGGAGGCAGATCTCTGTGAGTTCGAGGCCACCCTGGTCTATGAAGAAAGTCCAGGACAGCAAAGGCTACACAGAGAAACCCTGTCTTGAAAAACCAAAAAAAAAGAAAAAAAAAAAAAGAAAACAGAAAGAATTAATGTAATAAAAAAAATAAAAAAACTAAAACCAGGGCTGGAGAGAGGGTTCAGAGGTTCAGCAATTAAGTACTTATTGTTCTGGCACAGGACCCAGGTTCAGTCTCTAGCACCCATGGTTGCCTCACTACCAACCAAAACTCCAACACCAGAGGTTCCAACACCCTCTTCTAGCTTTCTTGGGTCCTGCACACACATAATACACATATATACATGCAGGCAAAAGACATACATATAAAATATAAATAATACTAATAATTTAAATCAGCAGTAAAGTTTAAAGCTGTCTCCCTACCAGCAAATAATGGGAGGACCATTTTACTGTGCAGAGAACTCCCTGTGTTTCTCTTTGCTTGCGGTATTGATAGTTGGATCTAGGGCTCCCTGAACCATACATACCTCCAGACATTTTTTTTTGTAATTGTTGTTGATACAGGGTCTTCTTAAGATGCCCATGTTGGTTTTAAACTTGTGATCCTGAGTAGCAGGGATTACTGTCCTGCTGCACTATCCAGGGGAATGCAATTAAGTGTAATATTTATTTCACCTGAACCATTTTTTTTTTGAGACAGGGTTTCTCTGTGTAGCCTTGGCTGTCCTGGACTCACTTTGTAGACCAGGTTAGCCTCAAACTCACAGAGCTCCACCTGCCTCTGCCTCCCTGAGTGCTGAGATTACAGGCATGTGCCACCATGCCCAGCTTCCTGAACCATCTTCATAATCAAAGACGTCAAGTTTTTCTGTGAATAGAGATGATAATGATTTGTGTGGAGCACTGGAATGAGAAATAGTGAAGATAACAGAAAACAAGTCACATGGGGGAAAAGGCACCTTGCTGTCCTTGCTCCTGAGTGAAACGCCACATAAGCTCTCACCTGGCAGAAGCAATAACTTTTCTCTAAAAATAGCTAAGAAGCCATTCCAGAAAAATTTGCTACTGTAACTCTGACAACACTGACCAGATAATGTTCCATTTCAGTGGAAAGGAGCCCAGGAATGTGGTCATGTTATATTTTAAACCTCTGGAAACTTGAAGTTAAACTTTGTGTGTGTAATAATTAGAGATTACCTGTGATCCCCATGTTGTAAGAAATACCACAGGGAGATCAGGAGTTCTCTTTATGAGGTTTTCTCCAAAAGCAGTATCTTGGAAGACTGGAGTGGACTATTAGAACCAGAGTGTTGACATTGACCCAGTCAGGACACAGAACAGTTTGTGGAAACCTTTGGAACAAGTAGATCACCTTAGTAAGCAACTAGCACATTCCTGAAGGCCAGAAACATTCCTTTACATTCCAAAATGTCTAAGTGGAGGCTTAGAAGATTATATCACTGTGGGGATTTTACAGTGCCAAAGAGACAGCTAGCAGGGTTGCAGGGAATATTTGCTTAACCTTTCTTTTCTTGTTTTCCCCAGAAGGCTCAGGCAATTGATAACTTGTTGTAAATCAACCTAAGAGCAATGAGCTTTGAAAGCAGAGCTGGAGCAGAGAGGTACTGGTCCACTCCTTTAAGCCCAGCACTCAGGAGGCAGAGGGAGGTAGATGCCTGTGGGTTCCGGGCCAGCCTGGTCTACAGAGTGAGTCCAGGACAGCCAGGGCGACACAGGGAAACCTTATCTCAAAAACAAACAAACATACAGACCATACAAAAACCAAAAGAAAGAAGAGTTGGACATGCTTATACTCCAAGGCATTGCAGGTCACAAAGCACCTTGCTGAGCAAGCCTCCTACAGCAAGTAGAAAGTGTATTCGGAGACTCGGATTTTCCCACATCCACTCCATTCGTTTCAAAGAATTCCATGTAAGGAATTCTTGGTGGCTCAACAATGGCCCGAATGTATTTGCTTCTCTGTGGCCTGTTTAGATTTTTCAGTCTTTTAATTCAAATCAAGATTTTGTGCGTGGCCGAGCATGTTAAATTTGGTCCCTGGGATCCACACGGTAGGATAGAACCAACTGCAAGTTATCCTCTGACCTTCACATTCACCTCTCTCTCTCTCTCTCTCTCACACACACACACACACACACACACACACACCATTTTAATACTTTTTGTCTGGTTAGTTTTTGTTTTTCTGAGACAGAATTTCTGTATTCCTGGCTGTCCTGGAATTCATTATATAGATTAGGCTGGCCTCATACTTATAGAGATCCTCCTGCTTCTGCCTCCTGAGTGCTGGGATTAAAGGCGTGTGCCACCACACCCAGCCTGTAAAAATAATAATAATAAACACATCGCTATATATTGTTGCAGGATATGTGATCACACTATGAACCCTGAGATTTTTGTTACTTCCTGGAAAAGCCTGTTTCTAGTTGTGGTGTGGCTCATCCTCAGCACACACCTTAAACCAAGAGCTTAATATTTGAATATTGTAAACAGATTAAAATAAAGTCAACCATAGGTCAAGAGGCAGAGCAAGCAACCACTTGACAAGAAGTGAACATAGGATTATTAAGAAAAAAACCATAGAAAGGAAGAGAAAGTTAAGAAGATGAATAGAGACACATATGAAGTAGGAGGGAGGGACATTCACTTTGAGGAGTCTTGTTTGAGATGGTGTAGAAGAAGGGGGCATTCTTTTTCAGATGTCAGCTGAGGAGGAAGGTCAACTATGTGCTTTCTCTTCCTCTGAGCTAGCAAGCTTTCACCCCAGCACCTGGCTCCCGAGTCTTTATTGGCAAAAATCAAACAATTGATATTTTGTTAAAACAATAATATATTAAATAATAAATATAATAGTTGTTATTTTGATTTTTTGAGGCAGGGTTTCCTTGTGTAGTCCTGGCTGTCCTGGAACTTGCTATGTAGACCAGGCTGGCCACAAACTCAGAGATCCAACCTGCCTCTGCCTCCTGAGTGCTGGGACTAAAGGTATGTGTCACCATACTTGGCTTGGTACTAATTATTTTGAGGCTACGTTTCCTTCAGTGTATTCTAATTATCGGTGAGATTCTTTGGGTTTTGTGTTTTTGTTTTTGGAGATAGGATCTTGTCATGCTGCCTGGTCTAAACTCAAACTCATATATAGTCCAAGTTGGCCTTAAACTAGTGGTAATCCTTCTGCCTCAGCCTCTCAAGTACTAGAGTTGCAGGAGTGGGCCAACATCCATGGCTTCATCAGTGTTTTACTGCAACCTTTGAGAGTGCTGCAGGTTGTTTTGGACACAAATGCCCAGAGTCTCAGGCAAATATCTGAGGAAACAGACAAAAGAGAGCCCTTTCCCATAAGAACAGGTTAATCATAGTGAAAAATTATAACCCACCCCCAAATAAACTCTTAATGAACCGGAAAGGGAAATCTCCTCTGCAATCTGGAGAGGTCACGTGACATAAAAGAACATAAGGAAATGATGATACATAGAGAAGTAGGTAAAACAACTTGTATATTGCATATGTGCAATGTGTACTTACCTGGACAGTGAGTACGGAGGGAAGCTGTTGTGCCTGTATGGAAGCAGCACCTGTCAGTAAAAAGCTAATGGCCCATAGCTGAGGCAGGAAATAGGAGGTGAGGTCTAGGAAGCATCAGGAGAAGAGAACTGAAACCAGGCAAGGGAAAAAAAAAAAATCTAAGTATGATGGGGATTTGGGCTAGAAGGAAGCTGGACTAGCTTGGTGGTTTAGTGTGGAGTAATAATTGCTCAGTATTGTGTTTAAGGCTAATTAAATAAATCATAGTTTCCCTGTGTTGTTATATTTCCCTGTGCTGCCATACTAATTTTGCATTTATATCCATATTAATAACATTTTACATACAAAAGCTTTCGGAAAAAAGCAAAACAACAATCTAATGCTGGGGCAAATGCTCACTAACTAGCTCAGAGTGTGTTTGGGATTAGTTGTTTCTGTTGCTGGTGTCTGAAGATAGCGTTCCTTTCCTAAAATGACACTTTACGTCCTGAGCCATTCAAAAAGGGAGATGTGACAGTGTAGAAAGAGTCATTTAAGCCACTTCCTCCTCTTGCTATGATGTGGATGTTTTCTCAAGTTGACAGTGTTCTCTCTGGTTCAATCCCTAACATCACATACATTTGGGGAAGTTTTTTGAGCTCCCTCTGCCTGTGCTGCAGGAGTACAGTGATCAGAGAGGAACGAGGTAACAGGGTGGATTTCAAATTCCTGCTGTCTTAGGGAGAGGAAGAACCAGCATAGCAAGGTTTTCTCTTGTTTACTTCTATCACAGAGTTCAAGCTCTCCCATCACAAGAATTTCAACTTCACACAACAAAGGAATTCAGTAAATACGTTCAGAGAACGGGAAGGGGGCAAAACCAATTGAAGTTCAACTTTCCAGTCCCCATGTCATGTGACCCAAATAACTTTAAAAAACCCTCAGCAACAATATAAAACACAGAGGGCAAAAATGAAAGATAGCTAAAAGATAAGAGGTTTGGGATTTTTTTTTTTCAAGACAATGTTTGTCTATGTAGCCTTGGCTGTCCTGGACTCCCTTTGTAGACCAGGCTAAACTCACAGAGATCCACCTGCCTCTGCCTCCCCAAGTGTTGGGATTACAGGTGTGTGCCACCTCGCCCAGCCTCAAGAGTTTTGTTTTGTTCTTAAAGCTGAAAACCCAGGAAAAAAGGACAAAATAATTGGCAAGGAGGGGCTGGAGAGAAGGGTCAGCAATCGAAAACTGCTACTCTTGCAGAAGACTGGACTTGGGTTCCCAATAGCCACCTAGCCCCCCCTCCCACATACATGCACGTAGTTAGGTATTGGGGTTTCTGTTTGTTTGTTTTTAATGGCGGTGTGGGGAGGTTCTCTCTTATGTAATCCCAGCTGGATCCAGCCTGGCTCCAAGCTGACTGGATAGCTAAGGATGAGCTCCTGCTACTTCTGCTTCCGCCTCTCGAGTGCTAGGATGACAGGCAGGTGCCACCAGGTCTATTTTTCTAAGATCATATTCTCGCAGCAATTCTAAGAGTAACATACGGCACTTTTCTTCTTGACCACCAGTCCAGTTCTACTTTCCTCTCCAGGAATACTAGTGATGTACCCTACTGTTTCTCTGTACAAATATAAATAAGACGTGTCTTTTAGTATTGTATACACAATATACTGTATATCCTTGCCATTTTTTTCTACTGCACAAAATGTTTGGGAAGCTTTTTGTTTTGTTTTGAGACAAGGTCTCACTGAAGCCCAACCTGGCCTGAACTTGCAGCAATCCTCTTGCCTCAGCCTCTCAACTGCTGGGATTATAGGCAACCATGTTTAGCCTTTTTGAAAATTCTCTCTACATCTTCCTCCCATGAGTTTAGTAGTGAACTTAAAGTACTTAAAAAAAAAAGTCATACAGCCGTACCTAGGGACCAGACACTAGCTCCCTCAGCTCGTGCTTTGTGTGTGTGTTGAATGCATGTGTGTGGTTTTGTTGTGGTGGTTGATCGTTTTGGTGACAGGGCCTTCTGTAGTGCCAGCTGGATGACCTTGAAGTCTTGATCCTCTTTACCTCTATCACCAGAGTGCTAGGATTATAGGCACGCACCACCTTGTCCCATTGTATTCTGTTCTAGTGGGTGAACCCATGCCTTCATGGGTGCTACTAAGCTACATCCCCAACTAGTACTTTAAAGACAACAAACACCATAGCTATTTATTGAACAGCCACTAAAAAGGGAGGAAAAAAAAAACCCTTTAAGTTTTTCCTTACAATGCACCCACCCCCCAGCTCCTCTTCTCTTCAGTTTGTTTTTATAAAACACGCCTAACCACTTTTTCAATATAGTTGTAGCTTGAAGGCAAGGTCAAGTATTAGCCAAATGTGACAGTGCATGCCTGCTGTGGTGGTTTGAAAGAGAAACTCCCACAGTGGCTCAGACATTCAAATCCTGGTCCACAGTTCAAAGCCACAGGCGATTCCCAGTTCACTCTCTCCGCTTTGTGCTTTTGAGTGAGCCCTCCGCTTCTGTTCCACCCGCTATGGCTGCTGCTTGCTGCCATACTTTCCCACCACAATGGATTCCTAACTCTCTCAGTAAACTCAAATTCTTCTTCTGTAAGATGCCTTGATCATGGTTTTTCATCATAGCAATAGAAAAGTAACAAATACACCCGATTTACAATCACTTGGGAGCCAGAGGCAGGAGGATTAAGAGTTCAAGCTAAGATACATAGCTCAAAACCAGTTTGGGGTAGTTGAAGACCCTATAGCAAAAAACAGAACCAGGTGGTGGTGGCACGTGCCTTTAATCCCAGCATTTGGGAGGCAGAGGCAGGTAGATCTTTGTGAGTTCGAGGCCAGCCTGGTTTACAGAGTGAGTTCCAGGACAGTCAAGGCTACACAGAGAAACCATGTCTCAAAAAGCAAACAAACACAACCTGCCCCCTCCAATCAGCAACCCAATCAGCCATTCATTTTTATTTTCACTTAAGCCAAATCACTTTTTCATCCAAGTACTTACTAGAGTTAGTGTGAACTGGCATTAATAGGTGACAGTATTTCAAACCAGGAGCCAAACCCTCTGTTCACTAAACCAAACTGCTCTCTGCTGTACTAAACCAAATCCTTTCCTCTCATTCCCCACACAATTTCCATCATCTTTCTCTAGGTCCTGCACAGAGTTCACATTTTTGGCTGCCTCGGGTTATTTCTAACTTTGTAAGGCTCTTGACCCTTGAAAAGGTCTCACCCTGACCCTAGAATGACCCTTCCACCTTCCAGTCTAGTAAATTCTGGGTCTTCTCAGAGCCCCCCAGGGATCTCCACTGTCTGGATTTCTAGTGATGGCTTGTGAAAACTTCTCTAGGGAATCCAAGCCTGGGAGCGTAAGGAAACCTCCTACTCACTAGACCCATGCAGAGGGATAGGTGTTCCATTTTCCCACCAAAGGGGGCGTGGGACAAGGTGGGCAGGCGGCCAATTTCCTCCTCTCAAAGATAGGCGGCGCTCCCCGGCGGGAGCGTGACGTCATCTCTGTGCGTCGGGGGCGGGATGCGCTCGACGCCATCTCCGTGCGCCCGGCTGGGGGGGGCCGCTGGGTGTGGGGCGGCTCCGGGGCCGGGGATGGCGGCGGCCGCGGCGGCGGCGGCTCCGGGACGAGCGGGAGGAGTCCTGGGAGCTCCGTGAGATGGGCCGGTGAGTGGGGCCTGGAGTGGTGGCCGCTGGGCTGGTCTGAGGCCAAGCAGGCCTGGGTTCGGAGCTCCGGTGGAAGGGCCCCCTAGAAGCCCGTTGCCCCTGCGGGCCAAGCGCCCCCCATACAGCGGGCAGAGAGAGCAAAAGAGGCCGTGCCTAGCCCTCTAGATGCTGCTTTCCCGCCTGGCCCGGAAGGCGGCTTCAGGCCCTGATATCCCAACGGTGTTGTCCCTTCGGGCCAGGATGTCCGAGTTTTCAGGGCGGGAAGGGCCCCCCAAACAAGGAAGCGTCGCCAGCCGGGCCTGGTCCCAGCCCGACGTCCGACCCCCTACTCCCTAAACGTAGCCCAGTTCGGGCCTTACCCCTTTCGGAACAAGGATTGAGAGATCATCCAAAGCCATTACCCCTGGTGTCTCTACGAGGCGGCTCCCTTTTTGTGGGGCGCACCTTTTCCCCATCAGTGAATTCGGGTCTCTCTCAGTGAAGAGGAGCTGCGTTCTCGGCTCTGTTGGCAGGTCTCTGGAGTGGTTCTCTTGCCCCTTAGCTCAGCTGGGTTCACAAGTTGTGTCATTTCCCATGAGAAATTCTCCGAAGCTGCTCCGTACACCCACACCCAGGTTTCAGATTCTGAAATGTTTTGCCTTGTCGGAACCTGGTGCGCTGTCTTGACTGTCTTCTTTGCGGGGTGGGGGGTGGGGTCAGACTTTTTGCCTCTTTCCGTCCTTTCATTATCTTGTGTTTGCTAACTCCTCAGTGACCCAAAGACAGGTTTTCTTAGTTGTCTTGGCTACAGAGGGCACGCACCGTTTGGGGGATTAAGAAAATGAAAGAAAGCTGAGTGCTTTCAATTAAACTTTTGGTGAAGAATGAATGCATGACTGGTATCCACTTTGTGATTTGTTTATAGCATTAGAAATTTATTTTTGCACATTTCCATCTTTTGTGTACTCTTGAACCATGCCAGTCTTGGGTCAATGTTGCTTTCACTTGGCTCGAGCTTGCAATATTCTGTGTGACTTTGACAGAACAGGCAGCAGTTTCTCAGTACTAGTCAATACTGCTAACTCGGTGCTCAGTTGCTAAGAGACTTTGTTGGCTCCGTTTTTTTGTGTATGTTTTGTTGTTTTCCTTTGAGACAGGGTCTCATGGAGCCCAGGCTGACTTTTGACTTGCTATATAGTTGAATGTAGTTGATGATTACCTTGAATTTACGATTCTCTTCTTTCTACTTCAAAAGAAGTGGTAGGATTGCCAGTGTCCGCCGTAGTGTCCAATCTGTGTGGTGCCGGGAATCAAACCTAGGACTTGATGCTTGCTAGGCAGGCACTTTACCAACTGAACTGCCTCCGGAACCTTGAAAACCCATGTTTTTTAAATTATTGATGTTTATGGCAAATGTAGATTCATTTATTGCTAGCTTAGTAATAGTTTAGTTCCCATTGTCAGCTCCATAGAATCAAAGTGGTGTTTTCATTTTCTTTCACCTCTCTTTCAGTACTTAGTGTGAAGTTGTCACTTTAGAAAGTTTTACACATGTGCATGCACAGGTACTTGTGAATTGTGCACCCACACTTGCCTTTTTAATTTTACTTAGCAAATCTGTTAATATGGCTTTCACTCTGAGTAACTCCCTCTTGACCTCTTTTTCTGCCCCAGAAACATAAATAATTGTTCCTTTTCCTCTAGTGCCACTTTTCTTATTTAAATAATCTCTACATTTGTGTATTCATAGGTCCTTAATAAAGGTGAAACTCCTGCTTCTCATTGTTCACATGCAAACAGTATTAAGTCTCCTATTTTAATTGTGAATTTAAATTTGGATTGGAAGTGAGTATAATCATTGGGAATAAAGAAGAGAATGATAAAGAAATTTGATACATGGAAGCCAGGCAGTGGTGGCTAAAGTCTTTAATCCAGCGCTCAAAGGCGAAGTGAGTTTAAGGCCAACCTGATCTACAGAGTGAGTTCCAAGACTGCCAGGGGCTATACAGAGAAACCCTGTCTTGAAAAACAAACAATAAAAAAAGAAATTTGATATATAGAAATTTCTTTCCAGGAATATTTCACAAAAATTAAAGCATAAGAGATTTTTCCCCCTTTTTGTTTATTGTTTTGTTTTTAATTGTGTGTGGAGGCCAGAGGCCAGCTTTCAGGAGTTTTTCTCAGCAGCTTGGGTCTCAGGAATGGGACTCAGGTCATTGGGTTTGGCAGCAAGTACATTTGCCTGCTGAGCCATTTCACTAGCCTCAGATTTTTCTTTTTTTTTTCCCCTTCGATTTCCTGGGCATTCTAGGTAACTGCATTACTACCTCTTGGGTTGAGAATGAAGCAAGAACTCATGAACTTTAATGATTCTATCTATCTGTCTGTCTGTCTGTCTATCTATTTATCTATCTATCTATCTATGGTGGCTCTATCTATCTTTCTTTCTGTTTATTTATGGTGGCTTTGGAATTGCCTTCCATGATGACCCTGAGGAAGGTGAGAGAGGTCTGACTCCTGCTTACCTCCTCCTTATGTCTTCTAGGCTCCCAAGCCAGAGGGGAGGACACTTACCACAGCAGCTCAGAAGCACCACCAGAAGCTCAGGTAATAGAAGCACTTTGGAGTCCTTGTTGTAGAAAAAAACACCTGTCACGTGATAGTAGAAAAATGGAATTTAGCCTGATTCGAAAAATTATTGTCAAAGTTCACATACATTGAAATGTTCATACAAAAAAGATACTTTCTTTTTCTTTGTTTGCTTTTTTAAAAGGTTCTCATTTAGCTCACACTGACCTTTAATTCATTATGTGGCTAAGGGTGGCCTGAAACTTCTGAACTCTTGCCTCCATTTCCCAAGTGCTGGGATTTTATTCATGTGCCATCACAGTGGCCTTAAAAGGAAGCTTTTTGATAGTGGATAAAGTGATTACAGAAGACGGTCGTACACTTTTAATCCCAGTACTCGGGAGGCAGAGGCAAGAGGACCTCTATGAGTTTGAGGCCAGCCTGATGTACAGAACGAGTTTCAGGACAGCCAGAGCTACACAGAGAAACCCTGTCTCAGAAAAAGAAGAAAAAAAGTGATTACAGAAATTGACAGTGATAAAGGGGAGAGAAAGCTTTCTTCTGAATCATATAGTCCTAAAATAGTAAACAAACATATGTGTATGGAGAAACGAAGCCAGAATGTTATGATTTAATACTTAGAGCAGACCTACAATGGATGAGGAGCCGTGGGCAGAAGAAACAAAGAGGAAAAAAGAAGGCAAATTGAAGGTGATCTGTAAGAAGAAAAGTCTTTTAGACCAGAGAACAGGAAGTCTGTGTGAGGTCACAGTTGTTTGGTTGGTCGGGTGGAGGAGAAACAAGCTATAGAGCAAGCTAATATAATCACTTTTCTCATGGGATCCGAATTGGAATTTGGAATTCCAATTGGATTGGAATTGGAATTTCTAAGTTTCTTAGAACAACAACAATTAAAAAAAAACAAACACACATTTCATTATACATTTCTGGAACAAGTTTTCATAATAACAAAGAGACAAGCAAACCTCAGTACTCAGTAACATGACTTTAGCCAGTCTTGGTGTTAGAAGCAATGGGAGCAGGTGAGATCATAACCCAAATTAAGCTGGAGAAAGGACGCAAGAATGAGGTCATACATTTAGGGAAAGAAGATGGCACATTAGACTGTGATAGCAAAAGGAGAAATGGAGGAAAGAGCCAGCAGGAAAGATGTGTGTTCAAAGCCTCACTCAAGGGAGGAGCCTGAGAAGAGTTAAGGGCCTCATGAAAAGCATGACTAACCCAGAAGTTGATAGTGAGAGATTATGGAGCCTTTAGGTCATTTATGTATCTTGAATGTTCATCCTTGTAGCTCTTTGTGGATTTTTTGACTATTTTTTTTCTTGTCTTAGGTTAACAGGTGAAGAGACAGCCTCCATTTCTGCTGTTTCTTCATTCCCTCTTTTTTCACCAATCTCCTTCCTTCTTTCTTTTTGGGTGAAATTCTTGATATTTTGTTTGACTTGATTTCCTAGGTCACTTTCTTTGCCTCTGGTTTATTCCCTGGCAGATGTGGGCACCCCAGCCAGCAGCAGAGAGGTGTGCAGGGAGCCACAGAGAAGTCCCTTCTGATGCCCGAAGGAGCAGGCAAGCCCCATCCAGGCCCCAGCAACACCACACAGCAATATGAAACCTGTTCATGAGAGGAGTCAGGAATGCCTTCCACCAAAGAAACGAGACCTCCCTGTGACCAGCGAGGATATGGGGAGAACCACCAGCTGCTCCACAAACCACACACCCTCCAGTGATGCCCCTGAATGGTCCCGAGGGGTTGTGGTCACTGGTCAGAGCCAGACGGGAGCCAGAGTCAGCCTCGGGGGTGATGGAACTGAGGCCATCACTGGTCTGACAGTAGATCAGTATGGCATGCTGTATAAGGTGGCTGTGCCACCTGCCACCTTCTCACCAACTGGCCTCCCATCTGTTGTGAACATGAGTCCCTTACCCACCACATTTAATGTAGCGTCTTCACTGATTCAACATCCAGGAATCCACTATCCCCCAGTCCACTATGCTCAGCTCCCATCCACCTCACTGCAGTTTATTGGCTCTCCTTATAGCCTTCCTTATGCTGTGCCACCTAATTTCCTACCCAGTCCTCTCCTTTCTCCTTCTGCCAGCCTTGCTACCACTCACCTTCCACACTTTGTGCCATATGCCTCACTCCTAGCAGAAGAAGCTACTCCTCCCCCGCAGGCTGCATCCCCAGCCCCGTCATTCAACAAGTCCTCTGCTGCCACCTCCCCACCCGGCCAGGTGCCACATCACCCGAACACTCAACCACTGGATCTTGCTCCAGGCCGGATGCCCATTTATTATCAAATGTCTAGGCTACCTGCTGGATATACCTTGCATGAAACTCCAACAGCAGGTGCCAGCCCCGTTCTTACCCCTCAGGAGGGCCAGCCTGCTCTGGAAGCAGCTGCTGCCAATGGACAGAGACAGCGAGAGCGAAGTGTAAGACGAGAAAGTGAAGCCCTTGACTCCACCAGCAGCAAGGGTGAAAGCCAAGGACTGGTGCCGGTGGTAGAATGCGTGGTGGATGGACAGTTGTTTTCAGGTTCTCAGACTCCGAGAGTGGAGGTGGCGGCGCCAGCACGCAGAGGGACCCCAGACACCGACCTTGAGGTCCAGCGTGTAGTTGGCGCTTTAGCTTCTCAGGACTATCGTGTGGTGGCAGCTCAGAGGAAAGATGAATCTAGCCCTCTTAACCTATCCCATCATACCCTCGACCATCAGGGTGAGGGACGAGGGTCAGCCAGGAATCCTACAGAACTGGTGGAAAAAAATCAGGCCCGTGTGTTGTACCCTCAGTCCCATCAGGAACCAGTAAAACACAGACCTTTACCCAAAGCAGTGGTTGTAGCCAATGGCAACCTGGTGCCCACTGGAACTGACCCTAGCCTGCTGCCTGTGGGCTCGGAGATCCTGGTGGCATCAAGTCTGGACATGCAGGCCAGAGCCACCTTCCCAGACAAGGAGCCAACGCCACCTCCTGTTACCTCCTCCCACTTGCCCTCCCATTTCATGAAAGGCGCCATTATTCAGCTGGCTACAGGGGAGCTGAAGCGGGTAGAGGACCTCCAAACCCAGGATTTTGTGCGCAGTGCCGAAGTGAGTGGGGGGCTGAAGATTGACTCTAGCACAGTCGTGGACATTCAGGAGAGCCAATGGCCTGGATTTGTTATGCTGCATTTCGTGGTTGGTGAACAGCAGAGCAAAGTGAGCATTGAGGTGCCCCCCGAGCACCCCTTTTTTGTATATGGCCAGGGTTGGTCCTCCTGCAGCCCTGGGCGGACTGCACAACTCTTCTCCCTGCCCTGCCATCGGCTACAGGTTGGAGATGTCTGCATCTCTATCAGTTTACAGAGCTTGAACAGTAACTCAGTTTCTCAGGCCGGCTGTGCTCCCCCAGGCCAGCTGGGTATGCCCCGAGAAAGGCCTGAGAGGACGGTCTTGGGGCCCAGAGACCTATGTGACAGCGAGGGGAAGAACCAGCCTTCAGGAGAGGGATCCCGGGTGGGAGAGCCCTCCCAGCCTGAGCCTGGTGCTCAGGCCTGCTGGCCAGCCCCAAGCTTCCAAAGATACAGCATGCAAGGGGAGGAGGCCCGGGCTGCTCTGCTCCGTCCCTCCTTCATTCCACAGGAGGTAAAGCTGTCCATCGAAGGGCGTTCCAATGCAGGAAAATGAACCTCCTTCCCAGCCCAGGACTGGGGCTTCATCCCCAGAGGTGAGCCTCACCGTGAGCAGTCAGAGGATTTGCACATGCCAAGCAGAGAATGGCTCTCTTGGCAGTGAGATTCAGAGGAAATAGGAGGCATAAAGACAGCCTCCCGAAGCAGGATCTGTTGCTCATTACCCTGTGGCATCCTTTCAGGACAGCCCTAGAGGGTGCTGAAATGAGGAAGAGCAGGCTTGGAGCAAGAGACGGTGGGAGTGCACATAGGATAAGAAACATTCCAAAATCAGGGCCTCCCTGTTTTTTCCTACTCATCCCTGGCTCCTGCAAGGGAAAGTACAGGCTTTGGGAGCAGGTGGCAGAGGGAGGGAGCAAAGAGAGAGCCAAAAATGATGATCCACAGCTTATAGTAGCAGTAAAACTGTTTTCTTTCTTTTTTCCTTTTCTCCCCACCCCTTTGGTGGGAGGGTAGGAGGCCCATTGGTTGAAAATAAGAGGGTTCCCACCCAGAACTCTTCTTGTGAAAGACGTGCACTTTAAAGGGTGATTTTGTTACAGAAGTTTATGGCTGGGGTTGGGTTTGGGGAGCACCATGATCTACAGAACTCTGCTTGATCCTTTGCTTCTGCCTGTTCCCATCTCACCTCGCCATCTCTTTAAGGCTTTCTAGCAGTTTAGGGGCCAAAAGAGAGAGAAGCCCCTTCAGGGTTGAGAATGAAGGACTGCGCTGCCAGAAACCCAGTCAGGGGGCTTAAGGGAAAAGACTGCTAGATGATGGACTTGAGGCAAGGCTTTTGAAAGGCGGCTAACCTAAACTCCCACTTAACGTGTCAGGCCTGCTTTGACATTTTACTGAGTCTCTAGTAGTAACTTTGGAAAGACCTGGAGGACCTTTCCCCTCGGCACCTCCACTCCTCCATTGTCTGTCTATGTTGTGCCTAAGTGCCTGCGCTGCCCCCTTCTGCTGCCCTGACCTCTGCATGGTGTTTTGACCTGGGCCTCACATGTGGCTGCACTGCCTTCGTCCACTAAGACCTCTAGTTTTTGGTGTATAAGGGTCTCTGGTTTCCCTGTGAGCTATAATTTTTATATTTAGAAACTAAATCATGTCCTCGTCCACTGGCAGCAATATAGGGAAGAAACAAGAAAGAAACCATGCCCTTTGCTGGGCATTTCCCATCTCAAATCCACTGCTTCTCTTAGTGTTTCAGCCTCTCTAAGCTGTCCCTTCCACCATCAGCTCTGAAAGTCTAGGACAGTCCTTTTAACATCTTAACAGATCTTTCCTTGTATGGTGGTGGATTCCTCTACAGAAAGTATTTTCTATCTCAGTTGTATTTGCTGCCATCTGTCTTATGCCCACATTTTCCCTACAACTTGTCAGTCCAAGTGTCATCTTGGACTGTAGGATTCATTGGGTATTAGGATTTAGGCTCTCCCCATCAACCTTCAGGTAGTTTGAGCATTTGGGAGGAGGTTTAAAGGGGAGGTGGTTTTTAGACTCTTGAAGGCAACTCAGGGTATTTTTCACCCAGCTCTCTAGTTAGACTTCTAGGGTATGATTGAAGTGTTCCCTTCATAGACAGACTTGGACCAGCCAAGGCCTGGCCTGTCATCAGGAGTCCCACACTTCTGAGGTATGAGCAAAACTTAAGGCAAGTCTTGTGATCTTTCTTTCACTTCCTCCCCAGCTGCCAAATGGGGATAAATAATCTTACCTACCTCCTGGGGGGAGGGAAAGTTCTGAGAATGGAATCATTCTTAGTGTTCAGGTGCTAAGGGTTGTTCTCTTTGGGAACAGAGTGACAGAAACTGACTAGTTTGCTACAAGCTCTACATTGTGTCATACCTTGAGAGCAGATCCCTGATCAGTGAGCTCTTAGGGCGGCATTCAAAGGAAGCTGCTTAATTTGACCGCAAGTACTTCAGTCTGGTCTAGGTCAGAGTCAAACACCAACCTTGTGCTGCATTGGAGATCATGTCCTGTTCCTACTCTTGCCCCCATTCTCTGATTGCTGCTTCTCTGGCTTGTTTCCTACAGTAGGGGCCTGTGGGCTTGAGTCTTGAGGAATTCTCTCAGATGAGAGCCTTGGGAGAAGGCCTTGCCTCTTCGACAGTTTCATGAGCAACTCCTTCCTAGGGATTATTGCATGCATGGGTTTCTGACAAGTACCCCTCCTCAGAAGGTTCATCACAGGAATTTAGTAACATGGTAGATGCCCAAGAAGTGTCTACCCGGTATACCACTGAGCTTCTAACTCACGGGGCAGACATGTAATGTTGAAGTCAGATCACTTTGCACTTGGGCTATATGTAGTTTTCCAGCCTGGCAATGCTCTCTTCACCCTGGAAAGGGAAACTGGGCACTGACCTTTCTTCTGTGGTTTGTTTCTAGCCCTGTCTGGTAAATTAACAACAGCAACTCCCTTGATGTGGTTCCATGTATATGTGACTTGGAGTTTGCTGAGAGCTACCTTTTCAGAAGTGTGTGCCCCCAGAAAAGAAGCTCTGCGCTCTCGTGCTTGTCAGAGCTTTAGTAGTGCTTACTCTGAGTATGTAAGAGACACCAGTGAATTTTAGAGTGAGCATTTCAGCAGTCAGCTGTCTGCTTTTGGGGACTGGGCAGTTTTGACAAAGACCAGCTTGTTCCGTTCTCCCAGAACTTAGAGAAAGAACTGCTATCTGAAACTGAACAGAAATACCTATGCCAATTTAGAAGAGTGGGAACTTGGTAAAGGATGATTAGTAACCTAAGATTTAGATCATGCTTATCAAGGCAGGAAGTGGGGAAGGGGCTTGGGCCCTCAGAGCTGAGAGCGTATACCGAGAAGAGCCAGGATTGACCCCTATACTTGTATGGTCCCATTTGGTCCTAATACCATGGACTTTGCGACTTTGCTCTTTGCTGCTTTGCCACTGCTGTTGTCTGCTTGCTATCCTGCCTGTTGCCCATTATAGCTCCTGTCCTTCATGTCTTTGGCCATGTAGATTAAATCAGGCACCCTGTTTATTCTTACCTGTGTTCTGCCAGTGTTGCTGCATGGCACAGTCATGTTAAATAGGAAGGTCTGAATGCTGTTGATGGGCTGGTAGACCTGGAAGGATGTGGCTTCAGTGCTCTCAAAAATTTGCTTGCCTTTGAGAGATAAACAAGCAGGTCCTATCAGAGATTTTTCTCTCTTTTTGATGGTACTTTGTACCTATCCTGTTTCAGAGCAAGAGGAACCACATTAGGGCTGGAACCAGCATCCCAGTGGCATTCATCTAGCCCCAGATTCTGGGGCTGAGTGTTTGAAGTTTGGCTGAAATGGCTCCCCTGGTTGGGTTTAATTTTATTTTTACCAGTGGGTATGGTAGGCATTTTAAGAGAAGAACAGGATGGTAGCATAATTTAAACCTCCATTGAGTAGGCATAGTGAAGAGTTGAGTGGTTACAGTGGCATGAGCTGAAGATGGACATTGGGAAAGATAACCAGGTTAATTGAACTGCCCATGGGAGATTAGGCCACAGTCTTAGAAGCGAGCAAGACAAAGGCCATGTTTTAGAGATGTGTTGACCTTCTAGGACTAAGTTTACTAAACTACACTGAACCTTTTTGTACTTTCTAGATCAGAAAACTTGTACACTACGGTTGAAGAGCGGAATACTGTGGATGGATGTTGTTAGCCCTTGCTTGAAAGCCTTCACTTTCTAGCTTCCCTGGGCAGGAAAGGTCTCCCACATTATGCAATAATAAAATAAGCATCTGGGTCTTTGCAGCTGTCAGGTTTGTTTTGTTTTGTTTTTCAACTCTAGGATCCACCTTTGGACCAAGGTCTGGGCCCAGGATGACACTGGCCCTTGATGCTAGAGTTGGCTGCATTCTCTCCTTACCTGCAGACTATGCACAGTTCCTGGGGCAGAGGGAGAGGTGGTGTGGCTTGCCCTGCTGAGCCTCCTCAGCAGGAATAATAGTAATAAATGCACTTTTCACACTAAAGGTTTCTTTGTTAGTTCTGTTAAGCCTAGATCTTTCCCTAGTAGATTGCAAATTCAACAGTCTGTGTGATCCCAAAGCCATTCCACTGCAAATGCCTGGCAGTAAAGATGGCCCCAGACTGGGTTCCCGCCTGCTGTGTGTTGGCGGTAGCCCATGTGCCTTTACCTAATGTCAGACTTGCAAACGTTTAGTCTGTCTTTCTGTTAGGGGGTCTTCGGTACTTCAGAGAGAGAACTGGTAACAGTGGTTTTCTGCCCACCCCACCCCTGCCAGGGGCTTTCCATGTAGTTGTAAACGGTGAGGGTTGGTGAGCTGCTGGTATTGCTGAAGGCAGGGTGGACCCCTCACTTGCTTCATAGTGCACTCACTGAGTTGGATTGGGGAAGAGACTGACTGTACTCACGGCTAACTTGAAGTATTAAAATACGGCTGTCCTCTACACACTTCCTATTTTCCTAGTCACACAGGATCCCTGTAGCCAAAACAGTATATGTTCCAGCTGCAGAGAGCAGACTGCTCTCAGCTTGCACAGCACCTTAGGGGAGGGGAGAGTATATGGATAGGTAACGGGGTGGAGAATGGAGGGGAATTTTGTCATCCAGGTGGCTTTAGGGTCCTAAGTAGGAAAGGATGACACTGGGGAGGTCTGGAAGGATCTGGTTTGTGTAGGAGTTCCTGTAGATAAATTACTGATCCCCCAACCATTATCCCCAGTATGTAATGGCTGAATTAATATGTAATCAACCGCATTGTATCTAAAGCCTTAGAACTAGTCAGGTGCTCCTCCCACCCAGTACCATTTCTTACCCTCTAATCCTACCTGATCTTTAACAAAGCATTAATAATTCTAAGGATAATCTCTATTTTGTTGTGCTTTTTTGTAACTGTTTTAAATAAATCAATTTGTACTGTATATTTGTACTTTTGTGAGATCCTTTTTGCTGTTTTACCATTTTAAGTCTCTGTACTTGGCTACACACAGATTGTATTTTTATTGTTAATGCTCTTCTTATGGATACCTGCATTTAACTTGTGGACTATGTAAACACAATATATATCAATATCTATATATCTATATATCAATCTATATAAACTACTAGCTTTTCCTTTTGGTGTTTGCGCCTTTTTCCTATCTATTTGATGGGTGGCCATTGGGTGGGTGGTGGCAGCACTCTGGAGCAAAGACAGTGCCGGGCATTGGTAAACATTGGTAAACATGGGAGCTGCCTGAACCATGGTCTGCTCCCGCTGGTGTGGATTTCAGAGTCCGGGAAACCTGTGGACTAAGGTGGTCAATCATTAGAACCCATAGATGTCCTAATTGCTGGCCTTTCCACGCGGTCCTTTACTCTGGCGTACTGCCACACATTGCTGAGGCCATCCCCAGTCATAGCCACTGCTTCCAGCTTAGAAAGCTCACCGCTGTAAGTGGTGAGACACTCAAGCACATTTATTTACCATGTACTACAACCACCATAAGTGCTTTATCAGTCGTCTGTCAATAGTATTACCACCATTTTGTGACAGGAATTGAGTAACGCAAGTTACACAGTAATGGGACAGCGGGTTTTTGAGAGAGGGTCTCTCTACCTAATGCTGGCTGTCCTGAAATTCACTTATGTAGACCGGGCTATCCTCAGACTCTCAGAGACCTACCTGTCTCTGCCTCCCAAATGCTGGGATAAAAGATGGGCATCACCACATCTGGCTTGTTCTATGGTTTTTGCAATGGTGGGGATCAAGGCTGGAGGCTCTAGCATGTTAGGCAAACATCCAGTGAGCTGGGGTTTCAAAATCCACATCTAATTCTTGAGTTTGTACTAATTCAGAATATTGTAGAGATGAGATAATCCATCTAAAGTATACAAGATGTTCCTTGAGACACAGGACATCCAGTCACTTGGAATATTTCAAACAGGACTTCAGTATGGAACTCTTGAAAAGCATTTGGATCAAGTAAGTACTTACTCTTTTTTCAATATAATTTTTTTTTTTTCCATTGAGACAGGGTTTCTGTGTAGCCGACTACTGCCCTGGGACTTGTTGACCAGGTTGGCCTTGAACTGACACAAGATTTACCTGCCTCTGCCTCCCAAGTGCTGGGATCAAAGGTGTGCACCACCAAACTTCAATGTAATTTTTTGTTGTTTTTAGGTTTTTCAGACAGGGTTTTTCTGTGTAGCCTTGGCTGTCCTGAACTTGTTTTGTAGACCAGGCTGGCCTCAAACTCACAGAGATCTGCCTGCCTCCACCTCCTGAGTGTCAATGTGATTCTTAAAGAGGTTTTTGTTTTTTCAGCTGGCCAGTTAGGACTTAACTGGGAGTTATTTGACCTTTTTGAAAAAAAAGTCTTAGACCTACAGAAGTGGGAGAGGAGTCTGTATAGCCCTGTTACATTGGAAGAGATCCACGTTCCTGGCAACAAATTAACTAGGGTGTATCCTTCTAGACCCCAGGATCTGTAAATATCCAAACTTTGCATAAGCTTTGAGACAGCTACGGAAAGGTCTGTGTTTATCCCTACACCAGCACAGACACAGAAGTGAGTGGCTCTTGTCCTCTCCAGATCTTGGCAGCCACACTGCAAGAGTGAGTTGTTCTGTTCCAGCCTTTATCATGGATGACTTGATGACCTATCAATCACTAGTTGTTTGCTTGGATAATCCAAGTTGAAGAGCACTCTGCTTCAGAAAACAAAAAGCCATTAAAGTTCATTACCTAAAAGTCCCAGTCAAGCTCTCTCCTACCACACATCATTGGATGAGACAGAAATGAGACAAAAGAGCCAAGGGCCAGGAAAGATAAAATTAATTTATTTGCCCTCACAGCTTCATGGACTGTACTGGGTCCTACAGTCCTAAAACCCTGGCTTGCCACTGTTGGCTGAAAAGTCCAGGTTTCTGGAGTGTCTGCTCCCTTGTCCGGAGCTGCACTGAGCCAGGTCCCTCCTGACCCCATCCTGTTCCCACGTGCAGAGGGTGCACAGGTTTCCCTGCAGCCAACCCGGACCTGCCTGTGGCAAGCAAGGACTGTGGCCTCCTGGGTGCCTGCAGCACCAATCCCTGTGAGCTGGAATGGATGGGAGGTCAGGCAGGAGGGTGTGGTTCAGTGCAGAGAGCTGCTGTTCTGTTCTTCAAAGGCCATTTTCCCCAGAAGCTGGCTGTCCAACTCTACTCCACTCACAGGCAACTGGAAGAAGTTCATTTCGGCTGCTAAGGCTGCCATGGCAGAAGGGTCCTGTCCAAACTGGGCTCGCAACATCATGTCCATTTTCTCCAATCTCCTCTTGAGCCTCTTAGCCTCTCGCTCTCGAATGAGTCGGGCCTGCCGCTTCTCTGGGGTTTCATTGGCCCGCTTCAGCCTCATGGCCTCACGATCTCGCTGTAGCCGGCGAGCTCGCTGCTCATCTGTCTCCTGCATGCGCTGTAGGCGCTTGGCTTCACGGTCCCTCATGCGTCTTACCTCCCGCTCCTCTGGGGTCTCATTGTCTCGCCGACTCTTCTTGGCTGTGCGTTCGCGTTCAAGTCGTTGTAGCCGTACTTCCAAAGGTTCATTCTGTCGCCGAAGGGCCCACTTGCGTACACTGGGGGTCTGTGTTTCCAGTAGCTTACGGTACGCAGCACAGTTGTTGCACACAAGCAGAATCCCAGCAGGGTACACTGGAGGAGTGCAGGCAATGTCCTTTCCTTCAGCGCTGGAGGAGCCCTCACTATGGACTTGGGGTAGAGATTCCATATTAAGTACTTCAGGCAGTTTCTCACTGGAAAGCAAAGACTTTTGATGGTTAGTGTAGTGTTTCCCGGTAGCAAGCCTCCGCTATCTGTAACTGACTTACTCCCTAACTACTAGGCAAGCTCTTCCAAGTCCACCACTGTGCGGGTTGGTATGTACTTGGACGACCCCCTTCTCTTCTTTGGACTAGAGTATCTACTAAGTTTTAAGGCTCACTCTAAATTAGAAACTGAACCATCTGCCATGAAAACATACCCAGAATAACCTCTACAAGGCAAAGTCAGAATGGCAGTTATCATGGCACTGTGCAGGTCTACGCCTACTGTGTGAATGGAAGAGCTTGGAGGTGGTTCCCTTCATGCAGATACAGTCCACTGCCTTACCTCCTCCTACCTGGCCCCGCCCAGATGGAAAAGTAGCTTGTGCACTGTGTGCACAAGGCAATGGGGTGAGGAGAGTGTTTCAGTCTTCCCGGAACACAGCAGAGTGTGCCCTTACAGCAGATCCTCTCTGAATAGTGCAACTTATGTCTATTTTATCATGAATGTTCTTACATGTCTCTGCATCACTTTCTAATTGGAAATATTCTGATAGGGAAAGAAAAGCAATTCATTTCCCTTGAGGGATATCTAGTGCATACTGTCTACCTATCTCTAGTCTCATTACTTGTATTTCTAGATTGTTCTATCAGCTCATTTGCATTACTCATCTCTGGCCTTTCTTTTTACCTGGGAAAGCAGCTCTTATGCCCAGTACCTGGCTCTTAGCAAATGGCTAGGTGTTCTACTAACCTGTTGAAAGTGGCATGGCTGGTGAAACGAGCTCCGCACACAGCACAGTTAGACCGCTGGTCTTCCGAATGGATTAGGAGGTGGCGGCCCAGAGACCCCGGGGAGCTAAGAGCCCGTCCACAGACAGGGCACATGTAACTCTTGGCACTGACCACTGCCGCAGTATGCTGTAAGACAAAGCCTTCGTCTGTGAGTTTGTGTTACCTCCAGGACATCTGCACCCCTTCTTTTCTTCCCTCAGACTGAGGGACTTGCAGCTATTCCTTAACTCCTGGAAAAATCTCAGCCTGCTGGTTAGTGTATTTCCAGATGAGCTCAGCCATTCAGACCATTGCTAAGACTTTATTACCATGCTTCTGGCCATATTCTGGGACACATGAATGGCTTGAGGAGTAATAGGGGTCCAGAGCCCTCCTCAGAGTCTGAGAGGGATTCATGCTCTTGATAATTTTAGCTTCCCTGGCTCATACTGGGCAGATACAAGTGCAAATGAGCCTGGTGGTGGTGGTGCACCTGTAATCCCACTCACAAGGCTGAGGCAGGCAGATCATTGAGTTTGAGGCCAGCTTGGTCTACAAAGTGAGTCCAGGGCAGCCAAGGCTACAAGAGAAACCCGGAGTACAATGAAGTAATTAGATGGGAACAGTGGTATTTCACAGGAATTCATGGCCTGCTTTTCCTCAGTCTTCCAAAGAAATGCTTCTAAGGGCTCACTCATCTTTATGGGTACAGTCCACAGAGCCTGGTACAACCTGGGCTGTGTACTGCTGTCTCATAAACGTAGACCACTAGGAACAGGTATACTCTTGGTTGGATTAGGGTGAAAAGTTGGTTGCTTTGTTTTCTTTGTTTGTACTTTCACTGACACCTCAGAATATGTCCTTTTGCATTTTAATTATTTCGTGTGCCTGCAGCATGCCTGTGCATGCCACAGTATGTGTGTGTACAGGTCAGAGGATAACAAGTGGCAGTCAGTTCTCACCCTCCTCTGTGTAGGTCCTGGGGATTGTACACAGGTCATCAGGCTCGCTGGCTCACATTATGTAATTTACGTTATTAGCCTTACCCTACCTTTAAAAGCTATCACTGTTAACAGAAGTCAGTTTCTATTCACTACTGAATGTAATGAATAATTTACTAAAAGAAGACTGAGGTACTTAATTTCCATAGTGTATCTGACTGGGAACTCAGAATCATTATTTTCTAAGATGCTCTGAGGGGTAGAAACCAACAGCCAGAGGCAAGGCCACTGCAGCGCCTGAGCTCTGAGCTGCTGGCACTCAGTTCCAGAGCCCCTCCCCTCCCATTCCATACCTGGTACACATGTGCAATCAGCTGCTCCCGACTCCCACAGTCTAGCTGGCAGAGGGGACACTGGCAGAGTTCAAGCAAGGGGTCAGAATTTAGGTTTTCTGTGACCTGCAACCATCAAACAGGCAAGTCATGAACATTCCTTACCAGTCTCTTCCCCATCCCACCTCTATAGAGATCTACACCATGTCTTAGTCTGAGGTTCCCACTGTAGACTGAAGAGGAAAATACTGTTTGAAAGAAAGCAAATGTCTTCAATCTTCAACCCTGATAACCCTGGGCACTGCAGGGAAGGGTTAGCTTCCCTTCTGCATGCTCCTTATATGAATACTCAGGAAACAATTGAGTTGGAAGCTGGTTCCACAGGACAATCTGACTCTGACTTAAACCTGAGTGCTCCCTGGAGGAGTTCTCACTTCGCTAAGGTGACTGCTCTGCTTGGAAAGAAGTGAGAGCTTTTAGGAGTGTTGGGGTGGGGTGGAAAAGAAAGCTGGCATGAAGAGACTGCTTGCCACTTGCCTCATGCTCTACTATTTCATTCCCACTACCAACGGGCTGTTCTGCATTTTCTAATTCTTTCTCCACTTTGACTACCCCACCATCTTCCTCTGATGTGTGGGAAGATACTTCATCTTGTGTGGTCTCCTCTTCGTCACCTTCACTGTCACCTGGAACACATAAACTGGTCACTTGTTCTGATTTTTACAGGAACAAATCCTGAGCTACTATCTACTTGAGAGTTTGCAGCTACAATGAAAAAAAAAACATTTTCAGACTTCAGGTAATAGTTTACATCAGTGCTTTGTGGGCTGAATGGATGAATGGAAAACCATCTTTGACTACCATTCATTATGCCATATACATACTACAGAAAAACTGTGAGGCACATCTGCACTAAAAAAAGGTAACTAGCCTTCTACATTACCATAAAAATAACTGTTGTTACGCCAGGCATGATGACTCACCCCTGTAATCCCAGAACTCTGAGTATGAGGCCAGCCTGGACTACAAAGCGAGTATAGGACAGCCGATGCTACACAGAGAAACCCTGTCTCGAAAAAATCAAAACAAACAAACAAACCAAAACCTGTTTTTGTTGATGAAACAGATCTCATGCAGCCCAGGCTGGCTTCAGTTTCACCATGTATTTAAGAATGACTCTGAATTTCTGATCCTCCTGCCTCTGTTTCCCAAGTGCTGTGATTCTAGGCATGTACTGCCATGCCTGGCAAAATAATTATTCTTATTCACAGTTCTCAAATATCTTATACTTGAGATCATACCTCCCCAAGCACATCACACCAAACTCACTCCCAAAACAAACCTATGACTTAGCAACACCTCTGAGTTTTTATTACTCCATAGCCATCTGCACAATTTCTTTATGCTATCACAAACAATTCTACACCCCCCTCCCCAGGCCACTAATCTCTTCTCTCAC
Organism: Meriones unguiculatus; assembly: GCF_030254825.1. Classification (NCBI taxonomy): domain Eukaryota; kingdom Metazoa; phylum Chordata; class Mammalia; order Rodentia; family Muridae; genus Meriones; species Meriones unguiculatus. The sequence continues at coordinate 18,235,577 of NC_083358.1, forward strand.
AACAAATATCAATACACACTTGCAGAAATAATAACAGTGCTATTCCCTCTTAAGGATATAAGAATAAACTAGTTTAAAGTTATGCCAATTTATAGGGTAAGGGCTATACATTCCAGTAGAAAAGTAGAATTATCAGAGCATCAACCTTGAGCAGTTTATTTTTATACAGTGGAAGGTGTCCAAGTTTACACCCTAACCCCAACCCCGATTTCTTGAGATGGTTTTACTGTGCAACAAAGGCTAGTTTCAATAATCCTGACATAATCCTCCTGCCTCAAATTCCTTCCCAAGTTTTTTTTCTCTCTCCCTCTCTCCTCCTCCTCCTCTCTCTTCTTCTCTTTCTCCTTCCCTCTCCCTATGTGTAGCCCTGGCTGTCCTGGAATTCTCTAGGTAGACCAGGCTGACCTCACATTCAGAGAACTGCCTGTCTCTGCCCTATAAGTGCTGGGATCAAAGGCCTACGTGTGGCTAATGAATCTGCAAGGTTTGTGTGAGCTGATTTTGTCCCTATTTTGTAAAATAAAGGGGAAAAAAAACTGACTGAGGGGAAGCCAAACTCCACAAATGAGGTGCTTTACAGGTCACACAGGAAGTCACACCTAATGGAAGCTGGCAGTCGGTCAGGGAATAGCCCTCTCATTCCTGCATGGATTCTGGACTCCTAAGGCTACCGTAAGGAGTCTCAACAGTGAGACTCATTTCTTGCTGACAGAGCTACTCATCTCCCTACTATTTTGCATATTTTCTAAATGTACAATATACATTTCTGGACAACACTGGGTTGAATTTCCTTTACTGACATATTCCTACCACATCACCTGCTGGTGAGTATACAGGTCTGTATTAGATGGATCAGTCATGTAGTAGACTTCACTTGGGTACTGGAAAGTATAGTGTGCGTTCATTAAAGCTTGCTTTCACTTTAATCCATCTCAATTATGAAGGGTCAGCGCAGACTAAACCACACTATAGCTTCCTACCAGCATCCAGTAGAGAAGACTTGTAGGTTTAATCTAAGGCACTGCTGCACAAAATAAAGGTCTGTAAATTTGTCAATTATCTGAATATTGCAGGAACTTTTTTTTTTAAAGTATGCTGTCTAGGATGGTGCAACTGTTTTTTTTTTTTTTTTTTAGAACAGTAGTAGCCTACTAGATGTCTACTCTATCTGTTAACAAACTGTTCTGTCTCAAAGGAAAAAAGAAAGATACTACTGTGTCCCATCGTTTTCCTAGAAATTCTAGGGTTCATTTCTTTGTACCTACCTTATTAGTTGTTAGTGTGTGTACATATGTGTTATGTTGTGTCTGTGTGCTTGCTATTGCTTAATTATTAGTTTGGGAAAAACTGTGGAACTCTCTGTAGAGTTCAGAACATGTATACTCTCTGTCTCTCTTCTCTTTGATCTCCCCAAGGTTTCAACTGGTTAAAACAAACAAATTTCACTCCAAACTGACATTTAATAAAAAAAAAAACAAAAAAAAAAAAACTAGTATCAAGCTAGGCACGATGGCACATGGCTGTAATCCTAGCATTCAGGGAGGCAGAGGTAGGTGGATCTCTGTGAGTTTGAGGCCAGCCTGGTCTACAAAGCAAGCCCAGGACCACTAAGGCTCCCCAGAGAAACCCTGTCTCAGAAAGCAAACAAACAAAACAAATATCAAATGAGGAAGATCAGGAAAGGATAGGCATCTTCCTGGGAAGTGAGTCTGTTCAGGAAGATTTATAGACCACACAATCTATGAGCCTTAACTTGTAAGAACTTTTTTTTTTTTTTAATCTAAACACAGAGATCTAGTAAGGGCTTTGGTGTGGGAAAACTGGACTTCAGCATTTAATATGCTATATAATCTTATCACTAAGCAAATCTGTACAACACTAAAACTAGGACCTCCAGGAAAAATTCATAACTGCCACTCTTATATTCCATTAATTATAAATAAATAAATAGACCTAAAGCAAAGGCTTTTTTTTTTCTTTTTATTTTACCTGGCCCACAGGTGCCTGAACACAATGTCCTATATCACAATCACCACAAACCTATCTGTATATGGCACTGTGCCAACTACTACAGTCCATGAATTATAAAATCAATATGCCAGCCTGTCCCATCTCTGAATAAACATACTCAGACCCTGGACACCCACACATCTTCTCAGCTCTTCCTCCCAACCCCCACGCACAACCCCCAGAGCACACAGTCTGTTAGTTCCTCTCCCATTGCCCTGAGTCATTACCAGAAGGTGCAGAACTCACTGCTACTGGAGTCCTGGTCTCTTAGTTGTCGGATAGCTTGTCGCTCACTGCCAAGGTCTCCAGGAAAATCAGTCTTCATCATCGCCTGTCGGGCTTGTTCCTCTAGCCCAGCAAATACTTGATCCCCTGGTGGTCACAAGGAAAAATAGTCAGGCCACCAGTTGGGCAGTACATGCCTCGGCAAACTAGTTGGAAGGTCAGACCAGTCAAAGGTAGGAGGCAGGTAGGTACCCTGTATAGAGTCATTCATCTCCAAGCCATGCTGCCACCTCCAGCAGCTTCTGGGTGGAACTGCTCTTCCTGGGCAGTTAGCTTCTCTTAAATCTCCCTATTCTTGACCCTTGAAAAGGTGATTAATCACTACTTTACAAACTTAACTGCAGAGTCTCAATTCCACTGCAGCCTTCCATCAGGATTGGGAAGACAGAGGAAAAGTGGTGAGATGGAGGCAGGGCAATAGACCGGGCAAAATTTTGTACACCTTAAGTTACCACCATCAGAACCCTAATTTATGCTGTTCTACACCCAAAAGCTTCAGGTAATCCTTCTGACTGAATCTCCAATCCCAGCTTTTTTCAACACCCATTCCAAGAGACATTCTGGACTTTCTTCCTGCCTTTCTCTAATGTCTGTCAATTAGCACGATAAACATGTAGCAGATGGGAAGGGAAGGGAGAGCAGATCATATTCTAACTCACAGAAACACACCAACTTACAGCAAATACTGCTTATTTAGTCTCCTGGGTCACTGTGGCCTTTGACTTGTATAAAGTGTCCAGAAGCCCTGGACCACGCCTGATTTTACATTTACTTTTCATGAGCTTTGCCTGAGAGCCATGTTACTGAAGAATTAACCTGTAAGTGCTGTTTAATTTCCAGAAAACTAGGCACAGACAGAAGAGAGATAGGTTTCTCTTATCTCAGTAAGAATGGAAACTACAGGCCCAGTTCCCCGGCCAGCAAGAGGAAATAATCAAAAGCCCCAGGGAAATGTTTATAGATCAGGCCCTTTCTTACTGAGAAGGGAAAGGATGGTAAACAGGCTAAGATTTAGGAGACACAGTACAATTATATGGGAGTTGTTCCTTGGTCAGCGTTGAGGGAGTCAGCTCCATGTGATTTACTTGGTAACTCACTGGGCAAATAATCCTTATTTGTAAATTACTTATTTAGCAAATAAAGTATATGCTAAGCACTAAACACCAACTACAGTTACTATGTGATAGTCTTTGTAAGTACTGTATGGTCCTCACCTTCTCTTTTTAAAATTTAACTTTATTATTTGTGTATAGGAGGTATAGATGTGCCATGGTGAATATATGGAGGACAGAGGACAATTTGTGTGTTCTGGGGATTGATGGTTATCAGTTATAACGCTTACACAACAAGCACTTTTGCCCATGTAGCATCTTGTTGGTCCCCTCACTTTGATTCTCTATATGGCAGGTATTCCTACTTCCCTACCTTCCTAACTACCAAATACCTACACTACCTATATGTTATTAAGAAGATAGCCAAAGGTGATGGAGGGATGGCTCAGCAATAGAGTACGTATTGTTCTTACAGAATTTGGTTCCTAGTCCCCATGTCAGAGGCTTACAACTGCCTATATAATTCCAGCTACAGGGCATACAAGTACCTGCACTGTGTGTACATAAACACACAAACACATAATTAAACATAAATGTAAGAAAACTAAGGTCTCAGCATCTACCTCAATACCCTACAGGGTAGGGCCTTTCAGAGACGCTCTGTGGTAGGCTCCTGTCCTGTTCCCTGTTTTCTCCCTCCTCCTATGTCCATCCTCTTTGCTTTTCTGAACAGGGATTGAGCGTCTTAGTCAGCGTCCTCCTTCCTGATTAGCTTCCTTAGCTGTACAGATTTTAGAATGTTTATCCTATATTGGGAAGAGTGCATGGAATCTTATGAAAAGAAGTGAGAGATAGTAAGACCTGGACAGGACAGGAGCTCCACAAGGACAGCAACAGATCCAAAATGTCTGGGCACAGGGGTCTTTTCTGAGACTGATACTCCAGCCAAGGACCACTCATGGAGATGGCCTGGAACCCCTACACAGAGGTAGCCTATGGCAGTTCAGTATCCAAGTGGTTTCCACAGTAATGGGGACAGGGACTGTCTCTGACATGAACTGATTGGCCTGCTCTTTGATCACCTCCCCTGATGGGGGAGCAGCCTTGCCAGGCCACAGAAGAAGACAATGCATCTGCTCCTGATGAGACCTGATAGACTAGGATCAGAGGGAAGGGGACTTATCAGTGGACTGGGAGAGACACACAAGGGAAGAAGAGGGACAGTGGGATTAGGAGGGGAGGAGGAAGATACAGGGGAGATACAAAGTGAATAAACTGTAATTAATAAAATTTTTTAAAAAATTAAAAAAAAAAGAAAATTAAGGTCTATAGTGAAATGAAGTGCTGAAGTCTTAACAACTACAGTGTCTTTTCTGGGTTCCTTTTCTTCATCTTCAGTGTCTGTTTCTCTTGGGACAGGGATTAAGCCTAAGGTTTTGTACATGCTAAAAGCAGACTTTTAGCACTGAGCTATAACCCTATGCCCTCAAGTCCAGACTTCGCATGTGCTGCCACCAGAGGTATGAATTCATGTTACAGGGTTTCCCAGCCAGCCTGTTCTCAACAAACACTTGTCTCTGTGTGACAGAACGGCTCTGATCACAGCGCTGCTGTTACCTTCATATCGGAATATCAACCATCAAACTAATGTTTTCAAGACCACGGTGTAACAAAAGGAAAAAAAGTAGTTCTGACAGCATTGCCAGGAGTCATCATGCCTGGGTTAGAGAAACTGACATTATGGCAGTTATGACTCATCCTGTGGGTAAGGAGTGTTAAAATGTATTCCTAGGTATAAAGACTTCAAGAAAAGGAAAAATTAGTTGCTTTAAGTCTATTGACTTTTTTGTTGGTTTGTTTTGATTGGTGGGATTAAAGGTGTGCACCACTGTGCCCAGCCTGTGTTCACAATTTCTGAAGTAACACATGTGCTGTAAGTTACTAGTTATGAATCAATTATGAGAAGGCAAAAAGTCAACTGTGCAGAGTGCTTTCTGCTCTGCAAAAGCATTTTACTTCTTCACTGATTCTACTGAAACAGCAAAAGTACCTGTAATGGTATGCAATTCCTCTACACTGGTTCAAGTTTTTGGACCCAAGGGCCAGAGACAGACCAGGTATTAAGAAATAAATTTTATACTGGCATGCACTGTAAATGTTAGTTACTACCAGCAGTGAACATAAAATTTTTCCTGTCACACTGCCCTAGTAGATACCTAAAAGGAATCTAGAGGGATGGCTCAGTGGTTACAAGCACTGATCATCCTTCCAGAGAATCCAGGTTCGATTCCCAGCACCCACAAGGTGGCTCACAACCATCCATAAACTTCAGTTCCCAGAGTTCCAATGCCCACCTCTGGCCTCTGTGGCACACAAGGCAAAACATCCATACACCTTAAACTTTAAAAGATATCTAAAAGCAAAATGAGCCAGTAATTCAGTGTAATCCTTATCAGCATGAACTCAGAATTCTAGTAAGTTTAACTATTCCAACCTTTACAGAACAGAATGGAATCTCTTCATTGTGACTTCCCTAAGATTCTTGCTGGCAATCTCAGGGAACTTGGGACACATAATTTTTTCAGTAGTATAGAAATACTGTTCTTTTATTCCATTACTGACTATGAAAAAGCCTAAAATAAATATTGTTCTTTAAGGCTGTTCCTATTTTAAATAGCACCATTAAACAATATATGTGTGTGTTTTTAAATCTTACAGGTGATTTTATCAAACTTCATTAAGAAGAGTAAATGATTTTCCTAGTAGTTACTTTTACCTAATCTCCACATCCAACTGTGTAAATTATCCTTTGGGGAGAAAGTAGTAGAAGCTGCTGAGAATATGTTTCCCTGGGGCTGGTAAGCTGGCTCAGTGGATAAAGGCACTTTCCATCATGTCTGTGTGCAATTCCTAGAACCCATATGGCTGGAGGAGAACCCACAGTCAGAAGCTATCCTCTGATCAACATGTGTGTGCTGCAGCATGCCCTCCCCACCCCATACACAAAATAAACACATGTAGGAACTTTAAAATGTTACACATCTAAGTATATGATACATAGATTATTAGTGATGAAATGTTGTAGAATTGCCTATTTTTATAATGTAGAGTTATTACTTCTATCTCGTGACTGTTAGAATAAGTTAAAATTCTTTAGCTCACAGATATTAATGCAGGGTTACCTTCCTATTAAATGTGGACATTTATGTGCCTATTAAAGTCAAGTTTTACAATAAAATCCAGGTACACTTCTCTCTCTTTTCTTTCTTTACATTTGAAATACAAAGAGTATCTTACTTTTGCCTAGGGATTTGCAGACTAGTCAAGAAAAAGGCCAGTTTGAAAAAAAGATGAAAAGATCAAGGTAAAAGTCTTCTAAGGACAAAAGTTTTACCCTGTTTTTCCCATGGGTCCTTAGTACAGTTTAATATATGCAGTTCTGGGCTGCCTGAAATTACTCAGTCAACATGTTCTCTGAGCAGATGTCTTATTCAGAAGCAGCAGTAATACTGGGAGGAGGTGCTTCAGACTCCTTCCCAGCTGGCACTCTGAGTAGCCCAGGTGCTATCTATGGGAGCAGCAGCTGCATGCCAGGAAGGCCAGCAGCATGAACGGAGACAGCACCCAGTGGCTTCTCAGAAAGGAAAGGACCTGGACGCTTTTACACCTGAAAAGCTTCCAGCCGCAGCTCTCCACTGTCAGTATCTGCAACCTGAGAGCCAGTGTCTTGAGGAAAGCTTTTTCTCCTGGTGGCTTCCTGGATTCTAGCACTGAAACATGAGCATACAAAGGACTACATTTTTCAAATTCTCCGGACCGTTGATACTTGTACTCAGAAAGGGGAGAAGTGGGAAAGCAGGTAGGCAGAATGTCTATAACACAGGTTTCAACTCAGCAGCAGTTTCTTGATGAATAGTTCTGGGTTCTTATTCTAAAATTTTGCATTGAATCTAAGGAAATGGGAATGGGCTATCTGATTTAGATACGAAAACCAAGTAAATAGCCTGCCAGTGGTTTCAGTGGACCCCGTTTGATTCCCAGCACCGACATGGTGGCTCACAACCATCTGTAACTCAGAGGCTGGAAGAATGACTCAGTGACCAAGAGCATTGGCTGCTGTTCCAAAGACTCAATCTCAACACCTACTGTTTGTAATCCACTTCCATGGGATGTGATGCCCTTTCTGGCCTCTGTAGGCATCAGAAATGCATGCAGTGCAGACATATACACAAAAAGCCCAGACACATAAATAAAAAATGAAAAGTAAAATAAAATTCCAACTCCAGTACCAGCCCAGTTTGTCTTGGCTTTAGCTGCCTGTGGTGGGAGGAGATGTACGTAATAGATATAAGCTATGTAGACACAGGCACAGGCCACTCAAGCTTTGCTGGGTCCCTGTTTAGTACAATTGTGCTGTCACCCTTACACTTTACTCAGTCTCTGGAGAACCTGTGGTGGGTGATTTATATGGTAGACACCGCCTCTGTCCTCTTTATATTCAGGCATATTACATCTGTTTCAGCAGCAACTTTTAAATCTTCCTAAATCAGTCACCTTTACATTAAGCAGCCTTGGAAATCTTCCTATCCCAGAGTAACAACTCTCAGAGTTGTTACTATCTCATTCAATACATGCAGACTTAAAACAGTAAGAGCGCTTGGCTCTTTTCTGGCTTTGTTTTGGTTGTTGTTATTAGGGACCTAATTACAATGTGTTTAATGGTGATCACAGTGCCCTCTCTACAAAAGCTCAAGGAGAAAGTGGTGAGAAAGTCAAGGGATGGAATGCTAAGTTACAGACAACAGAAAGGGCACTCTTCCCAATAATTAACTAGATTGATAGAGGCTGGAATTCAAAGCTCTGTCTGTAAGATGTTTGTCAGCTCTTCCTGGAAAGGGCCAGCCAATACAATATAGCAATGTCCAGGTTACAAAAAATGATAAACTAGGCTTTGCTTGTTATGCCTAAATTGGCACAACTGGCCTAAAATTTAGATTTTCTTGTTTCCTTCCTTTATTTTTGTTTAAAGGTTTTGAGTTATAATGATATGGATTTGAGATGAAATATTTGAACAGGAGGATGCCAGTATATGACTTTAATCACACAAAGGAGCTAGAAACAGGCAGATATCTGAGTTCTGGATTAGCCTACAATAAAGTCAGGGCAGAAAACCCCTGCTGATTAGCCACTTACAAAGACAGTCTAGGATTCAAAATCACAAACTTTTTCTTAAGGTTAATTACTATGTTAAGTTCTTTTTTCTTAATAATGGGTGATATGTCTTTACTGATCTAAAAGGTTGGATTCACACCAGTCTTAGGTTTATGTAAGGAGAGATGATATCACACTTCTCTGTCCACCAGCTTATCCCTTTAAAAGTGAGACATTTTCACAGGGAACAAACGTCGATCATGCCTAATGAAAAAACCCACACACGCAGGGGACTATATACAGGCAGCAAAGTACAGCCCAGCCTAGTTAAGTCCTAAAAACTCAAAGACCACAATTCATATATTTAAAAGGTAAAAGAAAAAGGGGGCAAGGAAGTTTGGCTATACAAGTATAGCTATACAAGTATAGCTGCCCATTCCATATGGAAAAAGAGACAGGGCAAAGACAGCCATAACAAATGTAAAAACCCAGGTATAAGATGCCTAGGGTATATTTAAGTTCTAAAAGAAAAAGGGAAATGGAGTTTGGAGTTCACAGCCTGGGGTTGAGGGACCACAAGGAAAGGGAGGAAAAAAAAAAAAAAAGAAAAGATTAGAGGAGAAGGACATGGACCAGTGCCATATGGCCTGTGTGGGGAAGGAACACTTGGCCGGATCAGCATGGAGGAGATGGAGAACACTGATAGGTATTTTGGACCATGGGTGGGAGGTAAAGTTAGTTTAGAGTTAATATCTGCAATGCCCCAGGGTAAAGGCTATTTTATAAAATACAACAGGCATCGATAGCGAGTTTGATAATACCGCCATAGTAACTACAGCCTAATAATAAACATTTATTAGGCCATAGCTTTTAAATCTACGCAACAGCATTAATGAAAGATGTCACAGTTATCCTAACTTCTCGGGTCACACTGTTTTCAATAAAATTCAGTCATCTTAATTTCTTGCATAATCTATCCATAATCTAGTATTTTTGCTTACTTATTGCTTTAAAAAAAAGTCTTACAGGGTGGGGCTATAGCCCTGCACAGAAAGATCATGTATATCTCTCAATTTTCTTCATCTGTTGCTGTACTGTATTCAATTAATCCTTCATATTGTCATGTATCTATTTTATGAACATTCAGTTAAGAATGCTTCTCTACCCAGATTAGAGGAAAATTATCCTAAATTTGATAGTAACTATTTTGTTTGGTATGTATGTATGTATGTACATATGTGTAGAGGCCGCTGGTCAATGTCTTTCTCTTTTGCTCTCTGTCTTATTTTTTTGGACAGGGTATTTCACTGAAACTAAAGCTTGCTGTGTCAGCCAGACTATCTGGCCATCAAGTCTCCAGAATCCTGTCTCTGACCCTACTCCAGGATGGGGATTACAAAATCATCCTCTACACCTACCTTTTTTTTTCCCCAAGTATATTATGTTTGTGTGTGTGTGTCTGAGAGAGACATACAGCAAATACTGAATGTCTGTAGGCTAAAGGACCCCTTGCAGGAGTTGGTTCTTTCCTCCCACCATGTTGGTATTCAAAGCAGGTTACCTGTTGAGCCACCTCATTGGTCTTCGCATCTCATTTTTGGTTTTGTTTTTACTTTATTTTCATTCACATGGGTGCTGGGGACCTGCCCTTCCTCCTGCTTTTACAACAAGCGCCTTGCCCACGGAGTCACCTCCCAGCCCTTGTTTTGATTATTGTTTTTGTTGCTGTTCCTCACTGCGTAGAAGACACAGCCTGGGTCTCAGCGGCTGTCCTTAGCTGAGGAGGGAGATTCCACAATCCCTGTGCATATCCTTGACTCTAAAGCCAGAACCATGTGGCCAAAGCTGCCAAGTTTGCTGCCTGAGGGGGCTGGAACTTGGCTCCTTGTCCTATTACGTTGGTATAAGCTTTCTGTTGTTGATGATTTTCTACACTGCTGATTTTTTACACTGCTTAAGTTTTTCTTTGGTCTTTTTCAAAAGTTGGAAATTAGTTGGAGGGGGGTCTTACTGAGGGTCACACAGCCTGTGACTTTGGCTAAATGAAACTTCTGCTTGCTGGCAGTCTCCTTCCTTCTGTTCAAACCCACTTTTACCCTCCAGAGCCCTGTTTAAGTTCATGGTCGGGGGCCTCTTCCGGCTGGCATTCCACTGCTACCCCAGCCAGCGAAAGTGTCCTTACTCTTTAACTTCTCTTGTATACACAGTCTGTAGTCCCCCTACTTGGCATACAGCAGCTTGTATTTTTATGTTTCTTCTGTGTGTATGTGTAGCTGCATTATAGTTATATTATACTGTTTTATAGTCTTTTTTTTTGGTTTTTCCAGACAGTTTCTCTGTTTAGCCTTGGCTATCCTGAACTTGCTTTGTAGACGACGGTGGCCTCAAACTCACAGAGATCCACACTTGCCACTGCCTCCCCAAGTGCTGGGATTACAGGTATGCGCCACCCACCCAGCTAGATACCTAGTATATTTTCATATAAGCTCCTGCAATTGTTAATATTAAGGATGAATTAAATGCATATACCCTTGAACTTACACTTCAAATCCATGTATGGAAACCTTTAACCCTTTCTTCTCCTCCACAAATGAGTGTGAGCCTCTCACCCTTTAGGTTACTCTTTCATTCCAACCCTCATCTTCCCAGGTTCCAAAAGACAAAGTCCAGTACTCACAGTGAACTTTATTTGGATTTGTCTGCTTCCTACGGGACATGTTTCCCTGATCCAAAAGCTCTGCTCTTTCCCAGTTTCACCACTGGATATGTTACCACCTCCTTGTAAGGTGCTGACCTGCAAAAACAAACAAACAGAAAAGCAATAGTTAGCCTATTATTTTCCCCAGAAATTACTAAATTAGAAATGTAAAGACCTTAAAAAATACATCTTGAGGATATAAAGCTCACCAGCTGTAAATAACTGAACTAATGAAATGAGTATATAAATCTTAAACCCAATGTTAAGGTCCCAAGGAACCTAAGAGGCAACTTTTTTTTTCTTTCCAAGACAGGGTTTCTCTGTGTAGCCTTGTGTCCTGGACTCACTTTATAGACCAGGCTGGCCTCAAACTCACAGAGATCTAGCCGCCTCTGCCTCCCTGAGTGCTGGGATTACAGGCGTGCGCCACCACACTTGGCTGAGGCGTCTACTTGTAGAGGGCTTATGAGAACACTTCTCGAAAGCTGTCTTTGGAATGCAGACTACTACCAAATGATCACGGTCGGGGTCACAGGACAGAACAGGATGCAAATTCAGGCAATCACAGTAAGAAGTACTGTGGGCTAAAGGGATTACTCCCACAGATGGGGGACAAAGTAAAAAGGTAACAGTGACCTGTCACATGCAGCTGGAAGTCAAGGCATGCAGTCTGCACCTCTAGGTAGCTCTCTAAGGGATGAGCTCAGAGGTAGCAGAGGAATCACCTATTGGCAATGCAGGCATACTGCCAGGCAGCTAGCAGGATGGCACAAGAGCAAATCAAACTTCCACCTCATGAGACAGGCTCTCACCACAAGAGCAGATGACATCCACATTGTAAAGTACTACTTCAGTCTTCCAACGTGGAACACCCACTGGCCCTGCTCATTTGTTCTGGAGAGGCATTCAAAGATCACAATTTTATAGCCTCTTCTCAATTCTGTGGTATAGCAGGGAGATCAGGGGGGAATGAAGAGAAAAGCTCCCCATAGAAGAACAGCAGAGCTGTGCATCTGCCACTCTGGCAAAGTCTTGAGCCTGCAGCTTCCTTGTTAACTACAAGACTGGCTCAGCCATAAGCACTGTAAGAGATTCTAAAGTGGATTAGTTGCAGAAGCCACAGCCTTTTCTTTAGAAGACAAAGGACTAGGGATATGATAGAGTGGCAGAGCATTTGCCTAGCATGTGCTAGGCCCTGCGTTCAATTCCCAACACCACAAAACAAGATAGACAAATATACACCACAGTAAACAAATGTGAAATGAAAAAGAGTTAAGAGTCTCTTTTCTGCCAGTTAGGGATGTGGATTTTGTTATTCCCCATTCAGTTCCTGCCTTCTTAAATTGGACTCAAATAGAAATATATAATTCCTTTAGAGAAACTCCTAGCTGTACTGTGCATTCCAGTTAATGAAGACTCACCTGCTAATGCCAACTAACTCCTCTATGTAGCTAGACAGGCCCTCAAACCTGTAATCAGACCCTACCTCCCCTTACCAAAAGAAGAAAGAAACCGCAAATGGCAAAGACAGGCCTCCACAGGAAGTAGCAAAGGAAGCAGCTTTCAGGCAGTCTTCTATCATATCTGCATACCAAACACAGTTCTTTTCAGACCTTCAATTAAAAAAAAAGGAAAATAACTCCTAATGTGTAAAACAGAAAAAACAATTTTAGAGAGCAATTTAATGTCAATACAAAGGTTATGTATTCTGTTTTTAATTTTTTTCCCCCTTGGAGACATGAGTCTCTTGTATCCTTAGCGGGTTTTGAACTGGGTAAGTAGCCAAGAATGACCTTGAATTTCTGATATCCCTTTCTTAAGAGAAAACAGGCAAGTATCTCCATCCCCAGTTTTTCATGGTGCTGGGGTTGGAACCTAAAGCTCTGTGCACAGTAGGCATAATGGCCAAGCACTCTGCCAACTAAGTTACATCCCCAGCGGCCAAGGGTGGTCATCCTTCTCGGACTTACTCTTTTTCAATATTGTGTCTTGACCTTGAACCCCCAGGCTCAGTCACTGTCTGGCCTCAGCCTTCTGACTAGTGGGATTACAGGTGTGCATCACTACACCTGGTTTATACTTTCTAGTTATTGTAATGCAAACTGTGATGAATAGCACACTTTAGATCTTTTACTGTCTGTGAAGTCCCAAAGCGGAAAGCTGAATGAGATGTAAATCTTTGCACACTTTTCTAACGAAAACCAAATGAAATCTCATTTACCCTCTGAAGTTCAGGAATCGGAGCTCTGAGATGGAGACGCTAAAGTCTGTTTGAAGGAGTGCCAAGTAACTTGAGTCAGGCTTTATTTAGATCATCTTGGCAAGACAACAGTTTATTACTAAAGCTGCCTGGCGAAGGGATGATGGATGTGCAGCTACAAGGCTGCACATCCGGAAGGGCAGCAGCATCCACTGCTTTCTCACGATCCTCCTAGTGGCCCAATGGGGGAACTGACCAGATGGTACCTCAGGGGACTTCACACCTGAGGGATCAAAGGAAAATAAACACACCTTCCCTCCCACAAAACAAAGACAAGCCACAATAATTAAAACACCCACTAGAAGAAAAAGTCCAGAGGAGGGGGAAACCGGTAAAAAAAAAAAATAAGGAAACAGACAAACGGCACTGGAAGGACACACACCTGACCCAAACAGCACAATATCTGAGGTTAGTTTTATGGGTGGCAACCCTATTAAAACAAAACAAACGGTACAAAAGGCCACTTGGTCCCTTTTGCTTTCAGCACTGCCCAAATGTGAAACTTAAGCTAGGAATGTAACTCTAGCTGCCCGAACATCTTCAGCTGGGAGGAAACTGGGAGGAACAGTAAACTGAGAATCTGAGCTACAGGGGATGCTACATTTAAAGGGAGGGTGCTTTTTGTTTGTTTGGTTTTTGTTTTGTTTAGTCCTCTGTAGAATAGAGAGTCCTCCGGAGGGTGCACTGGCCCCCTCCATCCCTGCCTCTTTTTAAGGCCAGCCTTTAGAAAAGAAGATGCATTCCCACCTCCAGCTCTGGTGAGGTTCCCACGAAGCAACGTAAACTCGCCCGAATCCAAGTGATGGGAATCTGCCAAAAGGGAGAGAAGAAAGGTGGTCACACAGCTGTTTTCACTGTCCCCGGGGCTGGAGCTCGGGTGTGCTATCAGCTGAGACGCCCCCTCCGGCTTTTTCCAGCAGGGGTACAGGTAAATCCCAGGTGTCAAGGCTGGAGCCAGGAGTCTCCGAGGCGTCTCGGACCAACGCGCAGACCACTTAGCCTTCTCCGAAATCTAAATTTAGCAGGTCCTCCGCCCGCCCCGGCCCCCCGCCCAGTCCGCTCTCCCACGCCCATCCTCCCCTCCCCCAGCTCCACCCCAGCCTGACGCCGGCCCGCGAGGCCCGCACCCCGGCGCGACAGCACCCAGCCCGCCCCTCCCCGGGAGCGGGCAGACAAAAGGCGGGCGGCGGCGCGGGGCGGCGGGAGCTACTCCGGCTGCTGGCTCCCGGCGCGGGGGCGCTTTACCCGCAGCCTCGGCGCTCCGCGTCCCTGGGCCCCGCCTCCGGACAGACAGACCGCGGGACAATGGACCCCGGCCGCAGCTCGGGCTGGCCGGGCCGGGGCTCCCTGGGACCGGGCCCCAGGCCGGCAGAGGGTGGCTGCGGGCCGCACCGGCGGCGGGCAGGCGAGGGGCGGCGCGGCAGACAGACAAAGCCAACGGCAGACAGACGGACGGAGGGGGAAAAAGATGGCGACGCGGATGACGGGAGCGCGCTGTTCGCGCTCTCGCCGCGAGTGGGGCGCGTGCCAGAGCTTCACCTCTCTCCTCCCGCCGCCGCCCCGACCCCTCCCTGCTCCGCGCGCCCGGCGTTGTGGGCGGGGCCTCGGGGGAAAGGGTCCGGGAGGCGGGGCTTAGGGAGCATCCAATCGCTGGCGTTCCAAGGGGCCCCGCCCGCGTCCGGGAACCGGAGACCCCTAGCCGGGCGCCGCCGAGGCTTTCCTGCGCACCTCCGCGCCCCTTTTCAGGTGGCCGACTCCACTCGGCTGTCGTCTCCCCTGGTTTCCTTTCCCAGCATCGAGTTCAGCCACAAAACCCACATCCCCCAACCGCAGCTCCGCCGCAGGTTTCCCCTTCTCCGAGGCTGAACCTGAGCCACCCGCCCCACAGTCCCCAGCGTCTTCACTCCCACCTGCCCCACCGCTTCTTCAGCTCCCAAGGCAGTGGGAGGGACTAAGTTCGGCAGTCAGAACCTCAGAAAAGAGATTTATCTGGGGTGTTTGCCTTTCCGGATGGTTATAGACACAGGACCTAGGTAACTGGTGGTCCTCGCTGCCGTCTAAAAGGTATTCGAAAGGTTGAGCCAGCGTGGTTAGACTCACTGCCTCCTAACGCGACTCCTGTTACCGTCCCCTTCTTTATTTCTCCGTTGTCCTCGCGCTTTTCCCCTCATTCTCTTGGTGGAAAACCCAAGCTTACCTCTCAGGTGTCTCCTACTCTGAGAAGTAGAGTGCCACGGGAAGAGAAACCTGCTTTCAGAAGGCCCAGCTTTCAGTCCCAGCTCTGCCACTGACCAGTCTGTTAACTCTGGGCAAGTCACTTCCCTGTGCTGGACCTCTCCTCTCAGACTTGTGCCTCGAACGTAAAACAATCTCTGAAAGTCCTGTGCGAGTTCTCTTATGATTCCCGGCTTCACAGAGGCAGAACTGATGAGGGTTGGTGACTCTTGCTGATAAAACGACAGGTCAAAGGATTTGCACAAAGCAGTCTTGCAAATTCTTCTTTCCTGAAATCTCGAACGCCAATGCCATTGCCCACACCTTGGGTAGAATGAGCCAGAATGGCTGAATTGAAGAAACTTGGTTCTTGACAATGTTGTAGGTAAATAGCTTTCTTTCTTTCTTTCTTTCTTTCTTTCTTTCTTTCTTTCTTTCTTTCCTTCCTTCCTTCCTTCCTTCCTTCCTTCCTTTCTTTCTTTCTTTCTTTCTTTCTTTCTTTCTTGTGCCTGGGATAGGAATTACTATTCAATATAAGTCAATAAAACATTTTAAATTTAAGAATTTGATTTGTACACATATCCAGGAAATAAAAGCATTCTCACCAAAACAGCTTTTAGACTGTTTTGTGTTTGTTGTGTTTGTTTTTTTGAGACAGGGTTTCTCTTTGTATAGCCCTGGCTGTTCTAGACTCGCTCTGTATGGCAGGCTCATTTTGAACTCACAGAGATCCACCTGGCTCTGCTTCCCGAGAGTGCTGGGATTAAGGATGTGTACCACCATGCCTGGCTAGACTTTAGTAATTTCTGATGACATAAACTTAGAGATGCAACATGGCCTTGTTATATTGCTTTGAAATTTACCTGGCAGACATTTCAACAAGAAATAGCTGACTGACAAAAATTAGCCCCCTATGAAATGTCTTGAGGTTGTTACTAAATTATTGTGTGCAGCTTAGATTTGAGGGTAGACAGGACTTGGGTTCACTCCCTAGCAATTGTGGAGGGGGTGCTGCTGGGCTGCCTATGATAAAATGGGATGGCAATAACGCTATTCTTGTAAGCTTCCTGTGTTCTTAAAATGTCTCCACAGTGTTGTGATTCAGGTTCATGATGAAGTAATGAAAAAAAAATGTATTTAATAAAGCACCTATTTTTCCTCTGCCCTCACCTAAATTTGTTCTAAATCTGGAAGACTTTTTAATTACCAATGGATTTTCTTCCCCATTTTTGCTGTGTCTGTGCCATGGCACATGTGGATGCATAGGTTCGTGTGTGAGTGCAAGCACCCATCCACAAGTGCGAAGGTCTGAAAACAGCTCTTTGCCGCTGTGTAAACCAAGCTGGTTGGCCCCAGGAGTGGCTGGAGATTTTCCTATCTCTGCGGACCGTCTCCCCAGAGGGGTAGGAGGATTTAGGGATGCTTTTGCTACTGTGTCCAGCCTGTGTGTTGGTTCTGTGAGATTTGAACTCAGGTTGTCGGGCTTCTGCTTTTGAATAATAAGCACCTTACCCTTCTAGCCCCAGTTTTACTCTTCTCTCTTTCTCACTGTGCTTGTTGCAAAGTGTTGTTCTGCCATCTCAGTTATAGTACTGAAATATCTTCTTAATCCATGTTTCCCTTTTGTTGTTTGATTTCAGTGCTGGAGACTGAGTCTATGGCTTGCCCATACTAACTAAGCACATATCTCAAACACTGGGCTACCTCACCAGTCCTGAAATCCATTTTATATTTATTGGATTCTGCAATTATTTCATTAAGAATTTACATTAAAATAGCAATGACAGGAAAAATATTAGATTTTTTTGGCATGGATATGTGTGTGTACTGGTATGTCTAGATATGCATGTATATGTGTGTGTGTGTGTGTGTGTGTGTGCTGGTATACCCGTACATGTGTGTGCATGTGAGTGTAGAGGCCAGAGGTTGATATCACATGTGGGAGGAATTTTAATCCAGCAACATGACTCCTCAGGCTGGAATACAGACACGCCCTCAGTATACACTTTTAGTCCTAAAAAAATGAAGGTGAAGTCAGTTGTAGAAAGAAGCACCCATGTCTAAAAGCAATGAATCAGAGAAAGAGTTGACAGAATACTATATGCCCAACTCTCATGAGACTAGAAAGGAAAGGGAGGCAACTTAAAAGGGAGGAGCAGAGACGAGGGGCAGGTGAACGTGGCAGTTTTACTGGGACAGTTGTAGAGAGACAGGTTGCAGAGAGAACAAGCTAAACACAGGTGAAGACAGCATGAGTCAGAGAATGAGAAGGAGACACTGTTGAGACCTGCTCCCTTTGGGTAGCCATTTCTATTTTCAGGCCTAATAGCCACATCATCTCAACTTGTGGCTGATAGTGAGAAAATTTCTGTGTAAGGTCAAGTTGACCAAAAAACTGTGTTTATGTTCAGCATACTCTATGGTCTTGCTACTCCTAGAAATTCCCCAACCATAAGCTCAACTGGCCCTAACTATAAACTACACTTGGGACCAACCAAATTAAAGGTCAGCAAGAACTGTTTTGCCTGAGTAGCAAAAATAATGAGTCAGAGGTGACTACCCTATTCCATTGTTCCCCACCGCCCTCCATGTGAGCTAATTGCGGATTTTGCCTTTATAAGCTAACTCTGAATGACACTCGATGTTACAGTTTGGCTCCTGAGTCCACTCTAAGACCATGGTCAGTCTCAGGATGTTGCACTCAATAAAACATCCATATCTAACTGACATTGGTGTCTGAACGGTTTGTGCAGCTTCCTCTGGACCTAAACAACAGAAGATAGAACAGATTGCTAAAGTTAGTTTGAGGCCAAGCAGAGCAATTCAGTTAGGGGCTGAGAGGGAAGCCAGATTGAATCAGTAAGTTTGGTAAGGAGTTTGAACCACAACAGCTGAGTTGAACCAGCCAGCCAGAGTTCAGAAAGAGCTAGAAAGGGTGAGCTTAATCAGCAAGAAGTCTCAGAGGCTGAAAACATTTTAGGCCTAGATTAGGTTGTATAGAGGCTCAGAGCTTTCAGGACTAGGCCTAGGTTAGCAGACAGAGGCAGTAAGACTCAGAGACGACAAATCAGGTGAACAAAAGTTACTTTAACGGTCATACACCTCTCTTCACCTTATACATTAAGTCAGGGTGTCTCACTTGAACTCAGAGCTTGGCAATTCAGCTAGTCTAGCTAGCCATCTTGGTCTGGGGACCTGTCTTTGTATCCTGAGCAGTGGGATTACAGGTAGTGGGATTACAGGTAGCCTACTTCATGCTTCCAGCAGTTACACGGGTGTTAGTCCTCATGCTTTCAGGGCAATCTCTTTGACTCCTGAACCATCTCCTTAGCCCAGACACTTTTTTGAAATGTAAACTATAATTCATGAGAGCTGGCGCGATGGCTCCACGGGCGAGAACACTTCCTTTGAAAGCCTGCCAAACTGGGTTTAATCACCAGTACCCGTATTCAGGAGACCTGGCTCCAGGGCTACCCCTCACCTCGACTGAGCCACCATACCACATGCCTTTCTCCTCCCTAATAATAAACCTATTTTTAAAGTATAATTCACGGGCTGGAAAGATGGCTCCGGGAGGTAAGGGCACTTGCTATGCAAGCACGAAAACCTGAGTTCAAATCTCACCCTTAGATAATAATTGAGCATGGCCACACACAGGCCTACAGCCCTACAGCTGTCTCATAGGGAGACAGAAGGATCGCTTGAGCCTGTTGGCTGCCTCCAAGTTCAGTAAAATATCCCATCTCATGCTGGGAATTGAAGCCAAGTCTTCACGAATGTTAGGCAAGCACAATTCCAATGGAGCTGTATCTCCAACCTTATCTCTTTCCTTATCTTTTGGTTTGTTTTGGTTTTAGACAGAATTTTGCCAAGTGGCCCTAGCTGGCCCTCGTACTTGGCTCTAGAGTGCAGGCTGGCCTCAAACTCACAGTATAATTCCGTGTGATGGTTAAACTTACCAATTTGATGGGGTTTTAGATTCTGTATGTACAAATAATTCTGGGCATGTCTTGAGGTATTATCAAGATTAAGTGAATTAAAGTAAGAAAACCCAACCCTAAATGTGAGTGGGGCCAGCCCTTGGGTGGGGGTCCTGGACTCAATCCAAAAGGAAGAAGCCAGCTGAGCATGGCCATTCACTGCTGTCTGCTTCCTGACCACAGATGCAAAGCGACTAGCTCCTTCCTCCGTGGCTCCTCCGACATGGTGGACCATATCCTGGAGCAGTGAGCCGAAAACAAACCTTCCTGGAGCTGCTACCATCAGGCACTTTATTTCAGCAACAGATAAGTATTCTAGTTTCCTTTCTGTTGCTGGGATAAAAACCATCTTGACCAAAAGAAACTGAAGGACTAAAGGGTTTATCTGGCTTACAATCCCAGAGCACGGTCCATCGTTCAGGGAAGTCAGGACGGGAGCCTGGAGGCTGGCCTGCTCACTATTCCCACAGTATTACCTCAGACTGAAGAATTCACTTCACAGCCAAAGAAGTTCAGCCGGACTACAGGACTACGAAAGATTCTTCCCGGGGGCTCGTAAGCAGCCTTGTGCTCAGCCGGTTTTCTGATGCATCTCAGGACCACCTGCCTAAAGAATGGTGTCTCCATCTATTAACAGGGCTTCTCTGTTTTAGCCCTGGCTGTCCCGGAACTCTCTGTAGTCCAGGCTGGCCTTGAACTCACAGAGATCTGCTTGCTTCTGCCTCCCAAGTGCTGGGATTAAAGGTGTTCTCCAAGGCTGCCTAGAGAACAATGTCTTCTAAACAATTTATTGAGATTCTCTTCCCAGATACTTCCAGGTTATGTCAAGTTAACAGCTAAAGCTAACCATGGCAAACAGCTTAACACATTCTGCCTCAGTTTCCTGAGGGCTGGGATTACAAGTGCGTGCCACTGTGTAACTGAGTTGTCTTTTATTTTATTATCTTATTTGATTTCTATGTGTATGGGCATTTTGCTTACATGTATATTTGTGCAACATGTACATGCCTGATGCCCAGAAGGGGCATAAGGGGGCATTGGATTCCCCCTGAATTGGAGTAACAGATGGTTGTGTGCCACCAGGTGGGCGCAAAGAATTCAACCCAGATCTTCTAGAATGCAGCCAGTGTTCTTAACACTGAGCCACATTTCGAGGCTAGGTGGTGCACCTGTAATCCCAGCAGAGAGGCAGAGGCAGGCAGACCGTTGTGAGTTCAAGGCCAGCCTGGTCTACAAAGTGAGTCCAGAACAGCTAAGGCTACACAGAGAAACCCTGTCTCAAAAAAACAAAACAAAACAGAAAAACAAAAATAAGACTTTTGCTCTTATAGTTAGATGTTGGTTCATTCTGAATTAGTGTTTGTATGGTGTGAGCAGGAAGAGCGGTTCTATTCTTTTACTTGTGATTATCTAATTTCTCTAACATAAGTTCAGTGTGGTGCTGCAGGCCTAGAATTCCAGCACTCAGAAGCCGAGGCTGGAGAATCTTGAGTTTGGGACTAGCCTGGGCTACAAAGCTAGATTGTGTCTAAAATCTATTGGCATACTTTTAAAAAACTATTTATATTTATCTTTTTTTCTCCTTACTCCATTCCAATCCCTTCCAACACCAGGTAGGAGAGAGAGAGGGTTAGTGGGAGAGGGGGGCACAGTTCTTTCTTAGCAGCTTCCTGCTGGTTAGGGCCATCGGGTTCCTTGGAGCCAGTCAAGTCCTCATTTCAGGAGATCTCCACTTTCTTGTCTCCCAACAGCAACCAGGAGCAATAGGGGTTGGTGGTGGAGGGAAGCAGCAGCAGCCTGTTCTTTCTCGGTGCTCTATACTCTCTGGACTCTGGCATGTATTCTCTCTCCAGAGTTCTCAGATTTAAACTATCTGCAGCTGGCAAAGAGCTCCTCTCAGAGCCTGTATGAGGCAAATAGTCTACTGCTGTGGACCATCTGAATCAGTCCCACATCCCATACCTGGGACCAAAACAAAAACATGTCTACATCCATGACAAAATTACTAGGACATTGATTGGTTGATTGATACAGGGTCTATGCAACCTTGGCAGGTCTGGAACTTGATACATAGATCAGGCTTACCTGAAACTCATAAAAATCCACCTACCTCTGCCTCCCAAGTGCTATAACTACAGGTATGTGCCACCATGCCCAGCTAGAATAACTTTTGGAAAAGACTTCTTCCTTCGCTGAATTCGCTTTATAGCCTTGTTTAGCAACAGCTGGCCATAAAGCACATGGGTTTATCTCTGAACTTTCAGTTCTATTTTATTGATCAATATGTCTATGCCAGCCTTACATAGTCTCAAAGAGAATCTCACATTAAAAAATAGAGTGTGTTCAGTATGTAATGTATTCATGTGGATACACATGTGTGCATGTGTGTAGTATAGTTATAGGTATGTGCTCCTGTGTGTATGTGGAGGTCAGTGGTTTACATCAGTTGTCTTCTTTAATTGTTCTCCACTTAAAAAAAAAAACTAACTTTAAGTATATTTACTTTATGTATGTGAGTATTTTGCCTGCTTATGTGTTTGGTGCTCTCAGGGGTCAGTAGAGAGCATTGGTTCCCTGGAACTGGAATTACAGGAAGTTATGAGCTGGAAGTTACAGGAAGTTATGGGTGCTGGGAAGGGAAGCCAGGTCTTCTGCCAGAGCAGCCAGTGTGCTTAACCACTGAGCCATCCCTCCATCCCCCAACTTTATCCTTTCTGAGATAGGATCTCCCACTGAACAAGTGTTCGCTAACTGGCTAGCCTGGGTTGGGCAGTAACTCCAGATCTGCTCCAGCCTCTGTTCCCCGCTACCCAGGATTACAGTCACGGGTGACTACACTAGCATTTTACAAGCGCTAGGGGACTGAAGTCATTTCCTCAAGACGGTAACAGGAAAAGCAGAAGTTCAGGGTCATCCTTGGTTACAGATTTTGTTTGAGGTCAGCCTAGGCTGCACGAGACTGTCTTTAAAAAAACAACAAGAAAACAAACAAAAAGCAAAACCAATGTAGTTAACTGAGCTATCATCTTTCTCTTATGACGTGATGTGCAATACTTTTATTACATGAGTTAGCAAATTTTTTTAAATAAAGGACCCAGCAATAAATGTTTTAAGCTTTGTGGGAAAGGTAAGGTCACCGCCTCCTAACTCTGGGCCACCCTTTCCCAACCTCTTAACAAAGTAAAAAGCCATTCCTAGCTGGAGGGCTTCTTCAGAAACAGGTCTGACAGGTCTGTTAGTGAGAAACTCTATTGAGTACACACTGCATCAGATTTCAGTTATGGCCACTCACTATAAAGACTTGTATGAAAAAAGGATACGTGGCTAACTAAAGGAACCATGTATGTTGATTTCTGTCCTACGGTAAAAGAGTTTCAAGTGAAACAGTACAAGTCACTTTACTTTTGATTATACTTCTGAGTGAAACTGGTCTGTTGAGCCAAGGACAGACACTGTCCCCACCCCCATCTCCAGATAGTGTCTGAACAGCTTGGCTGGTTGCAGCACAATTCATAACAGAGATATTATTGAGTCTCTAACATTATACATATGGGTTTTGTTAAATCCCAAGGTAAAGGCGATAACCACTGAGTCCAAACAAACTCTTTTTCTAAATACATCTTGAGACTAGACTGGAGCTTGGTGACACTGTTAGTAGCTGGATGGCTTCAAACATGCTATCCAGAGAGCTTGCAATTATTTTTGAGGCAGGGTCTTATACTGTAGCACACATTAACATGGACCACATGAAGCTACATGAGATTGTAACTTCAGTCCTTTGAGGCTCAGCTTCTTGAGTGTTGGGATTACAGGTGTAAAAATATCTATTTACTTCTAGGGTTTGATCAAGGTCACTATGTCGGTGATCCTAAGTTATCCTATTATACTGTGCTGCTGTGAACATGGGGACATAGAAATTTTCATGCTTTGGTCTTAGCAGTATAGACTGACATTTCTTTGAAAGTTGATTAGGCAATATTTATTAGAATAAAAAAATGTACCTACTCTGACCCAGTTCTTTTATTTCTGGGAATTTACCAAGTGAGTACAGTGCTGTATTGTTCATAAGCAAAATACTGGAAATAACTTAAAGGCCCATCAATAGAGCTCTGTTTAAATGATTAATTATGGTCCAAGCCTGGTGCGATGGTACATGCCCGCAGGCCCAACTATCAGGAAAAAAACAAAATAATACAAAACACAATACAGAGTTGGAGGACAGCCTGGGCTACACAGCAAAACCCAGTCTCAGAGAAAAATTATGATTCACATATAATATTATTTACTCCTTTAAACTCCTGAGACTTCAGAACCATTGAAAAAAAGCAACTGGGTCTTATATAGCCCAGGTTGGCCTTGAACTCTATGTAGTTAAGGACATCATTGAACTACTGTCTTGCCTCTGCCTCCCAAGCACTGGGATCACAGGACTGCAGTGTCATTCCTGGTGTGGCTTCTTTTATTTTTAAATTTTATAAACTTTTTTGTTTGTTTGTTGAGACAGGGCTTCACCTGGCAGATTTTATAAACTTTATTATAAAAAAGTTTCTCTGCATGAGAATGCAGGTAGCCAAGAACGCCAGAAGAGGGTGGGTGTCAGATCCCCTGAATTGGAATTAGGTGGTTGTGAGCCACCTGTCACAGATGCTGGGAACCAAACTCTAGTCCTCTAGAAGAGCAGAGCAGAATGCACTTTTTCTTTCTTTCTTCTTAGATTTTGAGACAGGGTTTCTCTCCATAGCCCTGGCTGTCCTGGACTCAGTTTGTAGACCAGGCTGGCTTTGAACTCACAGAGATTCACCTGCCTCTGCCTCCCAAGAGCTGGTATCAAAGGAGTGCCCTACCACCGGCACCCAGCCAGTATGCACTTTTAACCACTGATCCATTTCTTCAGTCTTGACTTTAGTATCTCAAAACATACTAAATATATTGAGACTACTACAATACTCATCACCATCCCATTCAGCAATTGAAAATTTCTTTATTTTTGGCTGCCAGTTTACCCTTGTATACATAGGCATTTCTTATATTAGATTTCTTCATACAAAGTGACAATTGACAAAATAATATTTGCTATTACTTACTCCATTACCTAATGTCCTTGTCTCAAAAAAAAAAAGTCATTTATAATTGGTTAGTTTGAAGCTATATCTAAACAAGGTCCACACACATTTGTACCTTTGGTTAGGGTGTCTCTAGGCACTTTATTTTTTTCAAGACAGGATTTTTCTTTGTAGCCCTGGCTGTCCTGTTGCTCTGTAGACCAGCCTAGTCTTGAACTCAGAGTTCCTCCTGCTTCTGCCTCCCAAGTGCTGAGATTAAAGTCGTGCACCACCACTGGCTGTTTCTAGGCACCTTAAATCTGAGCAGTCTGCCCCCTTAAAAATGACGACTATTGTTTTTTAAATGCTGTGATACTCTGCTGTCCTTGGAACCAAACAACGGTCATCTTCAGGAAGTTGGCTGTGCTCACAGGCAAAGATCATCCCCTCATGGGGGGCTTGGAGCTCTCTCACCTGCGTATCCAGCCATTCTATACCACCTGTTGTATGTAATTCTGCCTTAACTGCATGTGGCCTGGGATGGGCTGGCGCAGAGGCTGGGGACTACTAGGAGACTGGGCTCTTTCTACGCCTGGAAGCCTTCATTCCTACTGGGTAAAAGACATTCCAGTGCAACCTTATTTTGGAGAGAGTGTACACCCACATGCCTGTAAAGTGACCTGTCACGTATGTTCTGTAAATGAGCCCAATAAACTTAATTTGTGCCTCAGGGGGAACTTTCCTCGCTTTGTGTGTGTGTGACACAGAGGAATTTTTTAGCAAAAAACACCAACACAATGTTCTAGTTGCAGAACTACAATTTACATATGCAAATACTTTACTGGGGGAAAAGATCCGAAAAGTTTAAGGGAACCAAATATTGTGTTTTCTAGAGTCCTGGAATCCTGGCGCTTTGAACTGCCGCGAACGGTTACAATAGCCAGTTATTTGCAAATTCATACAATCCTCCCAGGGTAACCCGCAGTCCTCGTTTTAGGACTGACCCAAGACAAGCCACAATTCTGGGCTTGGTAGCAGTGGCCTCTACAGCAGGGCCAAGAGCAAGAAGGTCTCCTCCGAATACACACAGAAACAGGAGCAAGCGGCGGTGGCGGTCGTACGGCTCGAGAGCGTAGAATCCAGCCCAGCAGCTCCTCCGAGGCCGATGGTCTGGCGGGCCCCCAGCCTCCGCACGGAACCGCAGGCTGCAGCGGGCTTCTCCAGGGGCCGGGACTAGCTGGAACCCGGGTACTCACCGGGCACGGACTGCAGGAACAGCCTCCCCACGCCCCACCGCGCCCCTAGCGAGTGACTCAACGCCGGGAGCGACGGGACGCGTCACGAGTCAAGTCCCGCGCCTCCGCCGTGGGAAATAGTCCTCAGCCCCGCCCAGTGCTGTGCGCGCAGCCAATCCCTGCGGAGCGGGGCGTGGCCAACGCGGGCCCCGAGGATTCCTCCGCCCGAGTTCGCGGTGGTGAGGCCGGGGGTGTCGCCATTTTGGATGCTGTGCGGCTCGTCGGAAGTCAGTCTCTTCCGTTCTCAGGCCCGAGGATCCCTCCAGGTGAGCGTGCCCTCCTCTGCCACCCTTGTCGGCCTTTCTGTTCTCCGCCCCGCACTGACCGGACCCCGGCCGGCGTGGGGACCGTGAGGTCGCACCCTCCGCCCGTGTCAGCGGGGAGGAAGGGGAAGCGCTGGCAGCGGGGGTCAGGCCTGAGGTCGGGCTCCGGCCGCGCGGGCGCGGGGGACCGTGGCACGGGCGCTGTCGTGACCTGGGCTCAGAGGACACCCCCACCCCCGCTGGGTCGTAGGGTCGGGACCCTCGGGAAGGCCCTGTCTGCGCCGCCGCGGTCGCTGCGCGGTGAGTCAGGCTCCGATGGCCGGTGCCCGCCGCGCTCCTCTTCCGGATGCTGGGGTCAGGCGTGGCTCTCAGCACCTTGAACCTGGATGCGGACCTCCCTGCTCGGGGCTGGGACTGTCGGCTGACCGCAGAGGGAGGCTACGGCTGCAAAGGGCTGTGTCTGTAGTCCGGTGGTGAACGGTTCTCAGAGGAGATTGTGATTTCTTTTGTTATCCTTTCCTGGTGTGTTTCGGATTTTTTTTTCCTTTTTTTATTACGAGAACAAAGCAATATAACTCCTCCGTCCTACCTGAAAAACAATCAGCTTGCGCCGTTCTTGTTTCGATAACACTTTTCCTCATGCATGTATTTTTACAGCTTAATAAAACCTTAGGTGATACATTTAAAAAACATCTCACACCCCTGAAGCCTTTTTTTTTTTTTTTTTTTTTCTTTTTTGACCTTTGTGGGGAACTTCACAGCGTCCTCATGCAGCTTCTTCACATTCTCACTTGATAAAAATACAGTTTTCTTCTCCTGATTACTTTCTGTGGCTACTCTCTTTTCTTCCTGTGCCGCTGCATTCTATCAAGACCTGCACCTCTAGAATCTTTGAGGTAGACTCTGGTCCACTTAATTGAAGCTCTTCTCAGGATCAAGTCCCAGTTATATGTAACTTATTGGGGTTTAAAGTAAAACTGCAAAACAAAGTGTAGTCCAAGTTATTTCAAGTGGAACCCTTAAATTACTGATGCGGTTTTCTTTTTTTTTTTTCTTTAAATATTTATTTTTATGTTATGTGTATGGTGTTTTGCTTTCATGTATATCTGTGCATCACGCGTGTGCTTGGTGCCTGTGGAGTTCAGAAGTGGGTTTCAGATCACCTGGAACTGGAGTTATGGATAGTCGTGAGCTACCATGTGGGTGTGGAGAATCGAACCCAGGTCTTGTCCAGCCAACATTTTACAGGCTAGATTGAATGACGAGCTGGATTGAATAAAGAGGAGGAGGCTCATGTGGCCAAATCTGATAAGAGTTTGATTTTCAGTCCCTCCAAGATAGGAAGAGAACCCACAGTTGTTCCACACACGCACATAGAATTTGAAAATAGTTCTTTCTTAAGTTGACTCTCTCAGCTGTTTTATTCAGTCATTAATAGCCAATACAGAACATCTTTGCCGATGTCCTGTCTGCTGAATTGATGAGTTACCAAGGGAGGCATATTGAATCTTCTAACTGTAATTAGATTGTCATTTCTTTTTGCTATGTGTCAATTTTTGTTTCATGTGTTTTGAATGTTCTCATGAAAGGCACTCAGAATTACAGTTGTGTTTTCTTGGTTAACTCACCCTTACTGTGAACAGTTGTTTTTGTTTGTTTGTTTTTTTCATTCTGACACTTTTGAGACAGGTTTTGTCGTGTAGTCTAGGCTGTTTTCACACTCATGATCCTTCCTGCTTCTGTTTCTCACATGCTGGGAATCCAGGTGTGCATCAGTACCCTTTTTAAAAAATATTATTTTATGTTATGAATATTTTGCTTCCATGTATGTCTGTATCATGTGCATGCCTGGTTCCCTCATTGGCCCAAAAGAATGCATCCGGTACCTGGGAATGGAGTTAACAGTTGTGAGCCACCGTGTAGGTCCAGGAAATACAACCCAGGGTCATGTGGAAGAGGGGCCAGTGCATGCTTTTAACTGATGTAATGAACCATCTCTTTAAGTCCCTGTACAGCCACTCTTGACATCGCTTGTTATTTGGTTTTTGTTGCTGTTTTTAAGACACAGTGTCACTATATAGCCCAGGATAGCATGGACCTTACTATGTAAACCAGGCTGGTTTCAAACTCAGATTCTCCTGCATCTGCCTCCTAAACTGCTGGTATTAACTTTCTTTGCCACCACATCTGCTTACTACTTTTGCTACCTTTTAGGTTTTTGGTCAGTTTTTAGTATACTTCTCCTCCTCACCCCCATAGGTTTTCTCTGTGTAGCCTAGGCTGTCCTGGACTTGCTTTGTAGACCAGGCTGGCTTTGAATTCAGAGATCCACCTGCTTCTGTCTTCCTGAGTACTGGGATTACAGGCCTGTGTCACTGCACCTGGCTTAGTATTCTGGTTTAAAGCCTGGCGTGTTTTAAAGTAGAGATTGCTAAAGGGTGAAGAGCGCTGCTTATTGCTTTTCCAGACCCTAGTTTTGGTTCCCAGGACCTATTTCTGGTGTCTTACAACCACCTGTAACTTCAGCTCCAAGGGATCCTCATGCCCTCTTCTGGCCTGTTGACACTCACCCACATGTGGCGTGCATATACAGAAATACATACATGACACATGAATAAAAATACAAATCTTTAAAGTACTTGTGTGTGTCTGTGTGAGTGCTATGGAGGTCATAGATGTGGCTGTTTTTAGAGTCAGCATTTTTCCACTTCTGGTAGAATGCAGAAATATTACTATTACATAGGTTGTTTCAGCTTCCTCTCCTTATAGAATGTTTATTTTAAGTATTACATTTATGTATTTTGAAAATATAAATATACTGGTTTTGTTCTAAACTATCAAGTTTAACAGAGTTGAGAGAAACAGTCTATTAAGGTTATTCATCCAGTTGTCATTTCTGTATATGTGTGTTGGAGGGGTGGCACAGGCGGTGCTGTGTGTTCACATCAGAGGATTATGGAATTAGTTTTCTTCTTCCACTCTGTTGTGGCTTCTGGTGCTAGAACCCAGATCGCCAGGCTTGCCAGTGGGCACTTTTACATGGAGCCATCTCACTGGCCTTTTCCTTAGCTGTTCTTTTACAGCAGTTCTGTTGAGGACAAAACTTCATTTCCCTCATGGGATCATGTCTTGTTTCACCTTTAATTCGGAGGGATATTTTGCTGGTTGTAAGGTTTCTGGGTTGATGGTTTCTTTCTGTCAGTATTTTTAAAATGACTCTTTTCTTTTGGTCTCTATGATCTCAGGTGAAATTATAGCTTGTCCTCTTCTTTCTCGATTTTGGGATCTTGCTGGGCTGGCCTCAGGTGATCCCCTTTGTCCCAAGCAGCAATAGGTTCATGCTACAATGTCTGATCATCTGAATACATACACTAGAGGATATTTTATCTAGCCTTACTCAGCTCATTTATTTATTTATTTATTTATTTATTTATTTATTTATTTATTATCTATGGCTGGGAGTGGTAGCACATACCTTTAATTCCAGCCCATGGAGAGGCAGAGGCAGAGTTCAAAGCCAGCTTGGTCTAGATTGAGTTCCAGGACAGCTAGGGCTACACAGAGAAGCCCTATTTCAGGGAAAAAATAAATCTCTGGCTCTGATTTCAGCAGTTTGATTATGATGAGATGGGGCGTGAATCTCTAGGTTTTATTGTTTTTGGAGTTTTTTGAGTCTCTGTGTGTATGTGTGTTAATTTAGGGGAATTCTAGCTAGTAGAAGTTTTATCAAGTAGCTTTTTTTAACTTTTATTTTTGCACAGTACAAAAGCTCAAATCTAGGGCATCTTGCAAATGCTTTAGCACTGAGTTATATTCCCAGCCCCTCTGGAATTAGATACAAACATTAGACTCTTGTATTGTTTTGATAATATTTGAGGCTTTGTTTATTACAACTTTTGAGATTATAAGTACATTTCCCCCTTCCCTTTCCTTTTCCCAAGCTGTCTTGTATACCCTTCCCTGCTGTCCTTCAAATAATGCTGTCCTTTTCATACTTTGTTGTGTTACCCACCCCATTTCTGTATGTAGCCCTGGCTGTCCTGGAACTCACTCTATAGACCAGGCTCGTCTCAGAGAGGCTGGAACTCAGAGATCCTGCTGCCTCTGCCTCCCTAGTGCTGGGATTAAAGGCATGGGCCCTATCACCTGGTGTACTTTGTTCATTTTTATTTGTGTGTTTATGAGTTAGGTATCTCCCTCTTTGGTGTATATGCACATGTATGTGCAAGAACACTCTTGTGTTCTTTCATGGAGTCCTGAAATGGGTATCTGGTGTCCTCTCCACATTCTTTTTTTTTTAAAGTATTTATTTATTACATATACAGTGTTTTGTCTGCATGTACACCTGCACGCCAGAAGAGGGTGCCTGATCTAGATGGTTGTGAGCCACCCTGTGGTTGATGGGAACTGAACTCAGGACCTCTGGAAGAACAGCCAGTAGAAGCGCTCTAAACCTCTGAGCCATCTCTCCAGCTCTCCCCACCTTTATTTGAGGAGGGTTGTCTCTACGAACCTGGGACTCAGGTTTTCTTGGTGAGGCTGGAAGCTAGCAAGTTTCAGTAAGCCTGGATCCACTTAGATCAGTGCTAGGGTCACAGGCATATGTGGGTGTCTTTGCTGGAACACAAACTCCCATGCTCATGGTTGTACAAGCACTGCTCCAATTATGGTTTTGATTATTTTTATCAGAATGTTTTTTCATAATATTTTAATTGTTTGGGACTTTCAAATTATGCACCCCATCACACTGACTTCCCAGTCTTCCCATGTCCACCCCCACCCTTAGGATCCTCCCCCCAGAAAGAAGAACCCCCCAAGTTCAATTTGTATTGCCTATATATAAACTTACTGGAGCATGGTCAAACTCCCAGTAGCCAGCCCCTTAAAGAAAACAGTACTTCCCCACCTATACCCCTGCCAGAAGCCAGCAATCACAGAGACTCATGTCAGCACCCTTATCACAATTTTTAAGAGATTTCTTCGATGATTTCCTGTGTAGGTTGTTACTTTTTGGAGGAAGGGGTCGTTACCAATTTTTTTAATAGTTCTTTTAAAAATATTATCATTATTTATTACAGTTTATTTACTTTGTGTCACGGCTGTAGCCCCCTTCTTCATCCCCTTCCAGCCATCCTACCTCCCTATGCCCCTCCCCTAGACCACTGATAGGGCAGGTCCTCCTCCCTTACTATCTGACCCTTGCCTATCAGGTCTCATCGGGGTTATCTGGATCCTCTTTCTCTGTGGCCTTGCAAGCCCACCCCACCAGGGGGAGATGATTAAAGAGCAGGCAACCGATTTCATGTCAGAGACATTGTCATGGCAGTGTCATGAACATTACTAGGGGATGCCCATGGGCTACATCTGAGCAGGGGTTCTAGGTCCTCTCCATGCAATCCTTGGTTGGTTCATCAGTCCCTGCAGGCCCCCTGGGCCCAGATTTTTTTTGGCTCTCTTGGTCTCTTTGTGGATCTTTTGTCCCCTCCATGTCTTTCTATCTCTCCCTTCTTCCATAAGATTCCCTGCATTCTCCCCAAAGTTTGGCTATGAGTCTCAGCATCTGCTTCTGTACCCTGCTGGGGAGGGTCTTTCAGAGGCCCTCTGTGGTATGTTCCTGTTCTGTTCCCTGTCTTCTCCTGCTTCAGATGTCTATCCTGTTTGCACTTCTGAGTGAGGATTGATCATCTTACCCAGGGTCCTCTTTGTTTTCTCTTTCTCTCCCTTCCTTCCTTCCTTCCTTCCTTCCTTCCTTCGTGTCTTTCTTTCTTTCCCTTCCTTCCTTCTTTCTTCCTTCCTTTTTTTTTTTTTTTGTTTGTTTTTTGAGACAGGGTTTCTCTGTATAGCTCTACCTGTCTGAAAACTTGCTCCATAGACCAGGCTAGCCTTGGACTCAAAGAGATCCACCTCCTCAGTGCTGGAATTAAAGGGGTGTGCCACCACCTTCCAGCTAATAGTTTCTTTTTCAAGTTTTAGACTTCTACTGATCTCTCTTTAAGTCTGCTGACTCTTCTGTTTCCATTCTGTTGTTGATCCTCTATATCAAGTTTCTTACTGTTCTAATACTTCTATTTGTTTCTTTAAATTATGTTTGTAATTTTTGCATCTCCCTAAGTACACCATGAGCACAACTGTGAAAGTCAGCTCCCCTGAAACTGTACAGAGACAGTTTTAAGACAGTGTATTGGTGTTGAGAACCAGCCCAAGTCCTCTGCAAAAGCAGCAAGTGCTCTTAACCATCATTCCAGCTCTTGTTTTCACACTTTTAAAATACAAACATGACTAAAATTTTGTTTTGATATGTTGTAGAATTGACATAGATTGCAACATAGACTACTTAAGAACCACCGAAATCTTGGCAGTTTTCTGCCCCAACTTACAACTCTCCGTTATGCCCTATTTTTTTTATCTTTTGACTTTGTGACAACTTCCAAACAGGCAGCTGGCAAGGTCATAGTAAACTCTACCACACCATTTATTTCTTTGGGTCACTTAGGAACAGTGGCTTTTCCTTTTAGCTGTATCTGTTTTGTGTATGTGAGTGTTTTGATCAGATGGAGGTCTGTGCACACCATGTGCGTGCTGGCGCCCAGCTGAGCCAGAAGGTGGCAGTGGGTCTGCAGCTGGAGTTACAGGTGGTTGTGAGCTGTCTCTCATGTTGGTGCTGGCAGTTAAATCCAGGTCTCCTGAAAGAGGGGCTCTTAACCACCAAGCCATGTCTAGGCTCGTTACAGTCTAGATGGCACTCAGTACATACGTGTGGAAGAGGCTGTTTGAGCATGTAGAGCCCAGAGGTGAACCTCCTGTGTTGTTCCTTGGGAGCCGTCAACCTTGTTTTTTGAGACAGGCTCTTAACTGGAAACCTGGAGCTCACCTCGTCGGCTGGGTGGCCACTGAACCCCAGGGACCTGCCTGTCTGCCTCCCCAGCACTGGGATTACAACCCTGTGCCACCTTGCCCAGCTTTTTATGTAGCTGTTGGGAATTGGACTCAGGTTGTTAGATTTGAGCAGTCCCTCCTCCCATACCCTCATCTTCTTTTCTTTATAACTTTTATCTTTCTCGAATACTTTATATTCTGATCACACTTTCCTCTCCCTCCACTCCTCCTAGTTCCTCTCGCATCTCCCCTCTCCCTCAGATCCCCCCCCCCAAAAAAAAGAAAGAGCAGGACTCCCAGGAATATCCACCAAATATGGCCTAACAAGATACAATAAGACTGTTGGGCACAAACCCACATATCACATCAGGACGTGGTAACCCAGTAGGAGAAAAAGAGTTCCAAGCACAGTCAAAAGAGTCAGACGCACCCCCCCCACTTCCATTGTTGGGAGTTCCACAAGAACACCAAGCTATACAGCCATAAGGACTTAGCTCAGACCCACACAGGGCCCATGTTTGTCTGTGAGCCGCTATGAGCCCTGCTTAGTTGATTCTGTGGCCCATGCTCTCACGGTGTCCTTGACCCCCTTGGCTTCTACAGTCCTTTTTCCCTTTTCTGCGGCCACACCCCCATTTTCATTTAGGTCTTGTACATGTGATCTGAGCTCTATTACAGTTTATAGTTTAATAAAGAACTAAGTAGTACGTGGTATATTTACCTGGGGTTTAGTTTCAGGTACATTTAAGTTTTAAATTAATAGCTCTCCCTATCTATTGAGACTCAAGGACTCTTACCACCTCTTTCTTCAGAGTTTAGGGCTACAAATGCCATACCTGGCTTTAGGTTTTATTCTTACTTAAGTTTTATTCTTAGTTCTGCACATAGTTGATGGCTGATTTGGTGCAGGTGACTAGAGAGTAAATGATAGTAGTTGTTAATGCTTTTCTTTCTTCCTACTCCCTATTCATCTCTGCTTATGAATGCCTGAGAGTATTGATGCTGTTTAGGCCTACCAACATATATTTTGGTAGAGTATTGGGATTTTGACTCTCAGAAAGCTTCTTGTTGCTGGAACCTGGGATTTTACACATACCGAGCCTTGTGCTTGGGAGGTTTTTGGGTTGAGACAGGGTCTTGACATGTGTCAACTTGTACCACCACATCAGGCTCACACTTTCCCTTTACACGTATTTGCTTTGTTCTTTAGGGTGAGTGTATGCTTGCTGTCAGGAGGACCTTTCATTACGATTGTCCTAAGAGTTTGGGTCATTTCTTTACAATAAGTTTTTCACTCTTAGCTCTGTTGAGGTTTTGGCAGGTCTTGTAAGGCTTCTGCTCATTAGTTGCCAGTAGTCTCCCCGCCAGCTATGACAGTGCAAGCTGTCTTCAGTCACTCCCAACGGAGAGGCCCTGTAATTATAGGCCTTTTCAAACACTATTATAGCTTCAATAAAATATAATTTCCTTGTGAGAGGCAAAGGCTGTACTTACACTTTATTTCCAGTATCTAGCCTGAGTCTGACATATAATCAATAATGCTTGTTGAACGGATTGAAAATAATTCAGCATAATGGATGAGAGATATTCTGTGACATACAAGTTATCCAATGTTATGTAAGGGTTTCCAGAGGCAATTTCACAAAATGAAGTACCCTGTTGTCTTCTGGAAGTGCTTTTTACACAGGGAAATACTAGTCCTACTGTTTGCATATTTTGTCCGTTTTATTTGCCTTTTCCTTGGTTACTTTGTCAGTTCTAGCTTCTGCTTGGCTATTATATTGTTTTAAAGTTTTGAGTCCAGAAATAAAATCTAAATAGAAATTGTACTGTCTTGAAATAGAATATACAGTAGTCAGTGTACAGGGTGTGTCCTGATGCCCTGTGGTGGTTATGCTGACTTTTGGCTGTGGGGCAATTCTTGGTAAATAGCGCTATTATAGAATGTTCCTGCGTGTACTCTTCACCCCTGTGTAAGTTCTGTGCCTGAGTAGACGCTAATGACATTTCTGTGATACCAGGCAACAAACTTTTCAGATTTAATAGCAAAACTTGAGAAATTAACATGTGGATATTTTGAATTTTGTTTTAACTTCGGCAAGCTTTAAGAAAGATTACCATTTTTGAGGTTTTTTTTTTTTTTTTTTTTAAATGGGAGTACTTCTTGCCTTGTTTTTGTTTTTTTGTTGTTTGTGTTTGTTTGTTTGTTTTTTGAGACAGTTTGTCTCTGTAGCTGTGCTTATCTTGGAATTCATTATGTAGACCAGGCTGGCTTCAGACTCACAGAGATCTGCCTGCCTCTGCTTCCTGAGTGCTGGGGCTAAAGCTGTGCCCTACTTGGGCTAAAGCTGTGCCCCACTTTGCCTAGCCTCCTTGTCTTTTTACTCACCCTGCTCCTGTGGCCAGTGCCTATGTATTGATTTTTTTCTATTAGCAGATTCTCTCAGATTTCATACTTACTTGTTTCTATTCAGTCAGTTCTTTGAACAATCGTAAAATGATATATAAACGATGTTTAGATCATGTTATTGTTTTAGAAAAACACTAAGCTGAGGAGGTAGCGTAGTGGTAGAGATGTGCTTAGCATGTGCACAGCTCTGGGCTCAATTCCCAACACCAAAAGGAAAAAAGAGACCACTATGGTTTATGTTGCTAGTCTGCCTCTGAGTTGTGCTAGTTCCTGAACTAATCTGGACTCATTTGTTCTGCCACTTTTCCAGGAGGAGCAGAACAGAATGCTGGGCTCTGGCTTCAAAGCTGAGCGCTTACGAGTCAATTTGAGATTAGTCATAAATCGTCTTAAACTGTTGGAGAAAAAAAAAAGTGAGTACTGTACCAACCTCATCATCTTTCTCCCCCTTTTTTGGGGGCTGCCAGCAGCCCAAGATGGATCCTTCAGGCTAGCCCTATGAGTCCTTCCTATAGCTTTGCAGTTAGGACACTTGTCTGCCTCCTATGTAGAGTTAAACTGAAACACTCTTTGCAGAGAAAGGGTCTGCTTGATGACCCCTCTGTATTTATATGCTGTGCATCCATGGGCTTCACATCCATGCAGTCAGACAAATGCTGATCAGAAATATTTAAAGAAAAAAATTAGTCTGTACTGAGTATGTACAGACTTCCTGTCATTATTCCAAAATAATGCATTATAACAACCATTTATGTAGCATTTCTGTTACACTGTATAAGTAATCTAGATATGGTTTAAAGCATACAGCAGACTAAGCTTAGATGATCTGCACATTTTATGCCATTTTACATGTCCCAGGCACTTGAGCCTCTTTCTTGTGGTACGCAGAGGTACCCTGGAGCAGTGGCTCCTGAGTGGGAACTGTCAGCGTAAGTCCTACTCTCATCTGTACAGGGTAGCAAACTCTAGAGCATCATGAGAGTAGATGTGCTAAGGGAGTATGAGCTGGAGTGTCGTAGATGACAGCACCCATCTTCTCAGGCTTCTCTGGTGGGTGGAGGTTGGCCCACTAGCCAGGTCCTAGTGCACTACTGCTGTGTGACTGGAGTGGGGTTTGTGTCCCAGCGGAACTGGCTCAGAAAGCAAGGAAGGAGATTGCTGACTATCTGGCCGCTGGCAAGGATGAGCGAGCACGCATCCGCGTGGAGCACATTATCCGGGAGGACTACCTTGTGGAGGCCATGGAGATCCTGGAGCTCTACTGTGACCTGCTGCTGGCTCGGTTTGGCCTTATCCAGTCTATGAAGTAAGCTATCTTGCCTCAGAAGCTAACCATACCTGGAATTTGAGAATGGAGCAATATGATTTCCGTCTACATATATCTGCAGCAGGTGGACACGAAGGGGTTCTTCCACATTTCCAAGGGTCTTTTCTCTGTTACTGAAAACAGAATCTGAAGTGTCCCCAGGTTGAGGTTTGGTTCAGCTTGTCTAAGGTTTGTGGGCTTGGGCGTGTCATTTAGTTTCAGTTTCTCCAAAAGTAAAATAGGGAAATGAAATGACTGGAACACCAGTTACCAGAAGATAGTATAATTTGTGAAATTACTTTGGATGTCATCTGGTATACAATAGAAGAAATACGGTTTTCGTTGGCTTGTCGTAGAGGATATTAATTTATTTAATTTTTTTCTTCATTAGGGAGCTGGATTCTGGTCTGGCTGAATCTGTGTCTACGCTGATCTGGGCTGCTCCTCGGCTTCAGTCAGAAGTAGCTGAGTTGAAAATAGTGAGTACAAGCAGTTTCTGTAATATCTGTAGGTTTCATTTTATTTATTTATGTATTTTAATTTAATTTAATTATATTTTATTTTATTTGACAAAGTCTTACTGTGTCACTCTAGCTGGCCTGGAACTCATCTCAACCAGGCTGACCTCGAATTCACAGAAATCCACCTTTCTCTGCCTCTTTAGTGCTGGGATTAAAGGTATGTGCCACCATACCCTGTCTGTGTAGTTTTTTGTGTCATTAGAAAAGTCTCTTTATCCCGGCACTTGGGAAGGCAGGGGCACACAGATCTCTGTGAGTTCGAGCCCACCTGGTCTACAAAACAAGTCTAGGACAGCCAAGGCTACACAGAGAACTCCTGTCTCCAAAAACAAAAAAACAAACAAACCAAAAAAAGAAAAGTCTATTTATTTGCTTGGGTATCTTGTACACAACCTTTTGAAATAGGCTTTGTTAATCAGTTACTCCTTTTCAGCTTTCTAAAGGGCTAGGTTTGTGTGCCAACAGTTGTGCCTTAAATTAGATTTTAGTTAAGTATGGTAATACAGCCTTGATACTTTGGAGGCTGAGGCAAGAGGGCATGAGTAAAAGCCAGTCTGGACTGCATTGCATGACCATGTCTCAAAAGACGCAAGCCTCTGCAGAGGGACAGGGAGAAAACCTACATATACTATACACATATATTTATTTGACCTTATTTGTGTACATGGAAAAACATTTTGCTTTGTATCATCTTGTTTTTGTGGTGCTGGGGCTCCAACCCAGGGCCTCACACACATGGAACAGGTGTCTATCACTGAGCTGTGTGCATCTCCAGAACATTTTTGTTTTGTTTTTAGATTTTTATGTGCATGAGTGTTTGCCTGTGTGCGTGAATGCATGTGTGTGCGTCGTGTCCATGCCTGGTTTCTTCAGAGGCCAGAAGAGGATGTCAGATTCCCTAGAACTTGGAGTTATGGGCAGTCATGAGCCACCTTAGCAAATGCTGTTTATTGCTGAGCCATCTGTCCCAGTTTTTCTTTTTTTTTGAGACAGGTTGTCTTTGTTAGGTTTTCTATTGTTCTGAAGAGACAACGTGTCTGTGACAACTCTTAAAAAAGGAAAACATTTACTTTGGGGCTGGCTTACAGTTTCAGAGGTGTAGTCCATTATTGTCATGGCAGGGAATGTGGCAGCATTCTGGTAGACATGATGCTGGAGAAGGAGCTGAGAGTTCTGTGTGCAAGTTGGTGTGCAAGCAGCAGGAGGAGACAAAGCCACACTGGACCTAGCTTGAGCATGTGAGACCTCAAAGCCCGCTTCCACAGTGATCCTTCCTCCAGCAAGGCCACACCTACTCCAACAAAGCCACACCTGGTAATAGTGCACTCCCTGTGGTTCTATGGGGGCCAGTTACATTCAGCTTATCACACAGGCTCTCATATAACCCAGGGTGGTTGTATATTTGTTACGTAGTTGAAAGTGACCTTGAACTTCTGATCCTTCTGCCTTTATTTCTCAAGTGTTGGGATGGTAGGTGTGCTACAGACAGCTCACAGTTCTTATACAACTGTAAACCATAAAACGGAAACATTTTTTTTAACTTTTATTAATTACACTTTATTCATTTTGTATCACCCCATACGCCCCTCCCTCCTCCCCTCCCTCCCCTTTCTGCATGCACGCCCCTCCCCAAGTCCACTGATAGGGGAGGTCCTCCTCTCCTTCTTTCTGATTTTAGTCTAAAACGGAAACATTTTAAGGTAGCACATTCTATGCTAAGGCAACTCCTTGTTTTAAAACCCTGTATTAGCATTCTGTCATTTGCCTGTCTTTAGCTGTTACTGTACTCCTTACATTTTGCACTATTGACTCACTGTACTTTGCTTCAGGTTTGTGTATTGGCCATGTTTTAGCCCCAGGAGAACTTTATTTTATTTCTGTTCTTGTTGAGTTAACTTGTTTTGTTTCTTGCTATGTAGCCCTGGTTGCTCTCAGAGACTTGTGGTGGGGGGGGGCTCCTCCTGCCTCTGCCTCGTATTAGGGGTACAGATATATGATACCATACCAAGTTCTTTGCTTAGTTACTTCTAATAATATTTGAAATATTGACAAAACATTGCTTTCTTTAGGGGCAACTGTACCTCACTTTTCTGCTCAGGTCTGATTTGCATGTTGTACTTTTCTTCCCTTTTTTTTTCCCCTTTGGTTTTTTTTGAGACAGAGTTTCTCTGTGTATCCTTGGCTGTCCTGGAATCACTCTGTAGACCAGGCTGGCTTCGAACTCAGAGAGGTCCACCTGCCTTTGCCTCCTGGTATTAAAGGTGTGCGCCACCACTGCCTGGCTATGTTGTACCTTTTTTTAGTAGCATTTATCCTAGCTGCAGGTGGCCTTTTATTAGTTTTTTTTTTTTTAATTCATGCATTTATTATTTATACAGTATTCTGCCTGCCTGTGTGCTTGCAGCCAGAAGAGATCTCATGGTTGTGAGCCACCATGTGGTTGCTGGGAATTGAACTCAGGACCTCTGGAAGAACAAACAGTGCTCTTAACCTCTAAGCCATCTCTCCAGCCCTGTTGGATGATGATGATGGTGGTGATGGTAATGATGATTTTACACAGAGATTCTAAGACTCCCTAGAATAGTGTCTTGTTTTTTGAGACACTATTCAGCCAGGTGGTGGTTCCTCAGGAAGCAGAGGCAGTTGAATCTCTGAGTTCGAGATTCAGCCTGGTCTAGAGTGAGTTCCAGGATAGGCAGGGCTACAGAGAAACCCTGACTCAAAAAACAAAACAACAAAAAGCAGACTTTCTTTTAAAAACCCAGTAATAAAGATAAGTTTATTGTTGATAAGAGGAATTGTGAAGCTTTTTATGGGAATGGTTTCTGTTACGATTTTTCTTTTTCCTTGTAGGTTGCTGATCAGCTCTGTGCCAAATATAGCAAGGAATATGGCAAGTTGTGCAGGACCAACCAGATTGGGACTGTGAATGACAGGGTAATGAACCTGTCTGCTGAATAGGATCCGGTGGGACAGGTGGTTTATTACCAGCAGGCATTTGGGTTGTGCAGGGGCATGGAGGAGTTAGCTGGGGATGTTTTATAGTGATGGGCAGAGGACACCTATGTGGCTGACAGTGAAATTTGGCCTTTTCCCTACCTGGCACCTGACTGTGCTGCTTTTTCCTTTCCCTGCTCTGAGAGTTAGAAAGGCAGGAAGGAGAGTGGAAAAAAGGATTGGATGAGTGAAATGGGGACAGCATTAGTGCTGGTCTTTTCTCAGTACCTGTCTTCATCTGTAACTAGAGTGAGGAGAGCATGCGCCCTGTAATGTGCCATTCAACTAGAGCAAAATAGCCCCTCAGTTTCTCCAGTAAAATGAGAGGAACTACAATTTTTAAGAAATGGGTTAGGGTTAGGCTGGTTGCTAATTAGATGCTTCTTAACATTGATCTTTTATTACAGCTAATGCATAAACTGAGTGTAGAAGCCCCACCCAAAATCCTAGTGGAGAGATACCTGATTGAAATTGCCAAGAATTACAATGTACCCTATGAACCTGACTCTGTGGTAATGGTGAGTTTATGCCAGAACACAAAGGAAAATGAGGTTGTGTATAGAACTTCTTGGGGGCGGGGAGCTATTATTTATACTAGCCAGTTGTTGCTTGTAAGCCTTTTTCAGCCAGTATCTTCTTGTATAACAATAGATATGCTGCAAGCCTCATAGGGCATTTAAAGCTGGAGATTGAGTGAATGAAGGCATCTTGAGAATGCACAACTGTGACAGAACTGTAAAAGCATGGTATTTCTGCCTTTCAGTGAACTTGACGAAGTGGAGCAATACCCCAGACTTACATAGTTCATTTATTGTGCTATGTGCGGGGAGTGCTCAAAAAGCTGAGTGGAGAAATGCGTGTAAAACAAATTCTCTGTCCTGCATATAATGATAAAGTTAGTGGGGTGTGGTATGGGAGACGTGCTTACACTAACCAGCCTCCAGCACACAAACACATCAGGACAGCAGCTTTTTCCCTGGCTGCAGGAGTATGGATGTGTGAAGCTCCTGAACTAAGAGTTCCTTCAGAGCTGGCCCTCTGCTGAAGAGAGTGTTCTTTCCTGGGGCGTTTTCTTCTGAATCTGGCCAGGGCGGGGATTTTTAAACTCTATAGTCTGCCTTCGCCCCTCTCTTGGAGACCTTTGTAGACCCCTTTCTTTGTGGGGAACTGTCTGAGGCTGTGGTACATCCTTCAGTGCAGTGTTCTCCCTAAACCTTCACTTTCCCAAAAGGTGTTGATGTTGTGAACACTATTTTTGAAAGAAAAGTAGTATCAGATTAGCAGAAAAGCAGTTAATCCCATTAACTAGGAGATAGAAGCAAGAAGATCAGTTCAAGGCTAGCCTGGGCTACATGAGACCAGAATAAACAACTTTTATGCTTACATGTGTAGCCCTAGACTTTTTTAGGGAACTTGGCCATGGCCATGGATTAATAGGTGCTTGTGTTTTGTTTTTTTTTTTTTCTTAGGCAGAAGCTCCTGTTGGGGTGGATACAGATCTTATTGATGTTGGATTTACAGATGATGTGAAGAAAGGTGGCCCTGGAAGAGGAGGAGGGGGCGGGTTCACAGCCCCTGTTGGTGTACCTGATGGAACAGTGCCAATGCCCATGCCCATGCCCATGCCAATGCCAATGCCATCTCCAAATGCTCCCTTCTCATATCCACTGCCAAAAGGACCAGTAAGTGTGTATATATAAAGAAAGTGTGGGTGTAAGCTTTAGAATATGTGTGGAAGAGGACTCTGTAAGCATACTGAGGAGATGCAGGTTTCCAGGAATATAGAACAGTAGGAATATCTGTATTAACTGAGTGATCAAGCAAGTGTATTGAGGGACTATCAGATTCAGGAAAGTCCTTGATTTCAGCTGCAAGCACTGGAGTAGAAAAATCTAAAGATAGTGCTAGGAAAACCCTTTTAGGAAAGGTTACTAAACACCTGGGACCTGTTACAGTAATGCTAGTACATTTTTCCCTGAAAATGAAGAAATTCCTTTATTACCAGGCTGAAAAGCCTTTATTGATATGGTATTTATAGTAGGTCATTGTTAGCAAAGAAGGGATTCATTTTTTTTCTTGAGAGAAACATTGAAGTGCTTGTTGTGGACTACCACGTGATCCTTTTGAGCCTTTCTTTGAGATCTTGAACATATACATATATACATACATACCTACATCATACATACATGTGTGTATTCACACGTTTCTTTCCGTGCCATACAGAAGTTACAGATTGGGAGCAGTGTTTCTGATACTGCTTTTCTCTTTCAGTCGGATTTCAGTGGATTGCCAGTGGGGACTTACCAGGCCTTTCCTAACATTCACCCACCTCAGATACCAGCAACTCCCCCATCGTATGAATCTGTAAGTGCCTGAGCCTCTTTGATAAACGGCAGGAGAATGAATCCCATGAAGAGAGCAAAATAATGACAACAGGGAAGGCAAACTTTTGATCAACTTAGTATGGGTATTGCTCTTGCTTCGGGATTCTTTGTTGCTTTCATACTGCCCTGGAGATGGAGAGTGCTGTTGGTGGCATTTGTGGTGGGCATGCTATGTTGGCACTGAAGCTAGGAATCAGGAAGGAGCTGCTCTTAGGAAGCTACTCAGATGGGCATGGTGGCACATGCCTATAGTCTCAACACTTTGGAGGGTCAGGAGTTCAAGGTCAGCCTGGACTACATGAGCCCATCTAGAAAAGTAAAAAGGAAGTGGTGCTCTACTAGAGCCTTAATGTAGATCATATGCTCTACTGAACTGCTGTATCACAGGGAGCTGCTGTAATATTTGATATTAATTTGATATTAAAATGTTTATTAGAGTGTCAGGTTTTGTTTTTTTTTTTTTTAATTTCTCAACATTCATGGGAAAGAATAGTAACAAGGTAATTTGACTTAGTCAAAAGTGTGCAGTTAGTCATTTTTGGCCTGTAGTGTTGATTTCACATTTTATTCTTGAAGCTAAAACTTAGAGCAAACCTGTGGCACAGGTCAGTAATCTTAGCAGCTTAGAAGCTGAAGTAGATCACAAATCTTAAACCTTGTTTCAAAATGAAAAGTAAACCAAAACTAGGGAAGTAGTTCAATGGTGGGGTGCATATCTGTTGTGGAAGAGGCCTTAGGTGCAGCACCAGTGCTTAGGGGTGTGGGGAAATTTTCATAAATGACTCATGTGGTAAAGATGCCTTGAACTGTGTAACAGCAGCTCTACCTCAGAATTACTTGTTTTCTGCCAGTGTTGCATAAACCTACATGACTCATACATACATTTGAGAGCCGATTCCAGCTTATGGTTTCCTTAGGAAACACGTTGGTGTGGGGTTGCTGTGTAATTACTCACATAGGAAGCTCTCCCTGATCCTTAGTTTGCTTATCATTCTTTTCCTTGGTTTCCATCTTTAGTTGGTAACTAAGTTTCCCTGGAACCAAACCCGGCCAACTGTTTGTGGAATGAGATGGATCTTTATCAGTCCTCAAGGCCTTGGTTTGTATAGATTTACTAGTTTGCTTTGCCTGGAAGCTGAGAAGTGTCACAGTGTGGTGAGGCTTTCTTTGCTTAGCAGTTCAGAGGTTGGCATGGTGTCTTACTGTGGTTCAGAGAAGTGTGCAGAGTAGGAAGCATACTTCTAGGAGCAGATTCTGTTGCTTTTGGCAAAAGGCTTAGCTTTTGGAAAGCAAGGAGCTGGTAACAGTGTTAGTACTTTGTCTAGAGATGCCATTCTTTGGTAACAGTCTTTGTTTTGCAGGTTGATGACATTAATGGTGATAAAAATGTTTCTTCTGCACAGATTGTTGGTGAGTGTGTTTCAGAAAGCTGCTGAATCCTGTTCTCTTAACTGTTCCTGTTTCCATAGCATTCTGCTCATGGTCTATATCCTCTCTTCTAACAAAACTCAGGACTTCTTGCTTTGAAACATAAGATATTTGCCTAGCTCCAATCTTTCAAGTTCTGTTTATCTTTAGTCACTTCAAGTTTTTTTTTAAAATACATTTCTATTTTTCATTATTTAAATATATGTGGGTTTTATACACATGAGTGCATGTCCCTATGGAGGCTGGTTGATCCTTCTGGGGCTACAGTGATAGGTGGGAGTTTTTTATTTTGTTTTTGAGACAGGGTTTCTCTGTATAGCCCTGACTGTCCTAGAAAGCACGTTGTAGAGATGCCTCTGCTTCCTAAGTGCTGGGATTAAAGGAGTGTGTCCTCCATGCCTAGTTGAACATGGTGGTTTTGACATGGATGGTAGGAGCTGAACTTGGGGCTTCTGGAAGAGTAGCATGTGCTCTCTTGCTGGCCCATCTCTCCAGCCCTCCCCCATTCTTTTTTTTTTTTTTTTTACTTTTATTTAATTGTTTTGTGTGCATATGTCTATATACCGTGTGTATTTATTGCCCTTGGAG
Source organism: Meriones unguiculatus (assembly GCF_030254825.1). Classification (NCBI taxonomy): domain Eukaryota; kingdom Metazoa; phylum Chordata; class Mammalia; order Rodentia; family Muridae; genus Meriones; species Meriones unguiculatus. Next base: position 18,280,337 of record NC_083358.1, read on the forward strand.
ACTTGAAGGGAGCATTGGATCCCCTAGAACTGGAGTTACAGACTGTTGCTGGGTGCTAAGGATCAAAGTTGGGCCCTCTAAAAGAGCTTTTAACCACTGAGCCGTCACTCTAGCCCCCCACTTTAGTTGGTTTTTGAAGTGAGGTATTAAAAAACGGTGTCTTAGTTTCTATTGCAGTGATAAAACACCATGATCAAAAGCAACTTGAGGAAAGGGTTCATTTTGTTTATATTCCTATGTCATAGTCCATTGTCAAAGTCAGCTCAGGATCTGGAGCCAGAAACTGAAGCAGAAGCCACGGAGGGATGCTGTTTACCTGCTCAGTCTCATAGCTTGCTCAATGTGATTTCTTTTTTTTTTTTTTTTTCAACTTTTTATTGATTCTTCATGAATTTCACCCAATCCCATTCATCTCCCTGTCCCTTTGTACCCACCTTCCTCCTATCCCTGACCCTCCCCCCCCCAAAAAAAAAACCTTTTTGTGGAAGCTATAGTGTGTTACAGTGCATCCCACAGTATATCCTTTGGTCCACACTTCTTTGCTTGCAAATGTTCATTCTCATGTGTCATTGGTCTGGTTCAAGGCCTCTGGTTTCTGCTACCCTATCAATACTGGGTCCTCACTGAGACTCTCCTCAGATAGTGTGTCATTGCCCTATGTCATGGAGATCCTGCAGCTTTGGTTCTATAGAACAGGCCCCTTCACATGCTCCAGCAGTCATAGATGGGTTAGATGTTGGCTTCAAAGCCCTGGACTGGGCCTTGGTGGTAGCTGAGCTGGTCAGCCTGCCATCTCTCTCCCACCCATACCATCAGGGCAAGCCTTCCAGCACTGCTCTGGCTGGCTAGCCCAATGGTGCCAGCTCTCCCACTCATGCCCTTAGGGCCAGCTCATCCATATCCATGCCAACATAGCCAGCTCTATTGTTCAGCCCAACTTCTTTATCTATCTATCTTCCCTTCTTCCTTCCTTCCTTCCTTCCTTCCTTCCTTCCTTCCTTCCTTCTTCTCTCTCTCTTTCTTTCTTTTTGTTGTTGTTTTGTTTTTTGAGACAGGGTTTCTCTGTGTAACCTTGGCTGTCCTGGAACTCACTCTGTAGACCAGACTGGCCTCGAACTCAGAGATCTACCTGCCTCTGCCTCCCGAGTGCTGGGATTAAAGGCATGTGCCACCACTGCCTACTTCGGCCTGATAATACCACCTACCTAGGGAAGACATTGCCCCCAGTGGGAGAGACCTCGCACATTAATCTGATGGAGACATTTTCTTAATTGAGAGTTCCTTTTCCCAAATGATTCTAGCTTGTGTCCAGTTGATATAAAACTGGCCAGCATAGAGGGCAAAATAGGCACAAAAAATAAGGGTGAATTTTCATAAAGCAGACATGTCCATGTACTTACTCAGTTAAGTTAAAAAGTGAAGTGCTAGGACTATAGAGTTGGCTCACTGGTTAAGAGCTCTGGCTATTCTTCCAGAGGACCAGGTTCAGTTCCCAGCACCCTCAGGGCAGCTCAGAATTGTCAGTAACTCCAGCTCCAGGAGGTCCAGCATCCTCACACATGCAGGAAAAATACCAATTCACACAAAATAAAAATAAGTCATTGAAAAAAAAAATGCAGTGCTCCTAGCACCCCGGAAAGCATGTCTAAAATAGAGAAGGTGGGTGTTGTGATGCACTGGGAGTCTGGGGCCATAAGCTCGGTGGTGTGGTACTTGCCCAGCATGTACAAATTCCTGGACTTGATCTCCAGCATTGGAAGAGGAGAAGGAAGAAAAGAGCCAAATGGAAGACTGTATACAGAACAGACTACTACTGTTACACCAGATAGTACTGAGTACTGGTGTTAGCATGACCTTGGGCTTCTTTATCCGCTTGCTTCTCCCTCCCTGGTGCTGGCAGTTACAGGCATATGCCACCATGCTCAGTTGTCCGCATTGCTTTGTGTATGCCAGGTAAATACTCAGCTGCATCCCAGCCTCTCATGCACCCCCCCCCCCTTTTTTTGTCCTCTGCCAAAGGGATTGTGGGGATTTTGGTGGTAGATTTGTCAAAAGGATGGCAGAGTCATTTTTCTGCCATTTGTAACATTGTGCTCTTTGCCCTCATTTAATTAGGACCCAAGCCAGACGCTCCTGTAAAGCCCCCTTCCAGACCTGTGGACAATTACAACACCTTTGTACTGCCAGAGTTGCCATCTGTGCCAGACACGCTCCCGACAGCATCTGCGGGAGCCAATACCTCGGCGTCAGAAGACATAGACTTTGATGATCTTTCCCGGAGATTTGAGGAGCTAAAAAAGAAAACATAGGTCTCTCAAAGTAGGCAACAACCACATTGTGGAAGCTGATACTGAACAGTTCTTCCTTGTAACAGTGAATCTCCATAAAATTCCGGTTTCATCTGTTAACTGTCACTGAGCACTCTTCCTTGGGGCTCTCCTGCTGCTCTACCAGTTGTGTTGCTTTCCAGTTCTCTAGCGATACTGAGAGACGAACAACTAGAGATTCTGGCTGGAGCAATTGGCTCCTGTTGGCTCTCTTTGTCTGTCTTCTTGTCACACGGATCCTTGATTCTTTCCTGGACATTCTATTCCCAGGGAGTGAGAAGAGAAGTACTGTGGTAGAGTTGCCAGAGGTGGCTGGACCATGGAAGAAAGTACCCTGTGATGTAACCTTGACTTGTAAATACATCCCTCTGCATGGGGATGATTGTAGAGAGAATCAAGGCCACTGTGTGTTTTCTTAGATGAGTTCGAAGATGGCTCAGGAAGCCACTGCCATGGTTCCTGGAGGCTGGGCCCTCTCATTTACATATACACTACTCCTTGCTGCAGGGTACTGTTCTACCTGGATCCAGTTGCAAAGTTCGTTGGGAAAAGTTCTCTCTTGGTTCTACTGGATTCTCAGGGAGCCCTCTGTGGCCTTTTGCTTTGAGTGCTGTATTTCCTTCAGGAAAGAGCAGCACTATAGAATTTGTTTTCCCCATAGCATGTTAGGAAGGAAGCACAGGTCCATCTAAGCCTAGGGTGGGTTTCCAGTTGCCTTAATAGAAGTACTCAAGTCTCTTGGGTAGAGATCTGGAAGCCCACAGGAGAGGAGGGGTACGTGTTTTCATTTGAAAACTTTTACGATTAAAGGAACCTTTGCAAACTGTTATCTTAAGTTGTAGTGCCATGCAGCTGTAGTTCACTGCTTTCCTGGGTGGATGAGACTCTTTAATTCTGGTAACTTATGTGCTTCTTTGCCCACAGCCAAGGCTGTCCTTCCCAAGAGGTTAGCTTTGGGACTAGAAGATGAGATTTTTGCTTATGTGTAATATTTCTGTACATACCTGTTTCAGGCAACTTCAGTGTTTTTGATTTGTTTTGTATCTCATAGCTCAGTAGCTGCTAATAAAGATCCCATGTCCTGCTTTCTCTGGTGTTGTCAATTGAATGAATGTGGATTTTAGTGGAGAACGCTTTGCCCAGGAGACCAATATTAGTGTATGAGCTAGATCCAGACCCTCAGGACTGCAGGTGTCCGGGGCTGTTGGGGTTCATTCTCCCTCTAGAGTGAGCTCAGATGGAGTCCATGCCTTTGCTTGGCTGCTACTCTACCTTTAATAAGCTGCGGGCGAGCACACTCTTGGGGTCTGAGTGCTGAGCATTCTGTTACCTGCTGGTTGGCAGTGGAACAGTTTTGTGCCGTGTTCTTAGGGTATCATTATAACACTGCTGAAATCCACCAGCAAGATTGTGGATACAAGGGGCTTTTGATTCTCACTAACATAAAGTGCTGTTCCTGTGATGAAGTGTAAAGTATTATCAATACAGTAAAATGTAAGCCCTGCCAGGTGGTAATGAAATTAAGAGCGTTCATTATAGACACCGATGTCAATACCCAGCGTTGTCCGCATGCTTCTCAGATGAAGGATTCTGGTGCTGGCGGATTCCCAACAGACTTGAGAGCTTCTGTAGTAACATGTCTGTCAGTGTAGCTTCTTTCTGAGTATTTGAGGACAAAAAGAGAAAAGCACTGAACTGAAATCGTAGGTCAAAGTGCTAAGGATACCCCTCCAAACAACACCACAAATACGTGGTGAATACTGAAGATACTAAGTCTTTAATAGCTTACTGTCAGATGTTGGGAATGTGAACTGAATGAATGCTTGAAGACTAGCTGTTTACATCTGGTTATAGAATACAGTGTCTTGGCAATTCTTTTTAGTAGGAAAGTCGTTAAGACCACTTAAGAGAACTTTTGCATTATGTCAGTTTGTAATGTCGCGGGGTCTTTGTAACCCAGTTGGCCTTGCACTTAGTCCTATCTTCACTTCCAGATGCTAGGATTACAGGTGTGTGCCACCATGCCTGTATTTTGTTTTGTTTTGTTGAGACAGTGTTTTTCTGTAACAGTTCCTGTCTATCCTGGAGCTTGTTCTGTGGACCAAGTTAGACCAGGTCTCTGGCCTTCAGCTCCTGGAGATCCACCTGTCCCCTCCTCCCAAGTGCTGGGACTAAAGGCGCGTGCCGTCACTGCCCAGTCCTCGCCTGTACTCTTAAAGCAGCAGTTGGAAGGTTGAGAACCACTGTCTTCAAGCATCATTAAGCTTCCTAGTTACAGGAAATCGTGATGGTTAATTGTTCAGTTACTGGGTCAGGTACTCACCGCAAGGGCCTTCCTTTCTTTTCCAAAGACAATGAGAATGGCAGAAACAAAAAGATTAATGATCACAAACCCCATCAAGATGATGCTAGTGAAGACCAGGAAGGAGCCCAGAATTGGGTGTAGAGCAATAACCTGGGAAGACAGGAAGGCCTCTTGGAGTTTGCTTTACAAACTGCCAATATCTGGGATTTATATCTAAACACACATTTGAGTCTGCTAAAACTAGGGAGAAAATGATTCAAAGGAAAATCTAATTGGATATGACATGAATTAAGGATATTAAATTTCGATTTCTCAAGACAGGAGCAGTGGCACACACCTTTAATCCCAGCACTTGGGAGGCAGAGGCAGGTGGATCTCTGATTTCGAAGCTAGTGTGGTCTACAAAGAGTTCCAGGACAACCAAGGCTACATAGAGAAACCCTGTCTTGGAAAAAAAAAAATTTTTTTTTTCTCAGCTTTTACAAGAAAAACAGGTAAGTAATAGGATTGTGGCTCAAATCCTGGTTAAGTTTTGGCAACTCTGGAAAAAAAAATGTCTAAACATGAAAGCTCAGGGTAACATGCATGTGGAAAGAATAAGGCTCATAAAGCCTGCCAGCCATTTGAGAAGCTTCTCTGGACACAAGAGTCTTCCAGGTAAAGGTAAGAAAAACTGGCTTTTGGCTGGGGTAGAGTCTATGCAAGGATTTGGAAGGAGGAGGGAAACTGACTGATACGTTTCCTCCCACCACTGTCTTGTAAGGTTTAAGAACTGACGGTTAAGTTCATTTCTCCTTTAAGAGATGGTGTGTGGTTCCCCACCTACCTTTGCACTTGCCATTCAGTGCTACTATTAGCCTGTTGACCAGTGACTCCCTTGTGAAAGCTGCTACAACCACAGCAGTATAGCAGATAACTGCTGATTAACCTATGTGTAGTCGGCAATCTTTGAATTATGGGTATGCCAGCTGGTTTTACGTCAGCTTGACACATTGCAGTCACCTGAGAGGATGGAACCTCAATTGAGAAAATGCCTCCATAAGATTAGACTGTAGTCAAGCCTGTGTTTCCGTAATTCGTGATTGATGTGGAGGGCCTTATTGTTTGTGGGTGGTACCTCCGTAGGCAGGTGGTCCTGGGTTGTATAAGACATCAGACTAAGCAAAGCCATGAGGAACAGCAGTTCCCCATGGCCTCTGCATCAGCTCCCGCCTCCAGGTTCCCGCAGGCTGGAGTTTAGGCCCTGTTTCCATCAGTGGACTGTGTAACCTGATGGAGCCCTTCCCTCCCAGCTTGCTTTTGTTCATGGTGTTTGATCACAGCAATAGAAGCCCTAAGACAGTGGTCTTCATGGTGAGTCATTGTACAGGTGTTGCCAGTCCCACTACAGCCTGATCACATAAGGACCCATCTTGTTGTAAATAAAAAAATATAAGATGTGTTGAGCTACATAATGTTTATTATTGTTTGCCCTAGGATTATCATGGCAGTATTTTCTAACCCCCTATCACAAATAATAAGACAACAGACACCTGTTAGGTTTTATAATTGCCTTGTTTACCTCGGGCCAGACTGAGATTCCTACCAATGCTGTCGGAATATCCTCACCTCCATCTCCCAGCCCCCACCCAATGCCATCCACCTTAATCCTCCTCCTCTGGTCTACCTTCCACCCATAATCCTATGGTACTTGCTTGTATTCTTCATCTGGGCCTTTTTACGCTATTATTGGAGTCCTTCCTCCAGACACACATGATTTTTTTCTCAAGGCTAACCCATCGTGGAGTCCTCTTCCTTACTTTCCTCCTGTCCATTTGTTTCCCGTGATTCTCCTCAAAAGCCTGGGAACCTAGCCATGCCTAGCCCATTCTGCCCTGCCTTAGGTACAGGCTGTTTAACCAACCAACCAGTTATGTCTTGTCTTAGGTTTACACAAACAAGGATGGGTGTATCCAGTGGGTAGTAACCAGATCTTCAGGGCTAGTAATTAGCATTAGACTAGCCTCCAACAGACCCAAATCTTCATAAGATGCCTATTTGAAGTTTTCCCTTTACTTCATTTAATTTTGCATAAGTTATACTTATGATATTGTGTGGCTTTTAAAAAATAATTTTATTAATGCTCTAACCAGTATACCTGATTCAAACCTGATTGTGTATGTTTGTGTGTGTCCATTATGTAATATAGGAAGACAGGGATTTATGTGGGTGAGGGAGGAGTAAACTCACCAAGATCAGTGTTAACTGTAAACAGAACTAGTTGTTTCCGGCATTCCCTTTGGTTACTTATGTTACAGTTTCAGAGGGCCATGGCAGCTTATGCTATTCTGGCCAGGCGTCCTTTGGCAGCAAGATGAGGCTAATGGGGGAGGAGGGGCGCACTTGCTTAGGAAGCGAAGATGGATGGGCAATGTTGTGCACAGGGGTTGCTTTAAGACAAGGACGAGGGATGTAGTTTCTCTCTTTAGCCTGTGCAGCGGGAGGCTGCAGGTTGAGCAACCCTACCCCATCCCACTAGTAAAGCTGCTAACCTGAACATGATTCTGAACTAACTAGGTTGCTTTTACTCTATCTACCTATCTATGTATCTTACCTCCTTGTGGTTAGAAATTCCCACCAAGAGGCCAACAATAGTCACTGTAGAGCTGAAGAAACTCTGGTAGTCAGAGATGCTCCATCCAAACAGCAGGTTGAACTGAACAGGAAAAAGACCAGTCAGTGGTAACCAATCGAGTTTCTCCCCTGAGGTGCTTGATATGGCCAACAGAAGCAATGAAAATTCTTTGTGGCCATTTAAGTTACTATGACTACAAGATTTATCTGATCTTCATCCTACATCTGATTTTATTTTGTCTTTATCTTAGAGGCATGACAAACATCTGGGTTTAAGATGTTAAATATGGGCCAGGCATGGTGGTGCACACCATTAATCCCAGTGGTTGGGAGGCAAAGGCACTCTGATCTCTGAGTTTTTGAGGTCAGCCTGGTAAAAAATATATATATTAAATATGGAGCATGAATAAATACAGCTTTCCTATCTGACCTTTTCTCAAAAACCCACTGCTAATCAGATGGTTTTCTGTGTAGTGGCCTTTGCTGAGGGGAACAGCCAGGACTGAGCCCTTGGGGAAGATGCTGGGCCTTGGGGCTTACAGTCATAGCATAGCTGCTCAGCAGGATCACGATGATCAGTATAAAGCCCACCACCTCATCCCAGGCCGTGTTCAGTGTCTTGCTGATGACCTGCAACTGGGCATTATATCGCAGCAGGTCCCACAGCTGCACAGTTGCCAGCAGAACCAGGAAGCCCAGGAGGTGAGTGACGGCAGAGTTCACTTTCAGTGCCTCCTGGAAACTGATGAACCTATAACCAAGGAAAGCTGGTACAGTTAATGACACGAAGCAGGAGCTGCCAGTACTTGTCAGCAGCCTCTCCAGGACTTCCTCTCCAGGTTAGCAGCTGAGCCAACTATGTCAGACACCTACTGTGGTGAAAACTGCTTTCTAGCATGGCCCCAGAAACACTGTGAAAACAGCTAAAGGCCTCTTGGCTGGGTGCTGTCTTGAAAAGCCTTTCAAAGCAGCTCCTAGCCGTTTTGTTTGTTTGTTTGTTTGTTTGTTTGTTTTAAGTTTATATTGATCCTAGAAATGAAGACCAGCCTTCACAGTTGTTGGAGTTGAAATCTCTCAAAATCAGAGTTGGTCTAAGGAGCTATCTATCACCATGGCCTGTTTTCTAACACCCCTGTGTTCTCTGACAGTAGAGACACTAGCGAGCTTTCGTACTGAGAGTTTAAAAAGGTGAGAGATTTACCCCACAGTTCAGCTTTGTTGTGTGAAGTACATAATTTTATGTTACAGCAACCGGTTTACTTGGAGAGAGACGCCTATAGCTATAAGCAGGTTGACAAACACAAATACTCTGTTACCTAAGGCCTAGGCCAGTGGTTCTCAACCTGTGGGTTGGACACCTTTGGCAAGCTTTTATCTTCAGAAATATTTACATTATGATTCATAACTATCAGAATGACAGCTATGAAGTAGCAACGAAAATAATTTTACAGTTGTGGGTTACCACAACATGAGGAACTTTATTAAAGGGTCACAGTGTGAGGAGGTTGAGAACCATTGGTCTAGGCAGTGCCACACAGCAGCCTGGAGCTCAGTTCCTACAACCCTTTGGGCTACACAGACCCACTATCCCAGTGTAGACAGTTCAACATAGAGCTATGTGGGACAGTTCTTCGGAAAGGTTTTAGATCTCAAGCCTTTAGCTTTGGAAATACTTGATCTAAAAGTGCCTAACAGCCTGATAAAGGGTAATAGAAAAAAATGCATGAAAAACAGCCATTTGATGTTGGAAAATGTGTCTCGTACTGGGTTTGTATCCTTTTTAAAGAATGATGATCTGTCTCATCTTAGGCTTTCTGCATGCAAAGTAACCCCAATTCCAAGCCTTGCTCTGCAACTTAAACACATTATCTTCCATAGATACTTCAGCACCAGGGCTAGTGCAAACGCCTTATTAAGTTGTTCTTTCTCCCGCGGACACAAGTCCAACTTCTAACAGCTTGCACTGTACAAACATAGATCTGGTGGGGAAGTAGAAGAGTAGGAAGGACAGTGCAGGAGGTCTTGGGCATGAGGTAGGTGTGCCTGTGCGCCTCAGGTCCCTCCCCATCCCAGCCCCTCACCTGTCCCGGTCCAGGCGGTACTGCAGCATATTTTTATGAAGTAGAGAAAGGCGCTGCATGTTGAGCCCCAAGATACTGAAGCTAACGAGGATTATGCTTGTGTCCAGGATGTTTCTTTTCCTAGTGAAGAACCCCAACCTCTGCCGCTTCAGCCGACAGCCCTGAGCAAAGAGAGCATGGTCACCACTGTTGTCTGGATGACCCTAAAGAAAGTAGTTAGTAGTCAGGTCACTTGGGACAGGCAAAGCACATGGGCTGTGGACGTGGGACTATTCTGCAGTCACTTGTACTGCTAACAGGAAAGTTGGCTGCTAATAATATTTTACCAGATACAATCATTCTTGGAGATTATAAAACTACTGTGCGCACTTAACTAAATTATAAGCTCTAAAAAGTTTGTCAAGCTTGGCAATAAAATACTGTTTACAATAATTCCTGTTTTTTATTCTTTTAGTGCTTTTTTCCCAGCATACTTTAACCTTTTTTATATAAGAGCTAAGAAACTGAATAAGGGGGGCTGAGAGAGGGATCCATGGTCAAGAGGACTGGCAGCTCTTCCAGAAGACCCAGGCTCAGTTCCCAGCACCCACATGGCACCTCATAATTAACTATAACTCCAGTTCTAGGGGATCCGACACCCTCACACATATGTGCAGGAAAAAACAAAATAACAATAAAAACCCCAAAACCCCATTGCACATAAAAATAAGTAAATAATTTTTTAAAAAAGAAACCGAGTAACAGACTAGAGAGTTGGCTCAGTTGTTAAGAGCACTGTTTGTTCTTGCAAAGGACTTGAGGTCAATTCCTACACCTAACTCCAGTTCTAAGGAGCCAGCACCTGAATTCTGTAGGCACATGGCACACACACATACAGACAGGCAAAACTTTGATTTAAAAAAGATAAGGGTTTTTTTTTTGTCTTTTTCTTTTTTAAAGAAACTACATGAAATAATTGTGTATTAAGAACCAATTCAATTTTTTGGACAATGCCAGACCTGAGTGAACTATTTTACTTGATAGAAATTAGTCAGCCCCAGAATCCAGGCCTTGAAAAAAGGCCTGCGATGGCGATTGTATTTCCATCACCGAGCCTTCCAGAGGGGGTGATCGGGCGGCTGTTCTCACATCTGACATTTTCAGTTCACCTGTATGAAGGTATAGTAACAGACGAGGAGGTAGTAGGTGACTTGTGAGATAATCCAGGCAAAGCCCCTCTCTGTTGACGGAAGGGAGGTTAAACTGTCCAGTCGCAGGGAGCTGAAGAAAGTCCCTAGTAAAAAGAACAAATGGAGTCAAGAGTCTAAGCTTTCCCTTTTCAAAAAACAAAACAACTCCAATTCTTCCTCGAGCACCACTCTCAAACATTTCAGCCTTCACAGTCTACTTAGCATTTCCCATAGACCTATCCAGAACATTAAACAAACCACATGGAGAAACGTCCATATCACTAAAGTCAGCAGAGAGATCCAAGGTGGAGGGGCACGCATGAACTTTATGCTATAACTGGTGTTTCTCTTTCAATGTAGAATGGCTGCAGAGATCAAAATCTGGGTCACTACTATCCTGTGAATGCTGAGATGCATTCGGATGGGCTACAAGGCTCCAGACATAAGTGAAAGGACAGTGAGGATGGTGGAGATTTATGGTTTTGTAAACTCTCATCATTTTATGAAAGGTCTTGTTGCTGTTACTCCTGAAATGCTGGCGCTGAGATGTACCCCTGGTAGGCAGGAAGTACAGTTAGGAGCTTTTTATTTTAACTTGGTACAGCTACGCTTCAAAATTTAAGGACCCTTCCTCATGTCTTTGGTAATTAAACAAAACCCTTTAAAGAACCCCAGGAAGCTTTCAGAGTCATTTAGAGAAGCAGTTCTCAACATGTGGGTCCCGGCCCCCTTGGCTGTTGCATATCAGATGCCCTGCATATGAAATATTTACATTATTACTCGTAACAGGAGCAAAATTACCGTTATGAAGTAGCAACGGGATAATGTTCTGGTTGGGGTGACCACAACCTGAGACACTGTAGTGAAGAGTCACAGCGTTAGGGAGATTAGAAACCACTGATTTAGAGAGAAGCCTAGACGCTGCTTGCTCTGCTGGCCTCCGAGGGGAAAGTCCTCCAATTAAGAGCAATACGCAGTGGTTAATGGGAGAACAGCTGCAAGTCAATTCTAGGGTAGAGAAGGAAGAGGAGGGAGTTGGATCAAGGTAGACTTCCCACACAGGAAAGGACCATAGCATCTAGCTGTCTGTGAGCTGCCGCTATAACCATGACAAAAGCTCAGCGATGAACACAAAGAAAACAGCGGGAGATGAGAGGTGTGCATGTTAGGTATATATGTGGGTATAGAAGCTAAATCCTCCTCATAGAAAAAGTAACATTTAAAACCGCAAGTCCACAAATAAAAATCATTCCAATTAAAAAAATGATTCTAATTAAGTCTGCCTGAATGAATGGTATGTGATGTGTAAAGAAGGCCTTGTCCTGTGTAAAAGAATCTTTTATTCCACCATTTCAATGCTTGTCTCAGGCTAACTGCCTCCATCGGCTCCTAGGCCCAGTCCTGGAAGATTCTGGTCTGTGTACAGTCTAACCTAGGCCTAGAACGTATGCAGCCTCTCAGACTTACTGCTTAATAAGCTCATCCTTTCTTGTTCTGGGCTGGCAGGTTCAACTCAGCTGTTCTGGATCAAACTCCTTTCCCAACTGACTTATTCAAACTGGCTTTTCCTTTGGCCCCTGAATTGTTCTGCTTGGCCTCAAACTAACTCCAACAATCCTTTTAAATCTGGCTCTTTCTCATTCTCTGGCTCATTCCATCTTGACCTGTGTTCTTTCTCTGCAACCTGTCTCTCTATTACTGTCCCAGTAAAACTTCCTCTCCTCTCTGTGCATTGCCCATTAAATAGCTTCCCTAACTCTTCTCCTGAGAGTTGGGCAAATCCTATTCTATCAAATCTTTCTCTGCTTCATCACCTTTTCTGCCATTCAATTAGGCAACACTTTCAAACATAAGTGTTTCCTTCTACAAACAATCTTTACCTTCATTGTTTGAAATTAAAGGCGTGTACCACCACACCTGAATCTAAACTTTTCTTTACCAGAAACTTGCTCTATACGAGGCTGGCCTTGAATTTAGATTTACTTGCTTCTGTCTCCTGGATTAAAGGTGTTTTTGTATTCCAGGGTAAGACCCAGAAGATCTTTAGATGTGACCTCTTGCCAGAACAGGCATGTTCTGAATTAACATTCCTCTACAGCCCTGAGATAGCCAGACTGCAGAGCAAGGAGAAGAGGCCAGCATACCCACACTGCTGGATTCCAGGATGAGAGTCACTGCACAGAGCAGATTCACATTGGCATTGAAGACCATAAGTTCCATCAAGAGGGCTTTGGTGCGGTGATCCAGCCAGCGCCTCTGCTCCAGATGCTGCAGAACTCTGGGGAGACAGGGAAATGGAGCCCACTGCTTTCTCCATCCTCTGCTGTAATGAAGACAGCACTCTGGCGCCATTACATACCACATGAGAAGCCACATTCCTTGATCTAGTGTTTCTATATCAGACTTCATGAGTAGTAACACCCAGACTCCCATGATGGTAACGTGGATGGTTGACTAAGAAACAGACTATTCACAGTTGTGTTCACACCAGGGGCGGAGACTGAGGAAACCCTATTTGACGTTTAATCTGCAAGGCAGGATTAATTTCATAAACATTGTCAACTACTATTTGAAACATTAAATACTCCACACCAACACCTGTCCAGTCCTGAGCGGTGAAAGAAATACAAACACCATTATTTGACTGACAGTGTTTTTGAGTAATTCCTTGCTGCTTTAATTTTGAAACCAGTTTTATTTTAAAATTTTATTACATTTATTGGGGGTGTGTCTATGTCACGGTGAGTATGTGGAGGTCAGAGGACAACTTGAAGGAGACGGTTCTATCATGTGGATCCTAGGGATCCATCTCAGATCATCAGACTAGGTGGCAGGGATCCTTACCTGCTGAGCCATCTTGCCTGCTCAGAAAACAATTCAGACCTTTCATTCACAGGGAGAAAGACTATCAGGATTCACATATTAAACTACTCTTTAAATTCCTGACTATTTAATTTGGACATCTTTGGGTTGGTGTTCACATCATGGTTCACAAAGGTACACGCCTTTAATTTCAAACAATGAAGGTAAAGGGCAATGTCTCCCTGTACATTTGAAGATCACAGTGTGTCTCAGAGAGCTCACCTGAGTGCCAACTGCTCCTCCAATTGAAACTAAAATCTCTTTCCAGGTTAAGAAGTCTTTTTTTTTTTTTTTTTCAAGTCGACAAAGCAAAACATATCTTTAACCTGAAGCTGACCAAGAAATTTCTAGGGGCTGGAGAGATGGCTCAGAGGTCAAGAGCACTGGCTACACTTCCAGAGGTCCTGAGCGCCCTCTTGAGATCTGCAGGCATACATGCAGGCAGAATACTGCATACATGATAAATAAATAAAGTAATTAAAAAAAAAGAAATTTCGAAATTTAAATGTGTAGTTCCAGGAGCTGGAGTGATAGCTCAGTGGTTAAGACTACTGGCTGCTATTCTAGAGGACCTGGGTTTGATTCCCAGCACCAACACGATGGCCCACAACTGTCTGGAACTCCTGTCTGAGGGGATCTGACACCCTCTTCTGGCCTCTGAGGGCACTTCACACATGTAGACAGACCTATATGCAGGCCAAACAGCCATACATACCACATAGTAATAAAAACAAGAAAGGGCATATTTCCTTAGAAGTGTAAAGTAGAAGTGTGTATGTACCAGAGCCCATAGAGAAGCATTGCAGTAGCTGCTGGGACTTCTCACCTGGCTGCAGCACTGGAGTTTCTCCCGAGTCTTACGACATAACCTCCTCCCGAGTAAGTGGCAAATTCCCCTTGGATGGGATAGCCTCCCAGTGACTCCTGACTCTGATAATGCCAAATGCTGTCTGCTTTTGTGACATTTGTATCCAGGGGCACCCAGCCAGCCCCGTAGTTCTCTCTGTCTTCCTGATGTTGAGGATGTGACTTCATTTGCTCACGGAGAGATACTGGGAAGAACATGTCATTACGAATGCGAATCTGGCGTAGCAAAACATTGCCCAGAAGAAAGGAGTTCCCGTCAGTAATAAATCCTAGTAAGAAAGTAAAAGAAACAACTAGAAAATTGTCTTGTTGCTAACTGAATGAGGCAACCCACGTACACGTCATCAGCAACTGTGAAAACATTTAGAGATATGAGCTAATGCAACCAGACAAAAAACAAGTATAAAAACAAATGAAATAGTGGGATAACTTATAAATATGTGTTCTCTAAATTATGAGGATCAGTGGAAAAGCTGCTAACTTAAGTGCTACGAACTAGCGAGCCAACCCTCCAGCCTGAGCAATAGCTTTTTAAAGTTAAAAATGTAGGGTGTTAGAGAGATGGACAAAGGTTGAGGGGTACTTGCTACCCTTCCAGAAGATCCAGTCTGGTTCCCAGCACCCAAGTCGAGCCACACCTACACACATGCCTAAAAGTGGATTTAAAGCCCTATACATATAGGGTTAGAAATATGGTTCGGTAATTAAGAGTAGTTGCTGCTCTTGCAGAACACCCAGGTTCGATTCCTAGCACCCACACTGTGGCTCACAACCACCTGTAACTCCACTGCCAAGGTATCTAAAACCCTCTTCTGACATGCACAGACTCCTGCGCGCGCACACACACAGACACACAAAACGCATGCATTCATGCAGGCAAAACACATGCAAGAAATAAAAAGTAAGTTTAAAAGTGTGTATATACTCCAACCTAGCAAATCTTTTCCAAGGAATTTCTCAGATACATTTGCCCCTATGTGAGGTAATGAATGATATTAACAGTCTTACCTGATTATAGAAGTTATAGGGCATCTGTACAACAGAGTTCTATATATAGTAACTCCTATATAACAGTTCTATATAATAAAACCGAGTAGGGGCAGCCTCAACTACATTGATGGGGACACCCCCAGATAAACTAGGGGAAAAGCAAATTCATGACAATGCTTGCAATCTGCCAGCATTTACTGTCACCTAATCACTTTCCAAACTCTGACCATGGCCCGTGAGAAACTGGGGAAAGGTCAGCTGGCTTGCTCTATCTATCTATCTATCTATCTATCTATCTATCTATCTATCTGTCTGTCTTTCTATCAACTATCTGTCTATCAACTATCTATCTATCTATCTATCTATCTATCTATCTATCTATCTATCTGTCGAGACAGGGTTTCTCTGTGTAGCCTTGGCTGTCCTGGACTCTGTAGACCAGGCTGGCCTTGAACTCACAGAGGTCCGCCTGCCTCTGCCTCCCCAAGTGCTGGGATTACAGGTGTGTGCCACCATGCCCAGTTCAGCTGGCTTTTTTATATGGCTGCAACTCTGAGGACCCTCCAAGAATCTATTCCTTGAACATCTTCTATGCAGGCTTAGTTTTGACTGTTCTCCCAAAGGCCAATCGCTTCAGGGAAAAAATTGAACTGATGAGACTGGGCTGCCCCAGAACTGTCCTTACCTCTGTAATCCCCATACAGGTTAGGAAGGAGGGTGCGGTTGGCCCAGGGGTAGAAATCCTCCACAAGTTTGATTTCTGAGAGTCGGTGAGAGAACCTCTTCCAGATAGCTTGATGGAGGAAAAATCGATTGTAGTCCTTCACAGAGTAGACAGAAGTCATCAGCAGGGTCAGGAAGAGGATTTGCACTGGTTTACAACAACAGAAAAAAAAAAATCAAGTAGTTATTTTAGAACTCTAAATATTTTTCATTTTTCTTATGCTTAGACATTTGCAGGTCAGAGAGTCAAAATGGAGCTGGGCATAGTGTGTGCACTTTAGGCAGGTGGATCTCTGTGAGTTCGAGGCCAACCTGGTCTACGTGGTAAGTTCCAGGAAAGCCAAGCCACACAGTGAGACTCTGCCTCCAGAAAACCAAGCCAAGCCAAACCAAGACAACCAAACAACCAATCAAAAAAAAAAAAAATATATATATATATATATAGTCCAGTGGGCATTTTAAAATAGTTCAACCCAGTATGTGCAACACACACACACAGAGTAATATATACATTCATCTCTATACACAGGAACATATGCATATATTTGTGTATTCATATATATTTCTTTTCCATAATCATCCTGCCAACAGTCAGAAATTTAACTCAAGATACATAACCCCCCCCCATTAAAATATTGTATTTAAAAAAATATTGTGTTTTGATTCTTGGAGCTAAGTACTCTTTTGCATTGTGGCTCATCTTGATTAAATTCATAAAAGGGAGGGGATAAAAAAAAATAACAGAATTTGGTCCAGGGAATCCAGTAGGATACCAAATATGCTAAATTAGTCACTCAGCACGTAGAAGAACCAATTTCCAAAGCAATTTCATCTTCCCCCAATCCGGGGATTATGTAAATTGGATATTGTTTCCACTCTGCAGGTGGAGACCCTGACTTCCACCTCAGTGAAACCCGAAGACCCCAGGGGTCTTTCCATTGGTCACATGACCCGAAGAGCTGGAATTCCAAATTTTATTTTAAAAGGCACTTTCCTGCCCTTCCCTGTTCGCCATCTTATTTCCCGCTGCCCTCCCCCCCCCAGACAGTGTGCTACAGAGGTGCATGCCGCCACTACCCTTCATACCCAGAGTGCTGCCAGTCATCCTGACGAGTGGCCTTTTCCAGTCTCTCTTGGGCTGCTTGGCTGGGGTGGTCATTGCTGGGGCAGTATAGACGGGATTATTCTTGTCTCTCAGACCGGGAGCCGGTGAAGAGTGCTTCACTGTCAGATATCGAAATACAGGCCAAGCAAATGATGGTTAACTGTTTGTTGAGCTCCTAACGTGAGCATTTCCTGTCCAGCATTGGAGGAGCAGAGGAAAGGATGTCTAAGCAGCACCTCCCTCTCTATGGAAAAAGGCCTGAATTTTTCTTCTTAAAATTCCAATCCATGGGGATGGGGGGGGGGTCTGGGGAGATGGCTCAGCCGTTAAGAGCACTGGCTGTTCTTCCGGAGGACCCTGGTTCAATGACCAGCACCCACATGGCAGCTCACAACTGTCTGATCTGTAACTCAAATTTCGCTGAGCTCTCAACACTCAACTGTTTTTCTAGCCCAAAGTTCCAAAGTCCTTCCTCAGTCTTCCCCAAAACATATGGTCAGGTCTGTCACAGCAATACCCCACTATAGTGGCACTCATTTGTCTTAGTTAGGGTTTGTATTGCAACAAAACACGATGACCAAAAAGCAAGTTGGGGAGGAAAGGGTTTACTCAGTTTATACTTCCGGATGATAGTCCATCCCTGATGGAAGTCAGGACAAGAGCTCAAACAGGACAGAACCTGGAGGCGGGAGCTGATGCAGAGGCCGTGGAGGGGTGCTGCTTGCCGGCTTGCTCCACATGGCTTGCCCAATCCTTCCTATAGAATCCATGACCATAATGGGCTGGGCCCTCTCCCATTGATCTCTATTGAGAAATGCCTTACAGCTGGATCTCATGAAAACATTTTCTCATTGAGGCTCCCCATCTCTGATGACTCTAAGCTTGTGGCCAAGTTGACACAAAAACCCAGTTAGCATAGTATCTGTTGTCTTAAACATAGCCCAGGCTGGCTCACACCTTCATGATCTCTGCCTCAGCCTCCCAGATGCTCAGATCACAGACATGCACCACCATAGCCCAGCAATAAGGATTCTTTCAGTGCTGGGAATTCAGTGCGGTGCCTCAGGCAATCAGACAAGGCTCCACCACTGAGTTTGTCCCTAGCCCTTTCATTTTAAAAATTAGATTCAACAGGCATAAACATGCTGTGTGCATCTATCTTAGACTAGAGACCAGGGCTTCTGATCAGTGGAGAACCCATTGGGAACATTGGTCTCAAGTTTAACCTGAGTAGAAATCATCTGGGCTTCTATTCAATGCACATTCTGGGACAAGGCCCAACACTGAACATTTCTGAAGAATCCAGGAGGTGACGATGGTCTGGTCTAAAGACTGAGTAGAAGAATGGAGAGATTTATAAGCAAAAGGCAAGGTGAGAGATAGGGTTGGAAAAGAGACAAAAAGGGGAGGAAATTAAAGAAACATCACCAAGCCAGTGCAGACTTGCACACCTGTAATCCCAGCACTCTGGGAGGCAGAGGCAGGCTGATCTCTGTGAGTTCAAGGCCAGCCTGGTCTATAAAGCAAGTCCAGGACAGCCAAGGCTACACAAGAAACCTTGTGTCAAACAAACAAACCAAGAAATAACAACAACAACAAAAAACAAAACCAAAAACAGAACAAAACAAAAATGTCACCAGCACACATGTACAAGTGCCAAGCAATCGCTGGAGAATAATCAAAACTTCCCCCAAAGAAAGTTGGAGATGCCTTCGCAGAGGAATCGGAATCTGATTTTCTTTTCAGTGCTGGGAACCACATATTCGGGCCTCCTCCAGCAGGCACTCTCCTGCGAACTATACTGCACAGTACATTTGTCTTGGAAGGCAGGTCTGCTCTTTGTAAAATTAAACAGTAGCTGGAATTATCTGAATTACCCCAAAGTGCTACAATTCTCTTGGCATGCTGATCCTGGTCTCTGTTCAGCCACGGTATCTGGTTCGCCATCAGTGAGATCAGGAACGTGAGGAAGATCACCTGGGGACAAGAATCACTCAGGCACTCCAAGAGCAGGTGTTGGAGGTCCCAGAGGGTGATGTCATACATCCAAGCGAGGGTGGGGACTGACAGCTTGTTCCATTTATTTACACATTTCCATAATCTTACAGTCAGGACACCCAGGTGGAGCTCAGGGAACTTCTGAGTCAGTTCTCTCCTTCCACCATGTAGAAGTCCAGGATCAAACTCAGCTTCTAAGCTGCTGAGGGACCTGACCAGCCCCTGGTGTGGGTATTTTCATGTTAAGAAATTGTAAAACTTGCCAGGTATGGTGGCACATGCATTTAACCCCAGCACTTGGGAAGGCAGAGGCAGGCAGATCTCTGGGAGTTTGAGTCCAGCCTGTTCTACAGAGTGAGTTCTGGGACAGCCAAGGCTACACAGAGAAACCCTGTCTCAAAAAAAAAAAAATTAACTTTAGGTCTGGAGAGATGACTCAGAGGATAAGAGCACTGACTGCTCTTCAATTCCCAGGTTCAGTTCCCAGCACCCACACGGCAGCTCATAACTGTCTGTAACTCCAAGATCTGATACCCTCACACAGACATACATGCAGGCAAAACACCAATGCACATAAAATACAAATTAAAAAAAAAAAACCTGTCCTCATCTTTAACCATTCCTGCAGCTAGTTATTTTCTGTTGTTAACTTCACATACGTGTCCAACAAATATCACTCTGCCTGTTGACTTATTTCCTAGCTGTCAAGACACCGTGATGGTCTGCGCCATTCCTGCATACCTTTATTGGCTGGCTGATGAAGATGTCTTGAAGCACTGATAGCATCATGGAAATAACCCAGCTGATGGCTTGGTCTTTGTTCAGCTCCAAGCTGTAAAGTGTTATGAAAAATGCCGAAGCCAGGCTGACGATGCCTGGAAGGAGCCAGCAGCTGTACCGCAACCATCTGAACAGGCAAAAAGACACAGGTTTCCTCCCTTCTTCCGAGCTTAAGATGGGGAAACTGGTTGAGGGCCTGGAGAATAGAAGTTGAAGAATCTATCTCCCACCTGACAGCAGGAGAGGCTCAGGAAGTTCACGGGTATCGACAGGAACCCACATAGCTTACCTGCATGGCCCTTGCTCCCTGCGAAGAACCTGAGTTTGCAGGAGGTCCTGGAGGGTTTGAAGTTGGCTGACTGCTTCAGAGAAGCCATAGAGATGGTTGTCCTGGGCGGCACTGAGAGCATCTAAATGCAATTTCAGTCTCTGCAGAACTTGGAGCAGGTAGCGACAGGAATGGTAGTGATTTTCAGAAGCCGCTGTGGATTTATTTCCAGTTGACATGGTCAAGGTAAATAAAGATAAATAAATAAAATAAGTAGCAATCAGCGATGGAGATGAGCGACTTATTAGGTGACAGCAAAGCCAATGTTTCCCAGGACTGATGGAGACAGGCTCTGCCTTCCACAGTACTGCTCCCATCTGAGGGTGCGGACACAGCTCACCATTGCACAGCGAGCTGCAGCACACGCAGCCTGGAAGAGCAAATGCCCAAGCTGCATTCAAAATCTGTAAGTCATGCTGCCCCGTCCACTCAAGGGAAGACAAAGATGATGCGACAGGTTTCAGGGAGTATGGGGATCGGGATAGTTTTCTGTTTTTCCAATTAGTACTGTAGTTCTACCTCCTGGATGTGTCGACCGGAGCTATCAGCTCAAGGTTGAAAGCTTAATGAAACTAAACAAGCATGAATTGCCTTGTGCAGAGAGGCAAAAATGTGTAAGAACTTGAGGTGTGCATGGGAGTGGAGGTGATGCAAGAAGACTGCCTAAAATGGCCTAAAGACTGGACTTTACCGTCTTCCCAGCCGGATTCCGTCTGCCGGTGACAGCCTTGATCTTCTAAGTGACAATAAATGAGGCTAGATAAAAGCTTCACCAGCTTGTTAATGTCACAAGAGCTCCATGAAGACTGTTCACACTCTGAGAGCGGATGCGTATTTCTCCTGAGCAGGAATCCCACGGTGTCCTTTAACTCCTGGATATGGAATGGAGTTGAGAGACTTCTTCCATCTGTCTGGCATCAGCCGGCACCCAGTGCCACTACAGATGGCAAGCCCTGTTTCTCTTAGTCAGGGGCGCGTGCCTAGTGTAAAGAAACTCAAGGCTTCCTTTTCAAATGTTTTCAGAGAAGAGTCACCCCACACTGCCTTCAGAATCATTTCTGTGAGAGACTATAGAATGAAAGAGGGGCTGTTTGCTCAAACATCAAAGACCGAAATAGCTCTGAAGCAGTACTCGCTGCCCCACTCAGTCCCTAGAACAGTTCATAACCTTGGAAGAAAGCTGAGACTCTGACTGATTACAACTCAGTGGACAGAAATTAGGGGAAAGACATCAAAGGGCCCAGGACCCTGCGAGCCTGCCAAGAAATCTTCTACGGCTCTTTCCCACAACACAGGAGGGGGAGGATACTTTCCATATTTAAAAAAAATTAGATAACTACGCTTACCTTGACCACCTGTGTGACAGAGGGGGACTCACAGACCAGAGCTGAGGGACAGGAAGCCTGGGCGGGAGGAACCTCTGGCAGAGTTTCTGTCGGGTGAACCAACCGGAAGAGCCACCCAAAGACAAGATGGATAGGGAAGAGGATGATGGAAGTCTGGATGCTGATGAGCAGCTCGGCTAAGGTCACAGCAAGCGGACCCACTGAAAGAAATGCATGGTATCACTCTTCACCCTCCAGGATTAGAGCTGCTTAGGGAGGAATTTATCTGGTGGGTAGAAAGTGTTCCATGGCAGTAAAGATCCTGGTATGTTCCCAAGACTGTTTATCACTGATCGCACCCACAGATCGTGCTAACATCTGACTAATGTCAGGGCGATGGACCGGGAACCAAAGGCACAGCACTACCCGAAGGCACACCCCGACCCGGGTTCTAACCCTTAAGGTAAGGAGACAAAGGCCGGCAAAGCAACCCCACGACAGACAGCGCACATCAGGGCTCATGCGTACATTGCTGCTCATCCCTCTTGGCCGTGGTGCTGCCCATCTTCCAGAACATAACATTGATGACCATGTCACAGAGAAGCAGTGTCAGACAGCAAGAGAGCCGCTGGACCCTCGTAAACTGGTTCCAGGGATGGCGCGTTGCAACTGAGAGCCACAGATAATCCTGAGTGAACTTCTCTATGATCGTGGAGGAGAAGAGGTGTCTGAAATGAGAAATTAGGTGAGAAAAGACACAAATTGCATGTGTATCTATGTGTATGTGTGGGGGGCACAAATGTCACATCAACTGTGTGGAGGTCAGAGGACAACTTGTAGGAGTCAGTCCTCTCCTGAAACTATAAGGGACCCAGGGGTTGAACTCAGGTCATATGAGTTCAAGCGCCTTTACCCACTGAGCCATCCTGCCAGCCAGAGCTTTCGCTTTGAAGCAACCTAGACTAAGGCATGATTTGTCCAGATTTATTTACTTGATTTTGTATGTATGGGTGTTTTGATTGCATGTATGTCTGTGTACCACATGCATGCCTGTTGCCCATGGAGCCCATGAAAGGGTATTGGATCCCCTGGAATGGGTGGTTGTAAGTCATCATGTGAGTGCCACAGACTGAATATGGTTTCTCTGCAACAGCAACAAGTTCTCTAAATGCTGTGCCATCTCTCTAGCCTGGTATGAGCTCTTTACATCACATGAGACTTTAAAATTAAAAAAAAAATCATTTTGATGACCTAAGAATTTTGGTAGATTTCTTTTCTTCAAAAGGAGACTTCTCTTCAAAATACTCTGGGAAATCCACATTTTGTTTACCTTCTGTGGAGGAGCCGTGATTAGTGTGTGAAGTGGAAGAACTAAGGAGACCTGAGTAGACTTCACCACAACGCAGTACTTGAAAGGCGGAGGCAGGGGAGTCTCTGTGAGTTCCAGGCCAGCCGGGGACAGATAGCAAGACCCTCCCTGTCTCAACTCTCAACCCAAACAATAACGCAACAAAACAAACACCAAAGAACCCCCACCCCCCGCAAAAGAATAAAAATTATAAGAAAACACAGAAATAAAACCAATTTGTTCTCTTTCGTGAGATGTTGTATGTGTGTTTGGAACAGGTTAGGCTTGGAAACTCCACCCACATGGATGACAGGCAAATACTCTGTCGTTGATATATGGGCCCTGAAAAAAATATGGTCAAGAAATAAAAAAGATTACTACACACTGAACCGGAATCCATCCACCCAGGCTGAGCGGTGCTTTAGTTAGTAAAGTGCTTGCTTTGCAAGAACAAGGACCTGAGTTTGGTTCCCAGAAGCCATGTTTAAAAAAAAAAAAAGCCAGGTGTGGTATTCTCTCTCTCTCTCTTTCCCCCTTCTCTCTCTGTGTAACCTTAACTCTCTTACTCCCTTGGCAAGCAGGAAGGGAAGGCTCAGGCACACTTAGGGACCGACCACCTGACCGATGACGTCATGGCCCACTGTGCCCACGGAGCCCAGCGACAAAGCCTGGGAGGCTGGCTGCTTCTAGGAATTCTGGGGAATCTCTGTTTAATCTTCCACTGGGCACTGAACTAACTGTGCAAACCCTTCAGTTGCGGCATGTGACAAAGAATACACACGTCACAGAGTCAGTTCGGAAAAGTGACTCGGTGCACAGGTGTCGATAAATACAGCAAAACTAGCCTGAACGGAGGGAGCTGACTTCTTGACCTCTCTGCAACAACAAGGCTGTTTCTAACACATGTAGGTAAATGAGAGAGCATGGCTGATAACAGATAGGGGAAAGACAGTAAAGGGATTGTCTGTGAGGAGGCCGAGACATTGTACTTACCAGACTGGTAGCCCAGCCTTGCCTTGAACACACGATCCCCCTGCCTCAGCCTCTGAGTGGTGGGGATCACAGGTGTTCACCACCACACTTGGCCTGTAGACAAAGACTTCTAATCACATAGTTTAAATCAAAGAACTAAGGGAGACTATGTTACGAGAACCGAAAAGAAAGTAAAATCTTAGTCTTATTAGCTAGGACACTATGATGACGGAAATTACCATTAAAAGATAGAAATGAGAGTTGAGACTACAGTGAGTGAGACGAGAAACTCACTGCGAAGCCTGTGGCAACCTGTTGTCTTTGTTTCACAATGTGCATATCCTTCAACTCAGAAACCCTGGTTCTAGAAATACCCGAGGGATTTCTGCACGTCAGGTACAAGACTGTCCCTGTACAGTGACAAATCTTATTGGCACCTAAACCCATGACATTTATTTCCTCCTTCCTCTGTTCTCTTTTGTCTGTTTGTTTTGGAGACAGGGTTTCTCTGTGTAGCCTTGGATGTCCTGGACTTGCTTTGTAGACCAGGCTGGCCTTGAACTCACAGCCATCCACCTGCCCCTGCCTCCCTGAGTGCTGGGATTAAAGGTGTGTGAAGCCATATACGCTTCCTTCCTCTGCTCTAACAGCACCTGACTTTGCTGTGGCGAGGAGCCATGGGGAGTTTTTCCCAGGCTACAGCGCGCAACTATTCAAAGCCTGTTAAGCTGATCTTATCCAGTTTGCTAGGCCATTGTTTATGGGTTTCAGCTTGGGCTAAAGTAACCCAGAGGGACCCTGTGTAACCAGCTAGCACACAGCCAATGTGACTGAATAAGGACACTGGCAGAGTCAAGCCACATAGCCCTAGGCGGGGCAGGCAAACCATAAACTTTATGTCCATGTAAGAGTTTGAATACAGTTTCAAAATTCCTTTAACCTCTCCCATCAAATGGTACAGTGTGTCTGTCTCTTCCCTGGGAATCTGACCTGCTGAGACGGGTCCCAAAGAGCAGGGAACTCCTTAGTTCTCTTGAAACGCCAGTCTAGGAAAAGCTGGTCACAAGGTAACACACCCAGCTACCCTGGGGCTGCTATGCTTGGGCAGCCATGTGTAGGCGATGTGTGGCTGACCGCAGTGTCAGCATGGAGTCACAGGCAGCGACAGACCCAGCCAGCCTGGCTACCCAGGCATGCCCTTCCCTTAACCCTTTATCCTTAAAATGGCGACAGAAACAGAATGCTTGCTGGAGGGGGCACTATTTCTGCGCTGCCAGGGATGCCTCAATCCTACCTGAAGGAAGAGAGCTCCCTCCTGGAGGCTGGCGTGAAAACCCGATCCCGCTCGCAGTTGCCCAAGTCCACAGCCAGCCAACAGTTACACTGGAAATGCCATTTCTTCCTCACAGTCATGTCGCCGACGATCACCCGGCTTACATACCTACGGTCAGATAGACATCACCATGTTACGAAGGTGGGCTCGGGCTGCCTGCTGTGCGACAAGAAGCCAGCTTGCACTTGCACTGGGCATCCAAGTGACTGACGCTTTGCAAGGCAGGAGAGAGAGGCAAGCAAGCCCATCCCACCTGCTGCCCTCAGGAAGTTCGTGTCCAAGATGCCGGCTGCAAACTTTACTCCCTGTGAAGAGTGTGTGTGTGTTTAAACTTTTTTGTTCCATGTGTGATAATGACCCATGTGCCTCTATTTCTCATCATTGATATTCAACGTTTATACTAATGGCTTCTCACCTGTCTGGGCCCGGAGCCACATCAGAACTATGGGACACTCAGATCTTAGATTTGACCCTCTTCCCAACTATATATACATATATATGTCTATGTATATATACTTATTTAAAAATTCAAAAATTTTATATATTAAATGTGTGGGGAGGTTGGATATAATGTTTGTACATGCTACAGTGTGCACATGGAGACCAGAAGGCAGTCTTGGCTGTCAGTCCACTCCTTCTACCTTCTTTGAGACAGGAGCCTTTGTGCACAACTGCATCTGATGGGTAGGAGTTCAGGGAAGACAAAGGCAGGTATTACCACACCTGGCTTTCTGTGGGTTCTGGGAATTCACACTCAGGTCATCACACTTGCACGGCAAGCACGTTAGCCACTGAGCCCCCTCGCCAGCCTCTCAGGCACAGTGCTCTAGCTCTTTAGCTGTATCGGAAACATAGAAGAGCCACAGAGCGGAACATAGAGCACCTGGCATTTTCGGAGGCATGATGCACAGCACAGTGCACAGTGCCCTCTTAACACTACGTCTGTGTAAGACAGTGAGCAAGCTTAATTAGTTACTACGGTGTGCTTTCTGGCTGCTCCACTCACTCGCCCCTCCCACAGTGCCCTCCACCTGTTTGGGTCTCTCTAGTCTTTGGGACACATCATCAGATATTGAAATTAGGCCAGTTAGTAACTCCACAACGGCTTCTACGTGTTCAAGGGAGCGTCGTACAGCCTCTTTCTTTAAATGGAGAACCAGGAATGATCAGGCTTAGTGGGGAAGGTGTTCAAAGCTGAGACAGGCAGAGCACTGGGACTCCTGGGCCAGACGGAAGCCAACTTGAGAACACAGAGGAAAAGGTCTGGCAGGAAATCAATCACTATCCTAAAGCACACCCAGATGGGAAAGCAGAACCAGGCTTCATGTCAGAAACCGAGAAAGTTTTAGTGTTCTGGGCAGCATCAGACCAGTTACAATGTTCCCAAACCAGGGTTAACCAACACTGTAATTCTCTTCCGTTCTCTGAAAGGCTTCCCAAGGTCAAGCAGCCGCAGAAGGGGCTGAGGCTGGCAGACCCGCTCAACAAGAAGCAGCCCCCGAACATGGCAGTGCACAGGCAAGGGGAGTGGTAATAGAGAAGACGCAGAAGAGAATCCGGAGAACCAGCTAAGAGCCCGGATGAAGAGGGCCACACTCCTCAGGTGGCCAGTGGAGATGAAGCAGTGCTGTATTGGAAGAAGGAGCCATCTTGGATTTTCCTAGCAGAGAGGAAAAGTCAGCACTCTCCGGCCAGGCCGCTGGTGACCGGAAGTGGAGACAAATGCTGCTTTACCATTCTGAAAATTGTAGAGTCCGGGAGAATTAGATTGCACCTGCTCTTTCTGTGCTCTGTAGATGGTTCAGCAAAGCATGGAGGCCTGCACATTGCTGGGAACCAATGCTCAGAGAAATATTTCCTCTGACACGGCAATAGTCATTGGTAACACACCTGGTGCCTGAGATCTCTGACAGAGATGCACAGTGAAGCTGACACTGTTTTCATGCTGGCTAACCCAATAGCCACTGTACAGCCCATGGATCAGGGGCTCATGCCAACTTGCAAGTCCTATTAAAAAGTACACTTAGGAAATAATTTTGGCTGATTATGGTGGTGTACGCCTTTGATCCCAGTGCTTGGGAGGCAGAGGTAAGCAGATCTCTATGAGTTCAAAGCCATCTTGGTCTACATACAGAATTCTGAGTCAGCAAGGGCCATATACTGAGACCCTGTCTAAACCAAAACAGGTCGATTTTTTACTTTATGTGTATGTATGTGTACTATAGGAATTCCTGGTGGTAGTGGGGATTGAGCCTTCAAGGTATGTTGCTCTTTAAGAAGACCCTCACACACATACAAACAAAAATGTAGAAAAGATTTTCAAACCAATGGATGATATTCACGAGTACAGAAAACATGAAAAGCATGTGACATGACCCTTCCAGAGACCAGAACTGCATGGCAATGGCCAAAAGGCCAGATGAAACCATCAAAGGATTTCTGGTAAAAACGATCAATGACCTGAAAGAGGCTGCAAACTAGCAGATGAATTCAGACCAGGACATGGAGAGGAAAGTCAGAGAAATGAATGAAAAAATCAGCAACCTGGGTTGCATGTCCTGTCTTTAAAACAATTAATTTCACTTTCAAACTTCCGTCTTGTTGTGGTCACGACCTGCTGTTCACAGGTGACGCAATAAAAACGAGGGAGAAAGCTTGTCCTCAGTTAAACAATCGCCCAGCTGCTTTGTTAGCCTCCTTCCTTCTTCTTGGGTTTCATTCTCTGAGGACATGAATCCAGCAGCCACTCTGGCTGGAAGCACGATTGTTTAGAACTTTCTGGACTCTCTCAAGGCTGCAGGGGACCTAGAACCAAGGGCCAGTGGAGTGGTTCAGTGGCTAACAGCACTTGCCACCGAGTCTGACTCCAGCACCCATGTAGTATCAGGGGAGACCTGGCCCTCACGTTGCCCTTTAACTTCCATACATGGGTGAGGACACGCACAACATAAATAAATGAATGTAAAAAATTAAAAGGAAAAAAAAAATGAGCCAGCGTGGCTCAGGTACTTATCAAGAAGGGCTGTTGCCGGAATTGTCGTGCCACAGCCGAAGGCCATGCAGGTCCCCGAGCCAGGATCCAGTGGAGAGAAGGAAAACGTCCAGTGCTCCACGCTCGAAGACCGTCTTCTGTGGGTCACAAAGGTGGTGGGGCTCGCTGCACCCCTCTGAGCCATAGAGGGTGATAACGACCTAACGTGATGAGGAAAGATTTAAAAAAAAAAAATGAGATACGGTAACACCGTTCCTTTGGGTTTTTCCTTAGGAAGAAGGAAGCAGCCATTGGATGTCAGACAAGCCCAGAGGGTCCCTCCCATTACACATTAGGACTAAGCCACACCAATCCCCCTGATCCCCTTTAAATCATCATTGGGCGCGGAGCTGTTGTCAAGTTGGAGTGTGCCAGGGGCACATTTTGCAGAAGTGTGAGCGCAGGCTGTGCTGACCTTGGCCGTTGTAGCGGCCCTCCTCCGATACCCCGTGTAGACCTGGATAAGGTAGTGAAATGCGGCGCTGGCGTCATTGTCAGCCAGGACCGTTACCTTCACCTGCAGGAAGAGCAGAAGCCATGAGCTTGCCAGGTCTCACTAAGGCCCGGCTGGGGACAGGCTTCTTGGTGGCAGCTTTGGGGGAGGTGGCGTCACCAGGCAAGCACACAAGCCAGCAAAGTGACCGGGAGGGATGAGGTCTGAAACTCTAGGCTCTGTCTTGAAAAGGAAACATCCCAGGATCAGCTTTACCGGGTCTTGTGCATCAAGCCCTCCACCTCCATCCTACTTGGGTAGGAAAAGCATGCAGCATGGAGGACATGCAGCGAAACTGGAGTTTCAGACACACGATGAGGGCACTGGGGCTAAAGATTCATTTGCTGTTTACATGAGATGCAAATTAAGCTGCTATCTTGTATTTTTGTTTACTAAAGCTGGAAATATTTCACCCAGGACAATAAGAAACAGACACTCCCCCTCCTGGGACAGCCCTTGCCTAGACATGTAAGGCCTTGAAGAAAAAAAATACAACACGGCATAAAAATATATATAAAACAGAAATTAAGGAAAAGCTGCTAAAGAATTTCACTGTTTAAAGATTTTTTTTTCTAGTCTAAGCTGAGTGCGGTGCTATTTGGAAGGCAGAGGGAGGTGGATCTCTGTGGGCTTGAGGCTAGCCTGAGCTATGCAGTGAGTTTCAGGCCAGCCAGGACTGCACAGTGAGATCTTGTCTAATTTTTTTTTTTTAACCGAAGCAAGTATGAGGGTTCACGTCTGTAATTTTAGCCCTTGGGGATTACTGTGATGTCAAGGCCTTATATAATGGTTACATACTGTGATTCTTGGGTCAGGTCGGGGGACAGTATGAGATGTTGTCTCAAGACACAAAACATAACTTCAAAGAATTTAGCATTTGTTTGTATGTGTGCAGGGCAGGGACACGGGTGTGCCATGACACACAAGTAGAGATCAGAGGGCAACTTGCCATTCTTTCTTTCTACCATGTGCATACAGGGATCCAACTGAGGTTTTCATCCACCGAGCCACCCTGCCAGCCCCAGAAGAGAATTCCGTACTACTTTCTTGTATGCTATAGTTATGTTAAAATATAATTTGACTCAGCAATAATTTCATCTAGTTTCTAAGGCAGGATAAACATGAGCCTGGTTTCCGTTGAGTTCAAATGAAAGTTATTTTCTAATGTATTTCTAGCTTGCATGACTTCTGAGATGGTCCAACCTTGGCGCCAAAACCAAACAGAAAAGAAACAAACCAAAGAACCCCACTTCGTTCTGAGACGATAGGTTTGCATAGACCTTTAATACACCCCCCGCTCTGTTTCTCTGTTCCCTGGCCATCAATCCCTACTTCCACCTAAGTAGACTGACACACTCAAGACACAACGGCCTTAGGAGCCCAAGCCTTCTCACCTTCTGCATATCTGCTTGATCCTTCCTCCAAGCCCACGTGACTAAGAGGATATAGAATCCCAAGAGGCTGGCCAGCAACGACACCCCAACTGGGTTGCTGGTGACGTTCAGAAGCAGTTTGACGGTGTTTTCCACGTCCACCGTCCTGGGCACAATGAAGAAGTCGCTGCTGAAGAAGGTCAGGTGGTTACAGAGGCACTGCGTCTTCAGTATGGTGCTCTGCGGCCCCACCTGAAAGCAGGTTGAAGACCCAAATTGTAAGGGAGGGTGCTGAGGAGACTTCCGTTTCCCGCATCTGCTCGTTTATCAAGTGTACCTGGTGCAGGGGTGAGCCTGCGCCACAGAATAGATATGGAGGCCGAGAAACAAGTTGAGGTGTGAGTTCTCCCTTTCCACCGCACGGGTTCTAGAGACTGAACTCAGGCTGCCAGGCGTGGCCGCCCTGGGAGTGTGGAATCTTCACAGACATCCACTGCTGCATTTCTAGTTTCTAACTCGGGTCCCCCACATGTAAGGTGTACATCAGGCATGTGCCCAAAAAGTGAGGGTGCGCAGCAAACCCGGACCTCGGCCACCCTCCACAGAAGAGGGGAATGAGGACAGTGAGGGGAGCGTAGGTCTATTATTCCTGAGTTTTATTACTTTTAAACCTCTGAATGAGGGGCAGGTGTGACGGAACACACCGATAAGGCCCGCATTCAGGAGCCAGAGCAGGCGGATCTCTATGAGATTCAGACAAGCCTGGGCTACGTAATTAGAACCTGTCTCAAAATAAAACAACAAACTAAAGCAAACAAAGAAACCTGAATTAGTTATAATTAAAGTATTTTATTTAGTTAGTTAGTTAGTTGTTTTTTTTTTTTTTTTTTTTGAAACGGGGTTTCTCTGTGTGTAGCCCTGGCTCTCCTGGAATCACACTTCAGACCAGCGGGCCTCGAACTCACAGAGATCCGCCTGCCTTTGCCTCCGGTAGGGCTGGGACAAAAGGCCTGCGCCACAACTTGCCTGGCTTGGAGTCCATTGTTATAAAATAATCGCTTTGAAAAAGCTGAGTGGTAGGTTTAAAACTTTCAAGTTATTTCCTGCGATTTTCCATATGGTGTAACATGTCTTCGTAATGTGTATTTTAAAACCGCACCAGTAACTATGAGGAAAGGGAAGCTGCTGCCAATGTGTGTCTGGGCTGGTGCATGAAATGTCTGTAATGTGTGCTCACTGACCGAGTGCTTCCCTGCCAAGCGTGAGGCCGCAGGACTGATCTCCTTTCCTGAGGATCCTCTGTGTTCTAATTCCTTAATTCTGCTGCAGGAGGCTGAGCCCTGGATGCTCGGTCCCTACTCCGAGTTGGGAGAAACCTCATGATTGTCTTGTTCTGTCTCCCAAGTGCTGGGATTAAACGCATACACCGGCTCGCCCAGATCCAGTCTCAGGCCTTTGAAGAACAGTTTCATGGTTCCCAGGGCCTTGCACCGGGTGGTGTTATTGAAGCGGACATTAAATCAGGCCACTACCCACAGGATCAAGAATGAGCAAGCTGGGCGTGGTGGCGAAGGCGTGTAATCCCAACATTCAGGGAAGCTAAAGCAGGAAGATCAAGAATTGGAGGCCAACCTGGGCTATGTAGTGAGAGGTACGATGTCTTCCGAAAAGACCAGACACCATGATAAACATGCCGACTTTAAAGGTGACTCCCTGTCCCCATCTGCCTGGGGTGTGAGAGAATCTAGAGTGCATTCTTATGCCCTCCCCCACCTTCTTTTTTTTTTTTTTGTTTGTTTTTTGTTTTTTTGTTTTTTGAGACAAGGTTTCTCCATTTAACAGCCTTGGCTGTCCTGGGACTTTCTCTGCAGACCAGGCTGGCCTCGAACTGATAGAGCTCCACCTGCCTCTGCCTCCCAAGTGCTGGGGTTATAGGTGTGTACCACCACTGCCCGGCTCTCCTTTTTCTTAAGGCTTACTTTTATTTATTTTTTATTTATGTGTGCATATGTGTTTGCAGTGTGTATGTATGCGTGTGCTTGAGGAAGCCAGAAGAAGGCGCTGGATCCCCTGGAGCTAAAGTTACAAGTGGTGGCTGTAAGCCAGCATGTGGGTACTGGGAACTTTTTTTTTTTTTTACTTTTTGTTTATTTAGTTTTGTTTTTCATTTTTGTCTAGCAGGAGGCTTGTTTCATTTTAGATGCAGGACAGTTGGCATACAACTTGCGCATCTGCTTTCTGTCTTTCATCTACAGCCATCAGCTGTCAGTGCCTAGCACTGTCAGACCTGCCTGCAGCTGTGTTGAGACGGGAATTAGAAAAACAGCACGGGCCTACTGTTCTAGACACACGCCTGCCCGCTACCAAGGGCCACCCTCCCCTTTGGTCCCAGGTTGATTCATTTCCCTTCGGATTGCTTTTGTTTCTGGTCTACCCTAAGGAGAATCGAGGGAGGAGCGCAGTGAAGGGCTCAGAGTCCCCCAGCCCCCTCTTACTTGGCATCCATCGCTCCTCCATGTTCTGTTGTGTCGGTCCCAGAAATAGCACTGGGTGACAGCTGTTACCACTGAGACCAGGGTAGGTGTGTGCTGTGTCGTCTCTGTGCTTTTATTCTCCACAGCCATTACGTAGTAGGTGCCAGTCCCGTACCGCAGGCTCTCTGGTGTCAGCACCCACGTGTATCCCTCATCTGAAGACAGAGAAGAATGCTGGGTTGTATTCCCAATGGGATAAAAACCCTATCAGACCCACAACTACTATTATTCATTTTTATTATCTTATAAATGAGGTTACAAGTCTAGCACAAGAAACATGTGCAAAAAAGACCGTTAACACCATCCTGAACTCTGCATCACATACATTCCAGTAAAAGGATCATTTTCTTTTGCTTTATGCACATCTAGGTCTCATAGTGGAATGCACTATGAGTTCTAGAAAAAAAGAATTAAACCATCACCATGAACTGTGTTGTGGTTTGAATAAAAATGGCCCCTAATGGCTAATATAGCTATTATTATATTAAAAGCTATTAAATGCTTGGTCATCAGGGAATGGCATTACTTGAGAAGGATTAGGAGGTATGGCCTTTTTTTGTTGAAGGAAGTTTGTCAATAAGTATGGGCTTTGATGTTTCAAAAGCCCAACCCAGGCCCAGTGTCTCTCTCTTCCTGCTGCCAGTAGATCTGGATATAAAACCATAGAGAGAATATCTTGTGTCTATATGGATGCAACACCTGTCAAAAACAAACAAACAAACAAACAAACAAACAAACTATGGCCTATTGGAAAGGGTAGAATAGAAGGTGAGACATCTAGCAGGCAGAAGGGATTCTGGGATAGAGCAGGCTCAGAAAAATGTGAGGAGGACAGACCCATGGTACCTGTGCAGAGGTAACCAGCCACATGGCAGAATGTAGATCAGCATAAATGGGTTATTTTAAGTTATGAGCTAGTCAGAGAAGAGCCTAGCTTCATGGCCTAGGTATTTGTAAATATATTTTAAGTCTCAGAAGTCTTTATCCTGGGAACTTAGGGTCAGGAGGAAAAACCACTTCAACATACAACTCTCAGCTACTTCTCCAGCCCCATGTCTGCCTGCGTACTTTGATGCTTCCTGCCATGATGATAATGAACCTCTGAAACGCTTTCCTTTTATAAGAGCTGCTGTGGTCATTCACAGTGATCTAACAGTGGGTAAGACATGTGAGGGTGTAGCTCAGTGATGAGAATGCTTGCCTAGTGTATATGAAGCCCTGGGCTTAATCCCCAGCACCAACAAACCCATCATGGTGGTACAAATTTATAATACTAGCACTTGAGAGATGGAGACAGGTGTATCAGAAGTTCAGTCTCACTCTTGGCTATGTAGTGAGTTTGAAGCCAGCCTGGGCTATGAGACACTAACTTAAGAAAGAAAAAAAAAAAGGCTAAGAGCTAGCTTAGCAGTTATAGTAAAGTTCTTGCCATGCAAACAGGAGGATCAGAGTTCAGATGCCCAGAACCCACACAAATGTTGGGTGGCTATAATCTTAGCCTTGGGAGGTAGAGGGATCCCCAGGGAAGCTGGCTACCGAGACTAAACATCTTGGCAAGCTCTGGTTTTAATTAAGACATCTCGCTTCAAGAATAAGGAAAACAAGTGATTGATGAAGATGTTCAACATCAGTGTCAGAATCTCCTGACTCCTCCACAACCCCTCCCCCCATTGCACATGCAGGCATGAAAAGACAAACATCATCACCCATCTTAGGTGACAGACTGAGGATTTTGGTGACACACTCAAAGAGAAAGGAAGGACGCAAACACAGTGTTGTCAGGAAACTGGATTTCCCATGAGACTGTGTGTCAGGCCTGGTTCTGTCCTGGTGGCCGTCAATAGTCAGGGCAAGTCACCTCATCTCCCTGGCCTCAGGTTCCTCATCTTTACAGCAGGTAATGGCCTCAATGGTTCTTCCAACTCTAAAAGATTTTGAGACTTTCCAATACATTTCAAAGTTATATCCATAGAGCATAGAGGTGGATCAAGCAAATCTAGGCATCACTAATGTAACTCAAATTTGTGTGTGTGTGTGTGTACATAGTACATACTTGTTCATATGTATGCCTGTGTGTGTGTGTGTCCTTGTGTATGGGGGCCAGAAATTGACTTTCTGTGTCTTCCTTGATTGCTCTTCACTTTAGGGTCTCATGCTGAACTAGGACCCGTCAATTCAGTTAGGCTGGCTGGTCAGTAAGTATTAGGGGCTCACCACTGTTCCCCGCCAGATAAGGACATACATATTAAGCTTTTACATGGATTCTGGGAATCCAAGCTCAGGACCTCATACTTGAGCAGGCATTTTATTCATGGAGCCATGTCTGTAACCTTTCAGAATTTTGTTTTGTGTAGGTCAGGTTGGCCTCCAGCTTCCTTAGGATGCTTAGGATCGAACCTAGGTTTTTGTGCGTGCTCTCTACCAACTGAGCTACACCCTTAGCTC
This sequence comes from Meriones unguiculatus, assembly GCF_030254825.1. Taxonomy (NCBI): domain Eukaryota; kingdom Metazoa; phylum Chordata; class Mammalia; order Rodentia; family Muridae; genus Meriones; species Meriones unguiculatus. Next base: position 18,315,339 of record NC_083358.1, read on the forward strand.
TGCTTTCAAAGATCTCTAACTTCTCTAGGAATGTCATTTTGTCCCATATCAAGACTTACTATCGATCTCTGACCCTTATCCAGATCTAAGATTAAAAATAAAATTGGGGGCTGGAGAGATGGCTCAGAGGTTAAGAGCACTGGCTGCTCTTCCAGAGGTCCTGAGTTCAATCCCCAGCAACCACATGGTGGCTCACAACCATCTACAATGAGATTTGGTGCCCTCTTCTGGCATGCAGGTGTACATGCAGGCAGAACACTGTATACATAATAAATAAATAAATCTTTAAAAAAATAAAATAAAATTGGTATGTGTATGTCATATGCATTCATCTTTATCTTATTGAGCTTGCATGGTATGGCCCATGGTACTAGAATTTTATTTCTTCAGTTGGTCTCAACTTTTTTTTTTTCATCCTAAGGATTGAACGCAGGCCTTGTCATACTAAATGTATGTTCTACCACAGAGCTACACCCCAGTCCTTAATGTGCTTATAAATATTTTCAACCACACGGAAACTTAAGTTTCATAGTATATATTCATGTTATCACCAGGTTCTACAATTAGCATTTTATAAAATTTGCTTTACCATGTATATGATATCTCTCTCTACATGTATATGTGTATACATATTATGTAATTATTTCTCCATGCATCACATAACCTATCTTTAATTACATAAAACAAACATATACAGAGAGATGAATGTATGGAATTCTGGGACAATCTACTGATAGGCCATTGTGTCAAGGTCATCCCCTGCAGCTCGTCCATTAGGAGGGCTGGTTAGAAAGCATGTGTGCTGTTTCCTCTCACAGCTGAATGTGAACCTACAATTACCTCACACTCCCAAGTTAAAAATAAGAAAAACGTATCACCAGTTAAGTTTCAGACATCTGATGGCCAATACCTTTCTGCCACACCTGGCTCCTTGGAAGGCTGATGTTGAGGTAGAAGTCAATGTGGTCAGGCTGGTCCTGGAAGCCCAGGTAGAGCATCATTAGAAGGGGACTTTCAGGCTCGATGGTCACAATGAGGGTTTTCTCCAAGGAAGTGACATTCACGGTGACTGTGAAACAGTCTGTGCTTGCGTTGAGGGTGGTGGGCTGGGTCTCCATGCTGGCGTTTCTCCAGAGGATGATCTAGAAAGAGAGAGCGTTAACCCTTCAGCTTAAGACGAGCCTTTTTGTTTTCCTGGTAGTGATGAGGTAACAAACTTCCGAAGGCTTCTCTGTTGGGTCTTAGTGGACAGCACAAAGCCAGCGGTTAGTAGAGTCTTTGAGACTTCTCCTCGGACTGATTAGGTCTACATCTTTGTGAGGGTTTCGAAGATGTGTAATAAAATACTTTAAAAGACAGGCTTTTACTGGGTAGCCTTTCTGCCACAGAGAACTCACTATGTATCCTAGATGGCCTTGAACCCATAGAGATTTCTTGCCTGTCTCCCAAGTGCTGGGATTAAAGGCATGTGCCAGGTACTTAGCTCTGAAATGAATGTAAAATGCTGAGTTGTTTCCTCTTTCTCAGCATGTCCTGTTTCCATCAAGATACTTGTACCTCAATATTTTCTATTAAATCGTGGACTCGGATCGATTGGTAAGAATCGCTCAGTAGCACATTTCCAATGCTTCCAACGATGTTCCTGTCATCCAAAGCCTCAAAAGGGTTGAAAGCCAGACCTGTTACCTGCAGAGGAAGCAAATTCCAGTTTCTCCAGCTGCCAAGTTGTTCATAAACCAGTCCCAGTCCCACAACAGATTACAAGGTAGCAGCCATAAAGTAAATGCTGGGATCCCCCACAATGTGGCAAGTGAAGGGATGCTAAACATCCTAACCCTGATGAGAGACAGCGCTGCATTTCGGACCCCCAAAGTCGTTCATATACATTTGTTCTTTTATACTAGGGAACAAGTATTCTGCACTCCAATAGTGTGTGTGTGTGTGTGTGTGTGTGTGTGTATGTGTATGTGTGTTACACTGAATTAGTTATGCTTCAGATAATCCCAATTTTTTAGTAGGTAAGTTGAGATCAATTCAAATCACGACACAGAAACTCACTCTCAAGCTCCCTACTGATTTTTTATTTTTTTTTTGAGACTTGCAAAACAAGTCTTTCTAGCCCAGGAGGTGTGCACTCTCTGCCCCTACCTCCCCACACAGCCATCGCAGACCATTTTCGTTCCCATCTCGGTCCGGTTCATACTCACTTGAAGGTTCACTCCTGGGTGTTTAGTCAAGAGCTCCTTCAGCGCTTGTGCCGATGGGAAGCCTAACCTCAAGGGTGCAGGCTCCCCCAGAGTGTAGGTGCTCAGAGGCAAAGATGACACATTTTGACTGAAAAAAAAAATTTAAATGCAAATCAATCTCTAGAAGTCAAAATCGAAGTGAAACTTCCCCATGCCTCCAGCCGGTTTACCTGCTCAACACCAGGGTAGCAGTGGAGGAGGTCAAGGTCACTGCCGGCTCAGGACACAGGCTCCGTTGGCAAAAAGCTTTGTGGATCTCCCCCAAGGCCATCAACGACGTCTCCAGCACGTCTTCAACCTGCGTTTAGATGGAGATCTAGCGTCCCCGGACTGGGTGGCAGGCGTGCACCACCCTACCCAGCCTCTTATTTTTTAATTTGCATTTTCCTGAAAGCTGAGGGCGTTGAGTATCTCCCTGAGGGTTTGTGATAGGCTCCACTGAGTCCGTTTCGCTTGATTATGAAGGGAGCACTCAGCAGCCTCTGCCCACCGGTGGGTGGAGAGAGACCTTTGAAGACGGGAGGGGCTGTGTGACTTGATGTTAGAGTGAGAGTCCCCGGGCAGAGCTGGCCACCTGCAGAGAACACACCCACCTGCTCACTGTCTTGCTGAACCATCTGCTGGCCTTTTTTCTGGATTGTTATTAAACTTCCAAGAGACTGAAAGAGGCAGCTAACCGCCGGAGTTTTGAGGCTCCAGCTGTCATTTTTCTGAAATAGGAGCATCATCAACTGCTCACTCAGGTCCATGAGTAAACTGGCCACACTGATCTAGAGATGCCAGAAAGGAAACACATGTAGCTACGTGTGACTATTTTAAAGCTATTTGTGCCTTCTTATAAGCGGCTCAATATTCTCTCTCCTTTTCTCCCTCCCTCCTTCCCTCCCTCCCTTCCTTCCTCCCTTCCCCTGTCTACGTATGCATGTGTGCTCGACGCATGCACTGGCTTTTACAAGGGTGCTTCAGATGTGTGTTTGTGCCCGGGTACTTCAGCAACTGAGTTACTTTCCTAGCCCCGCAGTTCAATATCTATTACACGGTTCAAATGTATTTTTTAAAAAAAAAACAACATCACCATTTGGCAGGCCAGAAAAATACAGGATTCCTTGCCAGCTACGGGAGAGGACCATGTTTCATGTTGTTCTAAGGAACACCGAGTGCTAAGTAGACAAGCTGTTTAAGTGAACAAAATCAAACTAAAAGAGGGATGCTTGGGAAAAGAGCAGTCCAGGCCAAATGCTCAGTGGTGGGCTCTTTTGGAAGGCACCAAAATCTTCAAGATAACCAAAAAACAGAGACCAGGGAGATTTTTTTTTTTTCTGTAGACCAGGCTGGCCTCAGTCTCAGAGAACCACCTGCCTCTGCCTTCTCGAATACTGGGACTAAAGACGTGGGCCACCACTACCTGACAGGAAGAGAGGTTCTAAAAACAACAGAAAACATCAGTTCTCTTTTGTGCAGGCCATCCTCATATAAAACAAATGGAGTGAAAAAGGCTAAGCAGCCAGGTGCAGTGGTGCACACCTGTGATCCCTGGACCTAGGAGGCAGAGACAGGGGGATGGCAAGTAAGTTCAACGATAACTTGGGCTGCATAGTAAGGCCCTGTCTCAAACCATCCAACCAATCAACTAGCTACACAAAAAGAAATGTGAAGTAATTTCAATACTTACTGAGGCAGAGGCAGGTGGATCTCAAGGCCAGCCTGGTCTACAGAGTGAGTTCCAGGACCGCCAGGGCTACACAGAGAAACCCTGTCTCAAACAAACAAACAAACATAGAAGTTTAAAAATAAGATACTGGCACAAAATTTGAAGTATGGTTAACAGCCTCAATAATAAAAGTGTGTGGTGGTGCACTCCTTTAGTTCCAACACTCAGAGAGGCAAAGGCACGTGGATTGCTGTGAGTTCAAGGCCAGCCTGGTCTACAAAGTGTGTCCAGGACAGCCAAGACTACACAGAGAAACCCTGACTCAAAAAAACCCAAAACAACAACACTAATAAATAGTAGTGATAGTAATAATGGCCTCTAACAAATAAGACCAGTCAAAGAGAAGTCGGGGGGGGGGGGGGCTGGAGAGATGGCTCAGAGGTTAAGAGCACCGTCTACTCTTCCAAAGGTCCTGAGTTCAATTCCCAGCAACCACATGGTGGCTCACAACCATCTATGAGATCCTAGTGCCCTCTTCTGGGGTGCAGGTGTACATGCAGGTAGAACACTGTATATATAATGAATAAATTAATTTAAAAAAAAAGAGAGAGAGAAGTCAGGATGAAGGCACAGAGCAATTCAGAGGACCTAAGGGGAAAGGGGCGGCAGGCGTATCTCAATGGCGGAACACATCCTCAGGTTCAGGATCAAGTACAACGACCAACAGAAGCCACGTCAGACACAGCTTCAAATATACAAGCTCATGAAGGGAAGCTTGGCTTCCTTAGAAATCAGCACATTGTTTGTTTATTGTAAACTCGATACAAGCTAGGGTCACTGAGAAGAAGGACTCTCAGTTGAGAAAACACCATCATACTATTGGCAAATCTATAGGGCCATGGCGAGTAAGCAGTAAGCTACGTTCCTGCATTGCCTCTGCCTCCGTTTCTCCTCCAGGTTTCTGCCTTGGCCTTCCCATGATGATGGACTGTAACCCATATGCCAAACAAACCTCTCCTCCTCAAGTTGCTTGTGGTTACGGTGTTTGATCACAGAAATAGAAGCCCTAACTGAGACACCTTCTCTTTCCTTTCTTGCTTTTAAAATTGCCAAAAGATGAGAACTCGGGGCTGCAGTGGAAATGAAAACAGTATCTTTTAGGAGAACAATTTGGCCATACCTGTTTCAAGTCTAAGCCCATCATCATGTCTACATGCTGCTGTAGCACTCAGAAGTATTTGCATAAGTATTCAATGTACTTACAAGGTTGCACATAGGTAGGCTCTTTTCATGAATGAACAAAACAATTCAGATGAACACTAGTTGGTTAATCTATGCAGACAGATGGGGGAAAATACCTGTGGCAATGTGTTGAGTTAAAAGAAGCGGGAGGTGGTGGTATACGCCTTTAATCCCAGGGAGGTAGAGGCAGGGGGAGCTCTGTGAGTTCAAGGCCAGATTGGTCTACAGAGTGAGTCCAGGTCAGCCAGGGCTATACAGAGACACCCTGCCTTGAAAAAAAAAAAAAAAAGCAAAAACAAACAAACAAACAAAAAGGGTCAAAGGTATAGAAATATCTGTATATTTTATTTGTTTGTTTGTTTGTTTGTTTGTTTTTGAGACACGTTCTCTCTGTGTAAGAGTCCTGCTTGTCCTAAATGTACACCTGGATGGCGTACGTACTCACAGAGGTTCACCAGCCTCTGCCTTCAGTGCTGGGGTTAAAGGAGAACAACATGTATGTATATACATAGTTATTCACAGCCAGTCAAAGGTAAAGGGAACAATGATCACATCTATCTGATGGGTTTTGTAGGGACAAAAGGGTATGTGTGTGTGTGTGTGTAGGGTGTGTTTTCTCATTATTGTACCTGCCCTGCTTTGATTTCTTCCTAAAAATGTATTATGTCTGTAATTGAAAAACCCAGGCAGCATGGAAATTTGGTGCACTTGGTAGAGTGATTTTTAGCATTCATGAGGCCCTGGGCTTGAGTCCCAGCACCACATAAACTGGGTGTGTTGGTGCATATCTGTTACCTTGGAACTGGGGTAGTAGAGGCAGGAGGATCAAGAGTTTAAGGTTATCCTAGGCTACGTATCAAGTTTGAGACAAGCCTGGGATACATGAGACTCTGTCTCAGAATAGAAAATGCAAAAACAAACAACTGCTCCTCCCAACAAAGAGCCAAATCAACCAACCAAAGCAGCAAAAACTCAGAGACATGCTTATTGAAGTATATTTACAAATGTTAAAAAAAATAAATAAAAAGGGGAGGCTCAGAGGTTAAGAGCACTGGGTGTTCCTCCAGAGGTCCTGAGTTCAATTCTCAGCAACCACATGGTGGCTCACAAACATCTATAATGAGGTCTGGTGCCCTCTTCTGGCCCGTAGGCATATGTGCAGGCAGAATACTGTATAAATAATAAATAAATACATCTTCAAAAAATAGAAAAAAAAACATTGAATTTCTTACACTACCACCTTCTTACACATAAGAAGCAGCCTGGCCAATTATGGGGAAATGATGTCAGCAAGCCTGGGTGCAGAAAGCTCTGAGGTCAGGAGAATTGTTGTTTCAACTCTGGTCTCCAAACCGTCCCACCGTATCCACAGCAAGTTCTGAATCTACCTTTGCCTCATAATTTCTCCTAACGGCCGTATCAGATGAGGTAACCTGGTCAATGCACCAATGAACACAAACTGTGACTCAGATTACCACTGCCCATCAACACACTCACTTCATGTTTAAAGATGCAGTACTATTCGCTGGTACTCAGCTCTGTTTCCATCAAGTTCTTTTATGTTTCCCAGTTCTGCTGAAGGCACAGCCCCTACCTACATTTTTTCCCTTTTCTCACTGCTGCCGCGATACCTCCCCCTTTCTCCTTACCTGAGCCAGTGTGGGAGATGTTGGAGGGGTGTCTCGCAGTCTCTGGAGAATGGCACAAGCTTTCTGGAATTCACTGCGAGCTTGAAAAGCAGCCGTTGCTGGGATCAGCTTCCCTGCTGTCCCATCTGTGACCTGTTGGGAAGAGAAGGTCTTTTGTCAGGCTGGAGAGACAGCTCAGTGGATAAAAGCACTTACTGCTAAGACTGAAGGATCCCAGTTGGATCCCTGGAACCTACAGGGCAAAGAGACAGAACTGATTTCTACAAGTTGTCCTCTGAGCTCCGCATAAGTAACATGGCATGTGCACACCCACCCTCCCACACATATGAATAAATGGATGTAATAAAAAAGTTGAAAGATAATATTTTGTCAAAATTATTTATACATAATTATTATCATGCATTTGGAGTTTGGTATACCATGTCAATGGATACTGGCCAAGGATGACATTTTAAGTTTCATGAACCATGGGCTCCAAAAGGGCTGTTACTTTAGGAAGAATTCCTGCCAGTCAGTGGAATTGATTTTCACCTCCTTCATACATGTGCGAAGATGGGTAAGAATTTTGTGGAATGAATAATCTGAAAGCAGATGAGGTTGCTGGTAAGATTCTAGGAATGAGTTCATGGAGAGCTTACCTAGCAAGTACAAGGTCCCAAGTTCAAGCCTGAACACTGGGGAAAAGAGTTCATGTTTAAAAGGGAAAAAACTCAAAGTACCATGTAGCAGGATGTGGGGTGCTGAATACTTCCCAGGACAAACTGAGCAAACAGAACAAGGCCCAATCTTGTGAGGCTTCTCTACTTGAAGTCCAGTCTTTACTGACTGCTATGTAAACCCAACTACTTTTTTGATTTCTGGAGTACATCCCACACATCTCACACAAGAGACATTTGCCAAGGCTCTACTGCACTCTGCAGATGCTGTGTCAGATGGGAACAGAGTAGTCAGTGGGTCATGACCCCATCGGTCTTAGTGAGGGATTCTGTTGCTGTGATGAAGCACCGTGACTAAAAGCAAGTTGGGGAGGAGCAGATCCATCATTGAAGGAAGCCAGGACAGGAACTCAAGCAGGGCAGGAACCTGGCGGCAGGAGCAGATGCAGAGGCCATGGAGGGATGCTGCTTACTGGCTTGCTCTTCATGGCGTGCTTAACCTGCTTCTTTAGAGAACCCAGGACCACCAGCCCAGGGGTGGCACCACCCACAATGGGCTGGGCCCTCTCCCATTGATCACTAATTGAGGAAATGCTTACAGCTGGATCCTGTGGAGGCATTTTCTCAAATGAGGTTCCCTCCTTTCAGAAAACTCTAGCTAGTATCAAGTTGACATAAGACTAGTCAGAGCACCATCCTCATGGGTCACATGGTCCAATAGATGATTTCCCACTTTGTGGAATAGGTCCCTTATAGAGGCACCCTGGACCGAGATCATCCTGGCTTTGATGAACTGAGGTGCAAATAAGAAAGGATGAAGGTATGGCTGAGCTGTAGCTGCTACCCCATGACCCCGTGGAGCCTGGGCTTTCTGGATGCTGTCCCAGCTATCTGTGGATACACATACCTCATCTGGTATTTTGGAACCCAATGTGTAACCTGGGCCACATCATGGCGCATCTTAATATTTATGTAGCCCAGGCAGGCCTTACATTTGCAATCCTCCTGCTTTAGTCTCCTGAGTACTGGGATAAAGGTGTCTGCTGCATCACTTGCCTGTTTTTAATTTTCTCATTGTCGCACACTTTGTTTATTGAGTTGGGCAACATCACTAAATTCTCTTAACAGGTCGAGTAATTTATATATAAACACTTATGGATATTCATTCTACATTTCTGGCTTCTTTTTTTTTTTTTATTTAAGGAAAGAAATTAACCCCCATCCTTGGTTTAAGCTACTGCAGGCTGGTTCTTCCCTAGTGGAAGACAATGCGGAGACAATAGTGAACCTCGTTACCATGGGAAGCAGAGCAAATGGGCTGTTTTTATGGGAAAGTGCCAGGATGCACTTAAACGGGGCTTGAGTTTTTAAAAGTAGGATTTGGGGGTGGGATTCTTCTCAGGACCTTGTCCCGGTGGCTTTACTTTTTCTCTAGCACCTCTGGTACAGTGGGGCAGGCTAGCAGAGGTCCTTCGCCTCCCAATGGTGAATGTATGAAAATAAATATGAGCCATCAAGTACTGCAAAGGGCACACAGCCTGCTGGGAGAGACTTGGACTCTGAACACTTTTGCTTTCCGTGTGCAGTTCTCCTGCTTTTACAACTCAGAACCATGGATACATCATGATAGAAGGACATACGTGCTCTTTTGATGACTAACTTTTCAATAGCGAAGCTTGAACCCAGGGTCGTGCACATGCTAGGCCAGTGTTTTACCACTGAGCTACATCCCCAGACCTGTGTCTTCTCAGTGTCGTGAAGCTACCCAGTTAGCTTCCATTTTCCAGACTTACCTGATTGGACGCTCTCTGAAATGACATCTGTGGATGGGTGGGGAGGACTCCTGGGTGAGAGTCTTCCTTTGGGCTTGAAGTGATGTCTGTCAAAGATCTTCCAGCAGGTATTGGGGATTCAGTCCTAGTGACCTCTGTCATTACAGGCCATGGTGGGCTGCTGGGTGCAGGTGTGGCTGATGTCACCTGTAGTGGGATGCTGGGTGCAGGTGTGGCTGATGTCACCTGTGGTGGGCTGCTGGGCGCAGTTTTGACTGTTGTCACCTGTGGTGGGCTGTTTAGTTCAGGTGTGGCTGATGTCACCTGTGGTGGGCTGTTTAGTTCAGGTGTGGCTGTTGTCACCTGTGGTGGGCTGCTGGGTGCAGGTGTGGCTGTTGTCACCTGTGGTGGGCTGCTGGGTGCAGGTGTGGCTGTTGTCACCTGTGGTGGGCTGCTGGGTGCAGGTGTGGCTGTTGTCACCTGTGGTGGGCTGCTGGGTGCAGGTGTGGCTGATGTCACCTGTGGTGGGCTGTTTAGTTCAGGTGTGGCTGATGTCACCTGTGGTGGGCTGCTGGGTGCAGGTGTGGCTGATGTCACCTGTGGTGGGCTGCTGAGTTCAGGTGTGACTGTTGTCATCTGTGGTGGGCTGTTTAGTTCAAGTGTGGCTGATGTCACCTGTGGTGGGCTGTTTAGTTCAGGTGTGGCTGATGTCACCTGTGATGGGCTGTTTAGTTCAGGTGTGGCTGTTGTCACCTGTGGTGGGCTGTTTAGTTCAGGTGTGGCTGTTGTCACCTGTGGTGGGCTGCTGGGTGCAGGTGTGGCTGATGTCACCTGTGGTGGGCTGCTGAGTTCAGGTGTAACTGTTGTCATCTGTGGTGGGCTGTTTAGTTCAGGTGTGGCTGATGTCACCTGTGGTGGGCTGTTTAGTTCAGGTGTGGCTGATGTCACCTGTGGTGGGCTGTTTAGTTCAGGTGTGGCTGTTGTCACCTGTGGTGGGCTGTTTAGTTCAGGTGTGGCTGATGTCACCTGTGGTGGGCTGCTGAATTCAGGTGTGGCTGATGTCACCTGTGGTGGGCTGCTGAGTTCAGGTGTGGCTGATGTCACCTGTGGTGGGCTGCTGGGTGCAGGTGTGGCTGATGTCACCTGTGGTGGGCTGCTGAGTTCAGGTGTGACTGTTGTCATCTGTGGTGGGCTGCTGGGTGCAGGTGTGGCTGATGTCACCTGTAAAGCTCTGGTTGAAGATGGGGTTGCCTTCTTTGGTGTGGCTTTTGGAAGTACTGAAGAAATTGGCTGGAAGCACAGTGTCTTAGATTGAAAGATAAAAACAGGAAAAAGAAGAGGCTGGATTTTAGTGTGTCAAGTGCATCTGTCTTCACTCTGGACCTCCCGTGTACCGTAGGACACAGCTAGCACACTGCCGTCAAACACCTCTGAGAGAACACGGCCTGCACTGCACATTAAGAGCAATGGCTTTACTGTCCGTTATTCAATAACTTAATAAACACCTACTATGTGTCAGGCTGTATTCTGGAGAACTGAACGAAGTGAGCCTAGTGTTTGGCCTCCTAGGGCCTCCTGGGAGTGGAGACTGATAGACAGATTACATCAAGTACTGAATACAGGCTGTGAAGGAAGCATCCAGGCAAAAAGATGGGCAAGAAAGGCTGCGCTTCAGACCAGCACCCAGAACTGAGAGTGAGTATGTAGAAAAAGTGCGTTCTGTCAACAAGTCTGAGGACATCCAAGGGGGCCAAAGCCATCTGAGGAGGACATAGAATGCCAGGAAAGAAAGGTGGGTTAGAAGAGTCATCAGATTCCAGTATAGACGGTTGGGAACCACCATGTAGTTGGTGGGAATTGAACTCATGACCTCTGGAGGGGCAGACAGTGCTTTTAGCCGCTGAGCCATCTCTGCAGCCCCCCAAGCATGTTTGTAAAAGATGCCACAAGTTCTCTGAATGAACTGGGGGGTGGGGGGGTGCAAAGGAACAGCAGCATGGAGGTGGTCATTGTATCTGCACTAAAGCACAAAGACTAGGTGCTAGTACCTTCTTCAGATCACCCGCTAGCCCAACTCCTCCCTGCGCTTTCCTTCCTATCAAGCTGTGCCCAGCACACTCTAAGAGACAGTAAACTCCTGGCAGGACCCGTCAGAGAGCCGAGAGATTAATACTTCACCTGAGTCTTGTGGCTACGGTACGTACGGAATTAGGAGGAGCTGGATTGGGAGGACCTCGCTGGTGGCATGAGCCTGGCAGAGGAACACCTCCTAGAGAAATAAGAAGGCAGAGCTGTATATAGTTAACTTGGTATAATCCAGAAAACGATCATTTATAGATTTTATCAGGCTACCATTCTTGCTTGTCTGCATTTCTCCTCAGTGGCCAGGGATTCAGCCTAGGGCCTCCTGCATGCTAGGCAAGTACTCTCTCACTGAGCCAAGTCCCCAGCCCCCTCATCATTGCTTTCTTTCTCCTCCCACATTTTCCTTTAAGATAGCCAGGGCCAGTAGCAGTCAGGTAACTTAGGAGTGTTGGTGGTCCAGACCACCTGCAGAGCTGGTCAGGGAATGGCTGTTACAGGAGCAGCTACAGGAGTCAGAGCGGCACAGGCTCCTAATTTAGTAAGAGCCTCTGTGTTTTTTCACTTAAATTTTCTTAGGCAGCCAATTAGCACAAGGAGTAATTTATCGGCTCCCGAGGAAGTTGTAGGGCCCACTGTGAGTCGTAGTTACTCCTGTCACTATGACACAATGCCTGACACTAACAACTTAAGTGAGAAACGTTTACTGGGACTCATCATTGCAGTGCGGGTGTAGCTGATCCAATTCAGTAGTTCACATATGGAGTGCTACACCTACGCCAGCGTCGCCGTAGTAGTATATGCTACAGGGCAAGGGATACGCTTTCTCCGGAAATTCACCCCTTGGAAGGTCCCTGGCAGACTCATCCCACTTGGAAAAGAGACGTGTTCTGAGATTTCTACGCTTTTTCAGTTGTGGCTCTGGGGCTGGAATAATGAATTCTTTGATCTTTCTCTGTGACTCCTGAAACAGCACTAATTTTATAAAGAAATTTATTATTAGTAGATTGTTAAAGGCTTTAATAAAAATAATAAGTTTAAGAAAAGTAATAAATTAGATTTAGTATTAATAGGCATTAAAAATAGTGAAAAAATAATAGGCTCCTTCTTAAGAAAAAATAGCATGAGAGGTGCAGCTGGCGGGAGTTTCCCTTCCCTTCAGTGCCTTGTTTATAAATCTTTAGGAGGACATATGGGAGGATGGTTAACAAAGGTGTAGTTAGATTTTGATACAGAAAAAGACTTTGGCAGGCATCTGACTTAGCTCCTGACTTTCCTCTTCACTGGTTAGCAATAATGAAACTATATTTGAGGTTTCTTTTCCTTTGTTTACTCTGATCAAAAAGTTTTTAGGCCAAGATTTCTTGTGGGCACTGCTTTATGTTTGACTGCATTTTGAGTTAAAATGTAAACTTTGTATTCTTGGTAAAAGTCTGAATGTTCTGGGAAGTATGCCAATTTTAAGGTGCCTTTTGTGAAATCATTATAAAAATACTAGCTCGATTTCAGTAAAGTTGCAGCAGAGTCAAAACCATCAAGGTGTCTCTGTCTGTCAATTCATCGCCAAAACCGTGTCTTCCTGTCTAAAGCCTTGTTCTTCCACGAACGACAGGAGCCCGACTGGGCCGGTCCGTGGCATGGAGGATAAGAAATTAGAGGGGGAGAAAGTCAGCGCTTTCTGGCTTTCTCCAGATGAGCAGCCCCACATCCATGGGACAGTGTCACCCTACATTCTGGGTAGGTCTTCATGCTCTGTGGGAACACTGGTACAGACAGACATACCCAGAACTGTCCATCACTGGTCTCCTAGGTGACCAGCCTCCTAGTTTGGCTGACAGTGAGGACTACCCATTACAGAGAGTTTGTGAACTACAAAGATTCTGTCTTCAGTGTGTTTCTCCTGGCTTGTTACCAAGTAAATGTAAACTCTCTCCTCTTGCTTTCCTGGGTTAACATCTTGGCAGGAAGATGTGTTAAAAGACAGGGAAAGTTATGATGACATGTGAAGAAGGAAAGGTACCCCTCATTTGGAGTCTGGCTGAAGTCTCTCATGGAATGAGTTAAAATTTTGCTTTTTTTGGTGGGGCTGGAGAGATGGCTCAGAGGTTAAGAGCACTGGCTGCTCTTCCAGAGGTCTTGAGTTCAATTCCCAGCATTCACATGGTGGCTCACAACCATCTAAAATGAGATCTGGTGCCCTCTTCTGGCGTGCAGGTGTACATGCAGGCAGAGCACTGTATACTAATAAATAAATAAATCTTTAAAACTTTTTGCTTTTTTAGCCAGGCATGGTGGTGCATGCCTGTAACCCCAGCACTCAGGGCAGGCAGATTGCTGTGAGTTCAAGGCCAGCCTCGTCTACAAATTGAGTCCAGGACAGCCAAGGCTACAGAGTAAGCCTGTCTTGAAAAAAACAACAATAGCAAAAAAGAATTTGTTTTTTGTTTTGTTTTGTTTTTCTTAAGGATTATTAAGGGAGCCTAATGGCTCAGCCCTTAGAAGCACTGGTTGCTCTGCCAGGGGATTCGGGTCTGATTGGCAGCACTCACATGGCAGCTCACTATCATCTGTAACTGTAGTCTCAAGGGATCCAACACCTTCCATGGGCACCACACACGCACATGGGGCACAGCCATACACGCAGGTGAAACACACATAATAAAAGGACTTCATCAGGGAGGTGTCTTTATGTAGAGGGTGGCGGTCAATTCAGACGCTCGCAACTGATCCGAGCGCAGTGAGTAAGTGACCGAGGGGTGCTCATCCTCACAGGGGTGCTCATCCTCACAGGGGTGCTCATCCTCGAACGGAGCGCCTGTGTAACTCACCACCCAGCAAAGATCAGGCAGCATCCAGAAAGAGGAGGCAGAGAGATGGCGAGAACTAGAGGACAGGGGTGACTAGAGTGAAACAGTGTCTTCAGGACACGACTGGACCGCTGCACTCATGAGCTGTGGTTGCTGGTGCAAGACCCGCCCAAGATAAAGTGTTCAACCTTCTAGCGTGGAGGCAGAAGGCGTTTATGATCCCTTCCCCTTAGCCGGGCAGCTATAAGCAGCGGCTATTCTGGGGGACAAGTCAGCTCTGAGAGTCCATCTTCTTAAAGAGTGTGGCCCCCAGTAAGTCAGCCAAGCACCAGTGTAGGTCCCCAGGAAAACAGGGGCGCACAACCGGACTTGATTGCTAAGAAAAAAACAAAACAGCTGGGTGGTGGTGGCGCGCACATTTAATCCCAGCACTTGGGAGGCAGAGGTAGGAGGATCTCTGTGAGTTCGAGGCCAGGCTGGTCTACAAAGGGAGTCCAGAACAGCCAAAGGCTACACAGAGAAACCCTGACTCGAAAAACAAAAACAAAACAAAACAACAACAACAAAAATCTAAAAGGAATGAAGTAGGAATCTGTCTGGGAGGAGTTAGAGGGAAGATGATCTAAATATGATGATCTAAGTATGATCAAAATACACTGTATGAAATTCTCAGTGAATTAATAAAATATAGTTTTTAAAAAGTCATGAAAAAAGTGCTATTTTAGAGGGCTGGGCTTTTAGCTGAGTAGCTGAGCACTTGCCGAGTATGGGTGAGACCCTAGATTCACTCTCCAGTTCTGCCAGGGGAAAAACTATGAGTTGAATAATATCCCTCAGATTAGACTAAGAAAATCTTGGGTGTGGGGTTAAAGAGGTACATTAACCATATTAAGAAGTTAAAAAAAAATTTAATTCGTTATTAGTGTGCCATGTTAGCGCATGTGTGGGGCCCAGCTTTGTGGGGTTGGTTCTCTTCATTTAGTCTTTCATGGGATTGAACTCAAGTTACCAAGCTGGCATGGCACATGCCTTTACCTGCTGAGCCATCTCACCTGTGTCCTTCACTTGGTAGTGAGTGTGTGTGTTAATGTACACATGTTCTCACAAGATTCTTTCTCTCAAGAGTAATCGATAGATCTACCATAAATTTGTCTCATTTTTCCCCTTTGTCTGGTGCGCTCTCTAATCAGCCAGCATATAAGACTGAAGTGTTTTCAGACAAAAGCACCTTCCGCAATTAGCATGAGAGAGAGAGAGAGAGAGTGAGCACGCATAGCGGTTGGGCTGTGGCTTGGCAATAGAGTGCTTGCCTATGCACAGAGCCTTGGATTTGATAGCCAGCACCACAAAGAAAGAAAAGGTATCCAGACTTCAGTATTGAAATCAGATACACAGACAGAAGCAGGCGCTGCCTTGGCTCCTGGTGCAGTAACTCATTCAGATTTACCTCTGCTCCAGGAACCTCCAGGGAGGATTGGGTCACACATTTGGAGAAGGACACATTACCTGGGAACATATTTCTCTTGGGCTGTGCTCCTCTTTTTCTCTTATGTCTCCTCGGACCACGCTCAGTTCTCTCACTGATTGCACTGTGCTGAGGAAAGGCAGCTGTGTGGAGCCAACACAGAGGTTTAGCTGTTGGTTATGATATCATCTCTAAGCTCACAAATGGTCATCACACACACACACACACACACACACACACACACACACACGACATGGGCACATGTACACACACACGCATGCATGCACTCTAGTGACAATCAGGGAAACACAAAGATTTTTTAGTCTTTTCATCTAAATGACAATGTGGGGATTCTGACCTTCGCTCTGACCATAGCCACATTTGACTGTATACTCAGGGAACCTAGAACTGGGTCTCGTTGGGCCAATGAGCAAGCAATAGAGGATTAAAATACTTGTACGAAAGGACATGCTGAACAACACATTTTCCTTTGTGGTTTTGTAACTCTGGTTGGTTGAGCTCAGGGTCCGGAAATGGCAGGAGTGGCTTTGGCAGTGGTCCAGGCACCAGCACCGCACCACAGAGTCACACCCTCAGCCCAACAGTGACGTTGCTGGTCCAGCCATCACTCTAGACACATACACACACTCTCATGCTATCTTTTAAGACTAGCACTCTGTACGTGTTCTTCATTTTTGCTTCATTCACCAGTAGAGTGACTATATGCCACCGCAGAGATAATTCCGTTGCAATTTCCAGAACTGTGCACGTCTAAGCACAGAAGTTAAGGCATCAGGCTGGGCGTGGTGGCGCAGGCCTGTTATCCCGGCAAGGGGAAGTAGGAGCAGGAGGGCCAGAAGTTCAAGGTCATCCTTGGACATGTAACAAAGCTGGGGACCACACAGGGGTGGGGAGGACTGTGTTTGCAGAGTCCAAAGCCAAGAATTCTTGAGAGTGCCCAAACACTCAAATCTCGTTCAAAACTGGTGTCTATGTCATCAGGTAGGCGACATTAATTTAAATTGCTTTTTTTTAAACATGGAGGTGGGCTGTGACAGACAAACAATCTTCTGTCAGGACCCAGATGACTCACAATGGTAATACAGCTGGAGGCAGTTTGTGAGGAGGAAGAAAATGGCTGCTGACTTGTGTGGGATTCAGCCTTACTACCTTGGCCTCATTAATAAAAGCAGCAAGCTGCGATGGCAAAGGAGGAATGAACACAAGGAACGGGGCATGGTGAAGAACGAGGGGCTTGAAGCTAGCCGTTTACTAAATTGAGGCAATGAGTGCTTTCACTGCTGTTACTTCAGGAAGGTGATCTTTCGATTGGGACAGAGAGAGAGAGAGAACTGCAATGAGTTCTGTTTCGGCATTAGCCACAGACACCTCGCGTGTTAACAAGAATACATTTGTAAATTTGAAAAGCAGAATGAAGTGGCTGGGCATGGTGGCACACGCCTTTAATCCCAGCACTCCGGGAGCAGAGGCAGGAAGAATCTTTCTGAGTTTAAGACCAGCCTGTTCTACAGAGCTAGTTCCAGGACAGCCAGAGCTACAAACAAAGGGACTTTTTTTTTCCCTGCCTACCTTTCCCCCCAAAAAAAAGTGGAATGAAATTTTTGTCCAGATTGTCTGAGATATTGTAGGGACTTTGAGAATCTACTGGGCCAAGACTAAGTGCTTTATGAAAGCAGATGCTGCTGCCAGGAACGTCACTTATTAAAAATGTGGATAAGCATGCACACTGCTCTTTCAGAAGCTCACCTCTGCCTATAACTCCAGCCCCCCGTGTTGGGGGAGGGGGAGTTCCAATGCCTCTGCCTTCTGGCCCCTACAGGAACCTGAACTCATGTGCACATATATAAAAATGACAGACACACATACACACACAGACAATGGTGCACACGTTCTGATCTTCCAGGTCCAGGGAAGCACACTGCCAAGAGATCATGGCCTCTCTTGCCTTTTCACTTTCCTATACCACATTCTGTCTGCCTTCCCATTTTTGTCTCCACAGTCCAGTGCTGACCAGACTAGGGGTTCACATGCAGCAAGTGAAAGCTCCTAACTCAGTTTCTCCTGCACTTCAACCGAGTCAACCACGAGAGGACTTCAACCAGCAACTAGCACAGTGAGATGCGTGAAGGCATCACTCGCTTTTGGGAGGCAGCGTCTTAGGAGGATTGGTGTCATGAGAATAAAAATCGCAGGCTGGAGAGACAGCTCGAAGAGAAAAGGCGTTTGCCACCGAGCCTGATGACCGGAGTTTAAACCCCAGAACCCACTTGGTGGAAGGAGAGAACCGACTCCTTCAAGACACCCTCTGACCTCCCTATGTTCACTAGTCATGTGTATCCCTACCCCAGGCACACAAAACAAGTTAAAAAATATAACTCAAATACAAAAATGAGAAATTCGTGTATCTGCCCCATGGTCCGTTACTGACTATTTAAAATAAATCCTCGGCAAAGCAAGCCCAGGACAGCTAAGGCTACACAGAGAAACCCTGTCTCAAAAGAACCAAAACAAAATAACAAACTAAACTAAACTAAATCCTCTCCCATGCATTCCTTATCTAAAATCAGTCTTGAAGCTGAAATTGATGTGGCTTTGTCACTCACCAGTCTGGCAGATGAAATGATGCTTATTTTGGCAATGGTCCCACCATGGGTAGATATTGTTAGGGCCTGTGACCATGGAGCTACACATGTCAACCTTCGGGGCCCTGAAGCCAGCGACACCTCCTGGAGGGGTACCAGACTCAGTTAAGCCTCATTCTTCAAAGTCAGGCAGGGGAGACAGCTCGGGGGGCAAGGCACTCGCCGGACAAGTGTGAGTGAGGATCTGAGTTCAAATCCCCAGAGCCCAGGTGGAGCCAGGCACGGCACCCTGTGTCTGTAATCCCAGCGCTCCTAGGTGAGATGGGAGGTGGAGAAAAGAGAGTCCCGGAGACCCGTGGGGCAGCTAGCCTGGGCTAGACAACAAAATAGACATTGCCTCCTACCAAGTGAAGGTGAGGACAAATACGTGAGGCTGATCCCTAGCCTCCACACACACACTGTGGCACCAATGTGACACACATGTACTCCCTATGAAAGAAAGCCCAATTTATCTCGCTTCCAGCCAATGCAAATTTATGACTTCTCCCTACATATTATTGATTACTCTTTAATATTTATATGTTTTTAATCACAGAGCTTAGAATTAATTACCTAGACATTAACAGAGAAATGATGATATAATAATTTCTTGGATTTTTTTTTTCTCTAAAATGGCAAGATTACAGTACCTAATTCTGTAAGAAAGACAACAAATGGGTAATTTCTTTCCTGGCTTTTGTTTTGGGAAATTTGGAGGCAAGGATAACAAAGAATGGTGGAAGAGTGGGAACAAGGACCATCAGAACCAATCAACTCGGGCCCAGAGGGGGGCCTATGGAGTCAGAAGCACCAACCAAGGACAATGCATGGTCTGGATCTAGCTCCCCCTCTATAAATAATCGATGGGCATGGACTGTCTGGATAGGAGGGTTCCCCTATTCTGAGGAAATGGGGGGGAATATAGGAGAGTGGGTGGTCTGGGAGGAGAGGAGGGAGGGACCTATGCCCGAGATGTAAATTGAATTAATTAATAATAATAAAAAACAAAGAAAGTCACTGTAGAAGATTTTCCTCTCTAGGATCTTGAGCTAGTTGTATACCTGGAAAGACAAAAACCAAGAGGCTGAGACGGGGGATTGAGAGTTGGAGGCCAGTCTGGGCTAAATCCCAAGTTTCAGGACATCCTGCAAAACAAAGCAAAACTGTCTCAAATACAAAACAAAACAAAAGCCTATTGCCACCCAGCGGTGGTGGCACAAGCCTTGTGAATTCAAGGCCAGCCTGGTCTACAAAATGAGTTTCAGGACAGCCAGGGCTACATAGAGAAACAGTGTCTGGCTACATAGAGAAACAGGGCTGGGTGGGGGGGCGACCCATTGCCTTTGCTACAGAGACAAATGAAGGCGGTGGCACGAGAGTGGAAAACCTGCAGAGAGAGAGAGAGAGAGAGAGGATTGTTAAGTCAGCCCTTTCTCTGAATATAAAAGCAGAAAGATTAAAGGTCACCTTCTTTCTCCCTAGAACAAAATACAAGGAGGTTTCTTTCCTCAATACCACACCAGAGCCCTACCTGGCTGGGTTATCCCCCGAGGAGGCTTCCTCAGTTGGTTTAGGTTTTCCCTCACCCACCATATTGTTTCTTTTCTCAGGGACTTTTGGATGAAGGCCTGAAGCTTTGGGTTCCAAGTGTGGGCCAGGTGTCCTCCCAGGCTGTGGCAGAACTGCTCTGCTTCATCGAAGTTGCAGTTAAGTTCGTGAAGCTGATAGCAATGACTTTTCCCATGTTGCTCAGGGTCGCTCAGTTCAGGTCCCAGAACGATACCTACTCTCACATACAGCAAGAGCCAGGACCATCTCTGGAAGAGCATTTTCCCTCTGCACTGTGAGTGAGAAAAATGCATGATGGCTGAGCAGCTGCCTGGCCTTTTAAATACGGCTCTGTGATAATCATGCCTACTGTTCTTTTTGTGCGTTGGGAACAACCTGCCAAGGAGATGAAAGGTTTTGCTTTGTTGGAGCCCAGACAGAGTGCCTACCGGCTTCAAATAAACAGCAAACAGAACTTTAGAGCTGGGCCACCAATGCCTCCATCTGTGTCCACATAACCAGATGTATCTTTAACAAATAAAGGTCCATTAGGAAGCCAAGTCTATCTGTCAGCAGGGAGAGGCTGGCGGATTTCCAAGTCGGTGCTCCTAGACTTGCTGATCTCAGCTTTTGCAGCACAGGTTTTATAAGATGTGGAAAGAGGGAACTTCGGGGACAGAAGAGTCTGGTCCACCTGCAGGTCATTTCTGCCATAGTCTAGAAGTGGTAGGTAGCAGCAGGTTTTGTGTATGGATCAGGGGCTTCCAAGGGTATCATCAGTCCATTGAATTTCCTGCCCAGAGCTTCTCAGTCCACTTGATGCTTTTAGGTCGTCAGTCCTTTGTCCTTAGCAACCAGGGAAATGCAATCCAAAGCTACACTGAGGTTTCATCTCCCCGCCCCCCCTCCCCCCAAATGACCATCATTAAAATCTGGGAAAGTTGCTCTTGTACGTTGTTGGATGGAACTGGAGGTTTTCATGTTAAGCAACAATGAGTGAGATGCAAATGACCCCGTTATCCCACGGGTCCTTTCATCGGTCGAGGCTAGAATTTAAAGGCAATCTGAAACCAGTAGAGGAAACGCTCTGGAAAGTTCAGGGGGCTAGGGAGAGGGAGGAGAAGGAGAGGTAAGAAATCTTAGTCAGGAGTGTGAACCTGACTGGAATAGGATACATTCGTGTGAGGAGGTGCTGCCGTGACGCTCGTTAATATAACATCAATGTGTATTATTCGAAAATATGTTATATAAAGAACGTGTACTTCATAATGCACTTTGTGTAAGGAGCATAGTGTGTTACAGGACAGACTAGGGACTGTGATGTAGTAAATTAACATGTCTGTCAGCACAGAGCTACGCTTGAAAACGCTTTTGTGACAGAACAGTTGAAATCTGCTCATGCAGCAGGAATCCCTTTCCCAGCAGGATTTTAACGTGTAAAAACAGGAAGACTGTTGCTGATAAATCTCTAGGCCTGTGCGTCCTTCATATTTGCGGCCACTGGGATTGGTTCAGACAGGTGCATTCTGTTTCTTAATCGCACGATGCCAAAACCACGCATGAACTGTATTTTAAAGATCTTACCCAATCAGAAAAGACGGATAAACAGTTGATGAAAGGATGAATACAAATTAAATATGAACAATACCGGAAACCAACAAAACCCACACTTGTCTGAACCGAACAGCAAATCTGTGTGGTTCTGGCCTGTAACCACACGGCCTTCTTTGACTGTGACAGGCACGGTGCTTCATGCCACTGAATTTTCAATTCTCTCATGTTTTTTGGTTATTGTTTTGCCAAAAAAACCTTTGTTTACACCTGCTGCTCTCCCTTCATTGATCTGTACAGCTGGTTCTCTTCTTTTGCGCCAGGAATGCAAGCAAATGTGGTACTGAAAATGCGTGGCCGCTTTCAGGGTTAAGATGGTTATCTAAGCTGCCCAGATAAAGCTTATTTTTCTCCCCAGCTGTGTTTGGTGTGTGGTTCACTGGAACTGAATTCAGGGCCCCCTGCATTAGCTCTACCACTGGGCTACATCCTCAGCTCTTAATGCCCTAATGAGTTTTAAAAACCATTGCAGAAGCAGACATCAAAACTGAACATCCTCTCAAGTACAGAATCTGAGGACATACCCCCTCAGTTTGAAAATACCGCAGTGTGCTCTTGAAGGTCATAGTATGACCCACGCTTTGAAAGGTCTAGATAGGGAAGAAATGAGATAATTGTTCTTAATAATGAGAGAAAAAAGTGTCACCACAGAGAGACAGCTTGAGCGGAAGAGGGTCCGGCTGAGTAGCACATGTGAATTGAACCTGGAGTGGAAGGCCATCTCACTCACAAAGACGAACTCAGAACGCTCAGACTAAACAGAGGAACCCTCAAACCAGAAAGGCGTGGAATGATGCAACATAATCCTTAGAGCAAATGTCTGACAGTCAAGATGACCAGACCCAGTGATGTTTTCTGCCCATGCTGAAGGAGCTGTGAGAAGCTTACAGAACAAATGTACTTAAATGATTCACAACCACAGAACCAGCACTGCAGAAGGTAATGAAAAGATTGTATAAACATGCGTGGTTTCCTAAAAAAAAAAAAAAAAAAAAAAAAATGCTCTCTATGATAAACTTATATCCAATGTTATTCTAAGTGGGGAAAACTGAAAGTATTTCCTCTAAAATCAGGAATGAATAAAAAGGTGTCCACTTTAGTTTTATTTAGTATAGCACTGGGATTATTCACTAGGGCAATGAGGCAAGAGGAAATAAAAGTGTTGGAGGTTTGTCTGATGCCCTCAAGATCTGGTTTCACCTATCTTTGTTTTGTAAACCAGCCTAGACATACCTGATTGGTTGATTAAACAGCCTATACCTGGGCAAGGCAGAATGGGATAGGCAGGGCTAAGGTTCCCAGGCTTGGAGATGACAGGAGAATCATGGGAGACAGACAGATAGTAAGAGAGGAGGAAGGAGGCCACCATGATGGGTAGTGTGGAGAAAAAAAAAAAAAAAAAAAAACATGTGGACTGAGAGGAAGGACTCCAATAATGGCGTGAAAAGGTCCAGATGAAGAGTACAAGCAAGTATCATGGGATTATGGATGGAAAGTAGACCAAGTAAGGAGTATTAAGGTGGATGGCATTGGGTGGGGGCTGGGAGATGGATGTTGAGGATATTCAGACAGCAATGGTAGGAATCTCAGTCCGGCCCAAGGTAAACAAGGCAATTACAAAATCTAACAGGTGTCTGTTGTCTTATTATTTGTGATAGGGGGTTAGAAAATACTGCCATGATAATCTTAGGGATAACAATAAACATTATATAGTCCAACCTCTTTTTTTATTTTTTTTATTTACATCAACCTAAGAGAGCTATAGGGAAGGGAGAACTCAAATTATCCCCGATGCAGGCAATTTGAGCCTATACTTAAAAGACCTTGAAGATTCCACCAGAATACTCTTCTAGATGATAAAAACTTTCAGGAAAAGAACATGATACAAAAATCAATATACCGGAACCACTGGGGGAGCAGTGAGATGGCTCAGTGGTCAAAGGTGCTTGCTGCCAGGCCTGGCAGCCTAAATCTATCCCCAGAACCACGTAATGAAAAGACAGAACCGATTCCTGCAAGTTGTGCTCTGATTTCCATATGTGTACCAAGGTAAACACACACACAAACAAATAAATAAATAAAATTAAAACAAAAAACCAAACCAGCTACAAAATACCATTAGCTTACTTGTTTTGTTTTTCTTGTGTTTAGTAGATAAAATGCAGAGAAAGATTTCTGGGAAACAATCTCATTAACAACAAATAACACAAAACACACACACACACACACACACACACACACACACACCACCCAAGAATAAGCCTAACTGAGGTAACAAAGGGCCTCCTGAATATAAATTCTAAACCACTGAAGAAGAAATGGGAGGCCACACTAGAAGGCAGACATCCCATGTTCATGAATTGGCAGGTTACTCTAGAAATGGCTACCCTATTGAAAATGGTCTACTGGATCAATCCAATTCTCAGACATTCTGCCCTGACATTCTTTACAGACATATAAAAACAATCCCGTCGGGGAAGCAGAAGCAGGCAGATCTTTGTGAGTTTGGACCAGCCTAGTCTACAAAGCAAATCCAGGACAGCCGAGTCTACACAGAGAAACCCTGTCTCGAAAACCCCAAAAGAAAACAAACAAACAAACAAACAAAAACAAAGAAACAAACCCCCCACAATCCTAATGGATATTGGGGCACAAAAGAATCCTGAGCAGAAAGAGCAGTGCTGAAAGTACCACAGCACGGGGTTAAGCTGGGGTTAAGCTGTATTATATAGCCACATTAACTAATAGCTTGGTTCTGGCACAAAGGCAGACTCAAAGACCCCCACAACATATTAGAGAACCCAGAAATAAACCTCCACAGCAAATGTCTCCTGATTTTTGACAAAGATGCTCAAATGTGTAACAAATGGTGCTGGGAAACCTGTATACCCACATGTGGAAGAATGAAACTACATCACAGTCTCTTACTCTGCCCAAAACAACTGAAAATTGATCAAAGACCTGAAACTTAGATACTAATAGAAGAAAATATGGGGAAAAAAACCCTTCAGGATACCGGCAGAGGCAAGGACTCCAATAACCTAGGAAATATCAAAAATTATCAACTGGAAGAAACTTAAAAGCACGAAATTAAAAATGTCTGCAGCAAAGGAAACAGTTTCCAGACTAAGCAAGAGACCACAGAATGGGAGAAAAGCTTTGCCAGCTATTTACCAGACAGTGAACTAATAGCCGGCATATAAAAAAGACTAAATAGAGCTGGTTGTGATGGCGCATGCCTTTAATCCTAGCACTCAGGGAAGCAGAGGCAGGTGTATCTCTGTGAGTTTGAAGCCAGCCTGGTCTACAAAGTGAGTCCAAGACAGCCAATGCTACAGAGAGAAACCCTGTTTTGAAAAACAAAACAAAAAAACCCGAACAAAACAAAACAAATACTACTACTACTACTAAAGACTAAACAGATACCAATCTAAGCAATTAATCTGATTAATAAGCGGGCAGATGAAATGAGCAGACAGGTTTCTAGAATCACACAAATGGCCAATGAATCTTACCAAGAAATGTCCAGCATCCTTAGCTCTCATGGACATGCAAATCATAGTAAAATTGGCGTTCAGTTTCCAGTGTTGACAAGGATCCAGCCAAAAGGAAACCTTTAAACACTGCCTTAAGCCTTAAACACTTAACTGTCCCAGCCATTACATGGGAAAGCCTGATAACCTGAGTTCAGACCCCAGAACCTATGGGATACAGTGGCTAGCCTCTGAAATCACAGCACTCCTACAGAGAGATGGGAGATAGAGACGGGACTTCCTGGAAGCTTCAAGTCTAGCTAGCCACAAGTAGTGCTGAAGCGGGAGGCCCTGGTTCAAGAACCTACTCCTGAAAGTTGTCCTCCAGCCTCCACAGCCCTAGCAGGCTGGTGCCAGAACTCTCACTCACAGAACACAAGTTCAAAAGAGACAAACACTGAATCACCACCAAACATCTTAGATATACCCCTTCTAGGTATATTCCCAAAGGAATCCAAGTTGCATGCAACAGAGGTACTTGGACATCTCTGGTTTTTCCAGCATTATTCACAACAGCCAAATTATGGAATCAGTAACAAATAAACAGATGGAGATAACAGGATATACCTATGGTACAGAACAGTATCCAGCCATTAAAAAGAATGAAATTGAAAGGGTTAGACTAACTTTGTAACCTGTATGTCTTCTAAAGCCTATAGCTTTGAGTTTTAGGTTCAGGTTAAGCTAAAGCCTCTTAGTACCTTTCCAGAGAATGGAAAAATGTAACCCTATCTGTGAGGACAGATATAAAAAAAGGGGCAAGCAATGACCTTCACTCAGCAAAAGAAGGACCAGACCCTTGTCTTTGAGATAGCATTTCTTAGCAACGAACCCAGACTTCTTCTGAGTAGCTTTTGACCTCCAGCCAAAAGTCTGCAGCCCCTAATCTTCAAGGATGAGCTAACCACCCCCACCCCACCTTAAATTGCAGCTGCATCCACACTTGGCAGGACTGGCCAAGCTTGAGCACCTAAGACTAACTAATTATCTTACTTTATAGCTTCCTCATCCAATCCTAAATTGCCCAAACTACGACTTCAAATCTCCCGCAATTTTTCTTTTAAAAACCTAAAGGCCTTTGTTTCCTGGTGCCACTCTTTGCTGACCGGCAGGGGTGACCCCATTGTGCAATGGTTAATAAACCTCTTGCTTTTGCAACGAGTCTCGGTCTGGGGGAGTTTCTGGGAAGGGCACGATCTTAAACTCCTGAGCTGTGAGACCCCAGGTCTTAGAAAATGATATCATTTACAGAAACATGCATGGGACCGTTAAGTGAAGATACCGTTAAGTGAAGCAAGCCAATCTCAGAAAGCCAAATATGTTTTTTTTTTCCTTTAAAAAGACCTATTTTTATCACTTTAAATTATGTGTAGGTATATCTGCATGTGGGTACGTGCAAATGAGTACAGTGGCCCCAACCATGTGTAACTCCAGTTCCGGGGGATTCAATGCTTTCTGCGGGCCTCAGTCGACACCCAGGCACGTGGGTGCCTGGGCAGGATAGTTACTTTTCGAGAAACCGGCGCTACACCTTAATACTACCTCAAAGACAAAATAAGAGCCGTGCGTACTAACACGGCAGCTTACTTTTTAAGTCGGCACTTAGATTTCTATTTATTTATGTTTCACAACGTGCCGATGTGAACGTGCTCTGTAAAACAGGCTCCGTAAATTTTCGGTTTCAGGAAGGGGCCCAGGAAGCTTGCGGAACCTCCGAGCTTCATCGCCCTTTGTTTCCTCCCTAAGGACAGGGAAGCATTAGGATCGTGCACACCGCCGGGCGCTGGGGTTAGAGCCAGCCGACGTCGGAGGAGTGTGCGCCCCTCTCTGGAAGCCTCTTCCTCACTGACGCCCAGACGAGGGTGCGGGATTTCAGGGCCGAGTTCCTCAGAAGGCAGAGAAGTAGCAAAAGCGAACGAAATAAACGCCTGCGGGGAGGAACGAGCGTGACTCCCGCGAGGGCGCACGCGCGCGGCTGTCCAGTCAACACCTAGGTCCGGGGCGGGGCCGGTGGCGGGGCTTGGGTGATTGGTAGAGCCGAACCCGCATTCTCCAGTGGAACCGAGGCAGAGGCGGGCCTGCTTGCAGAAAGAGCATGGCGTGGACGCATCTGCGAGTGAGTGTGGCTGGGGAGGCTCGCGCGTGGTGGGGGTCACGGGCAGGGAGGGGGGCGACAGGGAGAGTGAAAGCCTGGGGCCCCTGCAGTATGGCCTGCACGTGTGCGCAGCTAGGGACGTGCAGGAAGCAAGCGTGTCTGGGCAGAGGCTGGGCTGAGCGTGGACGATGGGAGCAGGTTTGTTTGTTTGTTTTTAAATTGAGCTAGTGTCGGGCTGCTATGAGTACACGCTCGCCTAGGACCCCTGGCGGAATGAAGTAAGACATCCGGCCACCCTTCTAGATCAAGTGTCGTTAGAATGGGAGCCCTGTGTGAAGAGCCCTTAGTTATGTCCCTGGTTTGGAGAACGTGCTCAGGTATTGCTGCTTGGCTCAGGTATTGGTGCTTGAGGCATGCGTCTGCAACCTCCCGGAGGAGGGAGAATGAATACTTGGTTTTCGTTGCAGGCAAATTTGATCACATCCGCTACTTCCTTGTTTAGTGGACAAAAGTTATTAAAGAAAAAAAAATATATGTGTGTGTAGGCGCGCGCGGGCGCGCGTAGATATATGCATGCGAGAGCAGATGTGTTGGATCCCCTAAAGTTCAAGTTATGGTGAGCCGCCTGACGTGGGAGCTGGCGGAGCAGCAAGTGCACTTAGCCACTGAGCCATCTCCAGGCCCCCAAATCTGTCTTTTGACCCGCACCCCACTCGCTTCTCCTGTCTCCCACCCCATACTCCGGCCCTTCGCATTGGCTTCAGCCACCTAGAGATCCTTTCTCCAGCTGCCCTCTCCTCTTTAGCTTTTGGATCCTTTGAAAGTTAGCTTCCTCAAAATCCTTCCATGATGTAGCCCTTCATGTCAGCTGTCTTGGCTTGGACTTTTCTTGGCCATTAGTTTGTCTCTTCCCTGAATTACACTCTCCTGAAGGACAGGGACCAGGTCTGGTTTGTTTGCCTTTGGTAAAGGATGGAATGAACGCGTTAGCTAGCCACTTAGCATTTGGCAGTGGTGATTATCAGAAAGCCTTGTGAACCACTTTTGGGTGGGGTAGTGGCTCGCCACCCAAGAAGACTGAAGCTGTGTTTCTATTGCAGCCCCTTTATATTACACACATAGGATGTTTCAGGCCAGTTACCTTAATAGGTACAATTTTAAAATATAAACAAACACCAGGTCCTAACCACAGTGTCAAGGAGATATGAAAACGTGTGTTTTAGTGTGTAGCAGTCACACAACTCACCTAAATGATGGTCAAGTGTTTAAGCCTCTCCTTAGATCCGAGTGCCACAGATGTGCACTGCTATACAAGCAGAGGAGTACAGCCATTCTGGGGAAGTTTTAGGAATGGTTCTTGGTAATGTTTTGTATAGGTTGTAGGTATTGTATTCCTGGAAAAGTCTCTACGGTCCCTAGGAGATAGTATGGCCTGTCTTAAAATTTCCCTGGCTTGAAAATAATCAGGGCTCAAACCTGTGAAAGCAGTAATGGTAGATACAGCCTCCTCAAAGGCTGGTGTGTGAGTGGGCAGAAAATGGAAGGAGGCAGCGTAAGCAGAGAAGGGCTGTCATTTCATGTAGATGTCTTCTGGATAGTTTTAATAAGGGGCCAGGAAGGGTGCCACAGCCTGGCCTGACAGGAGTCCTCATGGGTCCTTTCTTTCCCCCCACTAGAAAAGGGCCCTGGATGCAGTCCTCATCCTTGGGGGTGGAGGACTTTTCTTCACCTCTTACCTGACAGCCAAGGGGGATGACCATTTCTATGCTGAATACCTGATGCCAGCCCTGCAGAGGCTGCTTGATCCAGAGTCAGCCCACCGGCTAGCTGTGCGCATCACCTCCCTGGGGCTCCTTCCTCGAGCTACATTTCAGGACTCCGATATGCTGGTAGGTTCCCCTGGATCACCCTGTGTTTCCCTTAGGTACCTGGAGGACTCACATCCTTTGGCACCTCTACACTTCTTTGCTGCAGGAGCCCAGTGTGAGCGCTGTCTTTTACTATGTGTTACACCTGCACCTGGGGAACAGCACTCCTCGTGTTGCTCATGCTTAGGTCTTTAGTTGTCAGAACTACTCTTTGATATAGGTCCTTTTCTTGTCTCCACCTACAGATCAGGAAACTGAGGTACGGACTAAGTAAGTGACTTGGCTAGGAGTTGACAGGACCAGGATTCAAACCCATGGCTTCTGACTCTAGTGACCAGCCTTGGCTACTGTCCCACCTTGCTGAGCTCCCTCTGATGATCTGGGACACCTTCTGGCATCATTAAACAGCTGATGGATGCAGGGGGACAGCATTAGCAGGGAAGGGCTGTCACTTGTAGATGTTATGTCCTGTTTGGGTAGGTGTGAAGGGGGAGGGAGGGAGGGTGCCTGGCCTGATGGGTCCTTTTTCCCCACTGGAAGCAGGCCCTAGATGCAGTCATCATCCTGGGGCATGGAGGACGTAAGTCTTAGGCCGCCACCTGCCCTGGCCCACCTGGCATCATAGCGGCACTGTGGTCTGGAGGCTGCAGGAGGCTAAATGGAAAGCACCCATGCCCGCAGCCCGGTTCTCATGTTCACTTTCCAGTTCTGAGGCACTTCTTACCAAATGGGAGACAGCAGTGATTTGAACATGGAATACCAACAAGATGCCCTCAGACCTCTCTGGGGGAAGAGTTACTGTTAAAAATCTAGGGCCCTTTGCTGTTTTCGTTTCCCTTCCTTGCCTGAGGGTTCTTCTCATCCCACACCAGACAGTCTCCTGCAGCTGTGACATTTTACCTCAAACACTAACGCGCTTCTGTCAGATCAGAAAGAACATTTCTTGCCTTAAGCTTTCCTCATGCCAAACTGGGTTGACACCCTTGGGACCAGGGTGAAGGGGAGCCAGAGGGAGGTGAGAGTGGGCCTGGGTGACGGAGCTACGGCAGAGCCAGTGTGGCCCTTCCGCCTTTTGTCTTTTGATACTGGTCCATGTTGTCCGGGTTGGTCTTGAACGTGTGGGCTCAAATGATCTCCGAGCCTCAGCTTCCTGAGTAGCCGGGCCCATTCAGTATATGCCATTATTCCCGGTGCTTCCGCCTCCGCAGCCAGGCGGGTTGACACACTTAGTCCATTTCACCTTCCTCGCTTGAGTTTTTTGCCGTTTCTTAACTCCTCGGTTCTCTTTGAAGACTAGACTGTCCTGGGAGGGTGGGGTGCTTTGAGACGCTTGGCTGCCCTGGCCTCCTGTTTGATCAGTTTAACCGTAATCTCAGAGAGTCACGCAGCCAGGGTTGAGAACTGCAACCCTCAAGCAGGTCCCCTTGTAGCTGTACTTCCTGCCTCGCGGTTCTGAAGTGCTGCGTGCACACTCTTCCTTTTCCTCGGGGGTCTTCCTCATCGCCTGCCTTCAGGACCATGTGGCTTCTCCTTTGGGCACACTTACCTGACCTCTAGGAGCTTGCTGGAGCCAGCACCCGTGCCTGCAGATATCGTCCCTCCAGTTCTCCATGGTACCCACAGGCTGGCTTCTTGTCAGCTGCGGAGGAAGGGTCAGCTGGGGCTTGTATGCTAGGCTGGTTACAGGCTCTGTTTTGTGGAACTCACTGGTATCCAAGTAGAGTGACACCCAGGACCCCTTCTCCTGCCCAGGTTGAGTAGATGAGAAGGCACACTGTGATTGCACGAGGTCGCACCCGGCTCCTGTTCACTTGAACAGGACACCGCCTCTCCCCCAGCCTTGAGCTCTGATGGTGTCAGACTCCAGTAGCTCCAGAACCCCTACGGAGCGCTGATACAGATAGGTATCCCCAGAGTGTCCTTTCTCCCGGAGATCCCTAGTCCGTGGGCCCTGCGATGCTTAGCAAGCTGCAGGGGCATCTGATGTAGGACACTGGGACCCCTGCTGTGAGAACCACTCCGTGTAGCCGTGTACATCTCTGACTTTGTCTCCTTCCCAGGAAGTGAGAGTCCTGGGCCATAAATTCCGAAATCCAGTAGGGATTGCTGCAGGGTTTGATAAGCACGGGGAAGCTGTGGACGGACTCTACAAGCTGGGCTTCGGTTTTGTTGAGGTGGGAAGTGTGACTCCCCAGCCTCAGGAAGGAAACCCCAGGCCCAGAGTATTCCGCCTCCCCGAGGACCACGCTGTCATTAACAGGTAGGTGGTGGCTCAGTGTCACAGGGTTATCTTCTCCCCTGCCGGGATCTCTGAGATGGAAGACCTGCCTTGTGGTTTTCCTTATAGTACAGAGCAATGGTTCTCGACCCTCCTAATCTGCAGCCCTTTAATACAGTTCCTCATGTTAAGGAGACCCCCAGCCATAAAATTATTTTTGTTGCTACTTCGTAATTGTAGTTTTGCTGCTATTATGTAAATATCTGATATGCAGGATATCTGATCTGCCACCCCTGTTGTCCCAGGGTTGTCCCAGGGGGGCGTGACCCACAGGTTGAGAACCTCTGTGGTAGCTGGACATGCTCTCATTTGGAATATTCAGGAGCCCCTTTGAACATCTGCTGTGTACCAGGCAGGGATCTCATCCCAAACGTGGAAACAGGTTCTGGTTTTACCAGGTGTTCCCACTTGGGCTCTGAGGGCTGGAGCTGGTCGCAGAGAGCAGCGTGGGAAGGCCTGGGCCAGCAGGCTTCATTGTGTGCCTTCCTACACTCCTTGGCCTTGCCCAGCCCTGGCCTATGAAGACACAGTGATCGCACATGCCATTTCAAATACTTTAATGGCTACATTAAAAACTGGAAAAAGTTGCTAATATATTTGAAATTATTATAATTTAATTATACACAATTTATTCCAAAGTCATTTTAACGTGCAGTCAATGTTACTATCCCTCCTCCCCCTTTTTTTTTAAATGTCCTGTGGTCCTCCCGTGCCCACTTACCTTTGACTTTTCATCTCCTCTCGTTGGCCAGGGCCGGTGGCCACATACTGTCAGCAGCCTTGGTCCTGCCCAGGTTACCCTGCATTCAGTGAACAAGGATGCAGTGTTCAGTGTGTACAGCTGTTCTTAGCAAGATTCCTAGATGCGTAAAGCCTTGCCCATTTTTGTTCTTTGTCCTTATCATAGTGACAAAGGGAAGACCTTTGTTTCTTGTTGCTAACAGATTTTTGGAGAGCCTCCTTGTGGGGATTTTGGCTGGCCTGTGGCCATGCTTCCTACTGCTTGTTTCAGTAAGAACTTGTTTCTGCAAGTTACTGGCTTTTGTGTTGCATTACAGACAGGGATGGATGTCTTTCGGACTGGCCAGGCAAAATACATATGTTTCTGATTGGCTGTTACAAGTGACCTCAGGTCTTAGGGTGGTGGTACTTGGTAGAGCCCTCTGGGGTGGCGAGTATCAAGGGATAGGCAGCTGTGCTCTTGGACACCTGCACACTTTGCCTTCTTGCTCATGCGCATGGTATGTGTTGAGTAGAGGCCTGCTGAAGGGACAGGTGAGTGTTCCCTATGCCAGCCACTGTCCACACTGTGTTGTTCTGGCTGTAAGCAACAAAGCGATGTATCCAGACCCCATTAGTTATCACTCTTGTCACTGGGACAAAATATCAGTAAAAAGTAGCTTAAAGCATCGAGGGTTTATTTGGCTCACAGTTGGAGGGTACAAGCCCTCGTGGTGGCAGGAGCCCATGGCAGTGGGTCACTTTGCAACTCCAGTGAGGAAGCAGAGGGCGAGCAATGCTGGTCACTTTCCCCTTCCCACAGTTTGGGACACGGGCCCACACCATGTCAATGGCAGGTCTTTCCTGCTCCATTAAACTTTTCTGAAAACAGTTTCCCAGACACACCAGAGGTGTGTTTCCATGGTGATTCTAAATCACATCCGGTTAACAATGAAGGGTATCATTGGTGAGAGCATGGAAATGGTCTCTGTGCCTTTTCTAAGCTATCACCTCCTAACTGCCCCTCCTCGGTGGGTTTATGTGCACCAGGTATGGATTCAACAGCCATGGGCTCTCCGTGGTGGAACACCGGCTGAGGGCCAGACAGCAGAAGCAAGCCAAGCTCACAGCAGGTAAGTCAGCTGTTGTGGGAGGGTCTTTCTTCCTCTATTTGAAAGAAATGGGGGAAAATATGGAGAGGGCATGAGCTTCAGCAATAGGAAAGAAAAAGACCACACAGAGCAGCTCAGGCGCTTCCCACTGAGGGACTGTCCGCCCTCCACCGCAGCTCAAAGGCCCTGACTGAATGCCACAGTTCAGCCATGCCTTGCTGCTCCCTGACACCCATGGAACCTGGATTGTGTCCTAACTTGGCTTGGAGGTCAGCAGAGAGTGAGTGTGAGCCAAGATGTGTACAGGACCTAAGTGCCTTCTTCCCACGTCCCACCCTGCTGCCCTTTCATCCAGAGAGCTAAGGACAGAAGGGTTCTCATACTACTCCATTCAAGGGACCAGCCATGAGTCCTCAGGACTCACTTAAGAAACAACCTCTGCTGGGGGTGCATGCCTGTGAGCCCAGCACTCGGGGAGGCAGAGGCAGAGGGAACTCAGAGTTCAAGGCCAGCCTGGACTACAGAGAGAATCCAGGACAGTGAAAGCTACACAGAGAAACCCTATCTCAAAAAACAAAACAAAGAAAAGAAAAGGAAAGAAAAGAAACTTTTGATGGCTTTTTATGGGATGCTGCAGTTTGTTTTCTGTGGTCTGCTTTGCTCTCTGAGGTGCATTTTGGGGTCAAAGCCCTGGATGGTAGCCCCCTACCTGTGGCTCCCCCTACAATCCATGGGGGCTTTTCCCTTTGTTTGCCTCTGGAATCTCTTTCAGGGATCTCAGTCTCATCGAGAGGCCTTGTAGCATGACAAGGAAGCCAGGGGCTTCTGCATTTGTTTGAGTTGCTAAGGGTGAAAGGACAGTTGGCAAGTTCAGATGGTAGGAGCAGGAAACGACAGTGTTTAAACCCCTGTCGTTGACAGAACCAGACCCTGCCAGCTCTGCAGAACCTTGAAGGTCTCAAGCTGATCTTCATGGTTTGTGGGGTCTCCTGCCACCTGCCTTCCATTTCTTCTTTTTAATGCCCGTGGTGCTCTGTCTGCTGGCTTTGTCGCCCATTCTCCCATGTCCGCCTCTCACCCAGTTTGTGTCCTCATACTGACAAGTCTGAGGCCAAGTCCTGTGTCTGTGTGCTCTGCCCGTGTCTCTGTGGCAGCTGGCAGCCTCGTGGAAGTGCTTTGCCAGCACCATGCCTAGGAACAGGGGTTGACAGAAGAGATGGTAAAGAGTAGGCCAGCCTTTCCTGACCCCAGAGCCTTGTCAGTGTGCACAGGTGACCACTAATGGAAGGTCCACTTACCTCATGAAAGCCATACTGTCAATCCACTTTACTCCTGTTAGAGCTTTGAGACCTTGTTCTATAAAATTTAGGCTAATCTCCTGCCCCAGCTCACTTAGGAAACAGTTACACAAATCTTACTTTTAGGCTGATGGCCAAGAATGACTGTGATGGCCATCTGCACCTTTTGGGTGTGATTTCTTTCTTTTGTTTTAGAGCTTTCGGGTGTGCTGTTAAGTTGCTAATGTGAGATCTCTCCAATTTTTTATATATAGGCACTTGGTGCTATGAATTTGCCTCTTAGAACCACCTTCACTATGTCCCATAAGATTGGGTATATTAATATTTCCATTTTCATTCCATTCTAAAAAGTTTAAAATTTTTGTCTTGACCCATTTTTCATTCTGTAGTGAGTTAGTCAGTTTCAATGAGTTTGTGAGCTTTCTGTTGTTGCTATCCAGCTTTAATGGTGATCCGTTAGGATGCATGGTATTATTTTAATTTTCTGGTATCTGTTGAAACTTTGTGTCCAAGTGTGTGGTCAATTTTGGAGAAAGTTCCATGAGTTGCTGAGAAAGTATATTCTTTTGTTTTTAAGTGAAATGTTCTGTGACTATCCATTAGGTCCATTTCTCTGTTTGTTTTTTTTTTTTTTTTCTGGATCCTTTTTTTCTGGATGTCATGTCAATTGGAACAGTACAGCATTAAAGTCTCCCACTGTGAGTGTGTGAGGTGTCAATATGTGACTTAATGTACAGCAGTGTCTCTTTTATGAATGTGGGCGTTTGGTGTGTAGGTGTTTGGAATTGCAGTGTGCTCTGGGTAGATTTCCCTCAGTGAGTACGCAGTGTTCTTTACTGTGCCCTTTGATTCGTTTTGGTTTGAAGTCTATCTTGTATATTAAAATGTCTACACCCACATGCTTCTATTTGCTTGGAATATAATTTCCCATCCTTTTAGTCTGAGGTGATATCTATCTTTGATATTAATGTATGTTTCTTGGATGCAGCAGAAGGATGGATCCTGGTTTTGAATCCAGTCCATTAGTGTGTGTGTGTGTGTGTGTGTGTGTGTGTGTGTGTGTGTGTTTAATGGAGAAATTGAAACCATTAATGGTGAGAGTTACCAATGATTCCCATTATTTTGTTGTGGTGGTGTGAGCTACCTCCCCTCTGATTTCCTGGTGTGAGGTTATTTATTTGTGTTTTCTTGGGTGTGGTTAGCCTCTTCAGTCTGAACTTCTCCTTCTAGCATCTTCTCTAGAGCTGCATTTGTACATAGGTACTGCTTAAATTTGGTTTTATAGTATAGTAATCTTTCTTCATCTGCTGTGATTAAAAGTTCTGGTGGGAATAGTAATCTGGGCTGGCATCTGTGCTCTCTTAGGGTTTGTAGAGCATCAGTCCAGGCCATTCTGGATTTTAAGAGTCTCTATTGAAAAGGAAACTCTGTTTCTACTTGCCTAATCCAAGTGTCTGAGAAACAAATCTTCCTCTTCCTCTTCCTCCTCCTCCTCCTTCTGCTTTCTTCTTCTCTTTTCTTCTTCTTCTTTCTTTCTTTCTTCTTTCTTCTCTTTCTTCCTCCTCCTCCTCCTCCTCTTCCTCCTCCTCCTCCTCCTCATGCTCCCTTAAGTTAAATAAATTTTATTCTCTAATTTTGTTGAAAATATTTTCTGTGCCTTCGTCTTCTTTTGCTAGCCCTATTATTCACAGTTTTGGTCTTTTCATAGTGTCCTAGATTTGCTGCATCTTTTGTACCTGACTTGTTTTAGATGTAACATTTTCTTTGAGTATACATTTCTTCTGTCTAGTCTTCAATGTTTGGGATTCTCTCTTCCATCTCTTGTGTTATGTTGATGAGGCTTGCTTTTGAGGTTTCTGTTCCAGTTCCTAAAAGGTTTTCATTTCCAGCTTCACCTGTTTGGGTTTCCTGTAGTGATTTCATCTACTCTTTCATGTTGTGAACTGCTTTCTTTGTTTCATTCCACTATCTGTGTCGTTTTCACGGGTTTATTCATATTTCTTTAAGGACCTTGAGCATATTCATAATAGCTCTTCTGATACCCTTGACTTGTGCTTCCCCGCTTTGCATTTCTCAGGGCCTCGTGCGGAAGGGTTGCTGGCCTCTAGTGGAGACATGCCGTCCTGGCTGTGGTTGTGTTTTTCCGCTGCTATCTAGGTATCTGGGTTTGAGAAGATTGTATAGTTCTAGGTGCCGATATCTGGTCTTGTCTCTGTTGGATTGGTTCTGTTCCTTGGTTTCTGGGGCTCCCAAGAGAGTGTGGTGGCTATGGGTTCCCGGTAGGGATGCTTGTGGGATCCTGCCAGGTGTGGCCATTGGTAGTCCCGGTAGAAAGTGTTTCTGGGTATTGGGAGCTGACACTAGGGAGTAAGGAAAGGGATGAGAGGGCCCACGGGAGGGAGGAAGGATGGGTGTGTCACTGGGTCTGCATAGAACCCTGGGAATGGGGACAGAGAGGAAGGGGAGGCCACAGCAGGTGGTCTGCAGGGCTGGGGATGAGTTGGAGGGGAGTTGGAGGGGAGGCGGGAGAGTGAAGATGTCCTACCTGGTCCCCGGCCGGTGGTCTGGAGGTTTTCCAGGGAGTGTCTCCTGGAGCTGCAGCTGAGACAAAGGGATGGGGTGCTGGAGGAAGCCTGTAGGAGAAGATCTGTGTGCTCTCCTGGGAATGGGGGCCTTACTAAGTTTTTGAAGCTTCTTTCTTGGTGTTGGGTTTGCTGTTCAGGGCCTTGTGTATGGTAAACATGTGCTCTACCACTGAGATACTCTCTCCATAACCCAGCTTTTTGTTGTTGTTGTTTTGAGACTGGGACTCATGTAACCCAGGTTGGCCTTGAACTTATTAGGTTGCTGAGGATGACTTTGAACTTCTGATTTTCACACCTACACCTCCCCAAACTGGGGTTACAATTGCCCACCATGCCCAGCTTCCTACTGTTTTTCTGTCATTTCTAGTATTTAGGCTTCTAATTTCTCCATTTAAATTTTAAGGGAGAAAAGACTCAGTGTGCCTGATGCATCCTTGTAGGAGCACACACTTGCCACATGGAGATGATGAGCTCGTTCTCAGTCACCAGGCATGAATGGTTTACTGTCTCTGTCAGCTGGTTCAGGATGGTTCAGATTTGGGGCCATCCAACCTGTACTCAGAATGTAGCCTGGGAAACTGGGGGCACACTGTTGGTTTTTACAGACGGGCTGCCTCTGGGAATAAACCTGGGGAAGAATAAGACTTCGGTGGATGCTGCTGCAGACTATGCCCAGGGTGTTCGCGTCCTGGGCCCCTTGGCCGACTACCTGGTGGTGAACGTGTCCAGTCCCAACACTGCTGGTCTGCGGAACCTACAGGGAAAGGCTGAGCTGCGCCGCCTGCTGGCCAAGGTACGTCATTACACCATCACATGCTCTCCTCCAACCTGTCCTCACTCCTTTTCATCCCTCAGGTGAAGCACTGATTTGAAGCTGTTCTTCACACCTGGCGTAGGAACCCTCCCCACCCTTTCCCATTCACCCTCAGATCTCTCCCCTCCTCAGTCACACGCAGTAGGCAGTTAACGGCTGTAAAACCACTGGTCAGCCAGAGCAGGCACATCGCTTATGTCACTGTGTCCCCAGCACTGTGTGTGAACAGAATGACTTCTCACCGCCCAGTACTTCTCACTTCCTTCCTTGTTTTAAAGAACAAAAATCAAAACCCTTAAGCAGCTATCCCTGGGGAAGAAACTGCTCGTCCTTGACTTGACTGTGTGAAATATTGATCTTCACTTCTGGGCTGTGGTCTAAGGTCCCCATCTCTGACTTGTCAACCTAGGTGCTGCAGGAGAGGGACGCCTTGAAGGGAACACGGAAGCCGGCAGTGCTGGTGAAGATTGCCCCTGACCTCACCACCCAGGACAAGGAGGACATAGCCAGTGTGGCAAGAGAGGTCTGAGTCAGGGTGGTTCAGGGCTAGGTAGGGGCCTCCTTCATTGTCCCCTGCCTGCCGAAGCAACCCAGCATGAAATGGCTGCTGACTTCCTTTATATGAAGTGCAATGCTGTCTATCTGTCTGTCTGTCTGTCTGTCATTGTATAGTTCAGCTGGTGACAGACAGTGGGTTTGAAAACCTGTTTGATGAGCCTTTTTCTTGCTCCTGATCTATCTTCATCCAGAAAGATTGTGTTAGCCTCCCCGCCAGTCTCATGTGGATAGAATATTGTCTGTCCGCTTTCTAGCCGGTCTGAACACCAGGCGTCCGTAAGAAGGGAAGTGGGAAACCGTGAGCCGAGCAGTCCTGGACCTAGATCCTGCTCCTCCTGTGTACTCCCTGAGGGCCTCAGATATGGTTCTCCCAGACAGCTTGCTCAAAAGGTCCAACCCTGCTTAGGCACTGTGATGGGCTCAGCAGGAGACTATGGAGAGGCTCATTCCGATAGCTTCTCCAGGCAAGATACGGGTGAGGCCTGTGTGAGTCTTGCTCCACAGAACTGGCCCCTAGCCTGGCAACTGCTTCAATCCTCAGAAGGAAAAAAAGTTTCTTGGAGTCCTTCAGATCCATGGCTTAGGGCTCTTTCTCTGTCACACACTTCAGCTGGGCATCGATGGACTGATTGTTAGCAACACTACAGTGAGTCGCCCTACTGGCCTCCAGGGTGCCCTGCGCTCTGAGACGGGGGGACTCAGTGGGAAGCCACTCCGAGATCTGTCGACCCAGACCATCCGGGAGATGTACGCCCTCACCCAAGGCAAGGCTTCTTTACTCATGTGTGAGAAGCTGGATCTTCTCTCGTCGCTGTGTTGGCTGGGTCCTTACACTGTTGCTGTGTGCTTGTGTGCAGGCAGGATTCCCATTATCGGTGTTGGCGGTGTGAGCAGTGGGCAGGATGCCCTGGAGAAGATCCAGGCGGGAGCCTCCCTGGTCCAGCTGTACACATCCCTCACCTTCCTGGGGCCACCGGTCGTGGTCAGGGTCAAGCGTGAGCTGGAGGCACTTCTGAAGTGAGTGGGGCAGGGAAGGTGGTCAGAGGGCTTAACTTAGAAAGTGACACTTGTCGTTGAACTGTTGTGCGCCCCCAAAGGGCTGGAGGGAAACACTGATGGCAGGGTGGGAAGATTTCTTTGCTGACCCTCTGCCCAAGGACAAACAGTACCAAGGGGATTCAGAGTGATTCTGAGGCAGTGTTGTTTCAAGGCTTGCCACTTGCTCAGGGACCGGGCACAGAGGAGTACTAGCAGAACAAAGCAGGTAATGAGTTTTTGACGCAGTGTCCGGGAGGTGTGATGCAAAGTCACGTCCCTTTGTGCACAAAAGACCTCGGTGGGCCTGTGTGCAGCTGCCTCGGTGAGGGCGCAGCGGCCATCACAGGGTGTGCAGGGTGGGATGGTGTAGTCAGCAGTGTGCTCACGGCGAGCGTGGGCTCCTTCGGACACAGGCTGCTTTTCTTTCCAGAGAGCGGGGTTTTAACACAGTCACAGAAGCCATTGGAGCAGATCACCGGAGGTAATGGTACCTACCAGAACGTGTCCAGTGGGTGCCCAGAACGCACCCACTCGAGCAAGCCCTGTGGCTGCATCATGAGAGGAGGATCTGTCTCAAGCCATGTCCCTTGAACTGAGGCCTAGCTGGGCTGATCACAGACATCACTAGTCAGCGAAGGATTTCTCTGATCCCTTGAGGAGACCATGCACGAACTCTACTGTCATTTTTTGGATCTGAATCCTGGGGTCCCTCAGTATCATAAGGACATTGGCTCTTTGGGAGGAGACATCATGAAGAAAATAAAGCCATTTAAACCTGTTTTAAATCCTGTCCCTCCTTGGGGGCCAGGTCTCTGCCCAGATGCTGAAGGTCCTCCTGAGCCTCCTCCGTGGTGCAGGGGCTCCCAGGACTGACTTTCAGTTGTACAGGCGAAGTCTCTGTGCCTTTCATTTTATCCACCAGGGGTCAGCATTCATCACACTGGTTTTATATACACACATAAATAGAAGGTTGCTACTATATACTATTATTGCTAAGACTCCCCCCTCCCTCCCCGCCGCCCCAGGGCAGGGCTTTTCAGTGTAACAGCCCTGGCTGTTCCAGAACTTGCTTTGTAGACCAGGCTGGCCTCGAGTTCACAGAGATCCACCTGACTCCGCCTCCCGAAGGCAGGGAATAAAGGTGTGTGCCACCATGCCCTGCAGTTTGCTGCAGCGTTTGAAAGTCAGCTCTCAGCACGACTCTCCTCCAGGAGCGCTTCAGCATACTTCTCCAAGAACACCACTTTACCACCTCGGGCAGGAAAGGGTTTATTTCCTCGGATACTTCTGGGCCACCCCCCATCTAAGGGAAGTCAGGGCGAGAGTCAGGCAGGGCAGGAACTGATGCAGAGGAGTGCTGTCTACTGGCTTGCTCCTCGTGCTTGCCCAGCCTGTTTTAGAGCACCCGGCACCACCTGCCCAGTGGTGGCACCGCCCACAGTGGTCTGGGCCCTCCCATACCAATCATTAATCAAGAAAATGCATCGCAGGCTTGCCCACAGGCCAGTCTGGTGGGGCATTTTCTCTTCTGATGATTCTAGCCTGTGTCAAGGTGACCTAAAAGCCAGCCAGCACACTAAAGATGAAAATGTACAGTACCCTCAAATTCGTAGAAGTTCCTGTTCCTCCAAACCTCGATGCTGAGTGGCTTCTGCTTTTGAGGCCCCCTATGCCTGGAAGCTGCCATAGCACGTCCACTGTGGTGTGCCCGCCCCGTCCGTGTTTATAGCTGTACAGCATTTCATGCAAACAACGCAGGACAGTTCTGCAGTTCTTCACCGTGGGGAGGTGGCGCCTCCTGCCGGTCTGACCTGTCTCTGTCAGTAAGATGTATTTAGCCAGTCCTCTCTTGTGATTGTATTTGCTGTCTCCCGGAGCCCCAGCGGACACCCTGGCTCGTGCTCCTAGGCCCTGCTTGGGTGTTAAGTGGAGCTGCTTCTGAGAGTTGTCAGCACTGGTGTGTTTCACACTTGGTCAAAGTCACCTGGCCCAGCCATTTATTTCCCTGATGGTCTGCTTCTGAGGTCGGTTCTGTAGCCAGCACATTTTTCTGTCCAGTTGCCCATGAAGGCCTGAACAAGACAACATGCCATCTGTTGTAAACTGCCCTAAGTCTATAGATCCTCTGTTGAGACCTACTTTAGTTCTTAACATAACTATGGCTCCTCTGTTAACACCTGTTGTAGCCTTTAGCATATCAGAAGCCATTTTGCCTCCAAGTCTCCATTTTGATCATAAGGTGAAATTAAGTTCAAGTTCTCAGGTCTACTACGTGCCTGAGACCAGAATACAGTTCAGTAGTTCAGTACTTGCTGCTTAGATAAAGGCTTGTTTTGCTTGAGTTAAAGATGGAAACATCCTGCCATGTTCCTTACTCCCAGAAAGCTGGAAAGCCCCCAAGAGCTTAAATCCCAGCCAGTCGGCTCAGTGCTTTGTCTAACTACCTAGATACAACACAATAAACTTGAAACAAAATCGATGATGTTTAGCTAGTCAAAATGATGTAACAATGCCCCCCCTCCTACATCTGGCTACCTGGTTATGTTTTTTGTATTAAAAAAAAAAAAAAAAAACCATCATAGTCTGGCTCTTGAGCCCAGATTATGGCCCCAACTGGTCAGTTTGTGTTCAGTGTATGATAAATGTCCATCAGTCTGAGTGTGGTGTCCCAGTGGTCAGTGTGCAGCCTTTCCCAAACCCATAACACCATCCACTTAGACAAGTGGAAAGTGACATGGCATGGAGCAGCTTGGGATCTAACCTGGAGAGCACAGCAGGTCACTGATGGTGTTGTCCTGGGCTGCATGACATGGCTAGCCAGTGTGAGTGCGTTGGGCTCTACTCTCAGTGGAGATCAGCTTCAGCCAGAGGCTGTGCTGGAAAAGGACCTTGCTTCTGGCTGTCGGCCTTCTGCCCAGCCTTCCAGCTTGGTAAGAGAAGGCTGGAATTTTCACACCTGATGTGGCATCTCCAGTCTGTGAAGTATGAGCCGGTGTGCTAACCATTGGAACTGGCTTATCGACCAGATGTGAATTTCGGCTTCTAGTCTAGGTCGATACCTACTCTTGGCTGTGAAGAGCCAGGAGCCCCAGGCACTAATAGGTACATCAGAACCACCCCAGCTCGGAGCAGGAGGTCCTCAGCTGACTCATTGCATCACTCAAGTGGCGAGAGATGAGCCATCCTGGGAAGTTACTTCACTTGCAGCTCATTTCCTCTGTCAGGGCTGCTTTGGATTAAAGGGTACCGGAGCAACTTCTGAAAGATGCCCACAAAGTGCCAGGCATTATGTTCTCATCAGCTGTGGACATTGCATATTTTACAAATTTGTAAAGAGAGGGTAAGGACAGCTATTATGGACTATTGTCCTTAGAACATCCCTTGGTACATCCCAAACTAACCAACATTGGCTGCTAGTTTTGATACTACTCATCACCAGAGTCCTGTATTAGTGTGCTGGGGAGAAGGGGCAGGGCTTTTGAGGGATTAACTAGAACTAGTCCAGAAGAGCGGGGGCCCAGGTTAAGAGCGAGAGGACCGGAGATGATCCTCTGAACCCAGCTGGGTGTGCACGGTACAGACAAGCAGATCCCTGGGGCTCACTGACCGCCTGCCTAGTCTAGCCTCCTTGGAGGGCTCCACGCCAGTGTGAGCCCCTGCCTGAAATTTAAAAAGGGACAATGCCTGTGATCAACATGCAAAGTTGTCCTCTGGCCGCCACACACATTCGAACAAGCACACTAAAGAGACAGGCTCCAACTAAGTCTTTGTTTTCTTTTCAGAGCTTGGGATCAACCCTAAGACTTTGAGCATGGGAGGCGAGTGCTCTGCTACTGAGTAACAACCCCACTTCTACCACTACTTAAAAAACAAGCAAACGGGGTCTGGGCATGGTAATCCCAGCACCCAGGCAGAGGCAGGTGGCTGTCATTTCAAGGCCAGCCAGGGCTGTTAAACAGAGACTCTGTCTTGAAAACAACCTAAAAAACCCCCAACAAACAAAAGACATCGAAAAGATACTTCCTCATCTAACTTGGCAGGTGGTGTGGGCCTGGAGCAGGAAGATTTCCTCAGAGCCTGTGGTTAGTGTCTTCACAATATCGAATCTGTCTTCTCCACAGTGGTAGGGTACAAGAGAGCAGACGGAAGCTTTAGATACCTTACATGACTCAGGCTTGGAAGTTACACAGTTGCTGAGCCACATTCACGGCAGGGTTGCTAGTTTCCGCTCCAAATAGCAGGATGCACAATTACATTTGAATGACAAATGGACGTTTAGGTCTATGATACTACATGCAGGATGCATTAGAGTGAAGTTCATGGCTCTTTACCTGCAACTCTAATTCAGTCAGGCGTCACATATTCTACCTGGCAACTGCAGTTGAAAAGGAGCCACTTAGACTAATCCACCACTCAAGGGAGGGAGTTAGTTACCGTATGCAGACAGGTTCTTACACAGCCAAGGTGGACTGGGCACTTTTTATGCAGCCCAGGCTGGCCTTGAAGTTACCATTCTCCTGCCTACATGCCCAGTGCTGAGATTACAGGCATGTGCCACCACACCAGCTCTATTTTCTTCTGACGAGAGGGACATTAAAGAGTTGGTGATTTTCTTTATTATCCTCACTACCGTGCTGGTTTTTAGCACAGAAAATGAGCATCATAATGCTTTCCTATGTAGGCACCTGTATGTACTCTTGAGACACATTTGAGTCTCACGTAGGTCAAGCTGCCCTCAAACTCAGTAAGCAGCTGAGGATGAGCCTGACCTTCTGACTTTCCTGCCTCCATCTCCTGAGTGCTGGGTTTACAGGTATGTACCGTCCTACTCCAAGGATCCAACGCAGGGCTAAGTGCACACTAGGGAAGCACCTACCAACACCTACACCCAAGGCCCCACGTCAGTTATCAGACCTTCCTTACCGCCCCTCTTTCCTCCCCTTCTTGTTTCCCTCCCTTTTATCGGCATAGACACCCCCACCTTCTATGTCCTGGTCCTGCATTTTGGACATTTTCTTCAATTTTTTGGTTTGGTTTTTTGTTTGTTTGTTTTGTTTTCAAGACAGGATCTCACTAGGTAGCCCTGGCTATCCTGGAACCACCTAAGTAGACCAGGCTGGCCTTGAATGCATAGAGATCTGCCTGCCTCTGCAGGAAGGGTTAAAAGTGTGTATCACTGTACCTGGCTCATTTTGGCCATCTCCTTTGATCACCACAAGCAGGTG
This sequence comes from Meriones unguiculatus, assembly GCF_030254825.1. Lineage (NCBI taxonomy): Eukaryota > Metazoa > Chordata > Mammalia > Rodentia > Muridae > Meriones > Meriones unguiculatus. The sequence goes on from NC_083358.1 coordinate 18,359,834, forward strand.
ATTTTGGAGAAGCTCATTTAGCTCTGGCGTCTGTGGACAAGTGGGTGGGAGCCTAACAGGACCAAACAGTCTCACTGGGACAAGCAGGGTCATCTTCCCCGTCATCTTGAACCCTGATAGAGAACTACCCATGAGTCCTTAGCCCAATTAGGCCGGTGATTATTCCTATTGTGCAGATGGATGTAAAATGACTGTTCTGCAGCGATGTGGGCAGAAGTGATGGAGGATGACTTCTAATCCTCCCAAGTCCAGTGTTGGCTCTACTCTATACAGCAGTGTCCTGGGCCACCACCGACTGCTGTGGAAGATATCGTGCATTCGTGATGTCATTCCAACTGGCAACAGGATCCTGCTGCTTGCTGCATCTGAGTAGAGGAAGAACCTCTGGAGACTCTGAGGTCCAAGGTGCAATGTTCTCTCTCACACCCAGCAGCCGTGCAATGGGCTGTGGCTAAGGGCTTTAGGGATCCATGTCATCGCCCTGCTATCACCAGGAGCCTGTCAGCCTCACACAACGAAGCCTGGGAACGGCCAAACCAAATGTAGAATGACTGCCCCTAATCAGTAAACATGTTAAACATGCAGAGCATCTAAACAAATAGGTTAATAACCGTAGTCTTCAATCTAGACTTGGGAATTCTGTCTTGTGTAAGTTTAATCTGTCCATATATATATATATATATATATATATATATAATATAATATATATATATATATATATTACATCCCACTTTCCTTCCACAGCCAGTTGAGTTTCATCCGGGTGCCCTCTAGTTTCCTTTTTTTTTTTTTTAATTTTATTTTTATTTATTATTGACATAATGTTCAGTCTGCATGTGTGCCTGCAGGCCAGAAGGGGGCACCAGATCTCATCATGGATGGTTGTGAGCCACCGTGTGGTTGCTGGGAATGGGACTCAGGACCTTTGGAAGAGCAGCCAGTGCTCCTAACCTCTGAGCCATCTCTCCAGCCCTGCTCTCTGGTTTCCTTGAGTCTGGAGTAGTTATCCCTGAAGAGAGATCAGTTGTCCTGGAATCTACATTCCGGATTCTTGGGTTAAAGACTACCTTTCCCCAATCTCTGGTATATCTGTGTTTGGTCATATGACCCCATCACTATTCAGTGTGAAAGCACTGGGAGGTCCTTCTGGGAGGTCTTCTGCTAAAACCTGAGTATTATGGCTGCAGCTCTGGCATCTACTTTAGCCCTGGGGATAGGGGTCATCCTCCCAGAGATGATGGTGGCCAGGAATGACCAGTAAGAGCTCTGCCTACTCTACCTCCTCACCTTACCTCTTTTTTTTTTTAAGATTTATTTGTTTATTATTTCTATAGTGTTTTGCCTGCATGTGTTCCTGTACACTAGAAGAAGACACTAGGTCTCATTATAGATGGTTGTGAGCCACCATGGGTTGCTGGGAATTGAACTCAGGACCTTTGGTAGAAGAGCCAGTGCTCTTAACCTCTGATCCATCTCTGCAGCCTCCTCTCCAGTCACCTCTTTAATGCTGTATTCTAGACCATTTTCTTTCATCTGCAGCCAAACATAACCCCGGTTAAGTAGGAGAGGGGTTGAGGCCTCCCAAATGTCGGATTGGCCTGGAAGAGCTGTTACCTGCTTTCTGTCCAGAGGTGCTTCATTCAGGCTCCTTCTCAGGTGAAGATCTTGGTCAGCGCACCTGAAGAATTTGATGGACGCCTAGTCTTGACTTCCACTGTGTTGAGTGGGTCTTGGCAGTCGGGTGACATTCCCCACAGGAGGGAAGTGAAGTCTGTGCACCTGGACACCAGGAGACGTGGCTGAGTGGTGTCTGAGCAGGAGCAGAGTGGGAATGACCTGATGGGGCCCTGGTTGGGTGGTGAAAGGTTGGGAATTAACACACAAAAGTGACCTCTCTGCAGCGTTGTGAAGGACCTGGGAACTGGCATCAGGGCCAGCTCTCCAAAGGACTGAACCTTGGGGGGGGGGGGCTTAGCTACTCACATTCCTCACATGACCCGGGGGAGGTTTGTGAGAGTGGAAAAGTAAATTTTCCTGCACCCTACGGGAAAGAAAAGAAGGGACAGAGGGTGAAGGCCGAGCTGCCGCCCCGCCTGTGGCCTGTCAACCAGCTGGCTTGGGTCCAGGAGTAACACCGGCTCCTCCTGCCCCAGACAGTCACTGAGCAGTGCCCTGGTGGGGCCAATTTCGGTTATTCTGGATGTGGAGTCTGGTTGTTGCTGTTGTTTCTCTGTGTAGCCCTGGCTGTCCTGGAACTTGATCTGTAGACCAGGCTGGCCTCAAACTCACAGAGATCTGCCTACCTCTGCCTCTCCAGCGCTGGGATTAAAGGCGTGCACCACCACAACATGAAAATGAACATTTCCTTTTCTTTGCTCTTTTTGTTTTTTGAGACAGGCTCTCACTGTGTAGCCTCAGCTGGCCTGAATCTATGTAGATCAGACTGGTGCTGATCTCATAGAGATCTGCCTGTCTCTGCCTCCCTTCAGTCTTAACAGTTCTTAACAGTCTGTGTGGATCCTGAGTCTTGGGACCCAAAATATATCAGACTGGTGAGATCAGAATTTCAATTTTAGGTGAGTCTCCTTAAAAAGTGAACCCAAACCTGTGCATAAAGGGAGTGGAGCCCTGCATTCTTTCGTCATCTGTTGTTGGGACCCTGCTTGTCAGTGGCTGGGCTACGTGTTAGGGATGGACTAACCATGCATTTGCTGCTCTTTCTCTCTGGGAAGCCACACATGAACACAAGGGGCCGAATCCACAGCAGGAAAAGGAACTCTACAGTGGGAGGTAAGTCCCTTCTGGGTTGGGAGGTGTACACAGTGCCTGATTCCTTGGGCTGACTTCAAAAGTTTTAATTCTACACCCTCTAGAGATCTCTGTCAAGGTATTGGGCTCTGTGGCTTCTCCCCACATCTGGTTGGGACTCTGTTGCCTGAATGCAATGAGGCATTTCCATGGGCTGTTGCCTAATAATGGACTTCCCAGCCATGGTCTACATGGTTTGTGCTAGCTCCTGAGGACCTTTCTGCTACAGTGTCCTTAGATGTCTCTGGAGGCCTGGACCAAGAAGCCCCAGCTGGCACAGAGCCTCACTCTCTTCAAAGCATTGGATTCCCCAGCTTTTGGGGGAGGGGCAGTGTCTTAAGGCCTTTCTCCCATTTTGCCTGGCGCCACTGCCATGTTCACATTTTAAATCAGATATTCAGATTTCCTCAAGGCCACCATCGCTACTGAGAGATGATGTCAGCCTGGCCATTGTGGGAAGCACTTCTGAGTAAGGCAGGCCGTAACCCAGGATTAAAGGGCGTGTTGATGGTTGACTCTGAAAGGCGATGCTGTGGGGACCTGGTGGGAACCGGAGCCAATGAAGGAACCCTAATCCCAGAAGGATCAGCAAGCAGATCAGGGCCCGAGGGTGGTCTTGGGCTTGGCCTGTGTCTCAGGCTTGTCTTCTCTGCCGTGGGGATTTGAAGAATCTGATCAGTCAGTGTTAGAATCCATGCAGAATAGTGCCTGGCCCATGGCGAAGACCCTCACATGTGGCCTGTCCTTGCTGTGTGATGGCTGCCTTCTCTTTAACAGGCTTGGAGGGTGGTTCACAAGGACCAGCCATTCTACCAGACAGAGAGCAGGTAGCTCTGGCTCATGATGTTGCATCATTTCTGCTCCCTCCCCAAACTTTGAGAGCAGAGGTTCTGTTTACCTTCCATTTAGTTCAGCAAATAGAGCCAAGTTGTGTGCTGGCATCGCTGGGGACACTGATGGCGGAGAATAAACAAACACCAACGGGCTCATACTGGTTATCCAGGCCCCAGCAGGCCCTCTGTCCTACAAATGCAGAGTGAGGAAAGTGGGCCAAGTCAGTGTGACTCTGGATGCAGTCAGTCTCTAGAGTTATAGTAACACTCTCTTGCCTTTGTTTAACCTTTTTCTTACTGGGAAAGAGGCAGATTTTACTGAAAGTTGTGACAGACTTTGAAGGTTTCCGTCTCTGCTTATCTGTCCTTGCTGGGAGGGGTTGGCTCGAGGATCATGTGTAGTTTGGCAGCCAGCATCATGGAAATTCCTCCTTTTTACAATGTTTGGGTTGATGACTTTTGGGAGCAGGTTGATCTTTGGAGAAGTGTTTCTAAATGCTTGAAACTTTGATGCTTATGGTGCAAACACTGGCGAATCTGCCAGTGGTCCAGTTTTGAGAACAGAGTTGCACACAGTTGGAAGCAGAGCCTGTGTTCCCGGCAAGGCAGTACCTTGAAGTCCCTGGAGCTGATTGCAATGTTCAAGGAAGGGGTGTCATAACAGGAGTGTCTGTCCCATTTGCTTACTGAGACAGGTCGCAAGTTTGAGCAACATGCTCTGGCTTCCAGCACTCCTCTTCTGATCCTGCTGGGATGCCATGTGCACCCCAGGAAACCATGGGGGTCTCTGTCCATGCTGCCCACACCCTTGTCTTCCCTATTCCACCAGTCTGAGACACTGATTGTCTATCTGAGTTTAATGTCTCAGAGACTGAGAAGTATCTCACACACGTACACACACACCATCGCCACCACCGCCAACAAAAACACCACCCTCAAAAAAGTCTGTTGCTGGGGGCCCACCTCTCCCAACCAGACATAACAGCGATAGGGTGTCCTTGGTGTTGGGACTTGGAAAAAAAACTATCTTGAAGGAAATAGATAAGTATGTAAGCTGCTGAAATACAGTTTTTCTGCTGTAACTGTTTTTGGTTCATAGTTGTCATGGCAGCCCCTTCTAGGTTCTGCTTATTATATATCTTGCATTTCTCTATCTCCACTCCCCACTCACCTCCATGCATTAGTCATCCTTAAATTCTCACGAGAATGTTGGCTCTTGGACGGCAAGGCATTTGTCTGAGCTAGTCTCTGCTGCCGACTCGCCACCTAAAACACCCAGGCACACTAAAGACACCAGATCAACACTTAGCGAACGCATGCGTGCCTCTTTTGTTTTCAGCCTCCTGGTGAACTCACCCCTCACACACTTTCTAACCAAAGTGTTTTCTGCTCGGCCCATTGCTTTCCAAACCTTCCCTTTCACCAGTCTTCTGAGTGCTGGCGCTGCACCGCGCTGCCTTTAGAGCCAGAGTCAGCGCTCCCCACAGACCCACAGCCCCAGCTTCCTCTCAGCTGTGAGGCATGCCCTTCTTTTCTCCTGTCCACTGTTGCTCCACTTTATAACTTGTTTACAATGTCTTGGGTTTTCCCTTTCTTTTTAAATTCTCCAATAGTAAATCTGTCCTAATTTACTTGCATTTCAAGCCTCTTCTTCCTCCTCCTCCTCCTCCTCCTCCTCCTCCTCCTCCTCCTCCTCTTCCTCCTCCTCTTTCTCCTCCTCCCCCCAACCCCTTCTCCGACTTGGTAGGGACTAACTGTTTTAGAAAGTGTTTGGGGCTGGGCAGAGGTCTGTAAAGTCAGCCACACAGAAGGCTGACAAGCTAAAAGCCAGCTTGGGTAGTTGAAAGTGGCCCTGTCTCTAAACAGAAAATGAAAGAGGGCCAAGGAGCTAGCTTAATGTAGCGTGCATGCTCACCTAGCACACATAGCGCCCAGGGTTCCACCCCCAGCACCCCCAAATAATACCACTAAGGGAGAAAGTTTATTTTGGCTTATGGTTCCACAGGGAGAGTCCATAATGGAAGGAAAACACAGTAGCAGGTGTCAAGAGCAGGAAATGGATGAGCACATTTCAAATACACAGGAAGCAGAGGGAGCAGGCAGGAAGAGGGGCAGGGCTAGAAGTCTCAAAGCTCTCCTCCAGGCGTGTGCTTCCCGAAACAAGGCTGGACACCCTAAAGGTTCTCTAACCTGCCCCAAAGTGCCAACAAGCATTCAGATATACTAGTCTATAAGGGAACGTTCCTACTTAAAGTACAGCACTGTTCCCTGTCCCCCATAGACCTATGGCCATATCATAACATGAAATACATCTAACTTGACTTCAAAGGTCCTTGTGGTCTTTAAAGTTTCAACACCATGTAAGAGCCCAAAGTCTGTTCTGAGACTCAAGGCAATCTCTTAGTTGTAAAGCCCTGTAAGATAAAATACAAACTCCACACCCCAACATAAAATTGTACAGAATATACATTCCCATTCCAAAAGGGAGGGATGGGGCCATAGTGAAGAGTATTGGACTAGGGAAAGACCAAAGCCCAGCAGGGCACACATTAACTCTTGTAGCTCCAAGTCTGGTACCTTGACTTCAGCATCAAAGGGCTTAGGAAGCTCCATTCTTCCTGCTTTGTTGCCTGAAGCATACAAACATACCCTCCCTCTCTCGGGCTGGCGCCACCCCCTCTCTGTAGCTCTCCTTGGCAGAAGTCTCATATTTCTGACAGCTCTGACATTTTGGAGTCTCCATTGCAATCCTCCCTGGCGGAACCGGGGGCTTGCCATTTCCAGCTGGTCTAGCTAGCCACCTTGTTCCATGGACCATCTGTCTCTGCCTCCTGAGGGTCAAGATTAGCGGGGGGAGGGGGGAGGGCTGACCTAAGGCATTAATGGGGGTGGTGGAGTTCCTACTGTGGTCTTCAAGCTTCTGTCACAAGCATTTTATTCATAAATCCGTCTTCACAAATCCTTCCGTAAAATCTTTTTAAAGACTGAGCACAGGCCAGTAAGATATTTCAGTGGTAAAAGGCGCTTGCCATGCCAGCCTGATGAAGCCCAGCTCAATCCCTGACACCCATGGTGGAAGGCGGGAACCGACTCCCAGCATTGTCCTCTGACCTCCACATGTGCACTGTGGCATAGGCGTGTGCATGCATGCACATACCTCCCCACCCCACACATATTAAATGAAATAAAAGTTAACACACGTGACCATGATACCCCCTCCAAAAAAACCTGACAAAGCAAAATGAAACAAAAACCAAAGAATACAGAAACTGAGCAATACAGACAGGTGTGATGGCTCATGCCTGTCGTCCCCAAACTTGAGAGCTGAGGCAGGAGGATTGTCACTACTTAATGGGTTATTAATGAATTCAGGCAACCTGAGCTACCGAGATTCTATTTCAAACATACAAAAATACCCTCACCAAAACCCCACTCAAACCAACAAAAACTGAGTAGTGTAATAAAGGTAGGAACAGAGAAATAAAGAAAATGGAACTTGAGGATTAAAAAAAAATTAGAGCAACGGTACGCTTAAAAGTAACCCTACCTCTAATTACATGAAATATAAATAAAGCAAATATACCAGTTGAAAGGTGAAGGTAACCGACAAGACGACGTACAGAGACACTCATCAGAAGAAAGTTCTAGCATCCTGGGAGACTCGAGGCGAGACGAGGTGCTAGAAGGAAGGACATTTCATAAGAAGCGATCAATTCCACGGAAGATGTAGTAAGTCTAAAATTGACTGCACCTAATAATATAACTTGAGAGAAAAAAAGACAAGCCAGTTTTCAAAGTTACATGAAATATGTTTGGTGAGCACTGCTGGAGCTGAAGTCAACCTGGGAAAATCATGAAAACTCCCATGTTTGCAAGTTCACCACCATGCCGTATGCACATACATCCATGTGAGTAAAAAGGCATAAACCAGATAAGGTATGGAGCAAACCTGACCCAAAGTGAAAAGTGCAAAATGTGTGTCAGTGGTTGAGTAAAGCATATGAAAACATAGGACGCAGTAAAAGGCTTCAGGGGATGGTGGGTCTTTACATGTATGTACCATATGTGAAACACTTACCTTGGTGTAAAAAACCAGAAAATGAACCACACCTTGAAAAGAGGGGGTGGGGGAAGGCAGAGAAAATGGGAGCCTTAGGACAGGTGTGGTGGCACACACCTGTGGTCTTGGCACTTGGACAGTAGAGGCAGAAGTTTAAGGCCAGCCTCGGTTACAAAGCAAATTTGAGAACACCCAGACTACACGAGACCCTGCTTCAGAAACTAAAAACCACCAGGGTTTAGAGGGACAGCTCAGCAGTCCAGAATGTTTATTACTGGAAGGGGACCTAAGTTCAGCTCCCAGGGCCCATGTGACCCCACGGCAGGCAGCTCCTGACTGACTGTTACAATAGCCCCAGCAGCTCTGACGCCCTCTTCTGGCCTCTGTGGGCACCTGCCTGTGTGTACACACTTGCACATAAACACGAACACACAAATAAAAATGAAAACAAAGCAAAGCAAAATGAGCAAGTCAAGCCAAACCAAACCAACCAACCAACCAACCAAACAAAACAACAGGAGAAGCTGACATGGAAGAGAGACAATACAAGGAGTCCAAAGAAGGAGCCACTGAGCCAGCTCAGTGCATAGAGGCATAGATACATGTATGCACACACACACATGCTTGTGCCCATACACAAATAAAAGAAAAGTAGTTAAGTAGCCCAGTTATTAGTTACCTTGGGGTGGTAAAATAATATGATAAAAATAAAATAATAATAAATTTATGTTTTTTTTCTGCAGTGGGCAAAAATCTCAAGAATTTTGTGACCAAGTGAACTTTTGTTTTGAGATAGGTTCTTGTTGTGCCTTTAGCCCAGGCTGTTCTGGAATGTAGCCCAGGCTGGTCTTGAATGCCCTATGTAGCCTAGAATAGGCTTGAAATCCCATTTCCAGGCCTAGTGCATGCTGGGATTATAGGTATGGCCGCTTTGTCTGGCTGAGACGAGCCTTCTTTTGGAGAACGGTGACTGCGTTCATGGCAAGGGGCAGCAGGATGGGCAGTAACTAGAATCCTTTCTGATGAACCTTTAAAAATAGCTATCCTGCCAAGCCACGGTGGGCACAAGCCTTTAATGCCAGCACGCACGCACGCACGCACGCACGCACGCACGCACGCACGCACGCACGCAGGCCCGCACCTGTGGCTGGGAATCTTCTCACCTGCCCCCTCTATTTTTGTCTGTCCTGATGGAGAACACAGCTTCTGGGATGAATCCTTTTTATGTCACCTTCATGAAGGACACCCAGATCAGGGGGGCTGTGGGGCCAGGGAGGAGCGGTCAGGGTAACAGGCTCAGGAGATAGGAAAGGCAGCATGGTGGCTCTCAGATTAGACCCCCTCTTAGGGTACCACGTGCATCTAGAGGAAGTCTCCAAAGGTCGGGCTCTCCATACTGCGCTGGGTCCCACAGAGGCCCAGAAATGAAGGACAAGAAACACCACAGAGTGGTGACACTTGTAAGACTGGAGGTGTCCAGAGACTGGGGTGTGATGATTTCTGGAAGGGAGGGCTGGTGGATTGTCTCTGTGCATGTGTCTGTATGTGTGTATGTGTGAGGAGGGAGGCAGAAAGGGATAGTGCCTCCAGAGGGAAGGTTGCCAGCTCAGGGACACCTTCAGTCTGCAGTGAGCCTTCTCTTTGGCAAGCCTCTGCAATGCACTGGGAAGCAAGTCCCTGCCCCAGGGGCTGGAGGCAGCAGCAATTGGCCTTCCCTGCTCCTCGGATGCTAGCTGCCTAACAAGCCTTCTCCAGGCTGGCTCAGTGACCACAGCAGGCCTTGTGATTCTGAGGAGCAACTGTTGGTCTGTGCTTAGCTGCAATGTGGTCTGTGCTGAGCTGCAGTGTGGTCTGTGCAGGTCTCAGCTGGCTCAAGCACTTACCCATGCTCACCACGTAGAGGGCTTCTGAAGAGGGGCTGGCTGGCCGGGATTCCCGTGTCCTCCTCAAGTCTCCTACAGTAGGGGAATGACTCAGGTCCCTCTGCACGGTGGCCTCTGGGTTCCATGTTTGGTAAAGGGAAGGCAAGTTCAGGTGCCAGTATGAAGGCCAGCTTCGACAGATCAGGGTAAACTGAGGCAGGGTGTAGCATCAGCCATTGATCACTCAGCAGACTCTTCTTGGAGGGAATAAAGCTTCATTCTAGGGCTGGTACTCTTTTGTACTCTCTGTGGCCAATGAGAAACTCTTTTGATTTACTGGCCATCAAAATGAAAAAAGAAAAGGGAGAAAGACCCCCCCCCACACACACACACATGCACACTTGATGGATGAAGCAAGACAGACTTCAACCATTTTACATATATACATACATTCACATACATACATTTGGTGGATGGAGCAAAGGTCCTACAACTTTATTTTTTTTCTCCCATAGTTTATATGTCCCAGCAAAATCTCTCAAGCAGGATAAAAATTACAATGCGATTACACTCTATTTTTCTTCTAGTGAATGATCACAAAAAGACAATATGTTTCCCCGATACTTTTTCATGAAAATAATTTTCATTACTACAGGTGAAGAAAACAAATTATTTCCACGCACCCACATACATTTGTAGCTAGGCAACCTGTTTTAGATTAAGAGAATGTAAGCAAGCAAGGTAATTTTCTCAGCTAGTTTCTCCTTACTGGCACGCTGCAATTTGTGGTGACAAAGAAAGGATCAATTGTCTTAAAAAGTGATCTTATATCAATCTTAAAAGAATCCAAATCTAAACTTTTATATAAAAACAATCAGCCATTTCTACTTTAAATCCTCAAGGTGCACATCTATTTATTATTAAATAAATGGATTTTTATTAAATCATATCAGGAAGCGGAGGGCAAAATGGGTACAGAAAATCGATCATCACCTTGATCAGCAGCCCGGCTTTAGCAAGAGAGTCATATCAGCCATTGCTGTTACTCTTGTTCCCTGACCTCAAAAAGTCCCTAGCTCAACTATTAAGAGTGTGCCTTCCTGGACTTCAAATTGTTCCCTAAGATTTTCTACAACAGAGCCACTAACAAAACAAAACAAAACAAAAAGAAACCTTACCTAACCTTACTAACAATCTGCTTCTCCAAATTCTTTCTAAGGGTGGTGGTCATTGCCAACAGCCTACATCTCTAGGTCCTTTCTGAGGGTGGTGAATGAGTTAATCTGCTCCAGCAGCAACGCTTGGAGAAGGCCAAGCACTATTACTGTAAGTGCCAAGGATACTGCCCAGTGAGAGGCTAGAAGCCCCTGAGAGTTTTCATGCAACCCCTAAATTAAGAAGGAAGTAAAGATGGCGAGGGCAGCAAGCAGAGCGATGCCCCATAACAGCATGGCATCCTCAGGACACGCAGTCCTAGGGGCTCTGCCTCTCTGAGTCACACCCATTGTGGTTGTGATGACTCGGGCCACATTCCTTCAGTTCTAAAACAAACTCAAAGTTCGCTGTAACCCACACGGGCCTCAACAAGCCATCCCTATTTCAGGTCTATCCTTAAGTTATATTTGCACTATTTCAAACAGTCACACAGCCAAAGCCAGACTGAAAGAATGGGGAAACAAGGTCCCCTTACTAATGGGAAAGTGTCTGAATTCACTGCGTGCAAGCACCTGGCTCTCCAATGGACAGCTCTGTGAGAGAGAGGGCTGGGTGAGTTTCCCAGGGACTTCCTCCTCCACTCTATTTGAAAATACAAATACTTAATAATCTAAAAACACTGTATGTGGGCATGCACATGGACAGACAACAGGCGCAGTAAAATACACATCCACAGACTCACCGCCCCGGCCAACAGCTGGGCCACCCACAGTCACTCAGTTATTTTCATATTTCCCAGGTGCTTTCTCTAGTGGCTTCTTTCCATCCCCTCAGGACAGGTCACACTTTAGATTCTGGGTTTTCCGTTCCCCCTGAGAACTTGAAGAGTAAGGTTTTTATATCACTGGAGTATATGGCTATACAATTTATTGCTGAATTTTGCTTGCTTTTCCCCCATGCGGTGAAATTTGCGTACTAGTCATTTCTGGACTGTTTTTATTACATATACACACATATACATATAACATACACAAACACATATAATGTACAGCTTGACTTTAGCCACTCTCCACTTTCACTTCAGCTGCATGGGCTACATCAGCAGCATTGTGCAACTGTTACCACTGTTCCCAAAACATTTTCATCACCCAACCAGAAACTACACAAATATTAAGCAACGGCTCTCCCTTCTCCCAGCTTCTGGAAGTTTCTTACTTTTTAAAAATATGTGTGTGTGTGTGTGTGTGTGTGTGCAAACATGTGACTTGCTCCACCATGTAGTTTCCGGGACTCTTAGCAGCAAGTGACCTGTCTGGCCAGCCCCTCCTCTGAGGGCTTCTGATCCGCTTTGTGCCTCTCTGACTGCCTCTTCCAGCTCCCTCCTTCTAGTGTCTTCCCAAGGCTTGTTTACACTATCGGAGGCATCGGGCAGCTCCATCCTTTTCTGTAGGTGAATAACATTATCTTGCACGTTCATACCACACTGTTCATTCTCCTGTTAATGGGCCCCGGGCTGTTTCCACCTTCGGACCAGTGTGAAGACGCTGTGGTGGGCATTGCCACAAAGTCTCGTTTCAGCTCCTTTGGGTGGACACCTTGTTGGGTGACAAAATTTTCCCTGCATCCCACAACAGACCAAAGTACAGATACTACCAAAGTCCAACCTGGTGAACCAGTGAGTTTTATTGGTATTACTTACAGGAATGTGGGTGAGGAGTTACTTATGGGAGCAGCAATGACCCAAAGACAGCCGTGTCATCCAAGGCCACCCCAGCATGAGTGACAACAGGCAGCCCCTCAGGTTGCAGAGTGACTTTTCCAAGTGACTCTGACCTTTAACCTCTCCCAGGCAACTGCTCTGGGCTCAGGGTCTTTTTTTTGCAGCTTGTCTTGCCTGAGTCTCCTTTGCGGCGTTAGTGCTTACACTGGGAGGGAGAGGCCTCGTGAATCTGGTCAGTTTCAGGAACTTCCTGAAGCTGTTTCGAGGTATTTAGCTTCCTTGCCGTATGGGACGTTTCACTCTGGGAGTAAAGCGTTGTACAATACGCCGCAGGTGGGATGGCGGGGGCACGCTGTGGTTCTGTGATTGGCTTTTGGGCAGACCATGGGGCTGTGCTGTGGACCATGCACCGTTCCCCGTTCCTACCACGGTGCGTGAGGATTCTGATTTCTCCACATCTTCCCCAGGGCCTGTTTTGCACACACGCGTGCACCCACACCCACCACACATGGACACCCCAACCCCCACAATTTATGGCCATTTCTGGTAAATGGGATTACAGTAGTTTGCTAATGAGATTTTTTTTCAATGCTCCTGAGTAAATTTTCTTTCTTGATGTTAGGATGTGTGCGTATACAGGTACGTACACATGTGTGTGAGTACATGTGTTTGTGTGTCCATGTATGTATGCGAGCACATATGCATGCATGTGAGTGTGTGTACATGTGTGTACACATGTGTATGTGTGTATGTGCAAGTGTGTATGTGTGTGCAGGCCAGAGGGAGAAGTTGGGCGACTTCCATAATTGATGTGAGCATCTTTCCACCTGTTCTTTGGCCATTTGTTCGAAATCTTTATTTATACTTTGCCTTTCTTGCCAGGCTCTCACTGTACAGCCTGGGCTGCGGCTCCTCAGTGCTGTGATCTTCGCCCCCGTTTTAATGGGTCATTTCTCTTTTTGTTATTTTGCTGTAGGAGACCTTCACATATTTTGGATATTATGCCTTTATCAGGCAGAGTATCTGCAAACATTTTCTCCTTTTCTGTGGATTTTTTAAGTTTTTGTTTCTAAATTATGTGTAAGTGTGTGTCTGTGTGCCTTGCTTCTGAGTTCAAAGGCATTTGATGACCTAGAGCTGAAATCACAGGCTGTTATAAGCCATCTGACGCTGGGAACTGAACTTGGGACCTTTGGGAGAGCAGTAAGTGCTCTTAACTACTGAGCCATGGATCCAACCCTTTCTTTTCACTTTCTGGATATTGTTTGTGATTTGGGTGTTATATTTAAGAATCTTTTGCCAAGCTATGCTTGGTTTTGAGCTCTATAAAAGCAGTATTATTCCCAATGCAATCTTCTGCTACTTTGTGCTTTTTTTTTTCAAAATTGTAAGATTATGTCTATTTTCTGTTGTCCAAGCATTTTCATGGCTGTATAATATTCCATTGTGCAACCACACCACACAGTAGTTACCAGTATCCTGTTGAAAGGTATCTGTGCTCTTCCTACTTATTCTGGTATCACATCAATGTCATTATTAACAGCCCAAGTGATTCTTTGGTACAATCTAATTTAAAAACAGCTTTTTTTCTTCTTTTTTTTTAATGAGTGAAGCCATTCAGATGGGGTTGCCACATTTGAGCAAACAGCACACCAGAAAAGGTATTTGACTGAAACATTGATTTTTCTCAGCTGCCCATTTGGACTAGCCACTGGACTAAGAAGCTGTGGGAAGTCCTGCTGTTGGGTTTGCTCTGTGTCCACGCTAACTATGGGGGGTGTGTGGTTTGCTAAGAACAGTCAGAGGAGACACAGCAGGCTCACTTCACTGGTTTCGAGTTGGAACCCTTTTGAAAACAGGAAGATGTCCACACGGGTGGGGGAGGAACTGTGAAATGGAAATGCCTTCTTCACTGTTCTTCCTGAGTGAGACTGCAGGAATTTCTGCACTGGATTTGAAATGATTTCAAGATGAACCTTTTTGAGTACTTGAAAGTCCGGAGTGAAGAGGCAGCCCAAGGGCCCCGTGTCAGTCCATACTACAGCTCCACACCATACTACAGCTCTGTACCCCAGAGATTAAAGAGCAGCGGACCAGACCCAATCAGCCCAGCCTACTGATTTCAAGCTCCAGAGCTTTCCAAAGTCAGGAGATGGCCACACTTAGGTGGCCTGATTGAGAAAAGGAAACACTTTCTTTATAGTCCCAGATAGGCCAGGTCACAAGGGTGTCTAAAAGGGCTCTGAAATAACTCAAAGAAAGGCCTAACCAGCCCCCCACCCCAAACACACAGTAAAGTGTCAGACTGCCAGGCCCTGCTCCCCATCCCAACCTCTGGGGGTTATCCACCTCTGTGGTGGGTGGGAGGGTCACGAAGTTACTAGATTTCTTCATGATTTGTAAAATAACACCACAGGGGGAGCCAAGTGTGAAGCAAGAGCTCAGCTCTTGACAGGGGTTTGGTTCCTGGAACAACAGGAGTGACCTTAGCAAGGCCGACATTGTGCAAACACAGAATTGGAAGAGGAGGAGCTGGGGTCAGATCCTGAAGCATAAAAGCATTGGCAGGAGTCACGGCGTCACAGCCCTTCCAGAGAGAGGCAAGAGAGGCCAAGATGAGGTGAGTCCACGGCGCACGCTTCACGCTTTGAGGACAGTGTAGAAGCCTAGGGGAGAAGTGCAAGAATGGGGTTCAGGAATGGGGCCAACGGGCTAAGGTTCTAGGGGGATCTAGCCCCTAGCCTGCAGGTCACATGTGGCTGAGGACAGCTGTGAATGCAGAGGGACACAAAACTGTAAACTTACCTACAGTGTTATGAACGTTTTTTCTTTTTTTTTTTTTTTAAAAAAAACTTGGTCCTGCAGCTTGAGTGTGAATTTTGTAGGTGACAACGTCATGCTGAAATGTCAATGGCAGGATGTGCCTAGAGCCTCAGGGAGGAAAGGGCCGGTGACTAAACCCCTTCCTCCTGCACCCACAGGAGGTGGGCCGTCAGGTGGGGCTGTGTCTCTGAGGAAGATCTTTCCCCTTGAGATGCCTTGTTTTCACCAGCATGCAGCAGCTTCCTGGAATACTAGCTGTGCTATCAAATGACCTCCTGCTTTTAACGAAAAAAAGGCAGAAGTCATACATCTTACCGATACAATCAAGGCACACATTTTTTTCTTAAATCAAAATAGAAAGATTTTGAAGGCTGAAAAAAGACTAGAAGCATAGTGTCACCCAGAAATTCCTGACTGGCCAACGTTGGTTGGAAGTTGGCTACCTTTAAGTGTGGCCTGTGCACCAATGATGGCCACAGTCATGCCTTTAGGAAGCCGGTGTTCTCCAGGTAACCTCTGGCATTTTTGGGTTTGACATGCCATCCTTTAGAGGCAAATACTCACAAAATAATAGGAACAACCATATATGCATTAGGGGTGATGGTGCACACGTGGAGACTCTAGAAGCTGAGGTAAGCTGAGCCCAGGAGTTCAGACTGGGCAAAGAGACCTTAAGGACAACAAGAAGACACTATAATCTTTTCATTATGGGATTGTAAAAGGAACTTTTATTCTCCTGAGGTAATTGTTGTCTTGGAGGCTTCTTCTTGCCTCCTTCTGCTAACCTAGGCCTAGTCCTGGAAGCTTCTAGCCTCCATACAGTCTAATCCAGGCCCAGAATGTTTTCAGCCTCTAAGACTTACTGCTTAATAAGCTTGTTAGGACTAATACACCAATGTTGGGAAATGTACGCCTGTGCGCCTATGGAGGTTACACGCGGGTTCACAAATCACACCACGAGATCGGTTCCACGTAGGAGGTTTATTAGGGGAAGGGGGGTTGCAGAGAGAGAGAGAGAAAGAGAGAGAGGGGGAGAGAAAGAGAAGAGAAGAGAGTAAGAGTAAGAGAGAGGGAGAGGGGAGGGCTCCAGTTCTCTTATAGGGTGACCCAGGGCATGCGCAGGTAATTCCAGGTGGTCAGGGTGTCTTCACAAATGCCTGATAACTGGTCTGTCAGGTCCCTTGGGGCTGGCCGTGGAAGTGCCTGCTTACTGATCCCAACAAAGCTCACCCTTTCTTGTTCTTTCTGAGCTCTGGGCTGGCTGGTTCAACTCAAACCCCTCTCCTAGCTGACTTATTCAATCTGGCTTCTCTCTTGGGCCCAGAATTGCTCTGCTTGGCCTCAAACTAACTCCAGCAATCTAGAAGTCTTCTGGCTCCTTCTCATTCTCTGGCTCATTCCATCTCCACCTGTGTCTAGCTTGTTCTCACGTTCAACCTCTCTCTCTCTCTCTTTTTTTTTTTTTTTTACAGAAATGACTCAAAGAAAGGTCTAACACCTCCCCCCCCCCAATACAGTGTCAGATTGTCAGTCCCTGCTCCCTTTCCCACCTCTGGGGGTAATCCAGCACTGTGGTAAAACTTCTCCTGGTAAAACTTCCTCCTTTCTTCCTCTCTGCATTGCCCCTTAGGTAGCTTCCCTTTCCTCTCTCTTCTCCTGAGGGTTGGGCATATCCTATTCCGTCAAGTCTTTCTCAGATTCCTCACTTTTTTCTGACAGTCACTTTCAAACATGGGTGCTTCCTTCTACAAACTAATTTTACTTTCATTGTTTGGGATTAAAGGCATATACCACCAGGCCTGGATCTAAGTGTTTCTTGCTCTAAACCAGGCCAGCCTTGAACCCAGATCTGTTTGCCTCTGTCTCCTGGATTAAAGGCGTACATGTCTGTATTCCAGCTGGATCACATAGACCTGGAAGGTCTTTGGATGTGATCTCTTCCCAGAACAACCATGTTTCTGAATTAACATTCTTTTACATGGGACATATCAAAAGTAGTGAGGATAGCAAAATAAACTGTAGCCATCTTCTTTAAGGTAGCTTAGCTACAATGTTCTAACAGTGTCTCATTTCACAGATGTGTGGCAGAGGCTTCTTTCTAGACACCACGGATCATCACTGGAGTTCTCTTTTCTCACTCCCCACATCTCTCAGCTTTTCTGAGACAGGCGCTTCAAATTTCTCAATCCTCCAGCCCCAGCCTCTGCCTCAGAGGTCTGGGATGGCATACATGCTACCACACTGGTGTCTTCTTTCTTCTGTCACGGTGGTCCCGTTCTGAAGCTTGTGCAGAGTTCCCAGTGACACAGAGCTTGCTGTGTGTCTGGAGTTTGCTGAAGCCTGGGGGTGGGGGTGGGGGTGGGATGCAGCCCTTTGGTTTCAGCATTTCATTCTCTTTCTCTACTATCTGCTTAATGGAAAGTGTGTGTGTGTGTGATGGGGTACATGCAAGACCGCACATGCAGGAAGACTAACTCCACTCCTTCCTTGCCACCTCTCTACAGAGCCCTGGGAGCTGTTGTCACCCTCCTGCTCTGGGGACAGCTTTTTGCTGACTTGGGAAATGATGCCATGGATTTTGAAGGTGAGGTTTTGGGGTTTCCCAGGGGCTGTGCACCCCAGCTCTGCTTTGGAGCACTCTGATGGGTGCCCTAGTCTGGCCCCATCAGACCTGCACTGTTAGGGAAGACTCAGGTCGTCTTCTACTCTAGATCTTTGGGGCCTCCCTTCCTCAGCTTCCACTAGAGTGCAAGGGAGTCTGGTGTGCAGGGCGGCTCCATCTCTGTCGACTTTTCATGGGGAGCCATCTGAGCCACCACGGCCTTTTCTGGCTTCTTCTTGGCAGATGACAGCTGCCCAAAGCCCCCGGAGATTGCAAATGGCTACGTGGAGCATTTGGTTCGCTATCGCTGCCGACAATTCTACAGACTGCGGACCGAAGGAGATGGTAAGGCTTGGACAAGCGTCCCTCCCTTCACACCCTGGTCCTGCCTGTTGTTACCTATAACCCTGGGCAGCCATGTTCCTGACAGTTTCTAAGAGCTTCACGGTATCTTTAAAGCTCTTGTGGTTCTCATAGCACTTTTTTTTTCTTTCTTCCTTTCTTTTTTTTTTTTCTTTTTCTTTTTTTTTTGAGAGACACTCTTAGTTTCATTTTTTTCAACAAGGAAACCAAGGTACAGAGGCTATGGTAGCCTGTGAGAGTCAGAGTCAGGATCTGAATCCTGACTTCTTCCTGTCCTATGCTGCCATCTGCCACGATTGACTCCTGTCAGACAGAACGTGACCTGAGGCAGAGGTCACGGCACTTCTGGCCTTCCTTCCTGGCATTGTCCTTTTCTCCCTTTCCTCCAGCTCTTTAACCTTTCTTGTTAGACATCTCCTCATGCTACATGGGGTGGGGATGGGGCAGATTCACTTTCTGTGAGCTCACCTTCCCGTTTTGTTTCAGGAGTGTATACCTTAAACAGTGAGAAGCAATGGGTGAACACAGCTGCCGGAGACAGACTCCCCGAGTGTGAGGCAGGTGGGTGATGAGGGCTTTAAAGCAGGGGCAGGGATTGGGGCTAAAATGTGGCAAAGCTGTGTTCCTCTTGTGTGGCCTGAAGATGTAAGAACCAAGACAGGGGTCAGAGAGAACCACAGCTGGCAAAGCAGGGGCAATATTGCTCCCAGGGAGCTGAGTGGCCTGCTCCTTAGGCCTAAGGGCTTGGCTGAATCAACCGTCTACACTGCTTCCCACTGAGATGCCTCTGTACAGAACAGATGCCTTCTGCTTTCAGAGCCTTGGCCAAAGGTGACGTGAACTCCCCAGGAAGGACTGGGCCAGGGAGGAAATAACATAAGCTGATAAGGGATAGGGAAGGATCTGAGGCAGCTGGGACCCCTGTATTACGTAGTTCTCTCTACCGCCTAAATAAGAATTCTGTCCAACCGTGCTGCTATCAATGGTGGGCACTGCCAACCTGCCTTGTGTTCAGCTTCAACATCTGAACAACCTGTGTTCCTGAAAATGCTGCTACCGGGCCATCTTTGTCTGAGAATGAAATGTACACAGAGCTTCCAGCCCTTCCAGAGAACTGTGGAATGTGTGTGTGTGATGTTTATATATGTGTGCAGATATGTATATGTATTTATATAGTAGTTTATCAGCCAGGGTTAAAAACATTAAGTCTCTTGATATGTAAACACAAGAAAGGAAAGGAGCAGGTGGCAAGGAGTGTTTGCTTATTGCTGGGTGCGGAAGCAGCAGCAGCTAATGCTTCCGGGGCCTCTGAAGATGGGGCCAGCTCCATTCTGCTGCTCACATCCCTCCATCCCTCCGTCCCTCCATCCCTCCATCCCTCCATCCCTCCATCCCTCCCTTCACAGTGTGTGGGAAGCCCAAGCATCCCGTGGAGCAGGTGCAGCGCATCATCGGCGGTTCCATGGATGCCAAAGGCAGCTTTCCCTGGCAGGCCAAGATGGTCTCCCGCCATGAACTCACCACGGGAGCCACGCTGATCAGCGACCAGTGGCTGCTGACTACAGCCAAGAACCTCTACCTGAATCACAGCGAGGACACGTCGGCCAAGGACATTGCCCCTACCTTGAAACTCTATGTGGGGAGAAAGCAGCTGGTGGATATTGACAAGGTGGTTCTCCACCCCAACCGTTCTGTGGTGGACATCGGGCTAATCAAGCTCAAGCAGAAGGTGCCTGTCAACGAGAGGGTGATGCCCATCTGCCTGCCTTCCAAAGACTATGTGGTACCGGGCCGCATGGGCTATGTGTCCGGCTGGGGGCGGAACGCCAACTTCAGGTTTACTGATCGCCTCAAGTATGTCATGCTGCCTGTGGCCGACCAGGAGAGCTGTGTGCGTCATTATGAGGACAGCACAGTGCCTGAGAAGAAAGCCCCCAAGAGTCCTGTTGGGGTACAGCCCATCTTGAATGAGCACACCTTCTGTGCTGGCTTGACCAAGTTCCAGGAAGACACGTGCTACGGCGACGCTGGCAGCGCCTTTGCCGTTCACGACATGGAGGAGGACACGTGGTATGCAGCAGGGATCCTGAGCTTTGACAAGAGCTGTGGTGTGGCCGAGTATGGCGTGTACATGAAGGTGGCCGACATCCTGGACTGGATTCGGGAAACCATGGCCAAGGAGTAGTGCAGGGCTGACTGGAAGGCTATGCTCGGCGGCCCAGGCTGGGAGTCACTGTCTGAGGGCCCAGTTGACCATGGAGGAGGGGGAAGTGGAGGGGTTGGGGACACAATCTGTGGGGTGTGAGCCGATAATAAAGAACTTGCTCCTGACCCATTTCTGGGCTCCATGTAGTCTGTGGCTTTTATTCTCATTTACAGTGCTGGGTAGCCAAGAAGCATGGTCTACTGAAAAAAAACGAGGACCCTCCCCCCCATCCCAAGGTGCCAGGAAATCCCCAGGGTGCTACTGACTGCCTTGGGGAGTCATGCTCATGAGAGTCAGGTCTCGAGGAGATCCCTGTGACCCTTGATTTTCAGCCAAGGGAAAAGACTTGGAGACGTGTTTTGATCAAGGTCACCAGCTACTTGGCCGCAGAGGTGTGCTGGACCCTGGGTCTACTGTGAGCCCGTGAGGAGTGCAAGCTCAGCGTGGGACAAGGAGGGTCGTGATAGAAGCCCTTGGGTCTGTGCACCTGCCAGTGCCCCAGAAACCGAAACAGGCACATGCAGGCCAGCTGGGGACTTGATACACAGCCCAGCCCACAGATTCCCTCAGTGGCTTATGCTCTCTGGTTATTGCTTGTCTCCAGATCCCTTCCACTAGGGATGGACACTAGGGTCTCTCTGGAGTCCCCCGGCTGGAATGCTCTGGGACTTGGCAGAGCTGGGTCTCTCCCTCAGTGGCTCTTCTTCCACAGTACAGAAACCCTACCTGTCCCGGGAGGTTAAGTCATGTGCCCTTTCACCTTCAAGATCAAGGAGTCTGGGGAGACTCATCAGGAAGCTCTTCTCTCTCAACACTTCCTTGCCCCAAGCCTTCAGGTCGGTGTTCCTCCAAACATGGCCTCTCTTCCTGGGGTGCCAGGCCCCCAGGGACGTGCCCCTCAGCCTCAGAGTCACTGGTGCATCTCCCTGGGGTAGAGCTATGGGATCAAGGAGACGGGGACAAGCATTCCAGAACCCGGGAGGAAACAGCCAGAGAATGAAACCTCGCAGTCACATACTCACACGGCAGCTGACAACGGGCGGGCGGCGGGCCGCTACCTAGAGAGGAGGACACTTTCTGGATTCTCCTCCTTTACTCTGCTTCCCTCCCTAGCAGGCCTCCTGCTCGCTCTTCACCAGTGCTTCTCCCTTCCTGCACAAGGGCTTCCTCTTCTCCCCTCAGAGGCCTTTCTCTGTCCAGGAGTCATTTATAGTACATGGAATCTGGCACTGGACAGGGCATATAACACATGCTTCATAAATACTTGTGGAGGGGAAAGCAACCAAGATAAGATCTAAAACATAAATCTAGACTGCCGAGCCTCCCTCTGCCCTCATCCTAGCCCTCAGGAAGAAAGATGATAGTATTTTTCCTGTGCAAGTTTGGAGATTTTGCTGGCACTTGAGCATTTAGGCTGATGGACAGAAGACCCGGCTGACAGTGAGTTAGACAAAGACATTTTATTTTTTCAGAGGGATGTGGAAAAAAGTTTAATGTTAGCCTAGGACTTCAGTAACATTAGGAACCCGACTCTTTCATCTCTTCACGTTAATTTTTCATCCCACAGGTCTAGGGTGGCTACCATAGCCCTATGCATCATAAGGAGGATATTTCCCCATCCCTGAAGGGCTCTTCCCCCATCTCTGAAGCAGCTCTCAGCTTTAAGCAGAGGACAGAGAAAGCCCAAACAACCTTCTTTCTGTGCCCCATCCGTCAGAACCAGGTCCCACTTCACTTTTCCCTGAAGGACAAGCTTACAAAGCAGCTGATGACAGCGCCGTGCTGATAGCGCTGCCTGTAACACTCTTGGGCCTCTGCTGGCAACAAGTCCCTTGCTGCACAGCAGGTCACAAGCTGCCTGGCCATAACCCCCCAGCTCTGTATCTACTCCTCATTCCAGAGTGTCAGGGACAACACCACTACGAGGTGTAAGAGAAACAGAGTTTCTTGACGGGACCTTGGCACATCAGATATTCTTCAAATGCCTCTGGAATTAGCAAACAGTACAAGACGTTTCCCTGTTAACAATTCTGAGATCTTTTTGGTCTTGAGTCCTTCATACAAGGGGTGGCGGCACGGCTTCCTGGGGACGTCTGCCGTTTCTTACTTCCCAAGACCAGTTATCTTGGTTAGCTTTAACTGTAGAGGACGGTCAAGGGCCACACTTTTCTCTTGGCAGTTTAATAACCTGCCAGCCATAAAGGAGTGGACCACGGTAGCGCTTTCAGTCTGTGCCAGAAACGATGAACTCACCTACAACTAACATAGTGTTGATTCTTTCAAGAGAAGCTGGGATCGGAGGGAGCACAAGGGGCAAGTGAATGGAGGCACGGGGCAGAGGGTGCATGAGCGTAACCGTGGCTGATCAAACTGTTCTCGGTGTCAGGGAGGATGCGTGAGCCTCAGGGCTAAAGAGAAGTCCAGATAAAGGGGGGTTACAAAGCCCACCCAAACACTGTTGCAGCACTGCTCTGAGGCTCTCAGGGAGTGGACACTCAGGCATCTGGATTCTTGCAGCGCGGGGGCTTCTGCCCTGAGGCCGTTGGCTTCAGACATATCAGATCTCTTTGCTGAGGCAGAGAATGTGTCTCTGAGGGACTGCAGCCCACAGGCCCTCAGGGTTCGGCCCTGTTCCAACCCGTGCCTCTCTCATCTGCAACTGCAGCGAGTGCGCTAAATGTCCTGATAGAGGAGGTCATATTTGGGGATGTTCTTGGGGTCAATAGGACTCTGGACGATAAGTTTTCCCCTCATTGCTCCCCGGTAGATGACTTCAATCAAATCTATGAAGTCTTGTTTGGTTTTGAAGCTTCCTACGAATTTAGTGTGATCCGGAGACCTGCAGCACAGAGGGAAATAACCGTGTCAGCAGCAACTGGTGGCCTCTTTCTCCCTCCCTGTCTGGGAGGCTCTCCATGTGTGAGTGCCGCCTTTTTCCCAGGCACAGGATTCAGGACTGTATCTAGGGCTGTGAGCCACTCACATCAAATGTGGGAGAGATCCCACTTTTCTATCACTTTCCACATCGGTATCATGCAGCGCGCTCTGAGTACTGAGTGGGCAGAGCTTGCCCAGTGTCTCTGAAAGACACCCATTAACTTTCACAGTCTCTCAAGTTCTCAGCACTGACCCTTCTGAGTTGTGGGTATTACTAAATAATCTTACAAATTATTTTAAACATCAGGTATACTGGTTGTAGAAAGTTTTTAAAGAGAAATAAAATCAGCTGTGAGGCCAGAGTCACCTTTTGATGTATATCCTTCCAGTCCTGTGTGGGGGTGTGTATCCTATTTCTTTTTAAAGATAATAAGAATCACATCACAAACTACTAAGCAATGTGATTTTACAGATAGTATTTGGCTTAGAGTTATAAAATATGCATCTACAACATAGTATTAAACTCCTGGAAATGTAATTACTAGGTTAAAAGATTAAGTACAAAAGTGTTTGATACTGTGTCCTGAATTCCACATGAGAAGGCTGTACTAAACTGGTACAGTGGCGGAGTCCTAGGACAAGCAGCTCCAAACCAACAGTGTTAAACGCGTCTCCATCAGGTTACCGGAAGGCAGACACATCTGCCCGACAGCAAGAGGTGACCCCTGGACACAGCCAACTCATACTGCCGTGTGAACAGGGTGGAGAGCAGGACGTTACGGAAAGCACCATGTGACTTATTTTGACAGGCGTCATTGAAGAACGACTTCAAAATTCGCTGAGGGGCAACAGACAGTCGGCTAGAGAGAACTGTGTTTTCCCAGAAGGGATGCTTCTTTTGTCAATGCCAAATACCATCCCCTACCCCCCGTAAGTATTTTGCAACAGATTTTTTCTTTTTTTGGTAAAATTTTCTACTCTATGCTCAGTTAATATAGCTATTCTATATTGTCTATACATAAGGACAGCTGGTCAGTCTTCCAAAAGCTATATATATTTTTCATATTTAGTTGAAAATTAAATTTGCCAATCACACTTGAAGCACTCTCGTTTTACACTAAAGTTTCCCATGAAAAACAGAGAACATTAAATAAGTAGACAACACTCACTTAGCCAGGCTCAGGGGGCCAACAGCATACAAGGTAGTGAGCTACCCGACCTGCCCTGAAAAGAAACCAACCAACCGAACAAAGAAACTTTCCAGAATGAGTGTACAGCCACTTTAACTCACCCATAATCTACTTTCATGTGCTGCCCATTGAAGAAAAATACAGTAGAGGGAATGTAACTGATGTCAAAATACTGTGTGTAAACTGAAGTGTGGTCCACATCCACCAGGTAAATGGCAGCCATTTTACTTAAGTCAGCCGATGTCTTCGAAAGCTGTGAACGACAAGATGCGTGGAGGTGACACTATACTATGTCAAACGCATAACGCTTCTTTTGTGAAACATACCATAAACATACACTATATGAAACTTAGTATAGTATTTTTGAGAAAAATTGTGTTTGAGAAAATACCTAATGAAGAATCCCATTTGAATTCCAGAACTCGATATGTAGACCAGGCTGGCCTTGAACTCACAGAGGTCTGCCTGCCTGCCTGCCTCCCAAGGGCTGGGATTAAAAGTGTACACTGTGCCCAGCTGGACACAACATTCCTCTTCGGAGGCTGTATCACGGGTGGGAGGGTGGTAGGTCAAAAGGCACTGTGTGCTTGTTTGAACGAGACTGGCCCCCATGGGCTCATCTGTCCGAATGGCTGGGTCCTAGCTGGTGGAGCTGTCTGAGAAAGATTAGAGCGGCATTGTTGGAGGGCGTGGGTCATTATGGGCAGGTTCTGAGGTCTCGTAAGCCCATGCCATTTCCAATTTGTTTGTGTCAAGGTGTTTTCTCAGCTCCTTCTCCAGCACCACGCCTGCCTGCCTGCTGCCATGCCCTGCAATGATGGTCATGGAGTCTAACCCTCTGAAACCGTAAGCCCCGGATAAACTTTCCTGTGTAAGTCGCCTTGGTTATGGTTTTATCACAGCAATGGGAAAGTAACTAAGACACATTGGGGAAAATACTTTCTTGTGTTTTGTTGATGTTTGATTCTTTCTTTTTGAAATTAAGTTTTGTTTTTTTTTTGAAGTTTTATTTATTTGTGTGTGTGCGGGGGCTGGGGGTAAGATGGGCACATGTGGGCACAGTGCATAAGCAGGAGTCAGAGGACAGCTTGCTGAGGCCAGGTCTCTCCTTCTTAATGGCAAGAGCCCTTACTTGCTGAGCCATCTCATGGGCCCGTGTGGATTATTTATGCTCGTTTAAAGCGAGTTCGGAGCATAGCTCAGTGGTACAGTATGAGGTCTAGTGTCAATGCTCAGTATTTCAAAACTAACTGCAGATCCCGAGAACCTGCCATAACGACTTAGAAATATCCACACAGACACCGACCTTCCGCAGGTGCTTTCCTCCTGGAAATGAAAAGCAGAGGCAAGCCTGATGCCACCGCCCACTGGCTAACTGTCCTCAGTGCTTCGCACCTGTTAACCCATTTAACAGTTAGTGTACCCCATGGGCTATGGCTGCTTAGCATCACCCTTTTAGAGGACAAAGCGGAGGCACAGGAGGAACTTGTTTGTTCCAGGACACACAGCTCCTAAGCAGTAGGGCTGGCATTTGAACTTTGGACTCGTGGTTTCCGCATCAATATAACTGTTTTGTTGGCCTTTGGGAGTTGAACTCAGGGCCTCATATATAAAAGGCAACTGTTCTGCAGCTGAGCTACACTTCCAGCCTAGAATCTATACTCTCTTCCATAGCTAAAAGTATAAATTTCTGATCATGTTCTCTAGGTTAATATATCATTCTTACTTATTGACCGGGGTGTACGCATGACGTGTGAGTACACATGGAAGTTAGAGGACAACTTCCGGGTTTCAGTTCTCTCCTTCCGCTTTGGGCTCCAGAGACTGAACTCAGGAAGTGTTGTCTAGCAGGTGCTTGACCTGCTGAGCCAGCCTCTACGTTCATCTCTAACAGCATAATGACTCCTCTTACATTTGGTCTCCACAGTTGACTGTAGCAACAGAGATGGGTGGGGAGAGATGTTTATCCTTCGTTCCATCTCCATGATAAGTAGGGACAAGAGAAAAGGCACAGGAACTCTATCTCACAATTTCCACTCTTCACTAATTTGAGTGTGAAGATGTGCTGTGAAATTTGATGTCTCCACCAGGCACATTCGAGAAGCAGCAAACAAGAAGAGTACTGGCAGCTAGAGGAATAGTTCAGAGCCCCGCTTCGCAACCTGTATACCTTGGAGGGGTTCCTCCTAGACCTCTCTAGAACTTTCTACACTCAGTCTGTGACTGTTGTTGTTTTGAATGTTGAAAGGACAATGCTCAGGCAGCTGGTATTGGCACTTCCTGTTCTGCTGCTTGGCCAGTGAAGTGAGCTTTGACAGGTGCTAGTGGGGGAGGGTCAGGACAGACCTCACCATCCATTTGGGCCACTGATCAGGAAAGGCACTGGATCAGCCCTTAGAGAAGGTGTGCTAAACCATACCAGGCCTGTTCCTTTTTAGGACGCTGAGTGACAACAGATGAATTTTCAACTAAAACTGCCAAAAACAAAAACAAAACAACAAAACAAAACAAAACCCCAAAAAAACCAAACACACACACACACACACACACACATACAAAACAAAACCCAAAACAAAACAAAACAAACACCTCACTTACAATATCATCCAGCTGCAGGCAGACGGGGTCTTCATCTCTCCCAAACCTGAGAACCAACACCCTCTCCGCAGTGCCCTTGATTGCCTGGTCCACTTCTTTCTTGCTGGTCAGTTTGGGCAACAGGAAGCTCATCTTGAAACAACCCCGTGCTAGTTTGCGCTATCCATCCTGCAATGTCTCAGGGCTGTCTGCACGAAGTGTGTGAGCCCTAATGTAAAGAACAAAACAGCACCACTTAGCACATACTGGCCTTGTACTCAGGTGACTTTCCGGGAAGCCTGTACTGTGAAGAGGCTCCCCCTCTCTTGTCATCCTTGGGCCAAGCTTCCGGAACTTCATGTGCCAGCCTGACCCAGCAAGGAAGAGATGACACCCTCCAATCTGAGGATTGAAGATTTTAATTAGAATGGAACAGGAAGACAAGGCAAAGCCTAAAAACTGCAGAATGCTGTTCCCAACCGGGTAGAGGCCGGGGAGAGCCACAGGTGGCTGAGCAGAGACAGCAGCACAAAGAGATGTTGGCCTGCAACTAGAGGATGCTGCTACCCCTCCCTCCCACTAATACCACTGCCAGACTTCAGATGGAACCAGAACTGATGAGAGGTGCTGAGGCAGACAGAGTTGCTGATCTCCGCAAGTCTAAGGTGGGAGGAAGCACAGCTATGAGGGTCGGGGATAGCAGAGGCTCAGTACCTAATCCTCCCACCTTTCTGCACTCTGCACTGTTTTACATCTAATATTTAATGAGATTCCCATATCTCTACACATAAAACTTCCAGATCCGATCACAGTAGCATACCATTTCCTATGTGGCCCCTACTTCATCGGTCCTCCATTGATGGACGTTTGTATTTTTCTCAACTCTGGCTTAAGGAGTCTTCCTAGAAGCATTTTATCACATGGCAAGCAGACCAATTAAGAGTGTGTGAAAATCACAATTAAATACACAAATCAGGAGACCCTGAGGTAGCGGGGTCTAATCCGGTTTCCTCTTTGTCTCCTTTGGGTGCAGGGCTTCTCATTCTGTAGTTTGCTCTGTTACACTTCTAGCTCTAAAACAAAGGCTAGAATTTGTGCTACAAAATTGCTGATTTTTTTTTGGCAAGAAATTCCATATGTGAGAGACCCCCCCCCCACCCCGATTGAAGAGCTGCTATTGAGGGTATCCACAGAAGACATGACTGGGAGATTAGATCCTCTGAATTTAGTTTCAAGGACTACTGCTATGAGATGTGGTTCTGTTTTTTTTTTTTTTCTTCATCAAAAATTATATTTCAAGGTATGAACTTGGGCTGGGAAGATAGCTCAGTTGGTAAAGTGCTTGCCTGGCAAGTGTGTGGACGCAGGTTAAGCCCTGGAATCCATGTTCAAAGAAGCGTGGTATTCAAGAGCATCGTTATAATCTCAGGGCTGGGAGGTGCGGCAGAGCGGATCCCTGGGGTGTGATGGTAATCGAGCCTAGCCTATTCAGTGAGCTGCTGGCCAACCTGAGATCTTGTCTCAAAAACAAAACAAAACAAAACAAAACAAAGCAAAACAAAACAAAACAAGAAGAAAACTTCAACCTACCAGAGTGATGGCACCCAAGGCATGATACCCCAGATTGCCCTTGGTATACAAAACTGCATGGACAGGTATACATGCAAACATGCACATACATGAATATGCACACACACAAGATTTGAATAAGATTTATACAAGACAACATTGTTCCAGCTATAGGTCACAGTTTATTTAAACATTTTTACATGCATGTCTTGCCTGCATTTACGTCTGTGCAGTACTTGTGTGCTGGTGCCAGCAAAGGCCAGAGGAGGGCATCACATTCCTTAGAACTAGAGTTACAGACAGATGTAAGGTGCCAATTGGGTGCTCAGAATTGAACCCCAGGTCATCTGGAAGAGCAGCCAGTGGTCTTAACCTCTGAACTATCTCTCCAGCCCCTAGGCCACACTTTTATAAATAGAGAAGCTGACTGCCAGGAGGGATTTCATCTGTGAGTGCAGAACAAATTACTGATGAAAGAGAAACACAGAGAATATGAAACAGTCTCGCCACCAGGATTCAAGCAAACAAATGTCTGTGCTACTAATATAAAGATGAACAGGAGGGTGTGTGGTCAACAGAGAATCCTGTATGGTACTGGACAATTGCTGGAAGGAGTGGGAAACTAAGAGCATATCCAAGACAATGTCCACATGAAGTATATGAATAGAGAATCATAAAAGAACAGAACACTAAATACCTTCGGAATACCCAGTTTTGTAAGTAGACAACAGCAGGTTAAAAAAAAAACATATATATTGACAAACATTAAATAAGGACATAATACACAGAATGGTGAGAGAGCAAAGGAAGGGCCATGTGGAAATGCCTAGTTTGTTGGAATTCAGAGACAAAATCAGTTTGGAAAGAAAACTGATAAAGAGTCTTTACACAAAAGCTCTATTTTCTACAATATGAATAAAGACACAAAGACTTACGTTCATAGGCTACTCAACTCATTTGTCATGGCGAAAACCTCAAACAACCTAGCAGGACACTGATAATAGTCCAGCGATCTATCTTATACACTGAGAAAAGGTTATGAAGCTGTATGTAAAGTCTGATTCCTTTTTTTTTTTTGGTAGAAACTTAATGTATAATATTTACAGAGAAAAAAGGAAATGCACATCCCAAGATATCGGCAAAGGGCATATCTGAATATGAACTGACAGGTGATTTCATTTTACTATTATCCGACTAAAGGTCTCACTTAGTAGCCCAGCTTGGCCTCCAGCTTTTGGCAATCTTCCTGCCCCTGCCTCATGACTGCGGGGATTACAGGCGTGTATCACTACACTGGGTAAATGACTTGACTTTTATTTCTGTCAGGGCAGACGTGTCTACCTTACAAATTATCCCGCACTTGCGTTTTACAAGGTGCTGTGGTTGGGTTAGTCCTGGTCCACAGGGGCCAGGAAGGACACTTCAAACTGCCTGTCAGGTATCCCTCCACCGCATAGCCTACGCACAAATGCCTCTTCCTCAGAACGTGGGAAAGGACCTTAACCCCAACTAACCTGGGCTGTCGCTTAGAAAAGCTTCCTCGGACCTGAACCTTACGAGCGGAAGTGAGAAACGCGGACGCAGAAAATGAGCGTGTCGTCGCGCGCCCGGTCAACAGCCCAATAAGCAGAACGATATTAGTTCTTGCCCACTTTGCACCGCACAAACCGGAAGCAGTGTCATTTCCGCCCTTAGTAAACATGGCCGACCTCGTTCTGCCCTCCTGTTCACACCCACAGGCCAGAGGCGGGGTAGCAACTCTTACGCCAAGCGCGATTGGTCGCAAGAAGACTCGGAGCCCAGAAGAAGACCGTGCGGCTCGGAAGGTCGGTTCACGTTGTTTCACTCGGCGGTCCGGGAACCCTCGATTTCTGGGCTGCTCTCGATGGTATGTTTGGCGGATAGAGGGCCGCACGCAGGGCATTGTGGGACCACTATGGCCGCTTTCAAACAGCGGAATTTGCCTGTTTGAGACACTCTAATCGAACAGTGGCCGCGCTGGCGCCCCCATCTCAGGGACAGAAGGTCCCAAGAGTCCTGCTGAGGGAGGTGAGTGTCTCTTCCTCTTTCCAGACCCGTCTTTCAGCAGCCATGGCTGCTCCAGGCGGCCGGGATGGGCTCGCGGTTTAGGCTTGGGCCCTGGTTGGAGAGTTCTCTAGACCTTGTTACCCAACTTTCTCTATTCTTTTGAGCAGTCTTGTGTCCATTCAACCTACTCCGGACTTTGTCGTTGTTCTGGTCACATCCCGGTGTTTGGGAACGGCCCCACGGAGATCCAGGGATCCTCCCTGCGTCCTTGTTTAGGACGGCACCCTTAACCTGTTACCGGCTAGTTGGAGAGCCTGGGTAGGGCTCCTGGTGCCTTCCTTCTTTCTCACAAAAGTGTCTCCACCAGATCTGGCAAGTAATCTAGAAATAGAATGTTTACCCCAAGAAACAGGGAGTGTATTTTTCCTTTCGGTATTGTTGACAGTTGGCCCAAGGACACATGCAGTAAGCAATTGCTGGCCCAAGAGGTCCTTTGTGACTTTTTTTTGCCGCTGAGCTTCCCCCATCAGACCCTGGAACTCCTTACTTGCTGTAATTAAGTCCTTCCTTGTTTTGTGTTGTGGAGAACTCCTCGCTGTCCAGAGCAATGTTTGACTTAATCCCTTTTAATAGGTTATATTTAATCAGTTTTTTTTTTTTTTTTTTGCCATTTATTGGGCTATAGGAATCAACAAGACAGACAGGAGCCTCTTGCTTGTAGACAAATGACATTTTAAGCCAAAAGTCATCATTCAGGTAACTGCTGAGAGCCTGTGTATCTCAGCTTCTTGTCTAGATCTCATATGCATACTGATGCAACCTTTTTTTTCCTGTTCCATCTGATGAAATTTCCAAATGAAACTCCTTTTTCTTTATCCACATTATGCTTGCAGCATTCCTTATTAAAGCTCTGCATGTTAATTAGAACATGTCAGAGAAGTCTCTATTCCAGAGGTACAGTTCTCATGCTTTATCAACACATTGGAATGAGAATAACTGTCTGTGTGCCCAGCATAGGTTCATGCTCATAGTGGGTACTGTTAGGTAAAGATGGGCTTGTTATCAGCTGAGCCCCCAGGGCATCTTGCACTCTCTTAAACACTTTCCTGAAATGCCATTTCCTAACTTAGTATTTCTCTTAAGTAATTTTGGTGAACACATTGTAATTCAAGAGATTTTACCTGCTATGGAGTGCATTTTTTTTCCTTTTCCCACCAAACACAACTGATCCACAACAAAAATCACAAAGTATGTAGAATGTGGATGGTAAAATTACGTGCTGAGATCTCTGCTCTGTGAAATTTGTGGTTTAAAGGGGGTGGGATGGGTGGGTAGAAGAATGTATATAAAGAAATTAGTAAGGAAACTAGTCAGTATTCAGGAGCATGATACCAGATATGTAACAATTACATTGGCGTTCCAACTGTGGTTCACTTGCAGTTGCTTGATTCTCACAGTGGTCTGTGGATTGTAAAGCAAAAGTGATGTCTGTTTTACAGAGAGAGCAGTAATGGCTAACCAAGCAGCTGCTTACTGTCACAGAAGCAGAAAACGCCAAGAGCCTGGATTTCTGTGTGTGTGTGTGTCTGTGTGTCTGTGTGTCTGTGTCTGTCACTAGAGAAGGGGGCTGTGCTGCTGCAGTTTACATGAAAAAGGCGAACATTTTGACTGGTATTTGGAGGCAGAGAGCTAATGGGGCCTTGTAGCGATGATTATTCTGGCTCTTAAGTGGCAGAAACTGTTCTCTGTTGAGGGATGACATTATAGGAGCATATTAGATGACGGGTTGGGGAACAAATTTAAGAGCAAGTGCATGAGGGAGAGAGAGGAAAAAGGGAAGGAGGGAGGGAAGAAGAGAGAATATGAATGAATGAATGAATGAATGAATGAATATCTTACTAAAAAGCTTAGCCGGTATGAAACTCACTATGTAGCCCAGGCTAGCTTCAAAGTTGCCATTCTCTGATAAGTCAGCCTACCATGTGCTAAGATGACAGGTGGGTATCACCTTGTCCAGCTCGATTTAGTTGAGATTTCTGACTTAAGTCTAGTTCGCCCTATACTTTCTTTATAAACGCTGTTGTTTGCCAGTAAGAAGCCCTTAGTGAGGCTTATTCTTGTCTGGGTGATGCCCTCTTGATTCTCGTGTTTGGTCTGTGCATATGTGTCTCTGTCTTTTGCATATGCCGAGGTGGGAACCAGCCAGCTTTTTTATTACATTGTCAATAGGAAAGTCTTCACAAGTAACAAAAGGGGCTGGAAAGATGTCTGTTGGTGAAATGCTTTCTTCCAAGCATGAGGACCAGAGTTTAGGTCCCCAGAACCCATGGAAATGCCTCGAGTAGAGGCCCATGGCTGCTGAAGAGTCAGACAGGCAGACCCCAGGTGCTTGCTGGCCAGTTGGCTTGGCCACATTACCTCCCAGTTCAGTGAGAGACGCTAACTCAAAAAGTAAATAAGGAAGCAACGGAGAAAAACACCTGACGTTGACCTCTGGCCTCATGTGCACACAGTGCATGTGCACTCGCATGAACACGCACGCACTCACATGAACACGCACGCACGCACGCACGCACAAATGCATGCACCAGCTAGCTAGCAGATGACCTGGATTCAGTGTAGGGAGGTAGGGACAACCACTTAAATGTACTCGTTATTCTGGGACACAGTAAAGCTGAGTTTTCTTATATCCAATTCTAATGGTTTGCCTTCCTTCCAGAGAAGAAATAAGAGCTGTGATGGAGGACACTGGTGAGGATGCTTCCATCCATCGGTTGGAAGGCACAAATCTGGACTCTCAGGTTGGTGGTCTTATTTGCAAGACCAAAAGTGCAGCCAGCGAGCAGCATGTCTTCAAAGCTCCTGCTCCCCGCCCTTCATTGCTGGGACTGGACTTACTGGCTTCCCTGAAACGGAGGGAGCGAGAGGAGAAGGATGATGGGGACGATAAGAAAAAGTCCAGAATCTCTTCTTATAAAGACTGGGAGGAGAGTAAGGATGAGCAGAAGGACGCTGAGGAGGAAGGAGATGAGCAGGCTGGCCGAAGTAGCCGCAAAGACAGGTAAGGAAAGAGTCAAAATTGGTGGTCAGAATATACTAGCCCAGGTTCATCTCAGGTTCCTGTTGGACACCTAAGTAAGAGCTTTATGGTTTTATTGTGATTCTGTAATACTGGCAGCAGGTAGGAATTGGTAAAGATTCGTGGGGAGATTTCAAAGGCAGCTAAGATGGATGATGGAGCTTAAGTGCCTGGGTTCTTGCCTTGGCAGGCCTTTGTCACCAGGGCGATGCAGTGGAGAGGGCCTATCGCATGCTGGTGTAGCCAGAGGTGCTGGGAAATGCTTTCTCCCGCGGAGAACCATTTCCCTGCACATCCCCCTGTTTCAGGCATTACCGAGCTGCTCGGGTAGAGACGCCGTCACACCCTGGGGGTGTGAGTGAAGAGTTTTGGGAACGCAGTCGGCAGAGAGAGCGGGATAGGAGGGAGCATGGGGTCTATGCCTCATCCAAAGAAGAAAAGGATCGGAAGAAGGAGAAATCCCGGGATCGAGACTACGACCGCAAGAGAGACAGAGGTAAACTGGCACCTGTCCTGGTGTCTGTTAGCATTTGAACCAGCAAGCTGTTCTTTTCCTCTTTCTTGCAAGAACTTTTATGGTAATACTCATTAGTTGGGCAGCTTGGTTTGTATTCTGTCTGATCCAGTGAGCTTGACCCTTTGAGCACAGAATTAGAAAGAAATTTAAGGAAAGATATCTTGCTTTTGGTACAGCTGCATGCTTGAGTTGTTTTATTGTGAAAACTGGTGATAAAGGGAATGATGGGTAATCTGTTTAAGAAACCAGAGTTTACAGTAGTGTTGATGGTGGAGAAAGGACAGTGCTGTGGAACAAGGTGAGACAGAGTCCAGCACCGGCCTCACTCAGTGTCATCTGTAGCTTGGAGGTCTGCTGTACCACAAGTCTTCATGGTACACCTGTAACTGTTCACTTTTGAGTCTTACTGGAAAATAGCTATCGTGTGACCCTTTGTATCTATTGGGAAAATGTGAGTGTGTGATTTAAGCCCCCGGGTCATGGGAGAGCGTGAGTGGAGAGGCTGTGCTTTCTGCTCAGTGCGTGTGGGTGTTTGGTAGCACAAGGACCCATTTTTAAGCCCCGTGTGTGACTCTCACAGATGAGCGGGACAGAAGTAGGCACAGCAGCAGATCAGAGCGGGACGGAGGCTCAGAGCGCAGCAGCAGAAGAAATGAACCAGAGAGTCCTCGACATCGGCCAAAAGGTATTCTCAGCTGTCCTCTGGGGGTGGGGTGGGGTGGGGGGCTCAGGTGCCCGAGAGGCAGAGGGAGCAGTAGTCAGCTGTACTGCCATGCAGTGAGTCGGAAGTCTTAAGTCCACTGTAACCCTCTGGAGTTCTGGGCCCTGAGCCAGCTGGGGGTGGCCCTGCCCCTCTCTTTTGAGATGGATGTACTTCCTGAGGGGTAGGCACTTGGCTGCTTCCTTAGGATGTAGGCAGTTTGCTGCAAAGCAGGGTTTTCAAAGGGAAGGAAACTAGAGATATGGTGGATCAAGAAGAATTTCCTGAAAAAGAAGTATTTGTTTTAAGATGAGAAGGTTAGCAGAGAGAAATTGATTCCTTCAGTATAGTTTTAAACAGTGAAAGCTGGACTATTTAGTCTGTGAAGAGGCTCAGCACTATCTGATTTGTAACAGGTAATACAAGGTTGTGAAACGGAATAAGTAAGGTGGGGCTGGGACTCACCCGGTGGAGGCACTTGCTGCTAAGCCTCAAGATCTGAGTTTAGTTACCAGGGTCCCCATGGTGGAATGAGAGCCGACTCCTGAGAACTGTCATTTGACCTCTGCATTTGCGCTGTGGCACATGCATACACACAAACACACACAGTTAAATAAATACATGTAACTAATGAGTTGAGAAACTAGGTGTGGTGGTGCATGCCTGTAACCCAGCACTTTGGAAGCTGAGGCAAAGGTGTCAGCTGCGTAGAGAGATGCTGTCTGAAGCATGGCTCATTGACATCGGGTGCTTTCTGTGGTCCCAGATGCAGCCACCCCTTCAAGGTCCACCTGGGAGGAGGAGGACAGTGGCTGTGGCTCTTCAAGGCGCTCCCAGTGGGAATCGCCCTCCCCAACACCTTCCTATCGGGACTCTGATCGGAGCCATCGGCCGTCCACTCGAGATCGAGACAGGTGACAGATGGGTGGGGCAGCTGGGGTCTTGGGCAGGTGGACGAGGGATGTAGGCAGGGAGAGTTGCTGGCAGCTGGGGGACACAGTTCAACCGTGATAGCTGAGCTTGCTGTTTCCCAGGTCTGTGAGGAGCAAGTACTCAGACGACACACCCCTGCCAACCCCTTCCTACAAGTACAACGAATGGGCCGATGACAGAAGACACTTGGGGTCCACCCCACGACTGTCCAGGGGTCGAGGTAAGACCTGAGGGACAGGAGGTAGACAATGGTTTGGCTGGTCCAGCTGGGGCCGAGTGGAGGCCATACTCAAGAAGCTGTGCAGCTCTTGTCCTGGGGGTCAGCTGTAGTTGTGTGGACTGACCTCTGCCATCCGCTTTCCTTCAGGAAGACGCGAGGATGGCGAGGAAGGGATTTCATTTGACACGGAAGAGGAGCGGCAGCAGTGGGAGGATGACCAGCGCGTAAGGGCGACATCTTTGAGGGGCTGGACAGGAGATGGTGGCTCTCCTGCAGATGCGGGTGAAAGGAGGCGTTAGAGCCGTGGGCTCTGAGGGGCCCTCCAGCAGGACTGGGCTTAGAGGACGGCGTTACTGCTGTCCAGAGCCCTGGAACCTTTTGAGCGATACAGGCTGTACAGTGAGGCTTTTGCACTGATGTGGCCGGCCAGACTTGACTCCGGCTGCGGGTGCCTGTGTGTGGTAAATGTAGAAGTGATTTGGCAGCCCGCATATGAGGTCAAAGCTGTGTCAAGTCCTCCTGCCCTTCTCCGGGTCTCACACTGGTCACCAGGGCGTGTCTGGTAGTTTTGGACTCTTACCAGACACGTGCTTTGCTTTTCTTTGGCCGCATCTCCTGCATGAATGTGACCTGTCCCTGCTCCCATGCTTTGTGTCATGCTGTGCAGCAAGCAGACCGGGACTGGTACATGATGGATGAGGGCTACGATGAGTTCCACAACCCCCTGGCCTACTCGTCTGAGGACTATGTGAGGCGGCGGGAGCAGCACCTGCACAAACAGAAGCAGAAGCGCATCTCAGCGCAGCGCAGGCAGATCAATGAGGTGAGGCTGCGGCGGCCGGCACAGGCTTAGAGCAGGGCTGGGCCGGGTGGGAGGAGTCTCAGTTTGCCAAGTGGTCCCACAACACAGCTGGCTGTTGACAGGCAGGACCAGGTCAGATACACTCCTGCAGAACGGGAGCGTGAGTGGGAAGCTTAGGAAACCCGCTCCTGCTCCTCTCTTCAGCAGGGCCCCATGAGGGGGCCGTGGGGAGAATGGTCCAGCGGTGCTGCTCCTGGGTGTGTGG
This sequence comes from Meriones unguiculatus, assembly GCF_030254825.1. NCBI lineage: Eukaryota > Metazoa > Chordata > Mammalia > Rodentia > Muridae > Meriones > Meriones unguiculatus. The sequence continues at coordinate 18,397,023 of NC_083358.1, forward strand.
AGGGGGTAGGGCCTTTGCCCAGGGGCTTCTTGGGATCAAGTACCGCAAACGCCTCAGCTTCAGTGGCTCCTGGGTGAGGCACTGCAGGGTGGAGAGTCCCGCTGTGATTCTGTTACATACGGAGTTGCCTGTTGACCCTTGAGGATCACCTCTTAGTTGCAGGCTAATGTGGCTGTCCTCATGTCCCCACAGGATAACGAGCGCTGGGAGACTAACCGCATGCTCACCAGCGGGGTGGTCCATCGGCTGGAGGTGGACGAGGACTTCGAAGAGGACAATGCAGCCAAGGTGCATCTGATGGTGCACAACCTGGTGCCTCCCTTCCTGGATGGGCGCATCGTCTTCACCAAGCAGGTGAGGCTGCGGCCGGAGCCCCGGAAGCTAGAGAGTGCCGAAGAGGAGGGGCAAGGAAGATCGGGGACAGTCACGTGTCAATGCCAGCGGGTAGTGACTCTTCTGCTATGGCCATGTACAACAGGCCATCTGGGTGGCTTTAGTGACTGATGGGGAATTTCTCTTCCTCCCCTTCTTCTTTCAGCCGGAGCCTGTGATCCCAGTGAAGGATGCCACCTCAGACCTGGCCATTATTGCTCGGAAAGGCAGCCAGACGGTCCGCAAGCACAGGGAACAAAAGGAGCGGAGAAAGGTTGGTGCCTTGCTGCTCAGGCTGGGGTCTCTTTTCTTACTCCTGTTAAAAACACCAAGACTGCATACAGAGATGCTCAGTGGCAGCCAGAGGACGGACTTTCGTGGACCAAGCAGCAGCTCAAGGAGAGTACTGTGTTCTCTCTTAGTACCAAGTACTCAGTCCTTAGTTAAGGCAACCACAGGTCCTGGTGTTGGGGGGGCATGAGGCTTGATTTTGTGTGGCTTGGTGCAGCCGGGGCCTTGTGGGAATTTACTGTCTGCTGGATGAAGCCTGCTTTCCTCCAGAACTGCACCCCATGGCCTGCAGTCTCGCCAGAGGGTGGAGTGACTTAACTCTTGTCTTCTTTAGGCTCAGCACAAACACTGGGAACTGGCAGGGACCAAGCTAGGCGACATAATGGGGGTCAAGAAGGAGGAGGAGCCGGATAAAGCTATGACGGAAGATGGGAAAGTGGACTACAGGTGCGTAGTTTTGGCCAGACGCAGGTTTCTGCCCAAGCTGGTGGTTGTGACTCTGAACCTTTGCTGGTTTTGATCCCTTCCTCTGAGTTTCTTGTTGCTGACTTTAGACTTCCCTGGGGTTTGTCCCCATTGTCCCCATTGCCGCTTCCGTGAGGGTTGTGTAGACTGAGGCTCAGGGAGGTTAAGGAATTTGATTGAGGGCACTAAGCTAGGAAATAGTGATCTAGTTTAACCCCAGACAGTGTTGTGGGGCGTCCCTGCTCTTTGAGGTATCCACATGGGAAGGCAGGGTTCTTCCCTTGGTCAGGTTTCAGTACGTTATGGTAAGGAGGAACTGGTTTTCCCAGGGCCTTTAAAGTACAGGGGCTGTCTGTTTTGTTGGTAACTTTCCTGTTCATAGAGGTTTATGCAGCTGCTGAGTCACTGCTTATTGGAGTCCCTGCACTGGGTAGATGCTAGACCCAAGTGTCCCTCCCAGTTCTCATCCTTTGAATAATGGCATGTCCCATGGAGCCATCGTTCTGAGCTAGTAGTTTCTTTGTACCTCTGCCTGAGGTTGGTATTACTGGTCAGCCATTGTTGGTCTTTGGGTAATTTAGTCCCTTAGGTTTCATTTGTCAGATCATCACGGAGACTGAGTAAGATTAGAAAAAGAAACTTGAGGAGCTTGGGGCGGATCTGAGGGAGGAAAGGACCCTCTGGGGGAAGGTGGGTCGAAGGGTCTTGGGATGTGTCCATGTACTAGACACTGGTGCAGCAAGGCAAACAGAAGCGAGCTGTTCTTACAGTTCTTTGAAAATGAGGCCTTTGCACTGTTTAGGCCTGTCAAGGGGAGGGAGGAATTCTGACCCGTCCTGTACTGTGTAGGCGGAACTTGGGAGGCCCCGGTGGCTTTTGAGCCCTCTTAAGTCTGGCACTGAAATTGCCTGGGAACGTCTCTCCAAGTCAGTGACCTGCTGGTTAGTTTCAGCTTCTCTTCTGCCCGCTCTGAGAGTCTGCTCTGCCTGACCCTGTGCAGCTCTCTGAGGGCTCTGGACTGTGTCTTAGGATGATGGAGTCTTGTGCCTTTAGTGCTGCTCCTGATGCCATCGATAGAGTCTTGGACGCGCAGGCGGCTTCGGTGCCCAGGAGGCTGACACCTTCGGTGCTTCTTGCCGAAGTTGTTCACATTCTTAGGAGGGACAGTGTGGGAGGTGCCGCATGCTGTGGTGTTTTCCAGGACGGAGCAGAAGTTTGCAGATCACATGAAGGAGAAGAGCGAGGCCAGCAGTGAGTTTGCGAAGAAGAAGTCAATCCTGGAGCAGAGGCAGTACCTGCCCATCTTCGCTGTGCAGCAGGAGCTTCTCACCATCATCAGGTAGGTCCCAGGCCCCGTGGCCCGGCGCGGAGGCCGCTGTCTCCTGTTTGTGCATCACATCTAATGGGGAAGGGAAAAGGTTTTTTCCCTAGTGGACTGGCTTAGGCTGCCTGCGTGAAGTAAGATAACATTACTTTCTTTAGTGGTTAGGCTCACCTTGACTGTGTGCCCGACATTTCATGTGGGAGCTCCTTACAAGGCTGGTTTCTGGTGAACTCCTCTCTGGTCAAGCGTACTTCTTGGAGAGCTAGACCATGCCAGAGGCACCAAGGCTTCTTAAGGCTTCCTGGGGAGTTGCCTCAAGATTGGCTTTCCACTCAGGGTGCTCCGTGCTTTGCGTGCTCTTCCTTGTAGAGATAACAGCATTGTGATCGTGGTTGGGGAGACAGGGAGCGGCAAGACCACTCAGCTGACCCAGTACTTGCATGAAGATGGTTACACGGACTATGGGATGATCGGGTGCACCCAGCCCCGGCGTGTGGCTGCCATGTCAGTGGCCAAGAGAGTCAGCGAAGAGATGGGGGGAAACCTTGGCGAAGAGGTGAGTGGGCATAAGGTCTGAGCCACATAGCTTCGTCCTGATGGCTTCTGCCATTTGTGCTACAGGCTGTAGTCTGTGTGAGCTGGACCCATCTGTGGGGCTGACAGTGAGTAGCGGCCCCCCTCCGAGCCACGTCTCTGACCCCCAGGTGGGTTACGCCATTCGCTTTGAAGACTGCACTTCTGAGAACACCTTGATCAAATACATGACCGACGGGATCCTGCTCCGCGAGTCCCTCCGGGAGGCTGACCTGGACCACTACAGTGCCATCATCATGGACGAGGCCCACGAGCGCTCCCTCAACACTGACGTGCTCTTCGGGCTGCTCCGGGAGGTAAGGCTCTATTCCTTGTGTGGCTCAGGTACTCCGGTGAGTCCTCCTCCGAAGTTCCCAGCTCGCCTGGTCAGCCCTGCTAGTGTCTTCCTACTCAGCTGGGTGACTGTGGTTCACGCTGTAGCTCTATTACTCAGTCTTTGGCATTGATAAACCCAGCACACCCGGGTGCCAGCTGTGCCAGCTGTGCCAGCTGCTTTATGTGTAGTAATGAGCCGAGACTGGAGGTCCCAAGCCCACAGGAACCTCTGTTGACCCCTTCTCTTAGGTTGTGGCTCGGCGTTCAGACCTGAAGCTCATTGTCACGTCAGCTACTATGGATGCGGAAAAATTTGCTGCTTTTTTTGGAAATGTACCCATCTTCCACATCCCTGGGCGTACCTTTCCTGTTGACATCCTCTTCAGCAAGGTACAGAAGCCTCCGTCCCTTACACTCTCTGTTGCAGAGTCAGCTGGGGAAGATTCAGTCAGTGCCGTGAGTCGGGTGTGGCAGTCTGCAGCTCCTGAGTCAGGTCGACCTAGAATGGCTCTCCGGAAGGGTTTGTGTCCTTGTTCTGTGGGAGATACCTACTCTAATTGTAAAGGCCTCGGCAGTCAGGCCTACCCTAAGGTCATCATCAGTCCAGTGCTGCAGCTCAGACAGGTGACAAAGCTGTGTGTCCTCTGGGGGATGCTGACCTGTGCTGCCTCTGCACCCTTCTCACTGCCCTCTGCTGCTGCAGACCCCACAGGAGGATTACGTGGAGGCCGCGGTGAAGCAGTCCCTGCAGGTACACCTGTCTGGGGCCCCCGGGGACATCCTTATCTTCATGCCTGGCCAAGAGGACATTGAGGTGCGTGCTTCGGTCACCACCGGGGTGAGTGGGTGAACACTGCGTGAGTTTGGGGCTCCAGGGTCTCATGACTCCTTCCTCTGCCGTAGGTGACCTCCGACCAGATTGTGGAACACCTGGAGGAGCTAGAGAATGCACCCGCCTTGGCTGTGCTGCCCATCTACTCCCAGTTGCCATCTGACCTCCAGGCCAAAATCTTCCAGAAGGTGCGATGGGGGCACTTAGGTTTGGGTGTCTCCTTGTATTCCACAAAGGGGGCAGGAAGAGGGATATTTCTTTCTTGGAAGAGCAGGTGGGAAGTGGGGTCTTCTTGCCAGTCTTTCTCCTAAAAACTTACCCTTTCCTTCTGCTTGTCCTGATTGGCCCCAGGCTCCAGATGGTGTCCGGAAGTGTATCGTTGCTACCAACATCGCTGAGACATCTCTGACTGTTGATGGCATCATGTTTGTTATCGATTCTGGCTACTGCAAGTTAAAGGTAAGGGATGATACAGGAGGCAGGATTCTGGGTCTTCACCCAAAGTGAATTCAGCATAGAGGCTCTAAGTCAGGCCCTGGTCCACTCTGGTAGGTTCGAGAGAGTGGCAGAGAGGGATGCTAACATTCAGTGAGCAGTGACTTTGCCACGTGTTTGGTTCAGCCAATTCTGGTGGTAGCTTGATGGTCTAGATAATTCAAGTAACTCTCTAGTGGTCACAGAGCTGGTATTGAGAGAAACCTTTTGAGATTTTCTTGAGTCTCCTGGCCACCTGTGTTGCTAAGTCATTTCCTCTGTAGTGGGTAGCGACTGTTTGCTTTTGTCTCAGGGTTTTTTTCCTGTTCCCTCACTCTGTCCTTCATCAGTCCTTTGTGTCCCCACTAGGTCTTCAACCCCAGGATTGGCATGGATGCTCTGCAGATTTACCCCATTAGCCAGGCCAATGCCAACCAGAGGTCAGGGAGAGCTGGCAGGACGGGCCCAGGTCAGTGTTTCAGGTAGGAGCCCTGTGCTAGCCTGCTTCTCAGGGCAGTGCTGGGACCACTGACCACAACCGGGGGAGTCTCTGCTGCTGGCCGTCCTTAGAGTCGATCCCAAGGCTGGGCGCTGCCGACGGCTGCCTCTCGGTGGTGCTGATGTGTGGATGCAGTCATCTTTCCAGGGAGCTCTGAGCCCTGAGGCAGCTCTGTAGAAAGGGACCTTCAGTGAACGGCAGCAAGGACAGCAGGCCGCCGTCTGCAGGGGGGGGCCTGAGTGAAATAGTGACGCTTTCTCACTTGTGCAATTATTTTTCCTCCTGCTTGTCTGATTAAAAAAATAATTCATTCATTAGAAACTCAGCAAGTACATGCTGTAATTCTCATCGCAGGCGTTTTGGCTCCCACAGCCATATAGAAGGCTCCAGCAGAAGAGCCATGGATAGAAGAAGGGGTTGAGCAGACAGAAGTGGGTGCCTGAGAAGTGGGTGGACAGTCCCTGTTTGTAGGATGCGTTGGCTGTTGAGGCTCATGCTTCCGAGACTCTTGAGTAGTTTCTGCCATCATTCTGTTGCGTGGTTCCTGAGGGTAGCTAATCCACGTGAGGGGCCGGCAGGCCAGTGCAGGGCAGGTGCAGCCCAGTCATTGGCTTCTCCCCGGCAGACTCTACACACAGAGCGCCTACAAGAACGAGCTCTTGACCACCACCGTGCCAGAGATCCAGAGGACCAACCTCGCCAATGTGGTGCTGCTGCTCAAGTCCCTGGGGGTGCAGGACCTGCTGCAGTTCCACTTCATGGACCCGCCCCCAGAGGACAACATGCTCAACTCCATGTATCAGCTCTGGATCCTGGGGGCCCTGGATAACACAGGTGCCAGCACCGGGGGGCTCGGGTGCCTGGCGCCTCTCTCGTCTCCAGCCACTGGTCACTGCATTGCTGGCTTTTTCTCCCCTCGTAGGAGGCCTCACTTCCACGGGGCGGCTGATGGTGGAGTTCCCACTGGACCCGGCGCTCTCCAAGATGCTCATCGTGTCGTGTGACATGGGCTGCAGCTCCGAGATCCTGCTCATCGTCTCCATGCTTTCCGTCCCTGCCATCTTCTACAGGCCCAAGGTAGGGAGGCAGCGCCGGCTTCTCTCTTCCCAGAGGACTGGAGGGCTCATTGGCAGGGGAGTGGCTCCGTCCTCGGCATTATGGGCATGGGTGGAGATTCTGTCTTTTCTGTCTTCTCATAGGCTGGTTGAGGGAGGTGAAGGACCAGGTCAGTGGTCCTCACAGTGTTTAGGAAATTTGCAAGACCATCTTTGATATCGTAGTATGGTTCTGCCTAAGACCTAATGCTTTAACTTATTTTATTATAAATTATTTCTTTCCATTTTTGTTGTGCATATTGACGTATGGGCAGGTGTAGTGTGAGAATCCTTGGGATATGCCCTATGGGTCTGGCCTCCCCATGCCTGCCTGCTTGCTTGCCTTTCTGCCTTCCTTCTTCCTCTCTTCCTCTTTTTCTTCCTTCCTTCTTTCTTTTCTTTCTTTCTTTCTTTTGGGTTTTTGAGACAGGTTTTCTCTGAGTAATAGCCCTGGCTATCCTGGACTCTGTAGACCAGGCTGGCCTCGAACTCACAGCGATCCACCTGCCTCTACCTCCCAGAGTACTGGGATTGCAGGCATGCACCATTACTCCCAGCTCCCATGTCTGTACTTAAAGATCCCTGTTTCTTTTTCTAGGGCAGAGAGGAGGAAAGCGATCAAATCCGGGAAAAGTTTGCCGTCCCTGAGAGTGATCACCTGACCTACCTGAATGTCTACTTGCAGTGGAAGAACAATAATTACTCTACCATATGGTGCAATGACCATTTCATCCACGCCAAGGCCATGCGGAAGGTGGGGTGGCAGCCCAGAGGGCCACAGTCTGGAGGAGGGGTGGTGTGGGAGACGGGAGGGCGCAAGCCTGCCTGTACCCTGTTCTAGGTTCGGGAGGTACGGGCCCAGCTCAAGGACATCATGGTGCAACAGCGGATGAGCCTGGCCTCGTGTGGCACTGACTGGGACATTGTTAGAAAGTGTATCTGTGCTGCCTATTTCCACCAGGCAGCCAAGCTCAAGGTGAGACCGGGAGCCACAGAGCTCTGGCCCTTTTCTTCTTGATACCTACAGGAAGGCAAAATCCTTTCTCATGCATGTTTGTAGATCTGGGCTTCCCCTAAACTTGTGTCAGGACTGTTGGTGATGTGGCCACCCATTTTTCCCTGTAGGGCATTGGGGAGTATGTGAACATCCGCACAGGGATGCCCTGCCACTTACACCCCACCAGCTCCCTCTTTGGAATGGGCTATACCCCCGACTACATTGTGTATCATGAGCTGGTCATGACCACCAAGGTGAGTCTGGTCCCCCCATCCTGGAGCACTGGCTGGAGCAGGCCTTTGTGCCGTCTATGCCTTGTTTAGAGATCCGGAGACCCGAGCCACCTGCTCTTTCTGCAGGGCCTTTGAGGCTGCTTTCAGTTTTGTGTGGGGAGAGTATCGTGTTAACTTGTAAGCACTGTGGCCTCACCTGTGCCAAAGGCTTGTCCCCTGCTGGCTGCTGTGGAGAGCAGCCCCTGCTTCTGTATGGCGGGGCTCTCCTCTTGAATGCTGGGTGCTGTTTACGCACACATGTCAGAATGTGGGTGGAGCAGGGATGACAATTGCAGTGTGCCTTGCATTTTCTAGCCTCCAGGCTAGCCGTAGAACCCTTCTCATGTGGCTCCTCGTCGTGAACTCATGCTGGGAGGGGCATAACTCCCTCGCGACCTCCACCTTGTCGCCTTTGTGCCCACAGGAGTACATGCAGTGTGTGACCGCCGTGGATGGAGAGTGGCTGGCGGAGCTGGGCCCAATGTTCTACAGTGTGAAACAGGCTGGCAAGTCTCGGCAGGTCAGGATCCTTTGCTTGTAGGGAGATGCCGTTTGCCTGTGGGCAAGATTTTCCTTCCACCTGCTAAAAAAGGCTCCTCTGGCTCCTCACTTTCCAAACATGAAAGCTGCGCCGTGCCAGCCTGCCTCTCTGATGCCCTGCACTGCTCTGGCTGGCGGGCTGGCTGGGCCTTTTTGCTCTTTAGACTTGACTGAAACTTCAAATACTTATAAAACTAGACAATACTATAAAGAAGCCACTGTGATTAACTGATCTCTTACCCTCTGTAATTGATATTCGTCTTTTTTATTTTTTATCTGCCTCCTACTTATCCCTTGTCCTCCCAGAACATTTTTAACAGTGTGCCTCCCAAGATTGTTATTTTATCCTTAAGTACTTGCAACTAGGACTTATTTCAACATGGCTTCTGGCCACTGTCACTCCTAACAGTTAACCTTTTGTGTCAGCTAGTGTCTAGTTCCTATCCATAGTTTTCCGTTTATCTCAGAGATAACATCTCACGATTGATTTACTTGAATTAGAATGGGACATTGCTGTGGTGGTTGAGTGTTAATACCTGCGTTCCGGGGCAGGATCTGCTTTCTCTCTCTATGACATTGATTTATTGGAGCAATTGTCATCTGTCCTATATACTGTTTCAGTGTGCATTTGGCTGATTACTTTCTTTAGCGGTGGCTAACTTGTGTCTCTGTCACGTGCACTTCAGTAACTAAAGGTTGCTAGATTCTGGTTCAGCCGTGCTGTGACAATCTGCGTACATAGCCACAGTTTTGGGATGCTCAGGTGCATTTGTGGTTCTGGTGGTGTCAGCTTGCCTCTCTTCTGGTTCCTCTACCGATAACCCCATCCCACAGACTTGGTGTCTACTAATGAACCCCCCTTTAATCTGTTATTTAAGAGTACAAAATGTAGCCCTGCTTTTGTAGTCTCACTTTTTCATATGAGTCTCTCCACACTGGGACAAACACGGGTTCCTTTCCAGCCATATGGCAGTGTCTTCATGATTTCTGTGTACCTCCTGGCGTGGTTGTGAACCTGATTAGAAGAGCTCGTGTACTGGGCTGTGGTTGTGGTCCACTCGCATGAGTTTAGTCTCCAGTATTGCCAGGAGGAAAAGTGAAACCTTGACTTGAGGTTGCCTTGACAGTTCTTGGGGTTGGGGTGATGGCTCGGTGGGTGAGAGTGCTTGCTGTGTAGGCATGATGACTGATGCTCAAATCCCCAGCACCCCTGTAAGAATAGCTGGGAATGACCATGCATGTGTAACCCCATCATTGGGGTCAGAGACAGGTGGGTCCTAGAAGCCCAGCAGCCAGCCCAGCTGAAGGGGAGCCTGGGTGAACTTCAGGTGCAGCAATGGACCCTGTTTGAAGGGAATAAGAATAACCGACGAGCACCGTCCTCCCTCTGGCTTGTGTATGGGCTCATCTTCCCCCCCCAACAGATACACACATGCACGCACACACACACAGATACACACCCACACGCGCACACACATACATGCACAGATACATGGAGTGCTAAGGGGTGACTGTCTTACACTAAATTATCCAGTGTCTATCTCGAATATTTTACAAAAAGCCCTGAGCTGCAGAAGGAAAGGTGCCCTTGGTGCTGGGATATAGAGCCCCACTGGCCTGGGTTCATAGGGCTGGCCCCAGCACAGACACAGCCTCTGCAGCCGGTCCCCTCTGCCTTTCTCTAGGAGAATCGTCGCCGGGCTAAAGAAGAAGCGTCTGCCATGGAGGAGGAGATGGCCCTGGCCGAGGAGCAGCTGCGTGCCCGGCGGCAGGAGCAGGAGAAGCGCAGCCCGCTGGGCAGTGTCAGGTGAGGCTCCACTTTGGGGAAGACCCAGGGCCAGGTCGGTGCTAGGTCAGGGTTTAAGAGGCATTGTCAGTTTCAAGGGGAAATTGGAGGAGAGGTGGCTTTGTGCTGGGTGGACACGTGGAGGTGGCAGCTGGACAGCTGGGAGGCAGAGATGTCTGCTGCAGTTCTTGGTCATCAGCCTGAAGTAGGCTTGGAGTCTTGGCGTGGGTCTTACAGCTTTATTGTTAGGCAAGGGGGTTAGGAAAAACAAAACAAAACAAAACAAAAAGCCAAAACCAAAAACACCAGACAGAAGAGAGCCTTGGCTTTCTGCACCTGTGCTGGTGTAGTGGATAGGGTCGGGCTGAGTGTGACAACTGGGGCATAGTCCCCCATGGGCCTGCCCTCACTTCTCACACCAGCAGATTCTCTCTTTACATTTGGGGATTTCCACAGACTCGGTCTGGGTTCTGGTATGATTCAGGAATCCAGGACACCGTTTAATTAATAGTTTTTACTACTGCAAAGGAACCCAAAGGAGAGGTGTGTAGAAGGAGGATGCGTGGATCCTAGATGTGAAAATTCACCTGTCCTTGGGGCCGTTACCCTGGCACACTGATTTGTGACAGTATATACTCATAGGTTTTGCCAGTCACGCACACTCCAGTAAGCTTTGATAGGCACAGCTTTTAACTGAGTTAAATGTCATGGTACATTGATGTGGGTGAATCATTGCCTTGGTGTTTGAACACAGCCTCTAGTCCTCTCCCCATCCTCTCCCTTCACGGGTTTGGCTGTTGATAGCACATTGCCCAGAGCCCCAGCTCTCAGCACATGACTGGTCTCTTTGGCCAGGCCAGCCAGCTCCACCTCACTCAAGGTGGGCATGAACCAGCAAGAGTGTTCTCAGAGGTCCTATCCTCTCGACTAAGTCCTACAAAGGCAAGTGCAGTGCTTTGTCACACAGTTAACATGGTGATGTGCTTATCTAGGGGCCACAAAGGAGTAGTCTAAAAATCCATTGTTAACTCCTTAATAGATGTCAGAGTGACTTCCTTTATCTCATTGGAGGGAGGTAGTGTGCGGTGGGTGAGGTCCTTCAGCCTTGGAGATGCTGTGCATTGGGTCAGAAACAGCAAGACCTCGAGGCCCTTGGTCTTGTTGGGTCCCTACTCAGAGGGAAGCATTGTTTCCGACCTCCTCTTTCTGTGTCCAGGTCCACAAAGATCTACACTCCAGGTCGGAAGGAGCAGGGGGAGCCCATGACGCCTCGCCGCACACCAGCCCGCTTTGGACTGTGAGCTGAGGCTGTCCCTGGAGAGGATGGCAGCCAGGTGCCAACTTCTAGGACCTCCAGCCAGATTGCTCTAAGGGCCCGGACAAAGGCTCTCATCTGTGTTCATCTAGGCTGGGCAGTTCCTGCCGAGCCAGGCGCTGCCACAGGAAGAGGCACTGGGGTGCATGCAGGGCTTGGCAGGAACAGATTGCAGAGCGCCTGAGGAGCTGCTTGAGCAGCAGGTGGCTGGACCATCATGTCCGCATCACTTGCCCCCAGGGCACTTGGCTCATGAGCGGCTTGCTGTGACTGAAACTTTTTTAATCCTTGTATAAAGAAGCAAGATAGAGGCAGAGACACTTGTAATTTGGTTATCACTTGGGATTTGGAAATAAATATATTATTTGTACAATGTGATTGCATTTTTTATTTCCTTCCTCTTTTTACTGCTCTTAGCCCTACAATAAAGGCAGGAGAAACAGAGCTCTTGGTTCTGTCTGTCTGTCCTTTGGTAGATCTTTCTAGAACCTTAGCTTTGATCTGTGTACATTGTGCTGATGGGATGGCTTTTGTATGGGCACGAGTGTGTGTTTACACATGGTCAGGTGCTTATGTGCATATATGTGAGTGTGAGTGCACGTGGCATGTGTGGAAGAGGCCAGAGGGTGGTCTTAGGTGTCCTCCTTAGTTGCTCTCCACCTCATCTTTTTGAGATAGCTTCTCTCACTGAACCTAGAATTCTTTTGCTGGACTGGCTGGCCAGCAAGCTGCAGGGACCCACCGTCTGTGCCCCTCTGCACAGAGACTGATGCCATTATGCCTGCGTTTTGTCATGGGTGCTGGGAATCTGAACCCAGGTACTTTACCGTCTGAGCCACCCTTTTAGCCTCTAGGCAGGGATTGCTTGAGGAGGGGTTGAGTGAATGGGACCCAGCTTAGGTGTAGAGATTTCAGAATGGCTCAAGGCATCTAGCACAGGACAGGCCAAGATCTGTGAATACCGGCTGTTTCGGAGGCAGGTAGGCAATGGTGAGGCTTTGATAGCCTGCTAATGGGAGGGAGGGGAGCAGGGGCTGTTTAGCTGTCCCTGGGTTTGTGTGTGGCTTCTTTAAAGAGGCTTCTAGCTGCTTGCTTGGTAAACCTAATCTTGGCCCTGAGTGGCAAGGCTAGGAGAGGGTGTCTGGATGGCCCAGGGAAGGTGGCTAAGCAGAGGACCAATTTACAGGTTCAGGCTGAGGAGACAATGGAATAGGAAGAATGAGGCTCTAATTAATAGTTTCATGACCTAATAAGCTGAGACAATGGACACAAATCCTTTTACAGGTTCCTTTAGATGAGAAGAACAGGATGTCATGAAAACTATGGGTCCTATGCAACTTAATTTAAATGTAAGGAACACCTGGCTAAGGATACAGATGCCACAAGATGCCTGGACAGCTTCCTGCTCCTGCAGCTCTGCCTGAAGGTGCGTGTTAAAGTGTCTGCCTGAGGTTTAGTCTGGACCTGCGTCGACAAAGTTTTCGTGATTACAGATACTTTAGGGCAGCCTTACCACAGTTCTTAGCGGCTTCCTCTGGCCATCGCTGATTCACTTTCTAGTCGTCAGAAACGTTTCCAAAAACGTCCTGTGGTTTCTGTTTAGATAGTTGACTCTGAAGTGAACTCCTCATGTTTTGGACTTGATGGAGTGAGAGCCTTGGTTGCCTGGGCAGTCTATAAAAGTGCCTTGCCTAGGGCTGATGGGGTGCTTTCTTTTCAGTATCTGAGTTTACCCTTTGTAGTTGAGTTGGTTTTATATATGCTGTTAAGGTCTCTTTCATTCATCTGCATATCGATACCCCATTTTTCCAGTCCCTATTGTTGAAGGCTGTCCCTTTACCCATTAAATGGTCTTGCTACCCTTGTCAATGTGGCCATGTGTGCAAGGGTGTTTGTCTGGGCTCTCTGTCATGACAGAGCCACTCTGTTTTGTCCACAAAAGCTTTGCAGGCTCAAGGGATAAGCACCCTTAATGTTCTTGCAGAGGACCCAGGCTTAATTCCCTAGAGCCCACATGATGGCTCACAACCACCGCCTGTAACTCCAGTTCTAGGGGCTTTGACCCCCACTTCTGGCACACACACACACACACACACACACACACACACAGCATATAGGCAATATATCCATACACAGAAAAGAAACATTTAAAAAGAGTTACAAAGTCAGAGTATGAGTTCTTCAGCTTTATTCTTCCTTATGATTGAGTCTCCCTTAAATTATATATGAATTCTGGCATGAATTTTTCTATTACTGGAAAAGATATTGGAATTTTGATAGAAGTTGTACCAAATCTATAAATCCATTCATAGCAAATTGATACTACGTTTTCCAGTCCACAAACATGGACTGTTTCTATTTATTTCTGCTTTAGCAATGCTTTATAGTTGTCATTATGTCAGTCTTTCACCCTGTTACTAGTTAGGGTTTCTATTGCTTTGCTAAAACACTATGACCAAAAGCAACTTGAGGAAGAGAGGGCTAATTTCATTTCATAGTTTGTAGTCTGTCATCTAGAGAAGTTAAGACAGGAGCCTGGAGGCAGGAACCGATGCAGAGGCCATGGAGGGTGTTACATCCCGACTTGCTCTTCATAGCTTGCTTTATTACGGTACCCAGGCTCAGCAGCCTGGGGGTGGCACTGCCTACCTCAGTCATCGAGAACATGCCCAGCAGGCTCGCTCACAGACCAATCTGGTGTGGTATATTCTCAGCTGAGGTTCCCTCTTCCTAAATGACTAGCCTGCATCGAGTTGACATTAGAACTAGCCAGCACAACTCTCTTGGCTAATTCCAATTTTTTTGTGTCCTGGGCTGGCCTTGAACGTGTGATCCTCCTACCTCAGCCTTCGGAATATTGGGGTTACAGTTATGTGCCACCATGCCTTATCTATTTGATTCTTTTTGGTTCTATAGTAAGTGGTATTGGTTTTGTAATTTTTTTCCAGGACTGTTCTTAGCATATAAAAATGCAACTGGGTTTTGTGTATAACCTTTTTTATCCCGCTACTTCCCTGAATTGGTTTGTTCTTAGACTTCCTATGTAATTAAAGATGGCCTCGGATTCCTGGTTTTTGTCCTTCTTCCTCCCAGGTGCTGGGGTTCCCCTACATGCTTATACAGTGCTGGGGATTGAACCCAGGGCCTTGTGCACATGCAGCAAGGGCTCCACTAAGCTACAGCCCGCATAGGGTTTTCTACCATAAAATATGATCTGTGAACTGGTAGTCGGTTCTCTCCACCCACCTTACTAAGGCAGGGCCGTCCTTTTCCAGCCATGCCGCATACCCAAGGCTGGCCCATGAACCTTCTGGTGCCTCTTTCTTCCTCTGCCTCCCATCTTGCTGTAGGAGTGCTGGGGTTACAGAGGCGTGCCACCACACCCAGCTTTTTGACATGGGTTCGGGGATGGAATCCAGGTATCCAGGTTTGCTCAGTGAGCACTTTAGCCTGCTCTATTATTTTACTGTGATAAAATACCATGACCAAGGCAACTTAAAGAAGAGAGAGTGTGAGGGTTAGGAGATCATCATAGTGAGGTGGAAGTATGGGGGCAGGAACAGGAAGCCGAGGCAGGAAGTGGTGCCCCACGTGACCTACTTTCTCTAGCAAGGCTCTGCCTCCTAAACCTCCGGAAACAGTGCCAACGACTAGGGGCCAGGTGTCCAAATATCTGAGCCTTTGGGGGACATCCTTGTTTAAACCACTACACCTGCTGAGCCATCTCACCAGCCCTCTTTTCTAATTGGGATATCATTTGTTTCTAGACAGGGTTTCTCTGTGTAGCCCTGGCTGTCCTGAAACTCTGTAGACCAGGCTGGCCTTGACTTCAGAGATGCAATTGCCTTTGCCTCTTGAGTGCTGGGATTGAGTGCCAGCACCACTCAGGTAATTTGGATATTTTTTCTTTTCCCTCCCCAAGCATTCTGGATACAATAACTGGTACTTCAATAGAAGAGGCAAAAGTGGGCATCCTTGTCTTATTCTTAGTCTCAGAGGAAGCCTGTTAGGTGTGAGCATGAAGCTATGGGTTTTTCATACGGAGCTTTTATTATGCAAATGAACTTGCCTTCTATCCTCACTTTGTTGTCTGTGTATGTGTTTTAATGGCAAAATGTATTGCCACAACCATTTCTTTTTAGTATCAGATAGTAAATGGCATGGAAACTGACTTTGGTTATTTCAGTTATTTCTTAAGTAACACTTAGCTTCCTCCTCTTTCTCCTTCCTTCTCTAGGTCTATTCTCTCTGCCGGTCTTCTGCCTGCCCGAGCTTTCACAGTGAGGTGACTGGGTGAAATAGTAAAACATTTCTATCTTCTTGCTTTCCCATACTTTGCTTCTGTTTTGATCTGATATAATCAACCCCCACAGAAAATGAAAGACAGCTTAGAATAACTGTGTGACATTCATGGTACCTGAAGGTTGTCATTTTGGCTAACGTACATGAATTATGGAGATCTGCTTGCCTTTTTAGTAGACTGACTGTGGACTTTAAGGATATTAAACTTGGTTTTGAGTAAAGGGGCTGTATCTAAGGCCCTGGTGTAGGTCTCATTGGTGTCAGGTGTTTTTCAGTCATACTTTTCTCTAGAAAATGAACGTTAGTCTGAACCAAGCTGGGGAGATGGACATCAAACACTAGGCAAGGTTTCCAAAGCTGCTCAGTACCCCACTTCCCTCTGGAAGTTCTGGCTGGAACGTAGCCTCCTGCAGCCTGGCGAGGTTGAAGCATCACCATTAGCAGCGAGTTTTTTTGGCCTTGATTTGGCTGTGGAGGGAGGCAAGGGTATGGGAGAATCATTGCCCACCAGCGGGCTTCTTCCATCTTCCCACCCTTTTAGAAATGCAAGCTCTTCCATTTCTTTCTCTTCTTTTACCCTGGTAGCTATTTGTCTCTATTTCCCATGGAATGGAAATATAAATTCCAGACATGTACTCAGCTTAACAAAATCCTACCACAATAAAGTGGTTTAGCTGTCCTTGGAGTTTGTTATAATGGAATTTTACTTGTATTGCCCTGGCTGGGGAGAAAAGTAAACTTGTTAAAAGGAGGAATGTAATATGGCAGCCAGGGAGGAGACAGATGGTGGGCTCAACTGTCCCCGCTTGGAAAATGCATCACCTTTTTCTAGCACTTTCTTTTGAGTCCTAGAACTATTTTCCTTTGTGGAGGGAAAAACAAGGCTTCTAGATTTTTTTTTTCTATTTAAAATTCCAGACAGAGACACACAGGAAAAAAAACAAAACAAAACAAAAAAAACAAAAACAAAACAAAACAAAAAAACACAACAACAACAACAACAAAATAAATCAAAAATGCAAAAAGGCACTAATTCCTGCTTGTTGGTTCAAAAACCAAATCCAGGTAACTTAACACTATTTCTCCTACAAAAGTAAAGAGAGATCAGCATGTTTTGGCATGTGAAGAATGCAGGGATGGGCAGGTTGCTGCTGATGGGCGGCACAGAGACACCTCAGAGATGTGGAGGCTGTGTTGTTTGTCTTTATTTCATAGTTTGTCCTGGAGGTGGGGGGAGTGGGGTACCACAGCTCACTCTACTTCAGGAAGTAGACAAAACTCAATAAATCATGAACATCTTGCAAACTAGGCAGGGGTCTTGACAGATGACCGTAGGGGCTGGTTCCAGTCAAGTAAGAGGGATGGAAACTCACGGTCCTCAGAAACCGAGTAGAAAGGAGCTTAGGGCGATGGTCCGATTCTAGGAATATGAGGATCCTGGGGGAGCAGGGAAGAAATGAAAGCTTTAATCTGAGGAGGAATGAATGGTTGACTTCTTCAGGGCCAGCCTCATGGCTAAGGCAGCTCTGTGGTAGAGTAACATCTGGGGTCTCATGAAATAAAGAGGTGATAGGAACAGGACCACAGGCCAAGGCTGAGTGGAGGGCTGGGGTGTTGTTGTAGGGTTTCCAGCCAAATAAAAGAAGGAAGACACCTATTTTTTTTTTCTTTCCTTCTTTTCCCTACACCCCACAATGGGATGGAGTCAGGGAAGAGATAGGTCTGAGGTACGAGGCACTTGCGTATCACCAACACTGTCACATCTGAGGGACATTACAGATGTGGAAGGATTGGTCACCGGTCCAAGGCAAGCTAAATGTGTGCCCAAAGGTCTTTAGTAGCCTATTTGCTTCTTCCTTTAGGAAGTCTAATCCAGTGATCTTTAAAGTAAAACAGCACATTATCGCAGTTTTGGTCCATGGGACAAGTGAAAGGAGACATTACGGTAGCATGCGGCACGCGCACCCGAGAAGTGGGGCATCCCCATGTACTTGGTGACATCTGTTTTCGGTGGCAGGTCCTGGGTTACTCCTCTCCAGCCCATCACACCGCACGGCTTCCCCTTTGTGGTGGCCTCCAGTTTGCTTGGGCTCAGGACTTTGTTGCAGATCCTCCCGTTCCCGGCCTTCAGCTTCCTCTCTTCTATCTCGTTCTTCAGCTTTTTGTTTTCCTGCTGCAGATGGAGCATTACGTTGTGGAGGTGGCTGCAGGAGGGAGAGTGAGGGGAGGAGGGAAGGTTTGGTCTGCTTGGCTCCTGGTTGGGGAGGACCCAGAAGCTGTCACAGGAAAGGGGTGAGGTGGGCCCACCTTTTCAGAGCTGGGTTCCGACATACACCCTGTGTCCTGAACCTGGGGCATGAGGAAGATCCAGGAAGAGGATCCCCTCTGTCAGCTCTGGGCCTCTGGTCTGTATTTTTTGATGGGGACAAGTAAGCCTGCCTTGTCTGGGGTTCATGGAAAGATTCAGTTTGACAAATGATGGAAACTGAGAGAAGAACCAGAAGGCTGCTCTAGATAGCTCTCACTTTTGGATGCTCTGTCCGGGAAATGCCGTCACCCGAAGTCAACACCCTAGTTTTCTCTGCTCCTCTTTCTGAAGAGGAGAGAGGACAGGGCTCCTGGCTCTTTTGAGAACATGGCCGAATTTTTCTTCCCATTTTACAGATGTGTTGGTAGAGGCAGGGATATGGAGCAGAGGAAAGATAATTTAGTATCTTCTCCATGGCTTAACAGATGGCAACTATTATCAACCTGTGGATTTCTCCTAGCAAGTCCTGAGAGCACTGGAATGACAGAGACTCTGTGGGGACAGAGGAAGACATTCAGCTTTCAGGATCATTTCTCTCCTCTTCTACAAACGGCTCTATCACTACTGATAGACCCTGGCACAATGTTTCAGATTATAATATTTTTGGCTTCATAATGGTGTGAAAATGATATCACTCAATAGGAATTGAATTTGGATTTTTTTTTCTTCATACTGGCAGGATGTGGCCCAGTCTTAGGGGACGCTGGGAAATGGCAATGGGCTGAAGCTTGCAGTTCAACCACAGCCACCGCTCTGCAGACTAAGCTGCTCCGTGCGAAAAATTTTGGGTATTAAATGCATGTTTGGCTGAATAGTATTTTCAATTTATAATGAATTTTATCCAGACGTAGCCCTACCCTAAGTCAAGGAGTGCCTATATTCTCAGCTCATGAGATCTTAGCAAGATTAAAAAGGTCAATGTGTGCGAAACAGTTAGAATGCTGCTTTTCACATGCTAAATAAATATTAGTTGAGCTATTATTAGTATTAAAAAATGGTTTTCCTTCAAAAAAGACCAAAGAAGTTCAAGAATGAGTTCATGATGAAATGGCTGTTTCTGGAACTTGGTAAATAATAATAATAATAATAATAATAATAATAATAATAATAATAATAATAATAAAAGCCTGGAGTTATCTATTCCCTTCTAATCTTTTTTGGCAGTCCTAAGGATTGAGCCGAGGGTCTTGCTCAAGCCATACAAGTGTGCTGCCACTGGACTATGTCCCTAGGTCTTTTCCTCATCTATGATTTTTGAGACAAGGACTCATTAAATTGCCCACTCTGGCCTTGAACTAAATATATAGCCCAGGCAGGCTTCGAAGTTATGGTGGCCCGTGCCCCTGGGTAAGGTTATGACAGCTATTATTTCAGCTAAAATCTTTTCATAAGATGTTTTTTTTTTCCCCATTAGAAAGTGTCATGGTTCTTTTAAGAAGCAATCATGTGATGGAACGGATCCTCAGCCTCTTCTCTGGTCACATGCGCTGTCCACTCGCTCTTTGACAGTCTGTCTTCTGCAGCCCTTTAGTTCATGTGCTGCCCGGCAGGGTCTGGTGTGGCCTGCATTCCCTAACTCTCTGTCCCACTCTTCTCTCAGTGGCCTTGGCTTCTTATTCTCCGTGTCATAGTGGTCCCGTTCTCCCCTCCAATTCCTTATCCAACTTAAAGGATTGTTTCAGGTCTCAGGGTCCATCCGGATCTCTCTCTCTCTCTCTCTCTCTCTCTCTCTCTCTCTCTCTCTCGGGGGAGGGGGCTGGTCCCTATACAGGATGTCCACCAGCCAGGGGTGGTCCTAAGAGACAACCACGTAGGGAGGACAACTTACTCCTTTTCACCAGTCAGTTTGGCGATATATTTGACCTGCTCTCGAAGCTTGTTTCCGAGTTTCTCATTGGCAATCCTGTAATAAGACACACGGGGGAAAGAATGGCTCTTCCCTGGATGAGCGAGAAGAACCTCACTGATGGGCATGGATCTTCCCAGCAGGGTTTCTGCTGGTTCCTTGCCTCCCCCCAGCACCTTGTTCCTAGAGGGAGAGCTTTGTGAGTCCTTGACAAGTCACAAAGGGAATGGGTTCAAGGGATCCTTGTGAGCCTGGAAGAAAAAGCTTGCATCCTGGGAGGTGTGCCTTGCATCCGCTGATACTCTGTTGCCATGTTGCAGGCTTTGCAAACCCGCCTGAAGGGGTGAGACCCCACCCCCGCTCTATCTGATTGCCAACCCTTGTGTGCAGGCATGTGTGATTGGTTCCTGCGGTCCTCAGCTTGGCCCCGCCGTGGGACCGGCCGCGCTACTTTTGTCTCAGGCACTTACTTCTGCTCCTTTGCCCACTGCTCCATGTTGCACATAATCTGATCATTGTCCTGGTGGATCCTACAGGTGTCTTTGGTTGTGGGCCTCGGGGACAGGCAGCATGGCTTTGCATAGGACAAGGGAATGAGACTGTAAGGGATGAGGGTACGGATGGCTACCCTGCTCCCCCCAGTCTGGATTTTTCTTTCCGCGAAAACAACAACAACAACAACAACAAAACCCCAACCCTGCCCAACCTGGGGGCCAGAGCTGCCACACTCGAGACCTGCATTCTTCACTGTGGTGATGCCACAGAGGAGGCACCAGGCCTGGCAGACACGGTAGGCCTGTCCACTTACAGCAATGGTTCTCAGGCTAATGGCAGTGAAGCGACTTGTTCTAAAACAATAGTGTGCTGAGCTGATGTCACAACAGATGGGGGGAGAGAACCAGGGAGAAGAAGTGCTGCTTTTTCATTTAAACAAGGGCCCTGTGGCCAGCCTAAGATGTCCTACGACTCCTGCCATGAATGGTACTGCTCTGGCTTTTGGATATGGCTCATATCTAGAAGGCCACTTAACTAGTTGGGCGGCAAAACCTGGAAGGACATGAACTGGGGGGTTGTGAGTGTTAACTGTTGTCCTTTGCTGAGACAGGGTCTTGGTCAATATCTCTCTATAACACAAAACCACAGGGAGAAAGGGTAGTGGCCTGGAATAAAGTTGCAGAATCCAAACAGTGCCCACCTCCTTCTCATCCGCAAGGAGGTTCTCTTTCAGGGTAGCCATTTCCTCCTGGAATTCCCGAAGCTGCGTCTCCTTCGCCGCCAGCATCTTGAGGTCATTCTGGTGCTGCTTCTGCCACTGCAGCACCTGGCAGCTCATCTCCTCCAGTTTCTTGTCAAAGTTGTGCACCTGCTCAGGAGTGCAAGTGATGGGGGTGGGCAGGGGCGGGGACCAGGCGAGGCGCCCTCTCCACCTGGGAAGGTTGGCTTGGGAAGATGCCTTTTATTTCCAGTGACCAGCAGAGGGCACCCCTGCTCTGATCTTCCTGCCTGCCTGGCATTCCAGAAGGTGGGGTGAACCCAGGAGCCAAAGAGTATGGCTGAGTGCTAAATAATTCTGCATGCAAAAGGTGACCTTGTGAACCTCTAAGAGGAAGGCAGCCCACGTGCCCCACCGGCCCCTCCTCACCTCTAGCTCACTCTGCTGGTGGAAGCCCTGCAGTTTTTTTAACTCCACGTTGAGCTTTCTCATCCTTTCCTCGTAAGCTATGATTTCATTTTCCAGCTGAGCTTTCTTCTCTTGGGTCTGTTGCAAGATGTGCTGCAGGTTCTTTGTCTCAGAGGTGGCATGAGTGAGCTTCCGGCAAAGATAGAGTGGATTAGAGTGGTCACCAGGGCTCCTGGCCCTCTGAGCTGAATCTTTAGTACAGAAGGCTCCAGGCTTTCTCTGTCCTCTGGCCACGGTCAGCTTGCCAGTGTTAAAGAGGGGTGGGGAAGGACAGTGCTTGGCTTTCTGAATGTCCCTCCCCGGTTTTTATCCTCCTCCCTCTGTTTCCTTTCTTTCTACTCAGATCCACTGATGTTTAGGCATGATCCCCAGAGATTGGGAAAGACCCTGTCCCCGAATCGCCCGTGAGTGGAAAGACGGTCTCTACCACCCCACAACAAACGCAACATATAAACTAAGAGAATGCAGGCTTTTGTTGGGCAGGACAGCCCTGTCCAGGCAAGAGTCGAAAAGCCATGAGGAGTGTCATTGTTTGGCTCCTGCTCCCTCAGAGCTCCTAAACTTCTCCCTTGGTGGAGAACCAGCGTGACCTCACCTTCTCCAGAGCTTGTGTCAGGTCATCTTGGCAGATGCCCGACTTGCGTATGGCTTCTTCGTAGGCTTCCTTACTGACCATGGTCTGCATTAACTTCTTCTCTTTCTGTAGAGCTGAGTCGAGCTTCGTCTGCAGACTCATGATGGAGTCTTTCTGGTGGGCTATCTTTAGGGAACAAGAACACACTATCAAAGCTGTCCCTGGCCACAGATGTCTGACTGGAGGAGAGAGACGAGAGTTGGGCTCTCTGCCGTAAACTGCTGAGGACTGGCGTTCACGCTCGCATCTTATCGTCTCCCTGTCATGGAACACAGAGCTCTTTCCAAGCATCCCTGCATCTCTCTAGCCACGCCACCTGTTATGGCTACCATATCTCCAATAATAAGCAGCATGGGGACATGCTAGTACACAGAGTATGTGTCACAGATAGATACAAAGACATCCATCTGGTCTGGGGAGACAGCTCGGACTACACAGTGCTTGTGAGGAGTTAAGTTAGGTTTCTCGAACCGCTTTAAAAAAGATGGGTCTTGAGATTGCTGGAGAGATTGCTTAGTGAGGACCTGAGTTCAATTCCTGGCACTCACATGGTGACTTACAAACATCTGTAACTCCAGTCCTGGCGGATCTGATGCCTTCTCTGGCCTCCATAGGCACTGCGTTCTACCCAGACATACATGTAGACAAATCATACATACTCATAAAATTTAAAAAAAAGATGCTGGTTATGGCAGTATGCTCTTATAACTAATCCCAGTGCTGGGGAGGTTGAGACAGGAGGATCCCTGGGATTCGAAGGCCAAGAAGACTAGCCTATTTGGTGATTTCTAGGCCACCAAGAAACCCTGTCCCAGAACAAGAAATACTGATGACGCACGAAGTTGACACCTTAAGTTGTCCTCTGGTCTCTACTTGCACACATACATATGTTCACAGATACCCATGGGCACGTGCACACACACAGATCTAGAATCCAACACCAAGCTAATAGCTATGATACAGCATTTTAGTTGTATGTATTTTAGTCATCTCTACCTCCTTGTTGGACCTTAGAGCACAACACAAAATAGCCACACAATAGTCATATAATAAACCTTCAATTTTTAGTTGAATGGAAAGTTATACTGTCTATTTGGAGATTCAAATCTTGTATGGTGTAAGGGGCCCAGTGAACACAACTTTGACCGAAGTGTATTTAAAACAATCCTACAGCTTACACTTGGCAATGAGTACACCGGAGTGGTTAAAGGCAGTCTCTCGAATCACACAATCTGGGTTTAGGTCCAGATTCCATCACTTATTTCTCAGGCCCTCGGTCCTTCCTTCATAGCCTGAGAACCTTTCAGCAATTTCATACAGTGTTCAAGAACAACTGGGACGACGCACGAAAAAAGGCTTTGTAGCCTATCCGTGACCACATGGGCGTGAATTACTATGAACAAAGTGAGTCACCTCCTTGTAGACTTTAAGCCCAGGACAGAGAGCTGTGTTTCTAAGTCGGGAAGCAGAGGGAAACCTTAAGGATGTGTAGCCACTACGTCATCCTTGCTTCCTGGCTCTGTCCCGTGGCTGGCCCGTCAGTGATCTTCCCTAGGGCCACCCTAATCCACTCACCCTCCTAAACGGCTGCCTCAATGCTACACTCACCTCTCCCCCAACACGTTAGTCAGAGTCCCATATGTCTTGTCCCTCTGAGGAAATTCTACCAATAGATTTTCATTGCTTTTAAAATACAACTCAAAATTTCTTAACAGAGGCCACGAGGTCTGTTTCTACTTATCTTTCCAGTCTTGTCGTACACCTGTCCCTCTTATCAGTACTTTCTGGTTGCACCGGCCTTATTTCATTCCTTAGATTATTCCAAGCATGGAAAAAAAAGAGACACACACAAGCAGGACTCAAACTAGAAACACAACGATGAGCCAAAATTCTGATTACTTTTTACCATAGTGTTGAGTTAAGGAGAAAGATGGTATTATATATTCTGCTGTGGGAAAGCGTCACTGTGTGTGCTGGAGAAAAGGGAGAGGGCATTGGAGCTGGATGATCCGGGTTCAAACACTGCTTCATCCCATCACTTACTAATCAGTGGCCCTGGGATTCAGCTTTTCCTTCCTTTGCAAATGGGGGCTCACAATGGTACATACGTTGTTGAGAGTGAAGCAGATGGAAGGTACGTAAAGAGAAGGGCTGAGTTCAAGTGCAGTTCCTAGACCATGTCACAGCCCGTGACTTTCATCTGCATATTTAAACTGGAGCTGGAACGCAGTGTCCCTCTCCTAGCACCAACTATACTTTCCAATTAGTTTTGAGAATGTTCTCTCTCAAGTGGCTCCAAACAACAAATTCACTGAGGTTTTTGTTTTGTTGTTGTTGTTGTTGTTGTTGTTTTGTTGGGGCAGGGTTCCCAAGTATGGTTACTTAAGGAAGAACTCCCCCACCCCCCATCAGATACCAGGGTCTGCAGCAACCTGACATCCATTAAAAGACAGAGATGAGCTGCCGGGGCCTCAGCAGGTGTAGGCAGCCAAGCCGGGGAGAGTTGTCGACAAATGCAGTCGGGCTGGGGAGGCATGGCCCCTTCTTTGGGGTGGCTGTCTGCTCACCTCCGCGTTGAGTTCTTGGATGGCCCTGTTGCAGTTGTTGACTTTGTTGGTGGCGCTTTCCAGGTGTGAGGAGCAGCTGTTGAGCTCCGTCTGCAGGTTCTCTTTCTCCTCCTCCAGCTTCCTCAGGTGCTCCTTCGCCTGAGAGTAAACAGCAAAGACCACCCCGGCCCCCGGAGAGGGGTTAATCTTCCACTTCTTCCCCCCACCCCGCCCCCTCGCTCCTCTTTTGCCCTGGTTGTTCTGGGCTCTCATCCTCTGCTGAGCTTCCTGGCTGTCTGCCCACCCTCTCAGCCCCCAATTCACAGCCCAGTCTTCCCAGGGTCTCTCTCTCTCTCTCTCTCTCTCACCGTCTTCTCCCTCTTTTTCGCTTCCTGTTGCAAAGCCTCGATTTCTGCTTCCAGCAACTTTTCCTGCTCTTTGCTCTTTTTCAGCTGCTCCCGTTTCTCCTCCAGTAATATTTTAACCTCCAGAAGTTCCTCTTCTAGCTTGCTTCTGGCATTTGTTAGCTCCCTTTGCTGAAGGGAGGGGTGGAGGAAGAGTAGGCTGGAAGACAGTTCTATACCATTATATTTGGGAAAAGAAATCCAGGGAGGGGTGGAAACAACTTTGAGGGTGACTTCTCAGCTCTCCTTCCCTGCATACGAGGTGGGAACATTTGCTTTAATGTTCTGAGACACCTTTCTTTGTTTAGCTAAACCAATTTATGGGTCTAGTTTCTATAATGCAGACTTTCTTGCCCACCTAACCAACTCTTTACATAAAAACCTCTTTGAATAAAGTGACTCTCAGAAGAGCACAAAAGGATCAGGGATCAAAGACTTTCAATTGACGGACAAGGACAGTCATCAGAAGAAGAGCAGTGGAAGCTGGGGGAAATAGGTCAGTGGAGGTTGAGCGTTTACTACAAACAAAGGAATGAATGAACCAGTTGTGTTGGTCTGAATGAGAACGTCCCTCATTGGCTCCTACGTGAGGAGCCTGGTCCCCAGTTGTGGGCAATGTTTGGGTTAGGTGTTAGGCTATGTGGCCTTGCTGGAGGAAGTATGTCATTGGGGATGGGCTTTGGGAATTTAAGGCCTTGTCCTGTCCCTGCTTTGTGCTCGTGGTTCAGGTCGAGGCCTCAAAGCACCCTGCTGCAGCCCTTCCCACCCCTGTCGTGAAGGACCGGAACGCTCTGCAGTGTAAGCCCAAATACACTTTTTCTTCTCCGAGTTTCCTTGGCTAGGCTGTTTTGTTACAGCAGCAGAAAAGCAACCAATACAACACCCCAATCAGTCCTCTGGTTATGTTGATGTCTAATGCTCACTGTTAGTCCCGAGTGGCTGGCGAAACAGTTTAACACAAATTCTGGGAAGTTAGTGGAGACTGAGCCACTTAGCCTCAGGCAGGGCAGGTGCCGGAGGTGGCTGCCTGCCTCTCTCTTACCTTTTGCTCGCTACATTTGGCTTCATCAAGCAACTTGTTTCTTTTCCTCTCATCTTCATCCAGGGTGTTCTGAAGCATCAGCTTTTCCTTGTCTGAAACTGAAAGCCTCCTCTGGCTTTCACAGAGTTCTGAGGCCAGCTCCTCGAGCCGCTTCCTATAATGAGGTGACCACAGGGGGAGCTTCAGGGCCTGTGTTGATGGATTGTGGCAATGGTCCCACTCTAGGTCCTGACATGTCACTATCTCACTGCTGAGCAGCTGCCAACCTGTGGGCTGGGGCTGGGGCTGGGGTACCTGTTTTCTGCTCGCTCCTCTTCATGCGCCTTGCGCTCCTTCTTCAGCTTCTGCACCTGACTCTGCAGCTCTTCAATGACATCTGTCTTCTCCTTATCCAGGAGAAGGAAATTCTCAATTTTCCGATGAGCGTCCTGAAGGTTGCTTTTGGCCATCTGTGCTTCGTCCTTACACTGGTTTAGCTTCTGATCTGAAGCAGCCAAGGAAGGCTCCGTGTGAGAGGGAGCACGTAGAAGGCTCAGTCAGGACTCGCTAAAGACTAAATCTTTTATTCTGTGACATGCTTCAGTTGCCAACCTGTCCTCACCTCTCCTGATGCCATCAGGAATTCTGCTAAATTGTCTGTCTTCAACCACCCTTTGGCCATGGATCCCTTCCTGATTAAAATTAAACAAATTCAGAGAAACTGTTCAGCATCTCCTGTGTGACTCGTTCTGTCATTAGGGACAAATCTCAGGGCTCAAGGGGTTTAATCTGGTGAGCACTATTGTTGGCTGTCCATCATAAGGAACACTGAAATTTATTGACTTCTTTTTTGGGTGCTGGGGACCCAACCAGTCTAGCACCAAGCTACCTCCTAGCCCAAGAACTCTGCGGTGTTGAACTCACACTGCCCACAGACTCAGCTGTGACAGCTGTGAATGGTCTTGTGATGAGGGAGGAAGATGACACAGCCTTAGAAGGAAAATGTACTGAGGAGGGGATTGTGGGAACAAATGTGCGGTGAAGAGAATGTGGAGAGAGTGCGTGGGTGAAGGATGACTAGCTGAGCTGGGATGGAAACTGGGAGGGACGGTAGGCTGCAGCTGAGCAAGAAGGTGGATCAGTGAGGGATCAGGAGATTGACAGCAGGAAAGGAATGTTTACACTTGACACTGTACTCGGAGATCCATGTAAGGGAAAGAGCACATTAGGAAAATCACAATGCCCGTTGGGCACAGTGGTGTATTTTGGAGGCAGAGGCAGGAAAGAGCTCCACAGGACCAACCTGGTCTACATAAGGAATTCCAGACCAGTCAAAGCTACATAGTGTGACTCTGCCTCAAATAAACACAAACACAAACAAACACAAACAGACAAACAAATAAACAAACAAACAGGAATGCATTCAATTAGAGAAGACTTCCATCAATATGCTTTCAGTTTCCTGCCTCCACTGGGGGAAGAGGTCCTGCTGAGTTGTCACTGGCATATATATATATATATATATATATATATATATATATATATATTTTTTTTTTTTTTTTTTTTTGTAGTGTGTTTCCTTCACTCTACAGCTATTCTTCTTTAAACACAATTCTCCCATTCCTTCCTTGAAGTGTCCTGTTCTGGTCTACCAGAAGAAAGAAGTAGCAATTATACATTTTTGTGAAAAGGAGACCGGGAGATTAAAAACAAACAAACAAACAAACAACAACAACAACAACAACAACAAAAACCATGGACGAGATTATTTCCCAGTTTGGAAAAGCTGAGAGGAGGAAATGGGATGCTATCCTTTCATGGTAGGACTGATCAGAGCTGCAAAGTTTCTGAGGAGGAAGCTGGTTAAAGAATGGATATAGAACCAGATAGGGCCCGGGAAGCACCTGCAGGGAGGGAGGGCTCTGGTCAGAGCATGGAGAAAAGGGAACACTCGT
Organism: Meriones unguiculatus; assembly: GCF_030254825.1. Lineage (NCBI taxonomy): Eukaryota > Metazoa > Chordata > Mammalia > Rodentia > Muridae > Meriones > Meriones unguiculatus. The sequence goes on from NC_083358.1 coordinate 18,424,890, forward strand.
GAGGTCTGGGTGGGACTGAGGGATGATGTCTACAAAACTGAGGGCTGAGTGTGGGTGGCTAATGTTGTCAGGACAGAGCTGGGGAGAGAGGAGCTGAGACGGATCTTTTTATGTCGATAGCAGATTCACCAAGCATTTCCTGTCCTGTAGAGTGGCTCACACATTGGGTGTTTAATGAGCTCAGCAGTATGACTATCAATCAAGTTAAGAACGCTGTCATTTCGCCAGCCAAACCCCTGTAATCCCAGCACTCAGGGAAGCAGAGGCAGGTGCACCTCTGCGAGTTCAAGGCCAGCCTGATCTTCAAAGTGAGTTCCAGGACAGCCAGGGCTGTTACACAGTGAAACCCTGACTTGAAAAAAAACAAAAACAAAAACAAAAACAAAAACAAAAACAAAACAGCAACAACCAAACCAAACCAAAACCAAAGACGTAATCATCCTGAAGAAACCTTGTACCCAAGGCAAGAAGAGGTTGGTGAGTAGAGAGATCAGTCTCTTCAGAGAGGTGAGTACTAGGTCCCCAGCCCATGCTACAGAGCAGAGCATGTTTGAAAGTAAAGAGGGGGAGGTGGGATCGAAAACCAGGGAGGGAGAAACGAAACTGTGTGGTGAAGGGCCTGGAGAAGACAGAGCCAAAATGTTACATCAGGAAGCAAATGCACGAGCCTATCATCTCCGCTGCCAGCTGGACTGGGGCATTCATTCATCAAAGGTGGCTGAGGGCAGGATAGGAGCAGGAGGGCTGTAAATTTAGAGGCCAGAGTTCAGGACGTTGAGGGAACTTCTGGGATATCGATACAAGATGAAGCCACGGCAGCCATTTGGAGAGACGGCGCTGGGAGTGTGGTGGGGCAGTGCGGGCCTGGGTCTCACCTGCCACCTTCAGCTGCTCCTTGGTCTCCTCAAGACACTCCTTCAGCTTCTGGGCCTCGCACAGCCCGGCCTCACAGTCCACTCTGCATGTCTTCGGTGTTATCCCCTGGAGCTGGGTCTGGAGGTCTTTTATAATCTGCCGTAGCTTCTCCTGCTCCATCTCTTTCTCCATGAGGGTGTTCTGCGCCGCTGCCAGTTTCTTCTCCAGCTCGTGTAGTCTCTCATCCTTGTCTTGGAGCAACTGATGGTACCAAAGAAGGGGTGCTGGGAGAGGCCTGAGCACTGGCAATGGGGACAGTTGGAGGACTGTACGGCGTCCTCATGCTAGCCACTAGCATGCCATTGCCAGTATATCCCAAGAACCTTCTACCTGTGCTCCCTGCCACCATTTTGGGTCCCCTCGGGCTACTCTCAGTGCAGTAGCCCGAGGGGACCTTTCAGATTGCAAGCCAGAGCTGCCTGAGTTCAAAACCCTCTGCAGGCTTTGGCCTTACTTAGAAAAAGGCCCAAGTGTTTACACCCACGTTCCAGGAGGCGCCTGGCCTGGTTCTATCTAGGCTGTCTGTCTGGCTTGGCATCCATGAACGCCAACCCGTCTCAGCTTCAGCTAGCCTCCCACACCCGGAGGGTCCCTGTGCTTGCTGAGCCCTCTGCCTGGACTGTTCTTCCTCAAGGTCCCTGCCTTCAGCTCTCTCTCCGTGTTAGCCATTATAGCATGGGACCAACCTGGCAGTTCTGCCACTGCATTCAAATCTCTGCCCAGTGTCACCTCCTCAGAGAGGCCCTCCATCACAACCCAGTAAAACAGCCACCAAAGCCGTTTCAGAAATTTGTCAGGCTCTGCCACCACTCTGTCAGGATCACACGTTAACTTTGTTACTCTCTTTGTACCCATGGCCCGGTATCCATCACAAGGACGGGGCTGTTTGCGTGTTTGTGGCATGAGTCTCAGTGCACGGAACGGTGTTTGGCATATCCTAGGCACTCAAGAGTGCCGGATGAATGCTGAAGGAGCCAGGCATTTCTAGACTTCTTGCTTTTTTTTTTTTTCTCCACTTTTCTAGATGCTTCTATTCTGACTGGTGGGTTTCAGCCTTATTTTAACACAAGAGGTTTTAATGACTGGAAACCAACTGTATTACTTTTAGTAGCGCTGAGGAATGTACAAGGTTCGGATTGTGCTGACCAACAATGCTAGCACTGGTTTCACATTCTTCCTGTTCTTGGCTCTGGTTGTAGGTTTTTCCAAGAACAAGGTCATGATAGTGACTATAGACCTCGTAGGCTACAGGATGGCTGCACTAACATCTCACACTCTCTGGTTTGTACATTCAAAAGATATTTGCAAGTGTGTGTGTATCTGTGTGTGTGTTTGAGACAGGGAATCATCATGGGGCCTAGGCTGGTTCTGACCTCATAACCTTCCTTCCCCAGCTTCCCAAGTGCTGGGATTACAGGCATGCACCACTGTGTCCAGCTTTATACCCAGCTCGCTTGTTATTAGAAACAAGTGGGTGTTACTGCAGTGGACTGTGAGACTTCCACAGTAGACACAGCAGGCGGAGAAGCTTCTGCCCAAGGCCTGGCTTCACCCTTAGCCCGTTGGCTGTTCCCACCAGGACCCAGAGGGTGCTAGCTCACCTGGTCCTTCTTCAGGGCCCGCTTCTGTGTCTCTGTGCACTGCTGCTGCAGGTCCAGCAGGCTTTGACGCAGGATGGCGACATCCGTGTCCTTCTTCTCAACGTGGGCTGCCGCCTCTTCCCTCAGTGTGTGTAGTTCCAGCTCCAGCTTCATCATGTCTGGTTTGGGCAGGACAACACACCTTACCCATCGGAGGCCGGGTGCCCTCCCACTCCCCGGCCGTGGCCCACAGTCCCGTTTTACCCTGCATGATGTTTTTCTTCTGGTCTGACACAGCCTCCAGCTCCAGGCTCAGGCCCTTCACAAGGTTCTGGTACTCCTCAATGTGCAGGCACTGGCTGTCTTTCTGCTCCTGCAGGTGCTTCAGAAGCTAAGCGTTGGATGGAAGCAGAGCAGGGTGAGAACCAAGCAGCCAACCTCCTTCCCTCCCAACCTTTCTCCACCTCTCCCTTCCTTTTCTACTTATTCAGTGTACTATGTAAGTGTGTGCAGGCAGGAGTTTGCACGTGTGGTGTGTGTGCGTGTGCGCCAGAGGCTGATTTCGGGTGTCTTCCTCAACCATTCCCCCACCTTCTGTTTTTGGAGACAGGATCTCTCACTGACTCTCACCCACTTGGCTAGTCTGGTTCCCAGGATCTGTCTCTGCTTCTCCAGCTCTGGGATCAGACGTTGTAACTCCATATGAGTGCTGGCGTCAAATTCAAGGGCCCATGTTTGCGTAGCAAGCACTTTTACTGACTCAGCCACCTCCGTAACCCTGGAAAAGGTGCTTTCTTAAAGGCAAAATGTCCTGGAGACAGACAGCACAGAAGAGGGTACCAATTGGCCAGTGAAGGCAGGAGGAAAGACTGCTAGTGGTTTGAGATCGTCAGGGCCAATGACAGTGGTGACTGCCGCCCAACCTTGTGAATATACCAACACCCAGTGGTGAAATTTGTGGTTTATCAATTACATCTCAATCTGACAGATGTTTCGAAAGAAATAGTTTTAAGAGGAAATAAAAGTCTTCTCATGTTCGTCTGGAATGTCCTCCCCGCAACAATATCTAATGGAGTTTTTAGCAAGGAACCATCCCAGGTACTGGTAAGAGGGCCCAGTTAAATACGCCTGGCTGACCCCCATGACAGGCCTCATTCTTTTACTAAGGCAGAGTAGGCCCATGTTCCCAGAAATGGGAACTCCAGTCACAAGAATGACCACAAAGAATGCAGGACATCTGGCCAGAGAGAACTAAGGTGGCTCAGCGCTGGTTTTGCACGCCCCCAACATATGACTGACTCCTGACCTGGCTCAAACATATCCCCCAAAACCTCCTGAGCAGGCTCATTCCTATCCCCCCAAAACACCCGTACCCAAGCTCCTAACCTACACCAATCAGAATAAAGATGACCTAACTATCTTTGGAAACTCTCTAACTGGCTTTATATTGGCACTGTGACCCCATCCAGGGGTGGCCATTTTGCCTGAATGGTGATGCCTGCATGTTGGATTTCTGCAGAATAGAACGATCTTTGGTGTTTGCATACTCTTTGAGTCTGCGGTGTTTTCTTCACCGAGCTCCAGACCTTAACACTGGGGGCAGTGGTACACAGAACACAGACACAAATCCTTGTGAAGCTGGTCATCAGCAGAGTGAGATCCTGATAATGATAATGACTCCAGAAGCGGCCAGAGGTTGGTGAGGCTATGAAAGGCACATCAGAGCAAAGCGAATATGGAAGGAGAGGGTACAGGGTGTGCCGGGCAGGGTGTGTGCTGCTATTGTAAATAGGATGGTGGGTTGACCTCACTGGGAGGGACCCCTGTATAGACTTTCTGGAGAAGGGTTGGGGAAGGCATGCTGAATATCTGTGGGAGAGCTTTTTTTTTTTTTAAGATTTAGTTATTATTTATATAGTATTCTGCCTGCATGTCAGAAGAGGGCATCATATCTCATTACAGATGGTTATAAGCTGCCATGTGGTTGCTTGGAATTGAACATAGAGCCGTTGGAAGAACAGCCAGTGCTCTTAACCTCTGAGCCATCTCTCCAGCCCCTTCTATGGGAGAGCCTTAACACAGAGAGAGATTGACTACTGGCCATGGACAAGGAACAACATGGATGCCGGAAGGGTCAGAACGGGAGAAGTGAGGGGAGAGTGGGAGCAGATGAAGAACTCTGGCTCATCCGGTTGCGTCAGGCTCAGAGTTTGTTCAAATACTTCCTTCAACTCCGAAGAAGGCAGTGTCTTCCCAGTGCCGAGGAAGCAGGGCACAGGGCTGAGGCACAGAGATGAACTGCCTGGCATCCAGGGTGCCGAGGGATTTTCGATTTTGAAGTCAGCAGGAAGGAGAGCTGCAGCATAAAGACAGAGGTGACAGCTAGAGAAATGCAGGACAGTCTCAGTGACCCTGTGTGGGGTCAAAGGCTCACCGCAGCCTCTGCCAACTGTGGGAAGGGGAGGTTTCTGGGATAGGCTGATTTTGTGGGCAGCACATCTGGACAGGTGAAAACTTTGGGTAGGAAATATGAAATGGTGGGAGACAGGCTGTGATGGCCAATCTTTATGTCAGCGTGACAAGACTCACAAACCTGGGTATGTCCATGAGAGTCAGAAATGTTCAGCTTAGATGGAAGACCCACTGTGAATGTTGGGCAGGGGTCCTGGACTAAATGAAAAGGAGAAAGTGAGCTGAGGACCAGCATTCTTCTCTCTCTGCTTCCTGACTATGGATGCAAGTGTGACCAGCCTTGCCTTGTTCCTGCCACAATAACTTCATTGCCGTGAGGACACATGGTTGTATCCTCAAACTGTGAGACAAAATAAGCCTTCCTCCCTTAAGGTATGTCTTGCCAGGCATTTGGTCACTGTCATGAGAAAGTGGCTATTGATGAGATAATATTGTGTAACTGTTTCCTCCAGGATCGAAACATTTCATCCTGCAGGGATGCCGGATGCTTCTTAAGACAGAAGGTAAATAACTCAAACTAGCTGCAGGAAGTCCCTGAAACTGACCAGATTCACTAGGCCCCTCGTTTTCAGCTGAGAGTCTTAGACAAGACTTTTAGATAAGCCAACTTGCAAAGAAGACCCTGAGGCTAGGTCTGGAAGAAGCAGAAGCCTGCCAAGTTATCTGGAAGATGGTTAGACCAAATGAGTCACCTGGAAAGGACACTATCCAACCTGTTGAGCTGCTTAAAGGCTGTGCAGCATGCTCAGGTACCCAGCTTTTGTGAGTTGTCACCCATACTGGGGAAGGCTTTGATGGTGCAGCTATCTTTGAGTTATTTATGCTCCAGTAAATAACCCCTCACCCATATTTTGGTAAGTAACCTCAATAAAGCTCATTGGTTTACTAAGTTGGACTTTGGTAGTGTCTGTGTTTTGTCATCATTGTTTCCCTACCTGGGGTGAGTAGAACCCCAGGAAAGGTCTTGCCACACAACAGATACTGTTGTAGATCAGGGGGTGAACACCACCATTTAAACAAATAGTGGTGACCTTCAAAGTTCCAAGGATGCCCTTCAGAGTTCAGTGTTCATGCCACAGTCATCTGACTTTCTGGAATTGGAAAGTCCTGAAGAGTCCACAAGAGGCCACCTTGGAGAACTTGTGTTTCTTAGCTCCTTCTCGCTCCTATAGCATACCCCATCTCTACCCAGGCCCATGCAGGCTTGTGTTAATTCTCTATAATATGTTATCCATGCTGGTTAACATGAAGTTAACATGGACCTCATGCTTAAGCATGATAGACTAAAGAGCTCACCTATGGGAGCTATGATTTTGACTACTGGTTCATCAAAGCTTGCTGTTTGTTGACATGGCTTAACTGCTTGTTTAATATAGAATCAACTTGCGATACTGCTTTGAAAATATTTCACACGCCTGCATGTGATTTTGGGTGTTGGTAAGTGCTTGTGTGTGGCAGAGCCAGTGCCTCTGGAGGCTATAGTTCTGTATCTGAAGGCACTGGAGGTTACTGGATGTCTTGAACCATCTGATGTGGCTGCTGGGAACTCAACTTGGGTCCTTTGCAACTTGAGTGCTCCTAACTGCTGAGTCATTTCTTTAGGCCAAGCGTTCATACTGCTTTGAAGTTACAGAAATCAGAATCAGAAAGAAAAAGACTAATGAGTTTGTACTGATAATTTTTTTCCATGTTTTTTTTTTTTTTCAACTCTAGGCAGATTCTAGAAGTCTGTAAAGTCTTTCTGAGTCTGTCGAGCCAACAGGAGTACTGTCTTGCTTGGATGTGACTTGAAAAGTGGATTTAAGAGGTGTGTGAATTTCACAATCTACCTGACGTTGTCACGGTCTCTGGGGCCGGGTACATTGTGCGCAGTTTCAGTTTGGCAAGGCTGACCAAGGTTATATACGTGCAGAACAGTTGCAAACTACAGCATCAAAAACAAACAAACAAACAAAACAACCAGGGAAAACCGGAAGCCATGTCCCTCCATCTACTCCCACCTTTTTGATGTCTTCACAGTCATCTGAGGAGGCAGAGGGATCCCTGTGCGTGGCCGTGTAGGAAGTGAAGTCGGCTTGTAATTTTACCAAAGTCTCCTCACGCTCCAGAACCTGTAACAGAACACGGCCAGTCAGGGAAACGCGCGCTTTCCTGGCACTGTGTTTGCGGTGGGTTCGTCTCTGCAGCATAGACTTGTGGTATGGTTATGGAATTCACGGTGCCCATCCTGTAGGATGGAAAAGGAGTTGTGCTCTCAGTCTTATGTCAGGCAGAGTGCTTTGCCTCGTGTCTATGGGTGGCCTCATTTTGGACCCTTTCTGAGATCCCATGCTTTATGAAGCAGGCTTTGGTAGGCTATGGGGAAAAATGTGCCTCATCTTCCAGAGGCCACAGTCAGGGTTTTCTTGCTAAGGAAGTTTCTTGTGGAGTGGGTGAAAGTATGGATACTTTAAAGATTGTAAAGAACTTGAAATTTGTGTTTGCTGTCTCTCTCTCTGGTTTTTTTAAGACAGGGTTTCTCTGTGTAGCTTTGGCTGTCCTGGACTCGCTTTGTAGACCAGTCTGTCTTTGAACTCACAGAATATTGAATTCATTAGAATATTGAACATGATGAGGACACACACGCCACAGAAAATACGGACAAGAGGTGGGAACAAATTTACACGGTATTTGAGGAGTCTCGGTTAAAGAGGTCAGCTTAGGTGGCTCCCTCTCTTCCTTTCTTCCGGCTCTAGGGGGAGTCTGGTAGGACAATGTTCTAAAGTCAGGCGCCTACCAAAGCGTTGCTGTAGGCCAGTTTATTCCGGAGCTCCTGGATGAGGTCATCCTGCTCGGAAACCTTTTGCCAGACTTGAGACAGCCGCTTCAGGGTCTCCTGGTGCTCCTGAACCGTGCAGGGAGAAGTGTAGCTGCGCACCTTCGAATGGTCGCCCTTGTTCTCGGGCTCCTGGGACATTGTGAAACAACGAATTGGTTTTGTTTGGAAGTTGTGAGTCAACTTCCGGGTCCTACTAGACTCGTGTTCTAAGAGCGTGGGCTCGCCTCCGGTTAGCACGGCGTCCTCAACAAAAGGAAAAAAAATACCAGCCAGAGAGGGGACTCAAGCTGAAAGTCCCCAACCGTTCTCAAGGCCGGGCGTTCTGTGTCTTCTGTGACTCACGTCCCTCCCCCGACCCTGTGACACCCTGTGTTGCCAGTGCTTTTCTTAGCTGTGGAGTGATCTAGGCATATCTGTGTGCACATCCGGACAGTTACGTAAGTTAATAGGGTGCCACGGCACGCCATGGCAAGGGCTGTCCTCACTCGACAATTTGTTGAGGATAGTTTCCATGCTGTTGTCTGTAGATCTGTTGTATTCTCTCTCTCTCTGTATGCATGCACATACATGCACATGTGTGCTCATGTGTGTAGAGGCCAGGGGTCACTAGGGCATGCTGTCCTCTATCAGTCTCTGGTTTATCTTTTGAGACAGAATTTCCTACTAAACCTGCCACTCACTGATCTGCCTGGACTGGCTGGCCGGCAAGCCCTATGGATTCTTCGGTCTCTTATCTCCTCGATATTGGATTACAAGAGCACTCTCATGCTGGGCATGGTGGCACAGGGTTTTAATCCCAGCACTTGGGAGGCAGAATCAGGAGGATCTCTGTGAATTCGAGGCCAGCCGTGTCTTCAAAGTGAGTTCCAAGACAACCAAGGATACACAAAGAAAACTTGTCTCAAAAAAACCCAACCAACCAACCAATAAATAAAAAGTACCAGAGTACTCTCAAGCTTGACTTTTTTACGTGGCTCCGGGAATTTAAGCCTGGGTTACCATGACTGCAGGGTAAGTACATCACTGAGCCGTCGCCCCCCAGTCTATTTTCTTAAAACTAATTTCAAATTCAACAAATATTTGTGTCTGTCTCCTTTTTAAGAAAACACTGTGACACTTTAGGCAAACATTTATTTCTCTTTGCCTATGTCCTGTACCCTCTCCAGTTTCCAGAGAGTACAAACAGGGCACATCCTTGCAGAACTTTAATCTCTACACTTACATTGTATTGAATCTATAGGATAATGGATTGTGTTGGATTCGTAAACCATAAAAATGGAGTCTTGAAACTTAAGCTGTCCTGGAGATTTACTCATGGCATATGTGCTTGCATTCTATCCTGTCCTTTCAAATTGCTTTAAAATGCATTTATACAGCTTCTTGTTAACGGCACGTAGATTATTTGTAGTTCTTTTCTAAAATGAAGCCGAAATGTACATCAGTCTTTTGAGTACCTTCAAGTACTTTTTGGTGGGTGTGTAGATTCAATTCCTAGAACTGGGACTGTAGTTTATGGCCCAAACCGAAACCACGATATTTACATAACTGTCCTCCGAGGAGGCTACGGCACTCGTCACTCTCATCAATAGGACTGTTTGCCGAGATGTTTTTTAGTGTGTGTTGCGTGCAGGTGTGTGTGGAGGGCGGGGGACATCTTCAGGTGTTATCTTTAGAAACCCTTCCCACCTCCTCTGAGCAGGGTCTCTCACTGTCCTGCAGTCAGGCTGGAGTGGCTGGCCAGGGAGCTGTGGGGGTCTTCCCATCTCTGGTTGCCTGAGCTGGGATGACAAGCATGCTCCACCACATGCAACACTTCTCCGTCAGTTCTGGGGCATCCAAACTCAGATCCCTGTGCCAGGAAGGGCTTTCCTGACTGATCCACCTCCTCAGCTCCACTACAGTGAAATTTTTTTCCTTAGACAGCTGAGATCACGTGTGGAGTTTACTGCTCATCCTATCATCAGTCCACAGTAGGAACGGGGAACTGAGGCACACAGTTAAAATAGCTCAGGGTTGCTAGTGTGCTGGCAGAGCTTGTCTCCATTAAACTTGTCTTCTCCCTAACTTTAATTTTAGACAAACTTAAGAAATAGCTCATGTTCGTTGGGTAGGAAAGCTGCCCCCGAGCGAGGCTGGAGAAAGGTAAAGCCAGAAATCCAAAATTGATCACTCATGATGCTCGTGTAAAGAATTTACCATACAGGAATACATAAGAGCAAAGTGAGGACAGCAAGAAAATTCCTACAGGATTTAATATCATCTTAATGCTGTAGAATAAAAAAAAAATGGAAATTGATTTAAGTCATAAAAGAAAATTTTTCTGAATATAGATCTTCAGATGAAAAGTTCGTTAAACATTGAGAAGTGTTTAATAATAAAGACTAAATCAAAACATCTTTAGCCTGTCCTGCCCCCAGGGTCAGGGCAAAGAGAAGACCTATGGCCTATGAAACACAAGATAGGGATTGACGTCACTGGCTGGGTTTTGGTCCCGAGCAGCACAAAACTGTGCAGCAAGGCCCTCTGAGACCTCAGGGAAGACAACTTGGTCAGCTTGCACATCCAGCTGGCCAGCATTTGAGGTTCTGTCCAAACCGTCTTCGGGCAGACGAGAAAAAGCTTGCCATTCATAGCCATTTTTGAAAGAATTAAGAGATTATTAGAGAAAGAAAGGAAAGTCAGCCGGGTGTGGTGGCACATGCATTTCATCCCAGCACTCAGGGAGGCAGAGGCCGGTGGATCTCTGTAAGTTCAACGCCAGCCTGGTCTACAAATCGAGTCCAGGAAAGGGTTACACAGAGAAACCCTGTCTTGAAAAACAAAAACAAAAGAAAGGAAAGTCTTCGAATGGAGAATAGGTGAAGTACATGACTAGGCACAATGACGCGCAAACATTGGAGTAATTTTGTCGTCTTAAAGAAACAGCCATTTCCTAGGTGATAGGGACTGTTCCAAAGCTTTAGAAAAATCCAGGAAGCATCCTCATTCATCTTAGGACAACTGGCATAGGCCAGATGTCAGTATGAGATGAGAACACAAGGGGCTGGGGTCACAGGTCAAGTGTAGAGCTCTTGCCTAGCATGTGCAAAGTCCTGGGTTTGATTCCCAGTAAAAAATATATATAGATAGTCAGTCATATAGCCATATATATATGTATATATATATATATATATAGAGAGAGAGAGAGAGAGAGAGAGCGAGCGAGCTAGTCAATATGTATAATAGTTATATAAATAGATAATCACATCAATAGATAAGACAGATAGTCATATAGTGATATAGAGAGATAGTCATATAGTCATATAAATAGTCACATAGCTAGATAAGATAGAAAGAAATTTAAACTGTCAAACTAATCTGTCTTTAAATTTAATAATAAAAAAGTTTTAAAAGTGACAACTTAATCAAGCTCAATTTATTCCAGGAGCACAGGATTATTCTATGTATGAAAATTTATTAATATGAAGAAATATTACCTATTTTGTTAAAGGACAAGTCTAGCCCAAGATGGCTTTGAATTTCCTTTGTATCCCTGGCTGGCCTTGAATTTGCAATCCTCCTGCCTCAGCCTCTCAAGTGTTGAGAGTATAAGCATGTGCTACCGTGTCTGGCAGCAACATAAACAGACATACCTTACTTGAGGAAGGTGATTAGCAAGCTGCTGAGAACAGCTTTGTGCTTAATGGTAAGATCTAGGAACAAAGATGCTCTGACAGGTAGCTCAGTCCGATGAGATGAAACACAAAAACAAGCTAGTCAATCCTTCTTTCCCATTTTCTCACTCTCTCCCTTCTCTCTCTTTTTTGAGACAGAGTCTCACTATGTAGCCTTGGCTGTCCTGGAACTCACTACAGAGACCAGGCTGGACTCCAACTCACAGAGATCCACCTGCCTCTGTCTCCAAAGTGCTGGGGTTAAAGGATTATGTCACTGTGCCTAGCTTGAGTAAAATAAGAAGGTGAAAGTGTGAGGTTTAGAAATTTCAGTTGCAAATCTAGCAAGAAAGCTCAATAAAGTGTCTGGTAAGGGATAAATTCTTTTGCACACCAGTAATAATTCTTTTTAAAAAGTGTATAGGCATGTTTAGCTTGCATGTGTATCTGTGCACAGTTGTATGCAGTTCCCAGTGAGGACAGAAGAGGGCATCAGATCCCCTGGAAAAGGAGTTAACAGGCAGTTGCAAGCTGCCATGAGAGTGGTGGGAATCAATCTGGGTCCTCTGGAAGAGCAGCCAGTGTTAGTGCTCTTAATTGTTGAACCACCTCTCCAGCCCCTATAATCCTCAAGATTAAATGTATAGACGCTTCTCTTCAGGCTGGACATTGTAGCATAGGTATTTGTCAGCACTTAGTTCAGGGCCATGCTGTTATACATAGAAAGGCTAGCCAGCACTACATAACGAGACCATATCTCAAAACCCAAAAAACTCCAATTCGTAAAACCAGGAACCGCTGTGATATCCCCGGGAATAAACTCAGGAAAAAAAAAAAAATATGTGCCTATAAAGGAAAGTGTAAACCCTTAATGAGAACAAATGAGTGAAATCGTAACACATCATCTTCCATAGGGCTTGCTAATCTTCCACATTAATATAGAATGTGTTAGCCAGCCTAAGTGTGCATTTCATTAAGAAGTCTAAGAATGGTTGGGAACCGTGTGAGCTATCCAAACAGTGAAGGGGGAGGGACTACGCGGTGTCGTCAGACGGGCTGTCAGTCACAGGAGCCCTGACACTGGCGGAAGGAAAGCCCATCAGAAGCGTGGGTCCTGGCAGCCTTGTGTACGGAGGCCGTGCTCCAGCAAGTGGGCGCCTGAGTTACTGCAGGAGGGTTGGGATGGTCAGTGAATGGTTGGGGGACCACTGGAGAGTCACTTAGGTAAGTGCAAAATCAAGTCGCATCTTATTTCCTACGCACATATGAACTGAGCACTAATGACGTAAAAATGAAAACTTACAAAACTGCTAAAAAATAACAAAAGAGATAAACTTCTATGAGTGTTGCTGAGAAAACTTTCCACGGCAAGGTGTGAAGTGTGGAATCCATAGGGGCGATAGAGGCTTTGACTTTGCAAATATTTAAAGCTTGCACGTGGTAAAGATGTCATAATAAAGTTAAGTGAAATGTTACGGGCAGCGGAGACTACTTGCAGCATAGCAAGGCGTTATTATTAGAGCTATTAAGCAGCTTCCATAAATCAATACAAAAATAACGACACAGGCTTGGTTTTGTGTGTGTGTGTGTGTGTGTATTTTAAAGGGAAGGATTAAAACTATAATTCGGTGGAAGCTGGGTCCAATTTGGTAGTGAGCAGCTTCCTAGGGCTTCCTGTCCAGCTGCTGCAAGGCAGGCCCTCTAGGGCCTTGCCTGGCTTGAAGAAAACTGACAATCTTTCCCTCAGCTCCTGCTCTGGAGGCCTATGCTGCTCCATAGCGCCCCCTGGAGTAAGCCAAGGCCTTTGGGAGACTGGCTGGAAGCTCTTTTCCTCTTTGTCTAGCCCAGCTCTGCTCCTCCTTCTCCCCAGCGCGGTTATGCCAAGATCTCTGCCTACAGACACTTGGGTGCAAATCCATCAAGGCTTGTTTTTTCCGCCCTCTGGAGAACCCAATTGGCTTCTATTAAGATTAAAGGAAATGAGGATTGTATTGAGGAAATTTTTGTTGCCCTACTCTTAAGTTTAATACAACTTAGAAGGGTCTAAAATATATTATAAAGCTTCTTTTAATTATTGCTGATAAAGGTGTAAAATGATAGAACCATTTTGGTTTGCATGGCAATCACTCCAAACAAGCACATCTTTTGATGTAGCAGTCTCCGTAATAATGGCTCTCTCTCTCTCTCCACTCTCTCTCCTCCTCCCTTTCTTTGAGATGGGGTCTAATGAAGCTGCCTTGAACTCATTATGTAATGTTAGGGATAAACAGGCGCTCTGTAGTGCCATGGATTTTGTATAGACTAGGCAAGAACTCTATCAACTGAGAGCCAACACCCACCTTACCCCAATCCCTGGTTAGGAGTCATCTTAAAGGAGATATAAAAGCTGGAAGTTAATAAAGAGCTGAGTGGTACAACATTCGGGGCCAGGGGAACTCATTTGGTGGGAGGTTTGAGTCTCGGGTGGAAGAAGCTAGGACCAGCGGAGAGAACCCGGTGAAATGTCCGCCCACCAGGGTTCCAGGGTAAGGGATGTGGCTTCGGTCTTACCTTATTGAGAATTCCGCTGAGCTCCCCCTCCAGCATCTTCACTTGGCACTCCAGCAACTCGATGTTGCTCAGGGATGTCTGGTACTTGTCCCGGTAGTGGTTTAAGCTCCTTTCGAGGGAGAGGATCTTGTCCCCTGCCAAGGCAAGCTGCTCTTGAGCCAGATGGAGCTTTTCCCCCGTGTTCTTGTCATGTTTCCCCATTTCCTCCTCAAAGAGAGTGACCTGTTAGTGGAGGAGGGGAGCCACACTGAACCCATGCCAACAGGAAAGAGAAGGATGGGAGCATGAGAGCCCATAGCGTCTAAACTGTATGCTTAGATGAAGAGGGTAGGCATGGGTCTAAAGGCCACAGCGTTTAGGGGTAAATTGTGTGTGACCGAAGGACTGAGCATCTCACTTAGTGCCTTCTGGGTCTTCTCCCAGTCTCTCTGACATTTACTAGGCACAGAATAAACACCTGATGATGACTAAAAATGAGTCTGAGCTTTCCCGAAAGGACTTGGAATGCCCAAGTCCTTTCCTTCCCGGACCCTCTCTAGAGATCTCATTTGGAAAGCATAGAGTCCCGTCTGCGCGCAGTTTGCGGCCAGCAAGTTCCCAAGGGAAAGGGAGGGGCCATATATCCGGGGTTCGCCTGAGATTTGCACGATTCATACGTAAGTTATTTTTCTAATCCGTGACCACTGACACAGGTATCTCTAGGATGCATCAGGCTGGGCGAGGTGCAGCTATACATACGGGGGGCACGGCTTCACCTCTCTCGTAAGGCCGAGGTGAAATTAGCAACTGATTTCATGTAGTTGAGTGCGCTAGGTGGCATGCCGAGTTATACGTGATCAAGGAGTCAAGAGGAGAGCCACCGTGCCGGGCTGCATGTTGTTTCAAACTGTCCAAATCTGACAGAGATTGGCCCATTAATTAAGCTGGCTGAACTAACCGCCTCGTGTGACATTCCTCTGAGGAAAGGATCATTTAGTTTAAGGTGTCTCTGAGGAAGAGAGGAGAGGGAGGTATTTGCTATTCATGTGTTATAGCAGAAGGAGTTGATCCTACTTACGTTCCTGTAGCACTCACTATTTTTAAACGTGTGTATGTGTGTTACACACACACACACACACACACACACACACATACACACACGCACACATACGCCCATATGCTCGCCCCAGGGCTTGAAGCCCCACTGCCCAGAGCAAGTAAGCCACTCCATCAGGGATTTGCCCTTCCGTGACCACACCACACCTCCCAGGGTTTCCTAGCGTCACTTCCTGGGTTCAGTACCTGACGGTGCTCAGCTGCTCATCTCAGGGTCTGCTGTTGGTAGAAGCCAACCCTGTGTAGGGCTGTGTGATGCTTCTGTGTTGATGGCATCGAGAGGGGTGGGCAGAATGTTTAGAATAAAATTTACAACACTTTCTCAGACTGAGGTCTGGCGGTGACAGTTGCTTGCCAGATCCCATACCTATCCTCCTCCTCCTTAGCAGCCAGACATCTATTTGATTTTGACTGGGGGCAGTAATATGGCTCTTTAAGCGTGACATTTCTTGGCTTCCTAGGAACTAGCTGGAATCATGTGGTGTGTGTGTGTGTGTGTGTGTGTGTGTGTGTGTGTAACTTTTGGCAATCGTCCTTAATAGGGAAGCATGTGCTTTCTTCCTGTCTTCCCTTTCACTCGGGTTATTTGGTATAAGGATGTGATTGCTGGAGTTCTGACAGCCACCTCAGGCAACCCAGGGAATGGCTGTCTTGAGCAGATGTGGTGATAGAGCAAAAAGACAGACTTCAGGTTCCTGGTTCCTGTTGACACATGGAGTTGCCATCACAGCAACACGCCACCCGTCTCGGACTATCATTAATAGCTCTTTCTGGTCCTGATTTCTAAGTGGCCTCCCAGCGAACTCCAGGGCTCCTTTATCTAAGCCGGACTTCGGTTGAGGCTGTAGCGAACACTTAAGCGCTCTATTAAACCACAGCTGAAGCTCACAGATCCTCCCCGGATGACATTTTTGCGGGATAACCTTTCTTCCTTCCTTTCCCAATCGTTTTCTGCAGACTCTTTCTAGGCCATACTGTGCCCTTTAAAGAATTTTCTATGCTCTCTAAGGCCCCCTTTAAAGTCCCTGGAGTTAGTCTTCAACTGAAAACACCGTCTACAATACTCCTCGGAGTTTTCCTTATGTCTGAAAGAAGAAACTGTCGGGGGAAGGCACGCCCATCAGTCTGCCTGCCCTATTTCGTAGAACCACGGTGCTAAGGCTGTCTGCGTCCCTCCTGCCAGACCCGTCTTAGTTCTGTGGGTCTTTGGAATTTCCTTGGGATTTCATAGGCATGCCGATCTTTGCTTAAATATATATATATATATATATATATATATATATATATATATATATTGCCCCAGAGCATCAATATAAGTAAATGTCCAGAATGCACTTAAAACTAAGCCTCTCGGCTCTAAAACCCCGGCCTGAAGAAACAGTGTGGAACTTGGTGACGCCTTGGAACCAGGGGTCAGGCATCCTACTTTCTGTGCAGGTGCCGGGGGAGCCGACTTTCCTGAAAATATGGGATTCAATGGGCCTTTTACCCTTTAATTTTTTTTAAACTCTGAGAGACCTGGGGTCTCTTGTATTTTAACAGCCCTAACAATACGGAGAGGCTGTCCTTTCACCCCACACATGTGTACACAAGAACCCCCACACCCCACATGCATCAACACTGGCCACCCTGGTCACCGAGCCTCTTTTTGCTAAGCTTCCGACAGGGCAGGTGTCATTATCTAAAGAGGGAAGGCTCTTGAGCCTCCTCACGGTGGTGCAAAGCCCCCGCTCCGGAAGGCAGTGCGGCCCCTGAGGGCTGGAGGCGCGAGGGCTCCTGGGACGTGTCAGAGGTTAGTTAATGTCACGCTACCTCGTCCTCCTTAAGTTTGCAGTGGTGGTGGAGAAGCATGAGGTCAGACGTCTGCTTCTCCAGGATGGACTGGTACTGCAGGAGGGAGCAGTAGGAAGCCTGCAGCTCCTGGGTGCGGAACTCCAGCTCCTGCTGAAGGCTCAGCAGCTTCTTCTTCAGTTGCTGAAGCTGCCTCAGGTGACACTGCTTATTGGGATTGCAGTCCGTCGCCATCTCCTTGAACACCACTGTCTGGGTTTGCGCCTTGTTCTGTGGCACAGATGGACAGAATGGGGTTAGAAAGCCACGGAGGATGCAGTCATCCTTTGGCTTTTTGTTTTGTTTTGGTCTTTTTTTCCCCATTTGTTCAACCATTTACACTCAGCCCTCCACCCTTTGATGTTTTTATCAACCGAGAGATTTCTAGACATTTTACTGCTCTCCTGAAGTCCTGTGTCATTTCATATTCCTCCTCTGCAAGAAAGACTTTAAAAAAAGAAAAGATGGTTCTTTTAAGCAATTTGAAAATTACATTTATCTGTTTGTGTGGGTGGGTGGGTCTGTGCCTACCGTGGTCTATACATGGGGGTCAGGGGGCAACTTTGGGGAATTGTTTTTCTCCACCCACAGTGTGAGTGCTGGGGACCCAAATCAGGTCATGAAGAGCGGTAGGCAGTCCTCTTTACTCCCTGAGTTACCCCACTGTCCTGCATGCCCAATTCAGAAGGGGGGAAAAAAAACATACACTTAAAGGACATAGAGAGATGTCATTAATGCTGTGCTTGTGTGTTACCTATGTGTAGAAAATCGCCAAGCTTGGCCTAGGAGGAAATCCATCTTGGCCAGTGCTTCTTGAGCTGAATTTAGTTATTATAAGTAACCATGTAACAGAGCATCGAAATGGCTAGATTCTGGGGGGTCTGGGATGCTGGAGCATGGAAGGCAGAGACAGTGCTCACTCCTGTGACCTTCTGGTTGTCCTGAAGAAAACTGCCTCCTCCCCCTTCCCCAGTTCATTGATAAGATGGTTAAGTGGAGATGGAAAGGAGATGGATGGAAGCAAGCAGAAGCAATGTTCCAGAGACAGATAATAGCAAGTTCATAGACAAAGAAGAAGTTGTAAATCTGCCTGGTGCTATTTGAGATCCCTGGGGAAGCTGCCACCACTGTACTTCCTTGAAAGAGAGAAAGTGAAGGCAGAGGGTGGTGCTAGGTAGGCTGAGAAAAGGAGGCCATCTTGAAGTCCTTAGGTAAGGAGGCCATCTTGAAGTCCTTAGGTAAGGAGGCCATCTTGAAGTCCTTAGCTCCTTTCAAGAGATGACAACCCCCTGGAAAGTGCCATGAAACTCTCTCAAAAGAGTTTACAAAAGAGACATGGCATGCTCTACAAAGTTACAGCTGTAAGACAGGAGTAGAGACAGCACACAGGAGGAGACTGTGAGAGAAAGAGACAGAGAGAGAGAGAGAGAGAGAGAGAGGTGTGGGTCAAGGTTGTAGCAGTGGAAGTTAGGAGAAATTGGTTCTAGATCTGTTCTGAAAAGAGAGCCTCCAGAATTCACTGCTGAGTTAGGGTTGGACTGTGTAAGAATTACAGCCATCCAAGACAGTGATCTTAAGGGGTGAGCTCGAGTCACTGGAGGGATGGAGTTTTACTGAAACCTAGCTGAGATCCTGAGGAAAGAAAGCCTAAGTGAGAAGGGCGGTGGTCTATAAAGACTCAGTCTAGCTGAGAGCCAGAAACACAAATGCTGACCGCGTGACATCTGTCTTACCCACATGCCTCAGAACCGAGAAGAACGACAAGCAGCGGACCTCCGTTATCCCCAGTGACAGAAATGTTTAGCGAAGATGAGTTCAATGTTTGGACCGCGAAACTCATGAATGCAGCTACAGGGAAGGCGATGAGATGAATTTTGTATTTAGAGCATGTAGCTGATAATTGTCTATGTATGTCTGAAATATTGTTAGGTGATGTCAGTCTTCCCAGGCTAAGGATTTGCTGTACTCATGCTGTACTCATCTGTAAGTGAGGTTTGGAGAAGATGGAGTTGAGTGTGCGTGCGTGTGTGTGTGTGTGTGTGTGTGTGAGCAATATGGGAAAAAAGTTATCACAGCTAAAAACTTAATGTGGACTGAACTAAAGAGAGGTGTGAACACTTTGGTGCTGAATTTGAGGGACTTGCTTCCGTGAAGAAAATACCCCCAAGTCTCCTGTTCCTTTCGCCCAGATCATCTGTTTTTTTATCCTCACTCTTTTGAAGGCAAACTGATTGCTGAGGCCTAAGGCCTTGGCTGCAGAGTGTAACCAGGTTTGGCTCGGCCTCTCCGCCGCTGGACACGGAAGCCCCAGCTGGAAGCTAGCTGCCGTCTCTGCATGCATATTCCTGCACCGCACCTCCCTTTCTTATGTCTCCACTTTTCATTGTCCAAAAGGATGAGAAAAACACTCTCCGTTTGAAAGAAGCAAAATTGTCTTTCAGGCTTTTCTTCCCCCGTACCTGGGGATGCTGGGAGAATTCAGAATTGCTCGCCAGCTTTGAAGCTTCCTGTCGGTATAGAATGTCTTTTCCTGAGTGCTGTATGAAGCTCCACGCCCTGGCAGCCATACTAATGAACTGTGAGGCATTTCTCTTCCTCACAGGTCATTCTGGGTTTTACTTTAGTTTGAGGTAACAGGACGGAGCAGACAGATAATGGGGGGCGTTTTGAACTCTTGCTGTACATAACACATAGCACCTGGACTGATGCAGCCGATTAAGAAGGTCCAAGAAGTGCTTGAATCCACAGAGAAGCTGGGATTTTATGGGATGGGAATTCCAGATATTTGCGTATCATTGATCCCTATGGGTTTGGAAAAGCCAAGTTTTAAAGACTATGAGAAATGTTTAAAATTAGTTCGGACCTACCTATTAAATTTCTACTTACTGCCCTTATATATTTAAACATTTATTTTTCTTAACTCTGGATAAATGTAAAATGACACACGATAGGTTAAAATCACACTTTACTTACGTGTGTGCCAAAGGACAGGTTCAGAAACTCACCACTTCCCGCTGTCTGTGGATGGACCTGCGTTTGTGCGCTCGCCTGTGGGTGTGTGCACACGTGGGGCCGGAGGTTGACGTCAGGTGTCTTCCTCAATTACTCTCCACCTCAGTCTTTTGAAACAGGGTCTCTTATTGGATCTGGAGCTTGCCATTTCGACTAAGCTAGCTCTGAGCTTCGGGACTTTGCCATCTGCTCCCCCACGCTGGGCTTGGCCCACAGACGTGTGCCACCGCGACCAGCTCTAACATGGGTGCCGGGAGATGAATTCGGGTCCTCCTGCTGGCAGGTTACTCTCTGAGCCATCTCCCTGGCCCCATCTTCCTTCCTTAAATGTTTTTTTCCCCCTAGTAAAGAAACACATTATACTCCTCCTTGACTTCCAGTTTGAGATATGAAAAAGCAAGCGAGGAGGAAGTGGTCTTACAATGGTGACACTAGCTCTCCAGGCGACCGTCCAGCGTCGGATGTGACGCCGGAGGCCAGCTCCCGCTCTGCCAGGTTTCTCAGCTGGGTTTCCGGCCCGCAATCAGCCACATGAAAAGCTGGAGCTCTCTAGCTGCCCAGAGGTACCTGTTCCCGTATTTAGTCAACCTTTCAGCCCCACTGTGGTCAAAGAGATTATAGCTATTGCTCCTTCCTTGCCTCTGCGGCCACTTGATCACAGAAGGAAATTAATTGGCCTGGTGTGATTCATTTTTTGAAAAGTCACATTGGTTTCCACCCAACACTTTGTGCTTTTGAAGTTGATGCTAATTGATTGATGTTAAGTTCTATATTTTCCCTGATATTGAAGTGAAGCTGACAGGTCTATAATTACCAGGATTGTCCTTTCTCCCTTTTAGAAAAGATGAGCACTTCATTTACCCTTTTTCAGTCTACAGGGACTTTCTTTATCCTCTTGAGCTCTCAAAAATAATCACCAGCAGCTGTGCAATAACACCTGCCAATTCCTTAAGCACTCTTAGAAGAATGTCGTCGGGCCCCGCTGATTTGCCTAAAGCCGGCTTTTCAAAATACCTTTTAACCATTTATTCCCTCTCCAGGCTTGCACGTTCTCCTGTCAAAGGTTGGCATTGTTCTGGTAACTGTGTCCCTGATGGGTTTTCTTTATCCATTTAAGACCTTTGAGTCTCCTCATCTTCTCCCCAGTCATCGCCATGAACTTCTCTTCCTGTCTTTGAGGTGTTGAGTGAGATACTCCCTTGGAGCTCCAGGTTAACCTTCTCCATCACTAGAGAGGCTTGTCTGCTACTTCCTGTGTCGTCTGTAAGCCGTGTGCACTTCTCCTTGTTGACTACCAAAGAGCTGCGTGCTCAGCCACGGGCATTTTATTAAAATGAATGTTTGTGGTTTAGACATTCTTCTCACCAGACCTCTGCTTACATGGGACCCATTTAAAAAATCCATTTGGAACGATTTTCTATTCACAGGCAAATTCAAAAACAGGACAACTGAACTAAGAGATTAATGCTAGTAGGTTATTAGGCATGAAACTAGATTCTGTTTTTTTTTTTTTTAATTTAACATGTATTTTTAGTTTTAATTCTATTCTAGGGTCCACTTCAGGGCCACTACATTTAACAAATTCATTAAAGCTGCCTTCATTTACCTAGATGGTTCAAAAGGATGCCTGATGATAATACCCGCCAGGCTTCTACTAATCTTTAGATATTCAACTAACTACCCTTACCTGAAAGGATAACATTTGTTTTTATGCTAAAAATGGTGCCCTCCATACATGTCCAAAATCAGTTCAACAATAGGAGTTCCAACAATAGGAGCAAGGATAGGATGCTCCCTGCACCCCCCACCAATGAATAAAACCCGGGTAAGTTGCTTTTAAGGCCCTCCCTTTTCTGGTTCAATATTATTTATTTGGTTTCGGCCATGCAGGCGTGTGAGTCTCTGAGTAGGTGTTTCTGCGTGCACTGGTGTGGAGGCTCTAGGCATCAATGTCAAGCAACTTCCTCAATTGCTCTCCACCTTAGTTTTTGAGAAATGGGCTTTCACTAATGTGTAGCTTTCCTGTTCAGCTTGACTGGCTGGCTAGCAAGGCTCGGGGGTCCCCTGGGCTGTGATTGTCGGCATTCACCGCCACAGCGTTTTGTCTGAGTCCTTTTTATATGCCACAATTTTTTATGAGTTCCAAGGATCCAGACTCAGGCCATCATACCTTGTATCAAGCACTTTACCTTGTGAACTGTTTCTCCAGCTTCTGACTTGTCTTTAGAGACGGGTCTTGCTGTGTAACTCAGGCTAGCTGTAGAACTTGCTACACAGGCCAGGATGGTCTGAGGCTGGTAATTCCCCTGCCTCAAGCTTCCCAGCTCTGGGATTTCAGGTGTGTCCCACAACACCCAGTCTTTGATCATGTTATTTTAATATGTCTGTTGTTCGTTTTTCTTTGTTCACTTTGAGTCACTCTTTGACTACAGTGAGGGGGCATCAAGCATACACTGAAGGAGGTACCCCGTCTTACAGTCAGGCAGGTGCAGCCGGTACCCAAAGGGTGAAGTGCCCATAAGTTCTGCGCCCTGGGCACCCGACTTTAAAATAATGCCTTATCTTAAAAAATACTTTATTTTACGTTGTAATTTTGTGTATATGTATGTCTGAGTGTGAGTACTCTCTCAATGGCTGAGTCACCTCTCCAGCCCCAGAACCTCATTCTCTTTGCCACAGTCTCTGCTTGTTCCTGGGTTGTTTTAGAATCTATATCATTTGATTTACAGGGCCATGTGCTTTTCTCTTCCACCACCCATTTCACTCCGTTCGTTTTCTTTTGTTACACATAACATCTGATATAATAGTTTACTTTTCCCCCTTAAACGTGGTCTTCAATCATGACCTGCCTATTTCCCCAGCTCCTCATCAATACGAGTCAAAATTCCAGAAAGCCTGGTGTTTCTCCTTTGTCATCATAGTACATTTCCCGTGGAAGGCAGGTCTTAAAGGGGTTTTGAGGAGATGAGTGTAGGTTTTGTGTATTTGTATGCATAGTCTGCAATTTAAATTTTGCGCTAAGTGCTAGGGGGAAAAAAAAGAACTTGTTTTAAAGCTTGTCTCAAGCTGTTAGACCTTCTTCTGGGCAATTAGAATAATAAAATGCAATTTAATGCCTTTCTCCTTCTAAGTTGCCTGATACATTTCTAAACCACATGGCCTTCTCTGACGGGGGTGATAAGTAAACTCAGGATGGCTGCAGTGGACATATCCTGAAATGCTAATATTTAGGAAGAAGTAAATTATGATCATCTTCCTGAGACTGATTTAGGGAAACCAGTAGCTATTTTTTTTTTTTTTTCTGCGGCGAGGTCAGCAAGACCCAGTGGAACCGCTTCGTTGATAGGGTATTTGGGCAGCTGCAGAGAACGCAGTGTGGTTTATATTGTCCAATGGTGAGTGCCGGGGGCACTAACAGACACAGTGAGGAGAGGCCAGGTCCTTGGGCACCTATGCAGCCGCTGAGGGTCTAACCCAGGGACTCAGCAAGAGCCTGTGCAACCAGTAACTACTTTCTGTTTACGTGCAACTCAGTTTATAAACAGAGAAGGCGGCCACTGTAAGGAACTCTCCAAAAACCCATTCCATCTGGTTCCCCAATTTAAACGTAAAGGCTGGTTTAGACATTTCAGGTTTAGAGTTCCCTAAGAGAAAGAGAACCTTAGGTTGAAGTGGAATTGTTCCATTGGTGAACGGCCCCGACCTATAGACCTATAGGTTAGTGTTAAGTCAAAGTCAGTTGTGAGAGAGCCGGTCATGCTGCAACGTCCGCCCTTTCTGCACGCCAATAGGACCATGGAGTGACTTGCTTGGGCTGAGAAATCAGGCCCTGTAACAAGGCTCTGAGTGTCAGGTAGTGTAAGCGGACAGGGTTGTAGAAAACTCAGACGAGTTGGGGCACTGACACAAGGAAGGGTGAGAAGCAGATAAAGCTGGTTATGCCTGGGCCACTGGGCTCGGTCCCGTTGAGGAATTCTGGGAGAGAGCAAAGAGCCAGCCTTGAGTTAACTTGGACTGAGGGGAAAGGGATGTGGTGATTTGACCAGTCTTCTCCCTATTTGTTATTGGCTGAGGACCCTCTGGCGCTTTAGCCTACGGAATGACTGGATTCTGGCCTTCAGAAGAACGGCTCTCAGTGAGGCACAGGCATGGCATTAGGAGCGTCTGGCATACTCCAGCACAGCAGGTGCAGTGGCTCTCCTTGCCATGGCTAACTTGCAAGTTTGTCTGAGACTCATCCTTATACTCCTGTGATGTAGTATTTTCAGGACCAGCTAAATCCGGGTAAGAATAGAGCTAACACCCAGTATCCATAATGTTGGAAATAGCTAGACTGAAAAACCTCAAAGAGAGGACAATCTCTCTTTGTGTTGGAAGTGTGACCCACAGCAGGCCTGTCCCATGTGCCCATAGGACAGTGACAGCGGTGAAGGGAGCAGGGGCAGGCGGCACTGCCCTGTGCCTTACATGGCTCTTGTTGGTCATAGCTTCCTCTACGCACAGCTGGTTTTCTTGCAAGGTTTTCCCCTGCCTCTTGCAGACATCATGGAGATTCTTGATGTCAAGCTGCAGGTTCAAGAGCTTGCTGTTTAGGGTGTTCACGTCTCTGTCTCTCTCCCCAGCCTAGGCAGCCAGAAAAAAAAATAAAAAATAAAAAAAAGCATCAATTAGGAATGATTGAGAAAACGCTTGCTTTCCTTCACTTAACGGGTTGACAGGGAGCTGAAGTTGCTGGAAATTTGTGCATTGAGCTTCGGCAGTTATTACTCATCTTGGGTAACATTTACACAGGATCCATTTGTGAGGTGTCTGTGCGCCCTGCATTATTCAGACAATTACTTATTTATATTAATTAATCTTTGCCACACTGCTGTGGGTGCATCAGACAATTCCCCTGTTTTTCAAGAGGAAGTCAGTGGCTAGAATGATTCCAGGCACCCAGAGAACTGTCTATAAATATTAATGGCTCTGCCACTGATGAAATAAACATATCGAGATGTCAAATGAACTTGTCAAGACTACAGTGAATTAGTGATAGAGTTGACGAGGGACTCTAGAGTCTCTTAACTTTCTCTTTATCCATTAACCAACTCCCCTCTTGCCTGTAAACCCAGTGCTTTTCTTTACAGGGGTTCACCAATGGGAGCAAGAGAGAAAGCCCTGGCCTGATCAGTAATATCCCCTGTCTTTGATTAGGTGTTAGAAGGGTTAGCTAATTGTTGCTGGGTCAGAACGGAAAGTAGTGATTGAGATCAAAACAAATTGTGTAGAGAGTAGCAACTTGGGTGGGGAGGGGGCTGGGTGCAAAGCAATGGGCAGATGGGTGGGCTTTCCATCACCTCCTGATGCCGCATTTCCAGCGGTGGTGATGTGAGCGGGGATTTACAGGAAGCGCTCTGTGAACCTCTGCGGGCTTCATTCCTATCACTGTACAGCTCTTTGTCACATTCACGAGGAAAGAAGGAAGAAGCGGGGGCGGCCTCTCCCAAGCAAACCAGCAAGGCGGCAGGCTCCATTCACACAAAGGTCTCTGGGTTGCCGACGTTTAGCTTGATCCTACAGGAGACTGCAGAGTATAATTACATCTGAGTCGATCTTGGTTAGTGGGAAGGAAAGCCAAGCTGTCCAAGCTCCACTTCAGTGACGCGGTAGCCAAGGACTGAGCTCCCGGCCTTCTGTTTTCGTAGGTGAAGTGACCTCAGTGGCCTTAAAGCAACTGTATTAAGAGAAATTCAGGGAGGGAGCTGAGCTACCTTTCCAAAGTCTCAGTGAGGAGGAGAGCCGGAGCTCACACTGGTTGTCATGACCATAGAGTCAGGGTTCTGCCACCTTTTCACACTGACTTGGCTTCTGAAACACAGAAGCCACAAAAGACACATTCCCACGGGAACCAGAGACTGGGGATGGACATAGTAAATTAGGCATTAGTGGACAGGTCCATTTAGGAGACCTTTGAACAAGACCAAGGTGGGCCAGAGGACAGTGTGGGAACCGGAACCACAATGTCAGAGTACCCGGAATCCACGTGGTTCCCAGAAGCACTGCTGTCTCAGCTGATTCACTTCTTCATTTCCATTTAGTACCTGTAGTTTTTTTTTTTTTTTTTTCCTTCCCACTTTATGGTTTAATTAGGTTAACGGCATGGTGCTGTCATTAAAAGGATTTCATTATCTCAAAACTCTCCCTCCTCCTTTCTAGCTCCTGTCCCCTCACTCCTCACTTTCAGAAAAATAACAGTGGGTGTCAACTGCGCCATGCGTGTAATTACCATTAAGACAATTACCAGGGACTCTCTTAAGAGACTGCGCGTAGAGTGGTTTAAAAAATTGACATGTAGTCACTGCTTTCTAACTTGAAAACAAAAATCCACGATCCCAGTAGGGGGCCTCTGCTTCATGCTGCTCCTTTAGACGCCTTTTCTATTGGCTGCAGTGCAAGGGAGGGGTGCCAGTGGTGCTGGACACTCTGGATCCCCTCCTTCTCTGGCTGCCGGGTCATTTGTATCACCTGTGAGGTAGGTGACCTCGCCATCCTTGCCCGGCAGGAGAGTCTGAGAATGCTCTGTCTGCTTGTCTTGACGCTCATCTTGTTCTAAGGTGAGGAGGGCCACGTTCCCTGAAAGGAGCCAGGCCCACTGAGGGCTCATGATGACAAAGCCACTGAGACAGTGTTTGGGCTTTCTCAAGTTAACATTTGCATGCACTCCCTCAAGCTGGTGGACATACCCTCTCTCTCTAGGTTGGGCTCCTGTCTGAGTAGAGAGCCTAATGTTACCCCTTTCTTTTCTACCACCGGGACTTCTGGGCCGGGACTCCAATGTCATCTAATTTGGAGCTTTAGGATCAGCTTGGAGTCTCTGAGGAAATGTCTTCATTCATAAAACAAGAGGCCTGGGATAAATCATTTTCCTTTGAAGGTTCTCTAAACCAGTTAAATAACAAATGTGTTTTGCTAGATGTCAGATGAAATTTGCCTCTAAAATAAAAATGTAGCCATTCATTCCTAAACAGCAAATCATGGCAGTTTTGAGGTATCAGAGGAAGAGGGAGGGCGCGTGAGGAGCAATGAGATGCTCCCCAGCATCCATTTTTATTGCTGTTAGCCGTGAGAGGAGGCTGTGTCGGAAACTCAGAAAAGGCAAGTTTTCCTGAGGTCCTAGTAAATCTAATTTCTCTCTAATACCTTGCCCAAGACATTAGCTGTGAACTATTTATAAGCCAATGTACTTTATGGAGAATGAATTCCAGGCAGATGCCTTTAGAGTATCAATATGCATTACGCATAGATTTAATCTGACATTTCATCAATCACAGCTCCATAACCAGTACTAGGGGTAGGAGATGAAGCAAGAGTTGTAGGGGTACCATCCTGGATCTGAAGTTGCTAGTGATGGCTGCAACAGCAAAGCACTGATGCTTAAGTGAGGTTTCGTTTCAATAGGAGGTTACCCAGTTTTTCTGACAGAAGATTCGAACCTGGCTACTCTGCCCAGAAGCACACAACGCTGCCCAGGCAGCTACCAATCCATAGGCAAAAGAGTGAGTGCTAACCCTTCAGTTACAGGCACGGTAATTACTGGAAAATAAGCTATTTAATGAGAGAGGATTCTGTATTGATTAAATGAGCCTTCTGTCAGTTAGTATGCCTTCTTAAACATAGATTTCAGGAGGGGAAGACAGTTTGCTCTGAGTTTTAAAGCACTGACGGTTCATGGTTATTCCCGGGGAGAGCTGAGTCAGACGTAAGCTTATGACTCAGCAGCACTTGGATAGCTGAGAACATGTGATATTCAAAATGGTGGCACTCTCAGGCTTTGGGGACTTCAGTAAGGAGGCTTGGAAAAACTGGAGTTGTAGTTTCTAAGGTAACTTTGGAGTTAAATGGTAACCCAGTTAACTGTCTCCGGGAAATTATTTGTTCACAGATAAAGAGAAATCTTCGACAAAAAAAAAATGGAAAACCACTCTTAACCTTCACCAGTATTATAGCCGCCTCTGGATAGACAGCAGGTTATGGCGAGAGTTCTACTTTTGGATGCAGAAAGCTTGGACTGGTGAGGTTGTGGCACTGGCCACTGAGCCTCATGAGCTGAGTTTGAGATCAGGAACGCACATGGTGGAAGCTATTTTCTGCCCTCCACCTTGCCCTATAAATAGAAAAATGTAATAACATTTTACAAAATCAGGGAGCCTCAAAAACTAATGTTGCTTCAAGAATTTTTACATTTTACTTGTGATAATTGAGGTTACAGTTATCTACAGCAATTCCAAACACTAACACTGATATTGCTGACTTGGGACTAAGGTCCCAAGTTTACTTTTATAGAGACACTGCAGTTTTTGCATTACTTTTAATGGAAATTAGTGGGCAGTCATTCAAGGTTTTGCCTTGTGAGCACAAATTTTAGAAACAGCTCTCCTCACATAGCGTGTTCTAAATCCAGCGACATTACCACACTGGGCAAGTAGGTATTTTAAGACACATGATACATGGCAGCTATTGGCTACCTATGGAATGCAGCTGCCTTTCGTTGGCCCTTTAGTAGTTCCTTTATACTTTGAGCCATTATGTCCTGAGGAGATGTTCCGTAAGAGGGTAGTCTCCAGGAGAAAAGGGATCTCTATTCCATCTTCTTTTGGAACCTCCATCTCCTAGAACAATGCCTGGCACGCTGAAGATGTTCCAAAGGCATAAGTTAAATGAAAAAAAAAATAGCCTAAAAATTTGTCCCATACCCTTGTTCCCAGTAGAACTAGCAGCAAGTCTTATATGGCAGCAGTGACCAACAGGAAAGCAGCGGAGATGCTTGTTTTAGAAGCAGCTTACTTCTTGACGGAAGCACACACTACATGAGACATTGCTACGCTTATCCCAACAGACCTTTTTCATCATTTGTGGAACAATGAAGGAATATATGCATAGAAGTTGGTCAACTCTTTTATTATAGAAAGCATGAAACTCTATGTATCCTACCAGGTCAAAAGAAATTCTGGCAACAACAGGAAAAGTCAATTAGGTGCTTTTTGCACATAGCACCTGATAATCTACCTAGCAAGCATTTGGAATGCTTTTGTACCTCTTAGGTGAGGCAAGGGATGCTCAGAGAGTATGAGTAACATGGTCCAGGTCACCCACCTGTTGGATGTGGACCCAGAGCTGCTGAGGTTTGAATCTGGGCTCTTAAATGTTTTCTCTGATGCCTGCTCTGTTCTTGGTATTTTATGATGCGTATACCTGGAATTTGGAGGCATGGAGCTTGAAAAAAATCTCCTTCCACCAAGGTTTGCGTTCACACATGCAGGACATTGGGAGCCTTACCTCATCTTTCAGTTCCTTGGCAGTTCGCGACAGTCCTTTAAGCTTTAGCATTTTTGTGAGCTTTGTCATAGACCTGAAAAAATCCAAGTGTGTAAGATGGAAAAAGTAGAAATGAGTCCAGCCCTTTAAGGATTTCCCCAGCTGGGTCTGTGCCCTCAGCAGGGGAGTTGGAAAAAAACCTCCTATGATACTCTACTTTCCTACCCATCTGTTTGTGTTTTCACGTGTGTTGAAACCTTTGCGAGGGAGGAGGGAGGCAGGACCACAGTTTTACATCTTTCCCAGAAAACCACTAATGTGGTAGACCAAAAGAGTTTCTAAATTCACTCTGCTAGGGAAAAAAAAGGTCCGAGTGGGGCTTCCTTTTCAGACTTCTGTGGTTCAGATATAGTTAAGACTTTGCTTTTTTTTTTTTTTTTTTTTTTTTTTTAATGAACTAGACAGGGTGTATGTGACTTATTCCCACAATAACTCTGGGTGTCGGATGCCAGAACTACTAATATCTCCATCACCTAGGGGAGGAAATCTGAGGCCCAAAGAGGTTAAGCAGCTTACCCAAGGTCACAATGTTCTCTTACCACTTCATGAAGCTTGCCCACTCATTTTTATCACTACAAATGTGAAATGTCCAACGAGAGGGTCTTTTTGAAGCATCAACTTGCCATGGTAAGGACTGTAAAGTTAGAAATCTTGTAATGTGCAGAGAATTATCTGGATTAAAAAGCTTCCAATGAAACCAAAGCTGCACAGGTAATGGTGTGTAACCACAGGGTGATGCATTTGATGTCACAATGCACTGAACTAAAATAATCCAATTCATTATGTTCCTAACTACAGGGCCAGAGGGAATCTCCACCAAGCACTCACCTGCAGAATGGTTCCAAAAAAGAGAAGCCACCCAACTTTCATTCTTTGTAATAAGCTACATCCCCCATTCCTAATATAAGCCAAGAAGAAAGAATGGTTGTGATGCGTGGAATTTGGAATGTCTTATGGAGTTGTATTCTGATTTCCTGCGTTCTGGGTCCTCTTACATCTTCACGCACAGAAATGCATCGTGGGATTGATGACATCGCTCAACCTTACCTGGTATGGCTGGGTTGGGTGATTTCACACTAACAAATCTCAGAGGCTTAAAACGGGAAGGCTTACTTTCCACTCAGGCCGCATGTCCTTGGTGAATCCTCTGGAGCCATGTTCCACATTGTCCTCCCTGGGCTCCTTGTTTTCCTTGGTCAGTGGAACCTCTATTATCTAGGATGTGGTCTGTTGCCATGACAGCAGACAGGGAGCGTGGAGAAGTACATACTGGTTCATAAAGTGGAAGAGAAAGCACTCCACTTCTGCTCATGTTTCAGTGGTCCCAACAAATTACAGGCCCACACCTAGCTTTCCTTTGTTCTCCAGTGGGAATATTAGAGACCATCAATAATTTCCACACTAGGCAAGCCAAAAAGGTTAAAAGTTGCATGGAACCCAAGGATAACCAGCAGGGCCATGGGCTACCAAGGCTTTGAAACCTACCTTGCGAATCGTGGCCTATGGGAAGGCCTCCTTGAGCCCTCAGCTCTGCCTCTGGGGATGAAGAGGCTGTAGCAAGTGACCTTCCCGACCTGTCCTAACTCTCTGCCTCACTGTGGTGTTCTGCCTTGAGAGACATCTCTATTTGCTAAGAGCTATAAACTCGGCCTGCACATCACACACTAGAAATGTGTTTTTGAGACTGACGTTTCTCTCCAGGGGCGTCCACTGGGTCATCGGCAGATGAGTCTCAAAATCTTATCTAGAAGGCGGGGGAAAATACCTGCAAAAATAATTTTTTAGATTGTGTGGGTTTCAAAGAGTATTTCAAAGAAAAATTAGAAGGCGCCGACTTCATTATTTACATGAAATATACTGGACTACAGCAAGTGAAAACTAAGAGGAAAAAATAATGGAATTTTGTCCTGCGGGAAGACACAGGACTCTCTTGTGAGTTATTAGCAATAACAGAGGTGGGCAATTTGGAAGCGTTTATGGCTGAAAAAGAAAGAAGGGCTTTAGAGGCACTTGGCAGTATTTATTGCTTGCCAGGTGGATATGAAGGTGAACACAGAGGGAGGTTCCATACTTCATAAATGATCATCTGGAGCCCTCACGATGCTCTTTAAGAGGATGACAGACAAGCATTTCATGCAGACGGAAACTCCTCCCCGAGGGGGTGGGGTCATCTACCAGATGCCTGTTTACTGCTCTTTTGGACCTAAGACTTCTTTAATGTTATCTCCTCTCAAGCTTCGCATCTTTACCTCTTGCATCTCTGCTGAGTTCATTGCTTCTTCATGCCTCATCTGTTGCACTCACCCAGGGAACTGTTTTCTCATTTTCAAAGTATTGCCATCTGTTTTTTTTAAACAGTATTTTTCTTGGTGACAGTTGTGCCCAGGGGGAAAAATGATAAATAAAAGCTTATAGGTCCATGGAGAGGGACTAGTAGGTAAAAGCAGTTGCCATGCAAGCCGATGACTAGTCCCCGGAACCCACGTCAAGAAGGAAAGCAGTGGGATATGGTGGCACACATCTTTAATCCCAGCAATCCTATGGCTCGGTGAGAGGCAGGAACAGGAGAATCGGTTGGCAGCTTCTGGGGCAGCTAGCCTGGAGGACACTACATGGAAGACAAGGGAAACCCTTTCTCAACAAGTGGAAGGTGAGACCTTACCCCAAACTGAGGATGTTCTCTGTCCATATCACACACACACACACACACACACACACGCACACACGCACACACGCACACACGCACACACACACTCACAGGCATGCACACAAAATTAAAAAAAAATTAGAGATTCTAATGATGCTTTTGCTCCCCCTTGGCCCTTTCTCAGAGCACTGATATATACGTGCAAGAAACAATACTGCCTTCCACCTAGGGGTCAGCTATGAACTCTGGTATACAAGGAAAAAAAAAACACCTAGTTTTTATTATTCAGACTCTTTACTATGCCCATTTCTATCACATAACATAAACTTAGTTATTTCTAAGAAAGCATCATTGTTATCAGGTAAAAAATTAAATCAGGTTATTAAAAAAACCTTTTAAAAGTCACTTTAGAGTGTGCTTAACTTCTTGGGTCCTGGAATCATGGGGGTGGGGCTTCTGGTCCATGGCCACAGGAATCTCCGCTGGCTAGTGTGCTCTGATGTCTTGGCCCTGGGTAACAGGGTACAGATACTGTATCTTCCTCTCCTAGGGCCTTTGAGTCACTTGGTAGTGTCTCACTCTTGGAGGATCATCTCGTCCATTGTTCTCATCCACTTTTGCCTCATCTTGTATCTCCTACTAGGATCTAATCATCTTGTCTTTGTTCTGACTCGAGTATCCATTGTTTTTCTTAGCTCAGAGGCCATTGTTTAGTTCTGGGAAGAGGGAGGAAAAAGTGAACAGATGAACAAGTTCAGTAAAAACACCGGTATGTATCTGGCAGGCTTTGAACTCCCCATGCCATCCGGGCAGGCCATGAATGCAATCACGCAGCCTCTACCTATGAGTGCTAGCATTACAGGCATGCATGACCACACGGCTCGTTCTTTTTGACCTGGATAGAATAGATCAAGGGCTTATTTTTCCACAACTAAGATGTATTTTTGGATTTTTAGAGCAATTGGTGCTACTTAATTTAAAGTGAAATCAAGCTTCCGGGGTTAATCAGAATTAGATTTACCTATGCTCAGCTCCAGGTATTCATACTGGGTCTTAGATTTTTTTTTTCAACATTGTATGTCCTAACAGTGAAATCAGTATGATGAATCCCAGAGACATTGATTACTGGAGTGATAACTGGATGTTCAAAGCTTTCTTGACTTTAGAAAAGATGTGACCACCATGGACAGAGATATCCTTTGTGCAATCATTTTCTTTTTCTGCCCAAAATGTATGGAAGGAGTCATGCTATGAAGAGCTTCATTCTTTGGGTTTAAACCCAGTGATAAAACAAGAAAATCCTTGGTCTTGGAGGCTCTGTCTGATGGGGGTAGGAGTGGAGTTGCAGGGGCAGCTGACGCGGAAGTTGGTTTTGCTAGGGTGTGAGGTCCTGTGAGTTAGGGAAGAGGGGGGGCCTGTGATGCCAAAGCCTGATAACTCTTTCCAGAAAGAGACGTTGGGATGAGAGAAGAGAGGTGGCGTCTGAAACAGAAACCGACTGCTCTAGGATCTGTCAGGGCTTTGTCTCCTGGGTTAAGACCTCCTGTTTCTTTCAGTACGTTTCACAAAGGCTGTTAATCGCCTGTCCCAATAGCCACTCTCTTATCTCCCTCAGTAACAGAGCCCTGGTTTTATTAGAATGTGTGTCTAGGTACTGTCTAGAGAACTACAGCTCCCAGCCTGTCTCCCGTGTAGGCACAGCTCCGTGTTTAGCTTTTGGCTGACAAGAGGCGAGCCTTATGACAACTTCTAGGACATCTTAAACAGAAGGAGTGCACAACTCTTTCTTCTCCCCATTTCCAATCGCCTGGGTTGCTTCCTCAATGCCCGGCTCGCCAGCAGCCATTTGGAACATGAGATGTTCACAGAGATGAAGCCTAGGCCCTTAGCGAAGTGGAATGTCCCTGCCAGTCCTGACAGAGCAATTTTGGTCGCTTAAGTAATTGCTATCCTTTTTAGTGTTTCATGCTATTGAATTTAATGTGAACGGACAAAACAACCCTTGTTCATGTTCCTCTTGGAGAGACCTCTCCAGCAATCCACTCTGTTCTTAGCTCTAGACTGCATTCTGGGCTGGGTGCTGGAGAGACTGTTCAGCAGTTAGGAGGACTGCAGCGGACCTGGGTTCTGGTCTTGATAAGTACGAAGTAGCTCAAGCTCCAGGGGTGCCAGTGCCCTCTTCTGGCCTCTGGTTGTACTGCATGCACATGGTGAAAAAAAAATCATACTAGCAGATAGGCATACACCTAAAATAAAAGAGTCAGAGACAGCCCCTGCTCCCTCTGTTAGGAGTCCCAAAAGAAGACGAAGCTATAAACCTGTAAGATATGTGTGAGAGCCTTGGTCAGTCCCATGAGGGCTTCCTGGTTGTCAGTTCAGTCTCTGTGGGCTCTTATGAGCCGAGTGGGTTTTTTTGTGTCCTTGACCCCTCTGGCTCCCACAGTCCTTGCTCCTCTTTTGCAGGATTCCTAGAGCTCCACCTAATTTTTGGTTGTAGGTGTGTTCCTATCAGCTGCTGGGCGAAGCCTCTGTGATGACAGTTGGGCTAGGCACCGAGCTATGAGTACAGCAGACTATCATTAGGGATCACTTCATTGACTTCTGTATTTGGTTCTATCCTAGGTCTCTGGGCTATCCAGCCCCTGGGTCCTGGCCCTCCAGGCAGTGTCTGGGGTGGGCTCCCTCTAGGGGCCTGGGTCGCAAGCTGGGCCAGTCATTGGTTGGCCACTCCTATTTCTGTGCCACCTTTACCACCGCACAGCTTGTAGGCGGGACCAATTGTAGGTCGAAGGTTTTGTGGGTGGGTTGGCGTTCCAGCCCCTCCACTGGAACCCACAGGAGATGGCCAGTTCAGGCTCCGTACCCCCACTGCTAGGAGTCTAAGCTATGGCTACCGTTGTAGGTTCCTGGGAGTTTTCATTGACCTACGTTTGTAGCTCATCCCTGAGATGCCCTCAAGAAACTGAAAAGCTTCTCTAAGGCAAAGGACACCATCAATAGGACAAAACAGCAGCCTACAGAATGGGAAAAGATCTTCGCCAACCCCACATCTGACAGAGGACTAATTTCCAAAATATGTAAAGAACTCAAGAAAGTAGACATCAGGAAACTAAACAATCCAATCGAAAAATGGGGTCCAGATCTAAACAGAATTCTCAACAGAGGAATCTCAAATGGCCAAGAAGAACTTAAAGAAATGTTCAACATCCTTAGCCACCAGGGAAACGCAAGTCAAAATGACTATGAGATCCCATCCTATACCTGTCAGATGGCTAAGATCAAACACTCAAGTGGCAGCACATGCTGGCGAGGATGTGGAACAAGGGG